>NC_134541.1:125363254-125975754 GCF_050624435.1 Tenrec ecaudatus | reverse complement strand
TGTGGGAAGAGCTTGGGCCAGGGTAGCATGTCTCCAGTGCCAGTGGTAGCATAGTGTTGTAGTTTGGGTGGGCTCTGACTAGGTTCGAGGACCTCGGGGGGACGGGGGAGTGAGGAGATAGGGCTTGAAGCAGAGTGGCGCCTAAAGTGCAGATATAAGTGATCTGCCTAGGTCTTTGGGCCACAGAGGGTCTTATCCAAAATAGAGGCCCTTGGGCATCCCTGGTGACATTGTATGTAACACGTAGGGCTGCTAACCGCGGGGTCAGCAGTTCTAACCCACCAGCTGCTCCGAGTAAAGATTACTATTTCGGAACCCCAAAGGGGAAACCCACAGTTCTACCCTGCCCTGTAGGATGGCTTTGCATTGAAGCCCCTCTGGTGGTATAGTTATGCGTTGCGCTGCGATTCACAAGGTAGGCAGTTTAAAAGCCCCTGCCACTCCGTGAGAGAAAGACAGGGCTTTCTATTCGTAAAACGCGTCGAAAATCCGCAGGAGCAAGTCTGTCCTGTCTTAGAGGGTCGCTAGCGCTTGGCATGGGCCCGATGGCAGTGAGATGGGGTATTCTGGCACTGAATTGGTTTCGTTTGAAACCTAAAGGTTTCTAATTCCGGGATCCCCGCCAGTGGGAGTGTACCCAAGGACATTAGGGGGCCCGAGCAAGGAGCAGGGTCACCCTTCATGCCCGGCCTTCGCTGCTTCCACAGGTCCCACACCGGCGAGCGCCCCTTCCTGTGCTCCGAGTGTGGAAAGAGCTTCTCCCGCTCCTCCTCGCTCACCTGCCACCAGCGCATCCACGCGGCGCAGAAGCCCTACCGCTGCCCGGCCTGCGGCAAGGGCTTCACGCAGCTCAGCTCCTACCAGAGCCACGAGCGCACCCACTCGGGCGAGAAGCCCTTCCTGTGCCCGCGCTGCGGCCGCATGTTCTCCGACCCCTCCAGCTTCCGGCGGCACCAGCGGGCGCACGAGGGCGTGAAGCCGTACCGCTGCGAGAAGTGCGGCAAGGACTTCCGGCAGCCCGCCGACCTGGCCATGCACCGCCGCGTGCACACGGGCGACCGGCCCTTCAAGTGCCTGCAGTGCGACAAGACCTTCGTGGCGTCCTGGGACCTCAAGCGGCACACGCTGGTGCACTCGGGCCAGCGCCCCTTCCGCTGCGAGGAGTGCGGGCGAGCCTTCGCCGAGCGCGCCAGCCTCACCAAGCACAGCCGGGTGCACTCCGGGGAGCGGCCCTTCCACTGCAACGCCTGCGGGAAGTCCTTCGTGGTCTCGTCCAGCCTGCGGAAGCACGAGCGGACCCACCGCAGCAGCGAGGCGGCAGGGGCACCGCCCCAGCAGGAGCTGGTCATGGGGCTGGCCCTGCCGGTGGGCGTGGCGGGGGAGGGATCCGCGGCCCCCGCTGCAGCCCCGGGGCTAGGCGACCCATCGGCTGGGCTGCTCGGGCTGCCCACGGAGCCGGGCGGCATGATGGCCACGCAGTGGCAAGTGGTGGGCATGACGGTGGAGCACGTGGAATGCCAGAACGCTGGCATCGGGGAGGCCTCCGGCCCCCTGGCCGGGTCTGGTGAAGTGGCTTGTGGGGAGGCGGACGAGAAGCCACCGCAGTTTGCCTGCCGGGAATGCAAGGAAACCTTCTCCACGCTGACTTTACTGCGGCGCCACGAGCGCACCCACCCAGAGCTGCGGCCCTTCCCCTGCACCCAGTGCGGCAAGAGCTTCTCTGACCGGGCCGGCCTGCGCAAGCACAGCCGCACCCACAGCTCCGTGCGCCCCTACACCTGTTCCCACTGCCCCAAGGGCTTCCTGAGTGCCAGCGACCTACGCAAGCACGAGCGCACCCACCCCGTGTCCGTGGGGACCCCCACCACGCCCCTGGAGCCCCTTGTGGCTCTGCTAGGTATGCCTGAAGAGGGACCAGCCTGAGGCCCGCCCCCCCCCATGCCCTGCCCCCAGCCCAGTGCCCACTGGGCGCCTCCCCACTCTCCTTTTGCCCCAGCTTAGACGCCATCTCCCTGCCCCAGGGCAGCTCCTTCACCAGGGCCGCGCTGTGAGGACTGGAGGGGCTCCGAACAACACTCATTAAAGCGTTTGTTTTAACACGGGGTTGGCGTCTGTGTTCTGGGGGAACGGGCATGAGAGTGGGCATCCAACACCCCAGCCAAGGAAAAGAAGACCATCCACGGATTGAAAAATGAGAAGCTAGAGGTGTCTCTGGGTGCCCAAAGCTTGTTTCAGGTACCATCAGTCCCATGCTAATGTCATAGGACATGGCTGTGTGGCCAAACAGGTACAGGAAGTGCCCTGCAGGTCCTCCTGGGACATCTTTGGTGGCCTAAAAAGTGACTTTGAGCAGGCCACCAATGAATACATCTACGTAGCTTTACCTAACCTGTATTTAAGAGGCTCCACGACAGGACAAGGACTGCAAATGTCTTACTTTTTTTTAATGTCTTATTTTTATGCAAGATAATTCCCCAAACTATAAACCACCATAAGTAGATGCACAGAAAGTTAATTCCCCAACTTGTTGAAAAAGGCCTGAGCGAGGGAACAGGATTGGAAGGTGGTTACAGGGGGACAGTTTGGGTTTTGTTTTTTTTGTCCTTCTGGAATCCTCTAATGTTTGAATTTTGTTCGAGAATGTGTTCCTATATTAAGTGATTCTTCAAAGGCACAAAGACAAAAACAAATGGAGGCCACACATGTCTTGTAACTTAGTACAGCTTCTTGGGAAGATGGTTTGATCATGCATCCCAAAAAGCTCAATAAATATTCTTTCAAGAAGATATACCAGTGACCAGTAAACACCTGAAAAGGAACTCCAGGTTGTTCGTCATTGGGAAAATGCAAATCAAAACCACAACGAGGGCACCTCCCATCTCTCTAGCAAACCAAACTCAAGGCACCGCTGACTCACGGTGAGCAGGCTGTGGGTTTCAAGACTGACTGTGCAAGGGAGCCTTTTTCCTTTGGAGCTGCTGCTGGTTTTGAACTGCCCACCATGCAGACAGCAGACCGACACATGACCACTACATCATCAGGACTCCTATCCCATCCCTCTAAGATGGCTAGTATCAGAAAAACAAAACTGACCAAGAGTTGGGGAGGGTGGGAAGAGTTTAGAACTCTTGCTTACTTGGTAAGAGCATCGTAGAATGTGCAGCCGGTATGGAAAGTCTCTGGTTCTTCCAAAAGTTAAGCAAGATTCCCATAAGACCCAGAAATTCCACTCCTTTGTATTTATGTCCAAGAGCCTTGAAAACAGGACACAAGCAGGTTCTTGACCACCAATGTTCCTTGCAGCATCACCTCGTAATAGCTTAAAAGGTGGAAACCAAAAATACAATAATTAACTAAAAAGCTGGAGACGGCCCAAGGATCCATCAACATTACTAGACCATCAAAACCTAGAATGCACACAGAGGGGAATATTACTCAACCATAAAAAGGAAGTAATTCTGAGACGTGCTAGGATGCGGATAAGCCTTGGAACATTATTCTGACAAGAAGGACAGCTCTTCTCTGATCCCAATGATAGGAAATCTCATTATAGGCAAATACACAGAATAGTTTGTTAGTGATTACCAGGGGCTGGAGAGAGGCTGATGGGGTCCTGAGTTTGCCTGGGGTACTGTTAAGTTCGGGGGGTGTCTGCTGGTGGTGATGCTACAACATGGAGAATAGATGTTTCAGCGCTCACATTCTCACCGACCGTTTCTGGGAGGATATTTCAGAAGGGATTCTGGGTTCTAGATTCCAGCCACTAGGGCCTTCCTCAGATCAGAATGAAGACACCTCCTTACTGGGCTGCTCTCTGAAGACTCGGAGAATCACCAAATTGGCAGTCTCAGGACATGACCGTCTCTGGGCACATATGCCAGCCGTGGAACACATGGCAGCCGGTGTGGCTAGACCCCAGGAGCAGAAATATCAGGTAGCCCTTATGGCAGAGGTCTAGGTCAGTGTTAGGTCCATACCACCCCACTCTCCCCTCCCGGCACTGACTGCCAGAGGGGCACTTGCTCCTGGTGTGCATAGCAGAACAAGAACCAGATGGCAACAGCAGGGAGATCACAGCTCATTGGGCACCAGCTTGACCAAGAATACTCCCTGCCCATTTCTAGACCACGAGCACTGAGCGCAGGCTTCCTGTCTTGTCCAGACTGGACCACAGTCTGAGGAAGTCCAGGAAAGAAACAGATACTGGCCCAAGGGACGGGGATCAGAGGGACTGTGTTTCCAATGGACTCATTTTGTGACCTTGAACAAACTAGCTTGTGAGACGGGAAGGTGCCTTATGTACATTGGTACAAAGATACCAAATGATTCATACACAGATGATGTAAGTCCCAGGAATGTCCAGAAAGATCCACAACCCCTGCTTCTTTTCTTCCTTTTTTTTTTTTTTCTTTCTTTCAGTTCTATTGGCACAAACGCCACATCATATAATTCAGTCATTCGGTAGTGTCAAGAAGAATTGTACTATCATCATTACAATCAATTTAAGAACATTTTCTCTGCCCCCGCCATGACTAAATCACCTTTAAAATGAGCTGTATCATCACATTCCACTCCAGGGCTCCCTCCCCTTCCTGCCTTCACTGTCTTCCTGAAATCGCCTCACCCTCCCTGTTGGCAACCGAACAGCAAACTCTCAATATTCATACATTAAGGAGTCTGGGAGACCAGGGCTCCCGTGGAGGAAACCTTCACGTTTGGGGGATGGAAATACATCTCACTCACAATAGGTAAAAGTCATTCCTCACGATGTCTCCCCATAATAATGCCAATTTTAAGGTGCAACTTGCAAGCACACGGCTGCTACTATAAGTCCTTGAAGGTCAACTGCTTAAAGGTTGTCTGCCTGAAGGGTGTCTGCCACCAAAAGCAATCAGACCCAAGTAGGGCCCAGTCCCTTCTGATAAGGATCCTAGATTGTTCCAGTGGAGAAGAACTCAGACACCTAAAGTCAAGCCAGCTCAGAGATGACCAAGGCTAGGCTGCCATCTTGATCCTAAAGTCCACACATCTGGTTACGTGTGTGTTCCTAGTGCCTCCCCTTCCTATTGCATGTATACGCTTAGCTCGACCCCCTCCTGTTACGTGTGCAACCCCTTCCTGTTACATATGAGCTTACCATGACCGGCATGCCTGAGATTATATAAACTCGGTGAGATTGCATTACGCAATCTCTGCTCGGACCTGGCTCTTGAAGTCATGACTGAGGAGGGGAGCCCTTGCATGCTTTATCTTGTCTGATGTCTCTCTCACTTACCCCCCAATGACACAACCGCTCCTGGGACTCATCCAGTTGTGGGGAGGCTGGTCCCCCACACCTCCCCATCCCCCCCACTACCCACCCTACATCCCCTACATCAGATATTACATCAGATATTATTCCTATGTAGGCACTCCTTCTGCGCCTCATAAGCTGCTAAGCCCAACAGAAACAATGAAGGACAAAAGCGACATGAAGAGGTAACGAAAAGGCAATTGTGACTTAAAGATACAAATATCACAGCAGCCTGTTTCTTTTCTGGTCCCCGACAATCAATCTATCCCTGCTTCCCTTTCTGACACCCGGCTTTTGCTTCCGAGGATTCCAGACGGTGATTTTAAAACCAAGTAACTCTAATAGCTTTGGGGCCATGTAGTGAGGCCCCCTGGTGGCGTAAAGGGTTATGCATTGGGCTGCAAAAGGCAAGGTCAGCAGTTTGAAACCAGCAGCCACTCAGGGGGAGAAAGAGGAGGTTTTCTATACCTGCAAAGAGTTACAGTCTCAGAAACCCAAAGGAGCAGTTCTCGCCTGTCCCACTGGGCACTATGGATTGGAACAGATTGATTAGGCGGTGCATGAGTGAAACAAAACCCACAAACCATACAATGACGTCTGACAGAGTGCCATTCAGGGTGTTTATCGTATTCACAGGATTGTTTGGGCATAAGGATTTTGGAATATTTTCATTCCCTCACAAGGAAATCTTAAATGTACTCTCCCCAGTCTACAATCCAGCCCTAGACATCCACTAATCTACTTTCTATCTCATTAGATCTATCACTCTGGACATTTCAGATCAAATGGATCATACAGTAAGTGGTCTTTCATGATTGGCATCTTCTACTTACCGTGATCTTTTCAACATGTTGTCAGGAGAGACCAGTCCCTGGGGAAGGACATCGGGCTTGGTCAAGTGGAGGGACGGTGAAAGAGAGAAAGGCCCTCGGTGAGACGGGTGGACACGGTGGTTGTGACCATGGGCTCAAGCGCAGGAACAATCGTGAGCACGGTGCCGGGCAGGGGTGAGTTCATTCTGCTGTGCGTAAGGTTGCTCTGGGTTAGAACCAGCTCAACGGCCCCTAACAACAATCTCTTCAAGGTTCATGCATGTGACAGCATGTGTGCCAGGAAGGAGGGTTCAAACATGCCTCCCCACGTCTTCCTTCTTTACCTCCTCTGACACCAATCATCCCGTCTAAGCTGAGTGCAAGTACATCCTAATGGCTCACAGAGCTGGCGGGGGGGTGGGGGTGCTCGTTACATAACCTGGCGTCAACTTGAGACTATTCAGAGTAAAGGGGCAGAGTTTAGCCTGTCAGTCAGGTCACAGCTTGATGACTTCATTTGGAGGTGCGATGGCGATAAAATCACTCACTGGCGCTGTAGGCCAGATACACTCTCTGATTTGTCTTCCTGCTGACAACTCACACAGAGCTACGCTGATGGAGCCAGAGCCCTGGAGCTGGAGGAGCCACGTGGAGACCCCTGCTAGCATTGAGATGCTCCCGTCGCCACTGGATCCACAAGCCTTTCCACCCACTTGCCTGTGATCTTCCTGCATTCAGCTTCATTGCAAGGGTTGTGTGAGTCCAAAGAAGAATTTATAGACTGACATCAGACATATGGGTGAATATGGGATTTATGGGCTTGATCTGGACTGGGATGTTTTCTTAATGTACAATTGTTCTTTGATATAAAGTTCTCTCTTGCACACACAATTCTCCCTGGATTTGTTTCTGCAGTCTACCCGGACTAGCACAGGGGGCTTATTAGGGAAGTTAATAGGTTAGCACGAGTCAGGATGAGTGAGCAGTGAGACTGTAGTCATTGGTGCACAGCAGAGTCTCTCCTCGGTCAGCCACCAAGCGTTTCTGGGCCACGTGGTCCTTTGGCTTCTGCACTTTTGTCAGGATGAGAAGTGTTGAAAGGCTGACAGGTTGGTCCTCTTTACAACAGACCAAGTGATCCAAGAACGAGGTGAACGCAGGGCCTCAGAGTCACACCTCAACAAGCACTGGTTAAAAGACCTAAAAATTTTCCACTTGCGACCCTTCAAGAGCGCCTGATTTCTGATAGTAACAGAGATGAGAGAGCCCGAACCCACAAACCCAGACTTACCATCAGATGGCTGACGTAGGATGCCAACTGAATTCCAAATCCCAAATGGTACCTGTGAAGTGAGGGTTTATGGGCAGATTATCAGGAAGTTGGGCACATGGAGTCCCTATCTATTGAATAATTTCCACCAGCAGAACCAGCCTTTCCACTCTCATGAGATTAGCCCTGGCCTCTAAGAAGTTTTCAAAACATTGCCCCCTCTATGCCCCACCACATTCCTGGCTATCTTTGCTGCAAAGGTTAATACCTATATACCCACATACAAATCTCCTCAGTTCAGGATCTTTTGTTCTGATCCCTTAATTGTGTTGTTGGGATCTGTAGAAACCCAGTTCCATAAATATCGATTCTTGTGAGAGCCTATTAGTAACAGCCTGATCCCACGGGTATCACTGGTCCAATATAACCAACCTGCCATCAGTGTGCTTGACTTCATAGACGTCGGTCTTGGCTGTGTCTAGATTTCTTGCTGGCAGACAGAGCAAGCCTTTTGGCATTTGTGCCTCAGACCGAGGTGAAAGAAGGGAAGTGTCCGGATTCATCCCATTGCTGCATTGCTGCGGCATTCCCGTGTCTACTTAATCCATACACCAAATTGGCTACCAACAGGTCAACTTGCTGAGTCCATAGCCCTGCGAGCCAGGACGGGGCTCTTCCGAGAATCATCAACATGTCCAGCCCTTAACAGCCCAATTGTCCACTGGCCATTTTCCTGACCATGTAACAAGACCCTTGGTCACGGCCCATGAACTGGTAAAAATCTACACACGGGTTCTCACCACTGTCTAGTCCTTTCTTCATGGCTAGAAAGATGGCCTGCAATGTGGCTTATGGAGCTAATCTGTTTCTACCTTCTTCAGTCAAGGTCTTTCCATACGTGGGTCTTAATGTAGCAAATGTCCATGGATCGAATATTGTCCACGGATCCTGGATATTCATGAACCAAGCAACCTTCGGTTGGTCAGTAAAGCATTGTGCACCGGACACTGTCCACGTGGTGACGGGATCTGGCCGCCTCTCTATGGTCTCAGGGTAGGAGCTAAGGAAAAGCGCTAACTGGTCATGGATACGTTGAGCGCCTCCCTGCCGTTTCTTAGTCAGTTGTCCTTGGATGAACCATTTCCATTCTGTTATGGGACTATTTTGGGCACCGCCTTCTAGGTTTCTCAAGTCTCCTGGAGAATTCGTGTCCTTTCGTCATTGAAGATGTTTCAGTCAATGCCCAATCACAGGGGAGCCTGTCAAGTGATGTGAGTCATCGTGCTGGAGCAGCTAGAAGCACTTTAGTCCAGAATCCCACTGAGGGCTGCAGGACAACATTCTTAGATGCTTGTTACAGCTCCAGTTTGCACACGCATAGGAGAAAATGATGTGTTTGGGGGTGGGGAGCGTATCTGAACTCCTTCGGCTACACAGGGAGAAGGAGAATCCCTCTCCACACCAACCCAAGGCCGTCTGCCCCAAGGTCAGACTTATCTCCACCCTCCATCCTCACTTTGCCTATGTGACACTGCCAGTCCCTCTCCCGACACTCCACTTCTCTGCAGAATTGGATCACCCAACGCATTGTCCAGAACGCACAGAAAAGAAGTATGGGGTGGCGGTGGGGGTGGTAATTAAGGACAGTAACAGGTTATGAAACGTGAAGGATCATCTTTGGTCCACAGTGACGCCTCTGTCAGACAGCAGCCAAGTCCCTCTCTGTCCCTCCGGCTCTCAGGCACAGTTTCCGTGGGTCACAAAGCTGCTGCTGCTCTGGCTCGCAGTCTGGTGGTCTTTGTTCTCAGCACTGTGGCTCCTCTGCACTGGTGCCTCTGCTCCTCCATCGCGCCAGACAGGGATCTTGAAAGAGCATGTTCCACCGGTGGCACTTCTTCTTTGGTGGTCCTGGGATCCCCTCTCTGTTCCTGCTTCTGAGATGACGGTCTTAGAATGAGGAATAACAAAACTGACCAATTCTTGAGTTAGAATCCTCTCCATCTTATTTGCATGGTTCTGCCCTGTCCTTTGGCAGGAGTTGTAGACCAATGGCTCAGGGTGACTTGATGGCAGTGAGTTCTACCGACAAATGGATAGAAGAGCCATATGCGGGCTGTTTCCTTTCACTGCAGCCAGTACGTATGGCAGACTCTTGTCGGAATGCGGAGCAGACAAGCCAGGAGAGTGGGATTGCTTTCCGTGATGCGGACAGAGCCTGCTCTGAGTTGGACTCCTATTGAACACAGCTTTCTTCCAAGTGGCGCTCTAAACGGGAGTCAGCAGTCTTCCCAGATATGGAATGTACAATGTCCAGAATCTAAGTAGACCACCTGTCGGCTTGCTTGGTTTTGGTAGGTAGCAACAGCATCCTTCTTCACACTCTCTTGCGTCCCCCCTCCTGAGATGGTAAAGAAAAGGTGTATCGGCAGTTGTGCCAAGAAAGGGCGCGGCCGCGTGCAGCGTCTTTACTGCATGAACTGCGCCCGCTTCGCGCCCAAGACAAGGCCAGGGAGACGTTAGGAAGTAGGAAAAAGAAGAAGTAAGTTCGTAATAAGAAGCATGGTGGAAGCCGCAGTCATCAGAGACATTCCCAAAGCGAGCGTCTTCGACGACGCAGACATGCTTCCCACACTGGACGTGATGGTGTGAGTCGGGAACCCCCCACCCCCACTCCCACCCTGGTTTACACCTGCAGGTGTGGCCCCAAGACCACAGCCAAAGCCTATGTAAAGATGCAAAGCGGAAGAAAAACAAAGCTGAAAGGAAATACAATGGAAATTGTTCTAAGAAGAAGAAAACGTTTATTTCAACAAGACTTGACTTGAAGGAACAACTATCTAGGAGTCCTTGCTTTCTTTTTTAAATCATTTTATTGGAGGCTCGTACAACTCTTATCACAATCCATATATACGTCCATTGTGTCAAGCACATTTATTGCCATCATCATTCTCAAAACATTTTCTTTCTACTTGAGCCCTTGGTATCAGCTCCTCATTTTTTCCCCATCTCTCCCTGCCCCCCTCCCTCATGAACCCTTGATCATTTATAAATTATTATTTTGTCATGTCCAATGTCTCCCTTCACCCACTTTTCTGTTGTCTGCCCCCCAGGTAAAAGGTTATATGTAGATCCTTGTAATCAGTTCCCCCTTTCCACCCCATCCTTCCTCCACCCTCCCAGTATCGCCACTCTCACCACTGCTCCTGAAGGGATCATCTGTCCTGGATTCCCTGTGTTTCCAGTTCCTATCTGTACCAGTGTACATCCTCTGGTCTAGCTGGATTTGTAAGGTGGAATTGGGATCATGACAGTGGGGGAGGAAGGATTTAGGAACCAGAGGAAAGTTGTATGTTTCATTGGTGCTACACTGCACCCTGACTGGCTCATCTCCTCCTCTCCACCCTTCTGTAAGGGGATGTCCAGTTGCCTACAGATGGGCTTTGGGTTCCCACTCCGCACTCCCCCTCATTCACAATGATACGATTTTTTGTTCTTTGATGCCTGATACCTGATCCCTTCAACACCTCGTGAAGGTGTGCTTCTTCCACGTGGGCTTTGGTGCTGCTAAGCTAGATGGCCACTTGTTTACCTTCAAGCCTTGAAGATCCCAGACACTGTATCTTTGATAGCCGGGCACCATCAGCTTTCTTCACCACATTTTAGGCGTCCTTTCTACAGACAGGAAAACGGCGATAAAATTGTCCTTGTTTTTACAATGACAGCTGAAAAACATGAACATTCTCCACCCGAACCAGGTATGCAAGGATTTTTGTGTGTTGTGTGTGTTGATGTTAAGTGGTGAGAGCAAGATAATTTCTTGGGACAGAAAGCAAAGAGCTGAATGCGCGAGCCCGGATGGAGAAAGGGATGTTTGAAGCGGAGTTTCTCCCATCTCATTTCCACTTGATGTCCATCAAAACATACCATTAAGTACAAATCAAAGGAAACGGGGTGGTGGGGGCAGGGGATGCAGTATGCTTTGACCAGGCACCAGGTGCTGGAGGTAGGAATGGGGAAGAAGAAACTAAAAATGCAGACAACTCCCACTGTCCTCATCAGTGTAGACGAATTAGACCCAGGACGAGAACAAAGGCGGATGAAGCGGACTTCAGTTAAAGACAGCTTCAGTGTAGGAGGGAGAGGGAGGGGGAGGGGGAGGGAGAGGGAGAGGGAGAGGGAGAGGGAGAGGGAGAGAGAGAGGGAGAGGGAGAGGGAGAGGGAGAGGGAGAGGGAGAGGGAGAGGGAGGGAGGGGGAGGGGGAGGGGGAGAGGGAGGGAGGGGGAGGGGAGGGGGGAGGGGGAGGGGGAGGGGGAGGGGTGGGGGAGGGGGAGGGAGAGGGAGAGGGAGAGGGAGAGGGAGAGGGAGAGGGAGAGGGAGAGGGAGAGGGAGAGGGAGAGGGAGAGGGAGAGGGAGAGGGAGAGGGAGAGGGAGAGGGAGACGGAAAGAGCTGTCGGGCAAAATCCCTTGGTCTAGCAAGTAGTCCAGGGAGATCTTGCACTTTTCCCGGGTCTGGGATTTTTAAAGGAAAGCGGGGGAACGGGGTCGTGCTGCAGCAGCCAGGTTTATGGCCCAGGATGTAGTTTATCAGTTCTGGCAGGCAGGCTGTCTGTTATGCCGGAGTCAGGCAGTCAGGAGGTGGTGGAACCAGGTTGCAATGGTCTCACGGGCAGGCTCCCTTTTGGAAGACACCCCTGTCTGTTTCTGGAGCACAGCCAGACGTGGTATCTTCATGCTTCATTTCCAAAGGTGCAGACGTGTCCATTTCATCGGTGGGCGGCTGGTGGCAATCGGAATCTGACCTGCCTCGGGGACAAACCCTGTCACGCAAAATAGGCTTGCCTTCGCTTACTACGTGGTGTGTGCCTCCTTCGTCTCAGCTGTCACCCAGCACGTGCTGCCCGCCACCTTCAAAGAAATATCCTCATTCTCAGACTTGACTCCTTCTTGGGGTTTCTCGCCAGCCAAGGGGAGCCCCAGAGTCGCTTCAGCAGGTGCCCTGCAGACGGAGGCCGCCGTGGTGGCGGAGGGCGAGGACGTTCTTGGGTATCCGTGGAGCCCGAGGATGCGCTTCAGTGTTTGATGGGACCACGCGCCTCGTCCGCGGACGGCATCCTCCCGCTGGAGAGCAACAGCAGGTCCAGGCCTCTGATAGCCAAATCTTGAGGGCAAGTTAGTGAATTCAAGGAATGGTGGCACCGCAGCAAAACAAAGTGGGGACCCTCCCACGTGCCCGCAAACTGTGGCTGGCTCTTTTCCAAGTCTGGGATTGAGGGGACAGCCTTTGCCAGATTCATCCTTAGAATCCCAGTCTCCTTCCGTTCGCTCTGTTTGCTGCACCATCGATGCCAGGTCTGGAGCAGCTGCAGCCACAGGTGGCGCGTCTTTATTGAGGCCTTGATGGTCTGTCAACCTCTCTGAGCCATCTGCCTTTCTCTCGGGGGCCACACAGGGTTGTCATACTGAGAATCCCTTGGGGCCAGCCCTCCAGCATTCAGCCTGTGGTTTTTAACCAAAGCAGCCAGCACTTTCAGTCTGCCAGGTGTACCACTGCTTCAAACGAGCCACCTGAACGAGGCCAGGCAATTCTATAGGTTCCCATTTAGCACGCCCAATAATACTGGCCCGAGGGCATCCTGACTCACCTGAAGTTTTACATCCAGTACCGGAGTTCCCTAATTAGACATGAAACCATACCAGTAATACATTCAAGCAAGGGAGCTGCCAGGCTTCCAACAAGTTGCCTTGGAATGTTCCCGTTCCCACGCAGACTGTCACTTTGAGTCCCAACAACGGTGGCAGCCCAGTCCCATCTCGTGCTTTGTGTGTCGTTATGTGTCAAGTTATATAAAGAACGAGGCAAACTTTTGTACCAAAGAATGAAACCCCGTCCTGTCCCACAATGGTCGTATTGTGTCCAACCATCTCCTGGACAGTCTTTTTTTTCCTGATCTTCTACTTTACCCAGCATGCCGTCCTTCCCCCGGGGACCGGTCCCTCCTGATAACGTGTCTGCAGGGTGTGAAGAGGAGGCCTCGCCATGCTCATGTGTAAGGAGCACTCTGGCTGTATTTCCAGGACAGGTTTGTTGGCGTCCCCTGACCCCCTTGAAACACTGAGCGTTATGAAATAAAGAGTACAGAGATTCAAACAATAGTTTCTCTACTTACAGACCATGAATAAGACACCCCTACCTTCACAATCTCTCTTGGATCAGAATAATTGGTTTACCAGGTGTGGGAAGCTAGCACTGAGAAATAAGACTGGGACTTATTCCCTGACTGGTACAGAGTCTGGAAGACTAGTGTTCCATGGCAGGAAGACCGTTGGAGATAGTCCGAGCACATTTTCCTGTGGTAGTCTATCATTTCCACAGTTTCTCCCCTTACAGCTGTGCTGCCTTAAAGTGAGCACATGGTTGATTCTGTCTCCCTGTAGAAGCAGACGTTCCTATTTGCACTATTGCTTCCCGCCACTGCATCCACCCCTCTCGTACCTTCCTCCAATAGCAGATGGGCATAGGGGGACTTTATCCCCCATGCCTGGATTCAAAATGCTTGCCATAAGTCTGAGTTTGGGGCTTAGCTGTATTAATTTGGTCATTAAATTTGCCTTGGCAGCTTTCAATGTATAGAAAACAACCGTGTATCCACTGTAACGCTTTTGGTTTTTATACATAAAACAAAAGGGGGAATTGTGGGAAACAAAAAGCTTTCTCCCGAGTTGTCTCCCCCAAATATATCCCAAACTTAGCTGCTTGTGACACGTGGTAAATGACTGTACACTTGGAGGTCAACAGAAGTAGGTCAGAGGTTATTCTCCCTAAGGGTTATCAGCCGTCCAGAGCAAGCAGTCACCACTGTTGATCCCACAACAAGGAGGGCCCACTCCCTTCAGATAAGGACAGTAGTAGATGGTTTCCCTGAAGGAGAGCCCAGAGAGGCCAAGCCCACTCAAGGGGGACCAAGGTTAGGCCGCCATCATGAATCTGGGGGCTGCCCTTCTTGTCACGTCTATACCTCTAGTCCCTCCCCTTCCTGTCATGTACACACCTCTAGCTCATCCCCTTCCTGTTACGCCTGTGCCCATTGTACATCCTCTCCTATTGCTCCTATGGCCTGTTGTACAGCCCCTTCCTGTGACGTGTGGGGTTACCTGGAATCACGCCCTCTAAGTAGATATAAGCCTTGGTTAGCAATAAAGAGCGGGCTCCTGCTCTCTCCCCAGCCCTCCCTGCCCGTGCTGTGCGCGGACCTGGTTGTTGAGATCATGGCCATCCAGGAGGTGAGCATGCTACCATGAAATGTGTCTGACTCCTTTATTTCACTCTCTCTCTACCATCTCTCTCCTACTATTCTATGACTATATTATCATCTTTATATAAATCTTAACCGCACAATTGCGCCTACTGAACCTGTGATTAGTTGTGGGGGCTTGCCTTTCCCCCACAACCAGGCAATAGCTGCATGGGGTTGAAAGATTAAAATGACCCAGAGACAAGGGAACAACAAGTGATCCAAAATTAGTGGCAAGGCAGGTGTAGAAGGTCCGGCAGGGCTGGTTCAAGGACAATGTAACTGAGGGGAATTCCTGAAACACAGATGAAGGCTGAACATGATAGTGGGACAAGAAGAAAGTACAAAGAAATAGAGGAAAGAACTAGGAGGCAAAGGGCATTTATAGAGCGCTAAATACAGGCATATATAGATGTAAATATATTTATATATGACAAGGGGGAATAGAGCTATGTGCATGTATTTATAGGTTTAGTATTAAGGAAACACATGGACAGTGGGCCTCCACTCAAGTATTCCCTCAACACAAGAACACTTTGTTCTAACAATTCAGCAGTCTGAGATGCTCACCTTCCTGAAGACAAAGTGGGGGTGCATATGCAAATGTGGTGAAGAAAGCTGATGATCCCCGACTATCAAAATATATAGAATGTGGGGTCCTATTGGCTTGAAGATAAACAAGGGACCATCTAACTGAGAAACAACAAAGCCCACGTGGAAGAAGCACACCAGCCTGTGAGATCACCAGTCATTGAAGAGATCAGGTATCAGGTATCAAACACCAAAAATATCATAGCATTATGAATGAGGGTGAGTGCAGAATGGGGACCCAGGGACCATCTGTGGGCAATTGGACATTTCCTTGCAGAAAGGTCATGGGGAGGAGACGAGCCAGTCAGGGTGCAGTGTAGCAACGATGAAACATACAATTTTCCTCTAGTTCTTAAATGTTTCCCTATCCCCACCCCCCACTATCATGAGCCCAATTCTACCTTACAAATCCGGCTGGACCGAAAGATGTACACTGGAAACACAGGGAATCCAGGACAGATGAACCCTTCAGGACCAGTGGTGAGAGTGGGGATACCGGGAGGGTGGGGTGGAAACAGGGAATTGATTACAAGGATCTACATATAACCGCCTCCATGGGGAGCAGACAGCAGAGAAGGGGATGAAGGGAGACATCGGACAGTATAAGCTATGACAAAATAATAATAATTTATAAATTATCAAAGGTTCATGGGGGAGGGGAGAATGGGGGGAGGGGGAAAATAAGGAGCTGATACCAAGGGCTCAAGTAGAAAGCAAATGTTTTGAGAATGATGAGGGAAAAAAAATGTACAAAAGTGCTTGACACAAAAAAGTGCTTGGACAGCAGAGAAGGGGGGAAGGGAGACTCCAGATAGGGCAAGATATGACAAAATAACGAGGTATAAATTACCAAGGACACATGAGGGAGGGGGGAAAGGGGAGGGAGGGGGAAAAAAAAAGAGGACCTGATGCAAGGGGCTTAAGTGGAGAGCAAATGCCTTGAGAATGATTGGGGCAGGGAATGTATGGATGTGCTTTATACAATTGATGTATGTATATGTATGGATGGTGATAAGAGTTGTATGAGTCCCTAATAAAATGTAAAAGAAGAAAAGAGGAGAAAAAAATGATTAGGGCAAAGACCGTACAGATGTGCTTTATACAATTGATGTATGTATATGTATGAACTGTGATAAGAATTGTATGAGCCCCAATAAATTGTTAAAATTTAAAAAAAATAAAATAAAATGTAAAAAAAAGTGCTTGACACAATGGATGTATGTGTGGATTGTGATAAAACTTGTACAAACCCCCAATAAAATGATTTAATTATTAAAAGAAAATGTTTCTTAAAAAGATAGAATCTATAAATAACGTCACAGCTAAGACAGGTACAGATCGAGTCTTTGTTCATATTCTGACCCCCAACTTAATTTTCACTCATTGAAAAAAAAAAAGACCATTAAAAGCATTTTCCAAAGTGCAAATGTACCGTGACAAAAAAGGGAGGGAAACAATGTTTGGGGGCGTACATTCTTCCGCATTCTTATTATTTGCACATGCTGATGGGCTTCGGGGGGCCCAGTTGGACGCTCAACACCTTGGAGAGGTTCTCTGCAGCAGACTTGCCCAAGACCCTCTCAAGAATGAAATGATGGGAATTCCTACCTGGCATCCACGGCAGCAGATGTTCAGCTAGTTAATCAAGTTAAAGACTGAGAGCAGTCCTTGGTCTGCTGGTCCAGCCCTCGCCAGGGAACCTGCGGCCGTCTGCACCATTGTTGGTACACAGCTGGGGAGGAGCTAGTCTGTGGCGCCTGGACACAGGAACCAAAAGGCACCGTCATCCCTGAACTGGTCGCATGAAGTCTTGAAGAGCGATACAACAGTTCACGGGACTAAGCTGACTTGGAAGAGGATGTGGAAGGAAGGATGTCATTGCTGACATTCTTAGACGGATCTTGGCTTAAAGCAGACTTCCAGAAAGGTGTTCACTTGTATTTAATTGACTGCCCAAAGGCATTCAACTGTGTGCATGACAATACTTCAAAGAATGGGAATTCTAAAACACTAATTGTGCTCATGCCGCCCTTGTACCTGGAACAAGAGACCGCTGTTCCAACAGAACAAGGGGCTATTGGCTGGCTTGGCAACACTGTTTGTCTGAGAATTCTACAAGCAGGAAACAGGCCAAAGGAGCCACACCTGTGGTCCGCTAAGCCAGGTGCTTTCCTTGATGTCGCTCAGAGATCAGCAGGTGTTAGAAGACTGTTAGACTGAGTAGTTAGAGAAACAAATCCACAGAAACTCGTATGTTTTAAGAGAGAGTTTGATATAAAGGGTAAGTGCGCATCAAGAAAACATCCCAACCCAGTGCTGCCCAAGCCCACCAGTCCAACATTAACCCACATGTCCAACACCAATCCACAAAGTCCTCCTCCATCTCACAAAACAGATGTAATGACGCCAACTGCAGGAGGAAAGCTGAATCAGTGGGTGTGTAAGCATCTCAGCACTGGCAGGGGTCTCCACACGGCTGCTCCAGCACCCAGGGCTGCATCGGGGTAGGTCCATGCGGCTTCTCCTCAGGGTTGTCTTGCAGGAAGTGAGCTTTGCCAACTAAAGCAGGGAACTGGCTAAGGCAGCTGCACCCTGGTCCAACCATCAGAAAGCAAGAGACCCGAGAACTCGAAAAGTGAGGCTCACCAGGCCATTTATCCCTCCGCCCTTCAATTAACCCCACGTGTTTATCGGCCAGGTTGGCACAATCAACTAACTAACTCAAAGATGCACAGGAAGCAGGGCTTTTTCAGATTCAAATGGTGGGACCCAGACTCCCAGGTTTCAGAGTTGGATATCTGAGCATAGTAGGGCTGTCTTTAAAGCGTTCCAGGATGATGGGGCCACCACCCAAAGCTGAGGAGACAGGACCGCCTTGGCCAAGGGGTGGAAGAATAGGAACCTGTCAGCCCTAAGGAGATGAGGTTCCCACTCAGGGAAGATGAGGTTCCCACTCAGGGAAGAGGGTGACCCAAAGCAGAGGGAGCAGAGCCGTCATCTCAGTGGACCTGGAAGGAGGAACTGACGCGAGGGCCAAGGCACCGACCCCAGAATCCAGAGGCCAGGGCCGTAGCCCAGGTGGTCTCAGAGAGCAGAGGGTTTTTTCCAAGCCTCGAAAGACTGATACTGCGCTGGGATTGAGGCTTGCCTGGTGCCTGTTACCCCTTCTTTTCCGCCAATGTTTGTCCTGTTGGCAAAGGAGATGCCTGCCTTGTGCGGGTTCCACCACTGTCTTGTGGAAATTCATAACTTGTACTCTCTATTTTACGGTTCTCAGATGAAGATGAATTTTGCTCCAAGATAAATATGCCTAACCTCTGCCCCCTATTGGACTTAGACGATTCACAAGATGAGATTTGGAACTTAGAACTGAGTTAAGACTTTTGGGGTGCTGTGTGGTGGGGAGAATGCTTTGTATGTTGCCAGGACCTGCATAAGTGCTGGAGGGCCAAAGATTTGAATGTTTTTGCTTTTTTAATCTTTTTATTGGGGTTTCATACAACTCGTATCATAGTGCATACATACATCAGTTGTGTAAAGCACATTTGTACATTCATTGTCCTCATCATTCTTAAAACAGTTGCTCTCCATGTAAGCCCTTGGCATCAGCTCATTTTCCCCCTTCCTCCCCACTAATCCCTCCCTCATGAACCCCAGCTAGTGTATAAATTATTATTTTGTCATATCTTACACTGTCCGCCATCTCCTTCAAAGATCTGAATGTTATGTATTGAGTGGTGGCCTATAAAAAGCAGATCGGTTGTAACCCCTAACCCTTCTTCCTGTGGTTGTAATTCTACTTGGGGCTGGTCCTCTGTGTAATGTTAATGAGATAGGATTGGGGTAAACTGTATTTTGAACTAGTTTCTTGTAAGATGTAAAAGAGATTAAATGCAAATTAGCAAGCAAATATGGGGAAAGAGAGCTGCCAGACACATGGAGACTGCCCAAGAGCAGAAGCTCAGAGAGGGACTTTCCTCCAGAACCAAGAGAAACTTCCCTTGGGGGGGTTGGGGGGTGGTGGTGGTGGTGGTGGTAGTGTGTGTGTGTGTGTGTGTGTGTGTGTGTGTGTGTGTGTGCTTGATTCGAACTTCCAACCTCTTAATCTGTCAGCAAACACACTTCTACTTGTGAAAGCCATCATTGGGGGATTTCTATTACAGGAGGGCTAGATAATGGAGAGGCTGGAAGAGGCTATGCTTTCCTTAGGGGTGGGGTACCCAACCTTCTTAGTCCCTGTCCTGAAGGATTTGGGGGCCCAACGGTCATTTTAAATCTGGAACCACATAGTCTTTGAAAAATCAAAGATGGACGGTTTTGCTTGTTTGTTTTCTATATAATGCTCTTTAAAGAAACAACAACTTAGCTCATCTCTCTGATTCCAATCAATTCCATAGGCCAAGGGCGATGCCTACCTTTCTTTTCAGCCCGGCCACTTTCGTTATATTTGATTGTAGGCAAATGGAGCCTATTGATCGCATGGGGAGAACTCTGATTTGTTCAGGGTTTTTTTAGTGTCTGGGGTCTTTTTTTTTTTCTTTTTAATAGTGTCTGCAGGAATACGTTTATTTCACATCAGAATGGGAATCCATACTCAGAATTCCTCTTACTTGTGGATTCATGTGGGACTGCCTCTGTGTGCTTCGGAAGCGCTTTCAGAAACAGAAAGCCTTCTCGGTCTCCCGGAGAGACTGCAGGGTTCAAACTGCTGACCTTGTGGTTCGCAGCCCAATTCAGAACCCACTAGGCCACCAAGGCTCCCTGTTCAGAGGGGTTTGTTTTGTCAGGACAGTCACACAGTGGCCAGGGCCTGCAGGAGCAGTGAATCATTTCAGGTGGCTCTTCTAATCCAAATCTCCGACACCCACTAGATGACCTTACCCTGCATTGGGTCTGGGTAAGATGGTGGGCAGAAAATACTGATAGAATTCACCTGTGAGTGATTGTGACCTGGATTCATTGGGATGCCATCCGGCTGGGTATAAAATGAGTCCTTTGAGAAACAGGCATGAGGAATTTGACTATCAGCAAGAGCCAGGGGTGGGCTACATCTCCTGGACCCTGAGATGCTCTGACCGCGAATCTCTTGGATTCAGAAGACAACTGTGATGTCAGAGGAGCAGCAGCCGAATAAGGAGCCAGAGCCTGAAACGGAGTGGGGTACTTCCCAGCCCCGAAGCAAGTAAAGCTTCTGGGTAGGAGGCTGGCTTGTGGAGTGGGGTGCCTCTGGGCACTTTATTGGGACAGCGGTACTTGCTGATCCATGGAGGTGGAGATGGGAGCCTTCGGGCTGAGGCTTCCTGGAGTGGCATTCCCTCTGAACATAAATTCCCAGCCCTGAAGAACTTCGTAACATGTCCTGATGAACAACTGTATGCTGAGTATTTCTCACTTGCATTTCAACCTGTTAGCTTCCTCAATGAGCCCCACGATCAGTAGCATTGTCTGCTAGTGCTGTGTCACTGCTGCGACAAATATTAGAGGGATATAAAAAAAGAGATATAAAAGTTGAATCTGCGAGTTAAGACCACACGGGGTCCTTGGCACAAGGATGAGTTCTAACCGGGCTCTGTTGCTTCAAGGCCTTCTCCAACCTACCTGTCACTGGTTGAAACTGTAAATCACTTGCCAGAGGTTTCTACATTCTCTCCCCTTCCTGCTTAAGGAGCGGCAAAGGAGTTCCAGAATCATCTCTCCCTTATAATAACTCGCCATCTATAGCCAATATCAACCAAGGCACGTTACAAAGATTATCTTGCCAAATCTCTTTTTTTCTTCTTTCACCTCAAGGCTTAAGCGCATCTGGACATTCTTTGTCATCTTAGTTGTTCCTAATGTATAGTGTCTCCAACCACCTCCCCACGGTGAGGTACAGGTCACCCCCTATTCAACTGCTGACGAGGATTTGTTCCTCACCCTCTGCCCAGCCACATGGCTTCGATCTAGGTTTGGTGTGGCAGCACCTCCATTTCTGGGCACGCCGTCTGACGCGGTTCGTTCAGGCTCAATTCATTTGTCGTCAGGGTGCCCTGGTGGCATGATGGGTTACACGCTGGGCTGTAGCCACAAGGCCAACAACCCAAAACCACCAGTCCTCTGGGAGACACAGATGTGGTTTTCTACTCCAGTGAAGGTCTGCAGTCTCCAGAAATGCACAGTCCTACTCTGTCCTGGGGCTTTGTTCAGAGTCAGCATGGACTCAGCGGCAGTGAGTTTGGGTTTGATGTGGTAATGACTCTCAGAGATCAATGACTGACAATGGGGCAGTGGAAGACACGAAGCAACAACAATAATCTATCATTGATCAAGGATTCACGAGGGTGGAGGGGTGGGATAGGGAGGGAGAAAAAACAGGAGCTGATACCAGGGGGTCCAGTAGAAATTGTTTTGGAAATGTTGATAGCCACCTATGGACAAGGGTGCTTTATACTATTGAATGGTGAATTGTTATAAGATTTGTAAGAGTCCCCAATAAAATGATTCATTAAAAAAAAGCCCCGTGATTCAGAGGGCATCATTTTGCAGGGGGGCTGCGGCTCCGTTTCTCATCATCACTTGGGGCTCCAGACTAAAGCAGAAGTCTTTAAAAAAAAAAAAGTCTTGATCCAGAAATTCCCGGACTCTTGGCAAAGGGAAAAAGAAAAAGAGAAGGCAAGCGGGAGGACTGCTCCTAGCACTTCAAGCTTCTTTGTGGAAGATGTGCCTGAGATTTCTACTCCTATTCCATTGGCCAAAGCAAGTTATCCCCACCTAGGCAAACCTGTTACAAAGCACCAAAGCTGCATAATCACCCAATAGTGAAAGAACCGGTGTGGAAGGAAGGACGGGAAATGTGTGGACCAATAACATCATCGACCTACAAGGAGGATGTGCCAGCGATTTTGATCACTGAACCTGTCTGCTCCTCCCTCCATCAGCTTATACACACTCAACTGCAGTGTGTGTACCCTGGGACACCCCTCATAGACCTTGGCTTGCCTTTGACTCAAAGGCAGACAATTCATATGCAAGTCCGTGGGGCCCCACCTGGAGACACGACCCACCCAGTTAAATTCCTTTCCTTGGAAATGGGACCCATGAGCTATTGAGTCAGTGGGGGCATCTGAAAGGTTGAGATACAGAGTGGATTGGCAAGGCCACACTTCTCCAGTCCTGGTCTCTGAATGTTTGCCTGTAAGCAGTCAAGACAGAGCTGACCTTTGACCAGTTTTCCAGAAAAAAGGAGTCGCCACTGGTGAAATCCCCACCACCTGGGTCCACGTCTGTGCCAGACCTGCTCCAAACTTGTGATCCACTTGCTCCAAAGTGCCTTCTTTGCTTAGGGTTGGTGTAACAGAAATCCCACTGATTTGGGGGCGGGGCTGTGGTAGTTATGTAATCTGGTGTCAATGTGAGATTATTAAGAGTGAATGGGGTGGAGTCTAGCCTGTCAATCAGGTTGCAGCTTGATGACCGTGGAGATGCTATGGAGTTAAATAGCTCACTGGAGGCCAGATACACACTCTTTCTGCTGCACATTCCTGTTGACAAGCCACATGGAGACACTGATGGCGCCAGAACCTGGAAGCTGGCGGAGCCACATGGAGACCCACGCCAGCGCTGAGCTGCCTCCACCACTACTGGATCTACAATACAAGATTTTCCACCCACTGGTCTGTGATCTTCCTGCATTTGGCATTATTGCATGGCTGCATGAGTCTGAGGAGGAATTTATAGGTTGATATCGGACTATGGACTTGATCTGGGCTGGGATGATTTCTTAACATACAATGACTATATAAAGCTCGCTCTTCTACACATATGCGTGTCCATGAATTTGTTTCTCTTGTCTACCCGGACTCACACAGGAGCTTAGGCCAACAGAAACGTATTCTCTCACAGTTTAGGAGGTTAGAAATCTGGATTTAGGGACTAAGGAGAAAGCGCTCTCTGTCCACTCTGAGAGAGATATCCTCATCTCAGCTGCTCAAGCCCTCTCTGCAGTGCTTAGAGATCTCTGTCTGCTGTCTCTCTTCCCGTTTGTCCTTGTGTGCTTCAGTACTGAATCTGCTCATTTATGGTTCCTCTAAGAGCCACTCTGCATGCCGATGGCCTCACCAGCACAGCAAAGGCAGGCCTACTCCACGTGGGATGACTACACAGGTACGGGCTTCGGATTACAAAATATATTTTGGAGGGCACACAAACGAATCCATAGCACATGGATTCCCATGGCCTGAAAAGGGCAGCCCAAGCCAGGAAGCCGGGCGCCCAAGGCCCCACTTGGCCATCCAGAGTCTGGCCAGACGGCGGTGCAGGCTTTCCGCAGAAGGCCCAGGCTGGATGGGTCAGCCAGCGGCATGGATGGGGCGGACCCAAAGGAAATCAAACCCACCTGGGCAGTCGAGTGGATGCCAACTCAAAATGGGTGTCAAAATTCCCTACCAGATCCTAGGAGGTGCCTTGGGCTGTGCAGGTTTACTCCGAGGGCAGAGAGATAGGGGCAGGATTACTCAAGGGATGGAAGATGCAGGAGGGCTGGGCAAAGCCGGGAGCAGCTTCCCCGCCAATTGTGTTTCAGGATTGTGCTCGGACGCCCCAGGGAACGAGAAGATCTTCCCTGTAAGTGTCCCGCAGGGGTGGGCTCAGTGGCTGGGTAGCTGGACCTGCCAGGGCTTTTCCGCAACCCTCCAAACCGCTCAAGGCCTTCCCGCCTCTTTTGAAGGGTCGGCCACGCCTCCTTGAGGTCTGTGCTCCAATCACGTTGGGGCGTTTCTGCGGGGCGTTGGCCTCTCCGAGGCCCCGCCCACATCGGCTTCCTAAGCCGACTGGCAGCTTCCTTCCGAACGGACCTCCCCTCGGTCCTCCCAGGCGCAGTGTTGGGGGGGCTGGTTTTCCACTTTTCGGAGAGCGCACTGGCAGTGGCGCAGACCCCTACACCCACAGGCCAGGGCCACGGGGCGGGGCCACCCAGCAGGTAGATGGAGCGGAGCGGACCAGTCCCGCCCCCTAAAGAGCTCCCTAGAGAGCTCGAGGCACAGCGGGGACCAGACACGTTCTCCTCAGCCCTTTTGTGAGACTCAGGTCAGGGGGGCAACCACGCGGGGAGCTCACTATGCAGCCCAGGGCGGGGGAGGGGAGGGAGGAAGCGCGCACGCACCTGTGTGTATGTATATATGTGTGTGTGTATATATATACATATATATATATAAAATCAATCAGCAGCCAGAACCTGAGAAATGGAAACTGAATGGCCGCAACAGGAAGCCAGACCTGGGGGTGGGTGTCAGGCGCTGTCCCACTCCAACCATGAAATTCAGGGCCCCCCACCCACCCCTGCCAGAAGTTCAGCATCAGGCCCCTGCTCGCCCTTAAGAGATGTGGTCAGCCCTGGAGCTCAGATGGCCAGGGGCCAGCGTCCTCTTCCTCCTGGCCAGCTAGCTCCTTAGAAACCAGGTATCCAGATCTAGGGTCCCTGGTTCTTTCGATCCTTAGACATGGCAATGCTTTTTCTGTTTCCGGGTCACAGAGCCTGGCCTGGGCCCTCCTCATTTCACAGACCACTCAGCCATCGCTCACAGTAACAACCGTCCTCTCGATCCAGGCTCATCTCCCCTCCTCCACCCAGCTTCTGGGGCTCCTTCTTTCAGGGCTAGATATTCCTGGCAGGTCTTTCACAAGGGCAGCACTGAACGGAAGGGGCAGAGGCTGCCTGCGGGCCCCAGGCCATGGCAGAGGCCATCTGACCTGAGCCAGCCCGGGCTGGGCCTGCCCCCAGGGGAGGGTCAGGGCAGGTCCAGGCTGGACGCTGGGGCCAGTCCTTCCAGGATCACAAATGCAGTCGGAATTCCAAGCTCGTGGGGATTCTTTTGTCTTGTTTTTAACTTTAATTTCTTACAAAACCGCGTATCAAAGCCAAAGACAGGACCTTCAGCATCTCCCCAGGCCTACCGGCCTCAGGGGGGAGGTAGGCCCCCATGAACGGGCAGCTGCCAAGTGCAGAAGGGCCATCTGCTCGTCCTAGTGCTCAGAGGCCAGTGCAGGGAAGGGCGTCCAGCAGAGGCTCTGCTCTGCCCTTCAGTTGCTGGGGGGCGAAGGAAGGCGTGACTTAGGCTCCTGCTGCTCCCAGGGCCTGCAAGGGAAGGAGAAGGGTCTGCGGACAGGAGACGGGCCAGGGATGGGGCAGGCAGGGCTCAGGCCACCATGGCTCACCGACTGCATGATGCTATCCAATCGCAATGGTGATGCCAATGATGACGGAAAGGATGATGACGGTAATGGACACGCAGATGACGATCAGGATTTTCTTCTGTAGGACAGAAGAGGCTCAGGGGGGCTCATCCCTTGGGGAGGGGAAGGGAGGGGAGGGAGGGCCGGGCACTCACCTTCCGTGCCTTCTTCTGGTTCTCCAAGGCAATGTTCACATGCTTATGCCCACGCTCCACATAGTCCACTGAGCTTAGGATGTTCTTCTCCACCCGGTTGATCATCTCCCCCTGCTCAGAGGAGGGGCCAGCTCAGGAGGGCAGGGGCAGCTGGGAGTGGGGGACCCAGCAGTTCCTATGTCTGCCTATACCGGTCCCAAATGTCTGAAGGCTCCTTGCGGTTGGAGAAGCCCCGCTAACCAAGAAACCTGCGGAGGCAGGACCAGACCTGGCAGAAGTTCAGACTCGGGAGGGCGATGCCCAGCCCCTTCTATCCCTGGATCGGTCTCTTTTCTCTCTTCTCCACACAACTTTGCCTGCACCGACGGCTCTGCGCTTTCTATAGAGAGGGAACCTGGGTCTCCTCACACATCTGTCTGAACCCACCCATTCTTCTAGGCCAGTGGTTCTCAAAGTGTGGGTCTCGACCCCTTTGGGGGGGTCGAATGACCCAATTACAGGGGTCACCCGATTCATCAGAGTAGCAAAAGTACAGTGATGAAGTGGCAATGAAAATAATGTTATGGTTGGGGGTCACCCCAGCACGAGGAACTGTATGAAAGGGTCATGGCGTGAGGAAGGCTGAGAACCGCTGGCCGAGGCCCATCCCTCAGCTGTGCTGGCCCTCCATCCGGCACCACCAGCCTCCCTGGTCCTAGTCCTGAATGAAATCGCTTCCCCATAACCGCCAGCTGCCAAAGGGCGTCCTAGGCTGGGGCGGGATCAGTCCCGGGGTCAGCTCCTCCAGGACGGGGCTGGGAAGCTCACCTCGTCCCACACAACCAGGGCCAGAGGAAGAGTGTCCTCCACACCCACGGGCATGGACAGATTTTTAGGTGACAGGCCTTCTAGGGAGTAACTCTGAGCGAACTCTGTGGGTGGGAGAAGAGTCAAAATTGGGGTTATAGCTGGGCGGGTTCAGGTTGGGGCTGGTGAGGGTGCAGGTGGCCCACTGTGGTAGGAGCCAACGTCCCAGTGACACATACAATTTGAGGGGCTCTGACAGGCTGTGGCCTCAGGTTTAGGGAAGGGCCACCCTGGGGCCTTGACCAAACTTGGAGGAGACCCAAGCTATCGGTCACGGAGAGACTAGGAATGGGGTGGGGATGCAGATGGTCCTGGCTGGGGGTCCTGAAGGCGCAGGCTCTCACTTCCGGAGGTGGCGTCAGTCAAGGGGGCAGGGCCAAGCCCAGCCGGCTGCCTTGGCTGCCCACCTGCATCTCCACCTCGGTGGACAGAAACGTGAAGATCTCGTGAAGCTCCCGGATACTGCGCTCCAGCTGCTGGATCTCGCTGTGCCGGGCCGAGATCTCATTGAGAGCCTGCCGGGTCACCTTAGTGTCCTTCAGGATCTGAGGGGCAGGGGACAGGTCACCAGGAGATCAGCAGCCGGTCCGTTAAGCCCTGTGGGCAGCCCCAGGGCCAGCGCTGGAGGACGGATCCAGATAGGCCAACAAGCTCCCTGTTGGGCCTCCAACTTCCCGCTATCCAGCAGGGCCGGGGCTCACAATGGCGGCCACTCACATTGGACACAAACACCTCGCTCTGTCCGCTGTCCAGCATTTGCTCCAGCTCCTCGTCGGACACCATCCCAGCATTGGCTGTGGCGGAAAAGGTCAGGCTGAGTGTGGGGTCAGGTTACCATGGCCCTTCCTCCTCCTCGTCCTCTTCCTCCTCCCCGCCGGGTTGGCCACTGCAACACACTGATCTTCAGCTGCCTCTGAATCCGCTCCACGTTCTTCTCCCGGTACTCAGACTGCATGGAGTTACACTTGTTGATGAGCTCCACGAATTGCTGGGACAGGACCCCGTGCTGAGGGGGAGAACACAGGCTGGGAGCCCGGTGCAGCCTCCCCAGGGGACACAAGCAGGCACTCTCATGAGGTGCCGCCCACCGTAACCCCCTGGGGCTGGCCTCCAAAGGCTCCCCCTTCTCCTTGAGGAAGGGGTCAGGGTGGGGAGCTCCGTGATCGGGCGCTCCCCACACTGCCTCAGGAACCTCACCCCTAGCCACCACGGTGACAGCCGCATGTTGTCCGGGGCGGGGCATGTTTACCCAGTGTTCCTGGCCGACACTGCCCTTTCCCCACACAGGTTTGGAAGCGATCTGCTGGGGAGGCTTGTGGCACCTTATTTACACAGAACCCGATCTTCTCCCAGCACTTCCACGCCCGCTCTCCCCTTCATTGGTACACGGTTCTAAAATAACCTCCCTGTTGACCACAGTGGCCGGCTCTCCTCACCAGTGTCAGAAACTCTACGAGGGGAGGGCTCATTGTCTGTTTGGTTCCCAGTGGCATTCCAAACGAGAGCCCATGGGCTCGGGGATGGCTGTGGAAGGTTTGCTGATGGCTGGCTTCTCTCAAAAGCCGAAGGCGCCTGACAGCCAGCCTGAAGCATGGGCCCACAGGCCCACCTAGGCCCTCAGCCTCTCACCCACACCCCCTACTCAGGACTACAACTGACTTCTGGAGCGTCTTTGTCCTGCCTGTCTTCCCCTAGGAACCCTGGCGGTGTTGTGGTTATAAGTGGGGCTGAGATCCACCTGGTCGGCAGTTTGAAACCACCAGCAGCTCAGGGGGAGGGGTGTGTGTGGAACTGAGCTTTCTACTCCTGTCTACAGTTACCGCCGTCTCGGAAACCCACACGGAGTCGCTATGAATCAGCAATTGACTGAAGGGCAGTGAGTTTGGTTTGGGTTTTTGTCTTCCCCTAGTTCAATGGTGCTCAACCTGTGGGTCGCAACCCCATTGGGGGGTCAAATGACTCTTTCACAGGGGTCGCCCAAATCATCACAGTACCAAAAGTGCAGTGAATGGAGTAGCAATGAAAAGAATTTTATGGTTGGCGGGGGGGTGGGGGGTGGGGGGTGTCACCACATCATGAGGAATTGTATGAAAGGGTTGTAGCATGAGGAAGGTTGAGAACCACTGCCCTAGAAGCCCTGGGGGCATGGTGGTTATGAATTAGGCCGCCAACTTCCATGTCAGCAGTTCAAAGCCACCAGCTGCTCTGCAGGGAAAAGATGGGGCTTTCTACTCCCCAAAAGAATTACAGTCTCAAAAAAAAAAAAAAAAGGAATTGCAGACTCAGAAGCCCACAGGGGCAGCTCTGTCCTGTCCTATAGGCTCTCTATGAGACAGCATTAGTTGGAAAGCAGTGAACTTTTATTTTAATGCCTCAAATTTGCTTACACCTCAGCAGTCCTTCCCCAGGGGCCCATTTTTTCTCTTAAGGTGCTCACACCTTCTTCAGTCTGAGGGCTATGCTGTGCTCAGGGGCCACCTTCTCTCACCATGACCTCCACAGTCCTAACCAGCCCTCACTGGGCACCCGAAGAGGCCCATCCCATCAACTCAAAGCTGCTGACCAGGATGCCAACACCGCAGCCTTTCTCCAAGGCAGTTCCTCTTCCCAACTTCCTGAATTTGTCTTTGGAAACCCCGCAGCATGTCCTGGCTTCTCCCTTGCTGTCTCTGGAAAAGTCATTCGTCACTAAGTCCTACTCAATCCCAAACTCCAGGAAAGCTCATGTCCCGCAGCTGAGCCTTCATCCCATCCGGGCACTCGGCAACCATCATAGCAGACGGGATCAGAGGTTTGGGTTCTTGACCTTGGGTGAGTCCTCTCTCCCTGGGCTTCAGTTTCCTCATGTGGGAAATCATCAGGGCCTGATTTGTCAGGGCCTTCCGTCCTCAATTCTTCCATCTCATGAGCTAGGAAATGCTGAAGTGGCCTCGTTACAAGAAGTCGAAGCCTACCTGGGTTTTCCTCATCCTCGTGTTGACTGAGTTATAATTCTCATCCGCTTCCTCCTTCTCCGGCTCGATGGCTGTGGGAAAACACCAGGGCATGGGAGGGGGTGGGGGTTAGACCTGAAGATTTGGGGAGGGCGGATCCAGACACAGAGCCAGGGCCAAGCCCCAGCCACACAACAGCAGAGTGCTCACACCCACAGGTGTTTTTCTTGTTTGACACTAGCTTGTGTGTCCCGAAAGAATTTAAATCAGTTTCACTTTGACTTTTCCTCCTTTTTTAAAACCAACCACTCAGACCAGTGTGTCAGTGTTTTGGGAAATGATAACAGCATAAAATGCCTTAATTCTGAGGAGAAAATGGATTCCCCCCCTCCCCCCCCTGCTGTGTCGCTGAATCACACAGGTGTGCAGAGGGCTCCTAATCGGACTCCCATCTGCTTGCACCTGGTGGAAAGAAAGGCAGGAGTCAAAGGTTGCATTGTAAATAAAGGAGCAGGAGATTCGGGTAATTGCCGTGGAAAGTACAC
The DNA here is from genome assembly GCF_050624435.1 of Tenrec ecaudatus. Classification (NCBI taxonomy): domain Eukaryota; kingdom Metazoa; phylum Chordata; class Mammalia; order Afrosoricida; family Tenrecidae; genus Tenrec; species Tenrec ecaudatus. The sequence goes on along the minus strand of NC_134541.1, from coordinate 125,945,808 downwards.
TGGACTGGAAGGTTCTAGAATCTAGACGTCGGCCTACTGTGGAACTTGGATGTGGCACTTGGCTTTTGTGGGTCACATGGCCCAGAGAGCATCGGTACCAGGCCAGAGGGCGGACTCTAGCGGAACTCCCAGGCGCTCACCCTTCAGCTGTGTGCGGATTTCCCTGCCCAGCTGTTTGATCTCCTCGCGCAGGTTCTGCAAGTCCTGCTTCATGCCTGACAAGAGACGGTCCGTGTCACCCGAACCGGAGCCCCTCGCTACTCCCCGCAACACACCACCCAGGGCCACCGCCTGTGGAGAACTACAACCCCCACAATCCCACCGGCTGAGCATGCGCCTTGCGCCCGGGACGCCACTCACTCTCTTCTGGGAGGGGCGTGGCCAGGATGGTGACCTGCTGCTTCTCCAACTCTCGGACTTTAGTGTCCAGTTTGACAATAATCTGCCGAATTGTCCTGACCTGGGAGGGGGACAGCGGAGGCTGGGGTCCTGCAGACCGCACGTGCGTTTCCTGCTCCTCCAGCCCCGGGTCTCCCTGGAGAATTCAGGCCGAGGTCCAGCCCCTTACCTTCTGAAAGAACTCATCGTCCGGGTTCCCCAGCCGGGCCGTGCCCGGGTGCACCACCAGCGCGACCTGTTCTTCGTCCTCCACGTCCGAGCTGTCATCTCCCTGCCAGGGCCGGGGTCATTGACACCACTTCCCGGCTGCCGAGCTCGCCCCGCGGAACCGACGGGCTTCCGGGTCTTCCCTTCCTGGCACCAGCCACCCTTCCCAGCCCCGAGGACCTGCAGGCTGCCTGCCCGCCCCGGCCCTGGCGCCACGACGTCTCACCTGCCTCAGCTCGTGGGTCCGGTCCCGCATGGCGGCTCGAGCGCCCGGTCCCCGGCGCCGGAGCCGCAAGGGCCTCAAGGATCCAAATCGGGAACTCCTTTCCCCACGCACACTCTGTCACTCCCCTCCCTCGCCCCGAAGACCCCAACGCCGCCCCGAGCCGCGAGGGGTTCCCTCCCCGGCGCGGTCCACAGCCCGAGGGAGGCAGCCAGCCTTGGGTACCACCAAGTTTCCACAGGTTGGAATTCCCTCTTCTTTCCCACCCCCCCCCACCCCGCTCCCGTCGCCTCGGCCCCGCCCCCTCTGGGAAGCCTGGGCGCATGCGGACTGGGACGCGCCTCTTCCGCGCCGGGAGGAAAGGGGATCGGAAGTGGTGCTGCCCCGACCGGAAGCAGAACGGACGGGACGTGAGCGCCCGCCCCCTGCGCTTGAACCGGCCGCGTCGCGTAGCGGAAGCCCGGTTGCCAAAAGGGGCGGGAGTGCGTCAGTGGCGCGTCCTCCGCGAGGCCCCTCGTCGCACATCACCCCATGGCGCCTCCCCCCACCCCACCCCCGAGCGCGCCACGTGACCGGCCCCTGCTCAGCCCCGGGGTCTGCAGAACTGGGTGCCTTCCGGGTCACGTGTCCCGGCTCTGTGGCCTCCGTTTCTGGGACACCCTTCTGCCCACGACGTGCCCGCCCCCGCCCGCCCCCAGCGGCTGAGCTACTCCGTATTCCCCACGAGTTTGAGGACGCGGGGGCATGACTATACCCCCCCAAGGCTGTGCGGGACAGTGGGGGGCGGGGGTTGGACACTGGCTGGATTTCTTTTCCTTTCTTTGGGGTCCAGGGCCGTGGGCAGAAGCCGACGACTTCGAATGCGGGGCTGGCCCGATCTTGGGTCCCCGGAGAAGTGGGCGGATAATAACACCTTGCGTTTGGGGCCTCAGAGGGACTGCCGGGCGAGGTGGGCAGCGAATCTGGGGGTGGGAAGTGACCTCACCCCAGGCAGCCTCTCCTCTCCCGCATGTTGCTGGCGCAGCCTCTGAACACCGCAGTCCCTCTGCATTCAACACCTTCCAGGCAGCGAGGCCACTTCGGGCCAGCCCAGTCTGCTTTGCTTTACGCGGAGCCCTCTGCTTCCCCGCCTGTCGCACTGCTACCCCCACCTGGCACCTGCTTCGTCCCGGCGGCCACAGAGAAATGCCCACCTCCACCCTCACAGGGGTCTGTCATCTCCTGAGGCGTCCCTGCCTTGTTCTTAACGGAAGCCCCCCCGCAGCTCCGTGCAGTAGCTAGCGCATACTGGGTCCTCACACAGCCAGCTGTTGACAGTTACAGCCTGGCACTTAGCTGAAGATTCAGCCCTTCATTCCTCTGTGCTTTAGGCTTCAGGCTCTCTAGATGGTACACTTGCCTGCCCCTGGCCCATCCTGCAGCAAATACTTCCTGGGCACCAGGAGCTCTGGTAGCATAGGGGTGACCCATTAGGCTGCTAACTGCAAGGTTCAAAACCACCAGCAGCTCCGTGGGGGAAAGATGGGGCTTTCTACTCCTGTAAAGAGTGACAGTCTTGGAAACTCACAGGGGCAGTTCTACCCTGTCCCATAGGGTCACAATGAGTCGGCATCGACTGGGTGGCAGTGAGTTTGAGGTGTTTGCTTTGTTTTCCCTGTGGCACCCAGTGCTCCTGGGGTTGGGCATACAGCAAGGACAAGACATAAGGCCCTAGAGGAGTAGCCACAGCCACCCAGTGATTCTCACATTGCCTGGGTCTCAGGGCTCTCTCCAGGGGGGCTTATGTAAGGGTCAAGCAAGGGAAGGAATATCTGCTAGTCATATACCTATGTCATATACCTCGTCAGAAGCTCTCGGGTCTTCCTGTCACTTTGGGCTTCTGGAAAGTCTTTTCCTGCGTCTTGGGCCTTGATCTTTGCACCTATCAATGGGCTGGCAAGAGAGACCGTTGGAATTCCCCGCTCTAAAGATCTATGCTGGTACTGACAAAGCACCTTTAAAGTTCCAAGAACAAGCAAACCTGTCTGGGAGGGTGGTGAGACTGCATCTCATGCACTTTGGACATGTCAGGAGAGACCAGTCACATATTCTGGACATGTGGTCAGAAAAACCCACTCCTGGAGGACACCCTGCTTGGTAAGGTCGAGGGGCAGTGACAAGACGAAAGATGGATTGCCATGGTGGCTGCCACACAGGCTCAAGCCTCAGAACAATGGTGGGGGTGGCGCAGGACCGGGCGGAGTTTTGTTCTGTTGCACATAGTAGGGCCAGTGTCAACTTCACCTGACAACAACAATAACAGCAAATTTCAGCGACTTTGAGCTTGGACACAGAAGGAGCATTGGGTTCTCTGCGACTGGATCTGAGCAGCAGCGGTTCTCCTCCTTCCTCATGCTGGTGGGGGGGCCCTTCATACAGCTCCTCGTATGGTGGTGACCCCCCAACCATAAAACAATTTTTGTTGCTACTTCATCGCTGTCATTTTGCTACCGTGATGAATCGGGCGACCCCTGTGAAAGGGTCATTCGACCCCCAAAGGGATCACAGCCCACAGGTTGAGAACTGGTGCTTTAGGGGGTGTGGGAATGAGGGTGAGGAAATGTCAGCTTTGATCAAGCTTTGATCAACGTCGGGGTGGGGGGGGGGGAAGAAAGTGTTGGAGGGAGTTGTAGGCGGCCCAGCTCTGCTACTTGGGTTAACCTGGAGGTCACGAGGATGCCACAAGCCTCCTGCTTCTGGTCCCCACCACCCTTGGGTTTTTCTCACTCTATCTGATTGGTAGACCCCTGACTCGCAGTCCTACCTGTGATCTTAAATAATTTATTGTTCCTCTCTGGGATTCAGTCTTCCCATCTGACGACTCGATGGAGGACTTTCTGCCTTGCCTAAGAGGAGATTTGGAGCATCAACTGAGGGCTAGAAGGATGTGCAAGGAGTTTATAAATGCTTGAGGACTTGGCCCTCTGCAAGCTTCTGCGACTGTGCGTTGCAGGTCTCTCTGGGCCACCAGCCCTAGCCGGCTCTCTTTGTTTCTTAGTCATCCGATGACTTGTCTTCTTGGTTCCCAGAAGCAATCTTGAGTTATGAGTGTATTGCTTCAACTTCCTCAGATGATATTGATGTTTTTCTTTCTGGTCTCGAGATGCATTTGGCGATAGTGACATAAAGTCACATGTGAAGGGGGTGGGGCAGCAAGGGCCCTCTGGACATAGAATTCTCCAGAGCTGAGCCCTGTTCAAGATTTTCATGACTCTCAGTTACTCCTCCCCGATTCTGGGAGCAGCCTTGAAGCTGGATCTATGTTGAGTATATTGGGTCTTGGGTACATCCATAGTTATTGAGGGTGTATATACATTCCTTCTAGCCTATATGACGGGCAGGTTCTGCTTGGTCCAAAGACATGCCATCCTGCCCTGTCCCTCCACCTATAGGTTCAGTCCGATGAACATCAGAACCAAGTGACCTGAGTTTGTACCCTAACTCTACCACCTATTCACTGTATAACTTTGTTAGGCAAGTTAACTTTTTATTTAATCATTTTATTGGGGCTCAAACAACTCATCACAATCCATTCATACATCAATTGTGTAAAGCACCCTTACACATTTGTTGCCCTCATCATTCTCAAAATCCCCCTTCCGCTTGGGTTCCTGGAATCAGCTCCTCATTTTCCTGTTTTCCCTCCCACTCCCTTCCCACTCCCCACTCCCTCATGAACCATCAATAATTTATAAATTATTATTTTATCTTATCTTACACTGACCGGCGTCTCCCTTCACCCACTTTCCTGTTGCCCATCCTCCAGAGAGGAGGCTATATGTAGATCCCTGGGATTGGTTCCCCCTTTCTACGCCCCCCTTCCCTCCCAGTATCACCACTCTCACCATTGGTCCTGAGGGGTTCATCTGTCCTAGATTCCTTGTGTTTCCAGATCTCAACTGTACCGCTGTGCATCCTCTGGTCTAAACAGGTTTGCAAGGTAGAATTAGGATCGTGATAGCTGGAGGGGAGGAAGCATTTAAGAACTAGAGGAAGGTTGTGAGTTTCATTATTGCTACTCTGGACTCTGAGTGACTCATCTTCCCACTACCCATCTGCAAAGGATGTCCAGTTGTCTACAGATGGGCATTGGGTCCCCATCATGCTCTCCCTTTATTCACAATGATATGATTTTACCCCCCACCTTTGTTGCTTGAAATCTTGTCCCCTCAGCCCTTCATGATCACACATGTTGGTGTGCTGCTTCCATGTGGGCTTTGTTGCTTCTGGGCTAGATGGCCGCTTGTTTACTTTCAAGCCTTTAAGTCCCCAGATGCTATATCTCTTGATAGCTGGGCACCATCAAACTACTTCACCACACTTACTTATGCACGCATTCGTCTTCAGCGTTTATGTGGGGAAGGTGATCACACAATGATGGTTTTTGTTCTTTGGTGTCTGCTACCTGATCCCCTCAACACCTCGTCTTCACTTAGGCTTGTGTGCTTCTTCTCTGTGAGCTAGATGGCCGCTTGTTTGCCTTCAAGCCTTTAAGACCTCAGACACTAAATCTTTTGATAGCCGGGCACCATCAGCTTTCTTCATGTTTGCTTATGCACACGTCTGTCTTCAGTGATCATGTCGGGAAAGTGGGTATCATGGAATGACTGTTTACCTGAGCAAAGTGCTCTTGTATTGAGGGAATGCACACGAGGAGGCCAATGTTCACCTGCTACCCTACTATTAAACCTATAAATATATGCACATAGGTCTATTTCCCCATAATCATAAATATATTTATATTTATATATGTACATGTCTGTATTTAGGCTTCTATGTATGCCCTTTGCCTCCTACTCCTTTCCTCTATTTCCTTACGCTTTCCTCCTGTCCCACTACCATATTCTGCCTTCATTCTGGTTTCAGTAATTCCTCTCAGTTACCTTGCCCTTGGTCACTCCCTACCAGTCCTCCCATCCCCTCCCTCCACTGGTTTTGAACCACTCGTTCCCTTGTCCCTGGGTTGGCCAACACCTCTTCCCTTCCCCTCCCTCCCACACTCTCATGTCCCTCCAGGACATTTTCTTCTCACATTGTTTGTCCAGCCTATCTTATCTAGGTGGACCTGCAGATGTAGTAATATGTGCATAAAGATGCGGATGGCTTTGACAGCACCAAAGTGGCACATGAGAACATGGCGTCAACGGCGGCAACACCGACACACAAACAAACAAAAAAGCCACTGACATACAAAATTTAAAAGAAGAGAAAAAAAAAAAAGAGACAGCAACAAAACCCAAAAACCTGTTAGTAGTTCAAGGTCTGTTTGTTGACCTTTAGGAGTGTTTTCTGGACGAATCTGATGGGGTGCCACGTCCTGGCTCCAAAGTATATCCTTCATACTCCCTTGGGACCTCCTTGCTCTGCTTCCCCCACCCCTCCATTGCACACCTCCAGTGTTTTAGGCAAGTTAACTTCTTTAGGCCTCAGTTTCTTCAGTTGAAAAACAATGCAGCTAATAATATAACCGACTTGTGGTTAGGATTCAATGAGATGCTATGTGGAACGTGGATAGAATCGTGCTGGGTATGAAATGAGTGTTATCTAAGTAATGGCTTTCTACTCTCATAGAGAGTTACAGTCTCAGAAACCCACAGGGGCAATTTCCCCCTGTCCTATCAGGTGACTTTGAGTTGGAATAGATGATGATGGCAGTGAATTTGGAGTTCTGGAAGTTGGCTGAAGGGGTTAATGGAGGCTTAAGTGCGCCTGACCCAAAGCATGGTCTTTTCAGTGGCCTCGTGTCCACTTGAAGGCTGGACGATAGAGAAGTAGGAGGAAGGATTGCTGTGTTTGAATGACTGTGCTGCTGACGGACATTGAAAGAAACACGGCCTGCCCAAAGCACAAACACGTCTTCCTTCGAAGGAGGGCAGACAGGATGCTCCGTGGAAGCAAGGATGGCGAGACTTTGTCTCATGTACTTTGTGTTGTCAGGAGAGACCAGTCCCTGGAAAAGGACATCATGCTTGGTAAAGTAGAGGGTCAAAAAAAAAAAAAAGACAAAGCCCATCCAGGAGATGGGTGGGCACAGCGATGATGGCAATGGGCTCAAGCATGGCATCAGTGTGGGAATGACCCAGGACTGGGCAGGGGCTTGTTCTCTTGGGTGTAGGGTCGTTGTTATGAGTCAGAATCAAGTGGACATCACCTAATGACAATGACAGGAAGTACTCTTTGCTGAAGTACTCTGTGTTAGTCTGGTTGACTTGAGAAACAAATTCAGTTATATATATAAAAGAGCTTTATATCAAAGAAAAACTGTATATTGAGAAAACATCCCAGCCCAGTCCAGATCAAGTCCCTAAGTCCAATATGAGCCCATATGTCCAATACTAGTCCATAAATTCCTCTTCAGATTCACGCAGTACATATAATGATGGCCAGTGCAGGAAGATCACAGGCTGGTGGGTGGAAAGTCTTGTGGATCCAATGCCGGTGGAAGCATCTCAGCGCTGGCTCCTCCAGCTCTCTGAGTGTCTCCTCCCCAGGAAGGTGAAGCAGAGAGACAGTGTGGTCTACCTTCAGGGAGAAGGAGAGGAAGTTCCCAGAATCCTCATGAGAAGACCACGCCCACAAGGAGGCATCATCAAGCTGCGACCTGATTGACAGGCTAGACTCCATCCCTACACTCTTATCAAGCTGACATGAAATTATGTAACTACCACAGACCACCCCTTGCTAAATTTACACTTTTACACAACTTTTTAGCATATACCATTTTTAAAACAAGGATAATAGTAGAATCATATTTGTGCCTAAAAAAGATAAAAATAAAATGCATACAACTCAAAATGTGCCAGCCTCATTTAAACATAATACCCAACCAGTAGATGCCAGTCAGGATTTGAACCCAGACAGGTGAGCTCTAGAGTCTATACTCTTAACCACTACACTACGATTTCAAGGGGGGGGGGACCAGCTAGAGATGCCCCCCACCCCCCATGCTCCCCTCACCACAGATGCTCTGCTTGCTACCACATACATCTGATCACCTAGCAGATAGGGTGGGCAGAAAGATGCTTAGAAAGACTCTCTACTCCTGGAAACACCTAGAGCAGCGGTTCTCAACCTTCCTCGGGCTGCAACCCTTCCATACAGGTCCTCATGCTGTGGTGACCCCCAACCATACAATGATTTTCGTTGCTACATCATCACTGTCGTTTTGCTCCTGTGATGAATCGTCATGTAAATATCTGATAGGCAGGATGTATTGTCATTGTTGCAAATTGAACATCGTTAAACATAATTAAAGCATAGCGATAATCACAAAGCAATATGTAATTATATATTGGCTCGATCCACAGGTTGAGAACCGCTGATCTGCTCTGCAGAGTTGCTATGAGACAGTCTGGACTCATGGCCCTGAGTTTGGGGACACAAGAGTGAAATGTACCAGTCAGACCGAGCCCCTGACGTGGGGTCTTTCTCCCATACCTGCTCTCCAGGAGGCTGGTGGATCACCGGGAGCTGAAGGAATCCATGCGTGTCTCACCTGAAGGGCCTCTGTCCCCCGACATACATCTGAGGCCATTTCTGTGCCCAGTGGCCAGGAGATGGAATTCCCTCCCTGATCTCTCCAGGGCAGCTTAGAGCCTACCTTGACCCCCCTCTGATCTGAGGGGCTCTCCTCTCTCAACTCTACAATTTCTTTCGTGCATTTAATGGGCATCTGCATGCTGGGTCCCAAATCCATATCTCTACTCCGGACCTTCCTCCTCCTGAGCTCCCCCAGACCCACCCCAAATCCATCTGTGTCCTGAACATCTCGACCTGGAGCATCTGAGACTCAATATGCCCCAAATGGCTGTCGTGTCGCCTCTGAGGGAGAGCCCTCCACGCTACCTTCTCTTCCTCCTGTTTCCTCTCCAGGTGGGGCCACCGGGTCACCCATGCCATCAACGTGACCTTGAACATCATTCCAAAGGTGATGGATGAGTCTTTGAGTGAGACTGTGGGGACGACGTACACTCACCCCTTGCTGGTGGAAAGACAGCACTCATCAAAATCACAAGCGTACACACGCTCTGACCCATGCGATCCGGCTCCCGAAGTCCTCTGTGAAAGTCCTTCCTGTTGTATTGGAATAAATGCCCTCTCAACACGAGAAGAACTTATGGGCCCAATCCTGCATGACCTTTGACGTAAGGACTGTCCTTTCAACTTCAACTCAAAACCTCGAAGCTGTAAAAGAAAGATGAATACATCTGTCTACAGTTTAAAAAGAATTCTGCGTGCCAAGACATCAGGAGGAGGTGTGGCTTTAAGAGGTAGTGAGTGTCTGCTTGAAGTGATCCTACAGGTTTGGCAATCGTGGTGACTGATCCACGTCACTCCACGGTGTGTGGGAAAGTGGCTCACGTGGCACCTGTTGCTGCTGCTGTTCAGAAACCCTCCCATGCAGACTCAACAGACAAACAATAATCTGGAAGAAACCGTATTTGCAATTCTTATCGTCTGCAGACAGCTAATCTCCCTACTATTTAAAGATCTCCTAGGTCTGGATAAAAACAACCAACAGTTTGACAAAATAATAATAACTTATAAATGATCAAGGGTTCGCAAGGGAGGGGAGGTGGGGAGGGAGGGGGAAAAATGAGGAGCTGATCCCAAGGGCTCAAGTCAAAAGGAAATGTTTTGAGAACGATGACAACACATGTACAAATGTGCTTGACACCATGGATGGATGGTCTGTGATATGAGTTGTATGAGCCCCCAATAATTTATTTTTTAAAAAAACTAAGTAATTAATTAATTAAAACAGTGAAAGTGGGAAAAAAAATAAAGAAAGAAAACCCAACAATTCAACAGAAAAAATGGGCCAAGAACATGACAGTTCACAGAAAAGGATTAGGTATAACCTTGTACCTAATCCGTGATGTGCGAAGATAATAACACACTGCCATCTGATTAGGAGTCCTGGTGGCATAGTGGGTTATTCGCTGGGCTGTTAACCTCAAGGTCAGTGGTTCAAAACCACCCACCGCTTCATGGGAGGAAGGTGAGGCGTTCTTTTGCCAGGTGTGGTGCTTGTGTTCTCTTATTTTGGGTCACCCAAGGGTTAGCTGAAATGGTGTCACATAGCCTCGCATGTCCGAGCCCTCAGCTGTGACAGCTCCGCTGACGGCTGGGCCACCCCATTCACCTGATCATTCATGCTGAAGGTTTCCAGTGTGTTATGGCGCTTAGCGTTCCAAGAAGGTGAGAAGGTGAGATTGGAGATACAATATATCTCGCGGTCCCGGTCAGAAGTTGCACAACATGAGCTCTGCCACAGTCGATCGGTCAAAACAAGCTGCATATCCTTGCCGGAGAAGGTCACAAACTTCACTTTCTCATGAGACAGGTTGCCAGAAGCATTTTGTCAGCTCACCTCAGCTACACACGAAGGAGGAGGTGACCCCCCCTTGGTTCACTAACTATTGTTTGTGACAGATCCCAAAGCTGTCTGTCCACCGCAGATCACAGCTGTCCAAGACCAAACTCAAGATCAAACGCGTGACTCTAGAGGACAGCCCTGCGCCCGGGTTTCCAGGACTGGAACTCTTTATGGGAGGTGAAAGCCCCGACTTTCTCCCACAGTGTGACTGGTGGCTGATAGCTGCTGACCTTGTGGTTAGCAGCCGGATGCATAACCCCACCAGGGTTCCTCTGCAAAAGACCAGATATAAATAGGAGAAAGCTGTAACGGTCAGTTAACAAGACCATGGTGCAGAGTAATAGGAAACGGGTGTGTGCGCGTGTGTGTCCGTGGGTGCATGCACGGACACTTATATACCCAATATGTGTGTGTATTCTCTCTGGGAGAAAGATGAGACCTTTTAGTCCTGCAAAGAATCACAGTCTCCGAAACCCACCGGGGCAGGTACTGCCCTGTCCACTAGGGTCGCTCTGAGTTGCTATCGACTCGCTGGCCAGTGGGTTGGGTTTGGTGTATGTGCTGGTTTTCTCAGAAAGATCTGGAAAGTCATAGAAGAAACTAAGAAAAGTGGTTCCCTGACCTGAAGGCTTGGGAACAAGGATTGGAAGGAATCAGACTTCTCACTGTGAATCCTTTCGGATCATGAGATTTGTGGAACCTATGAAGAATCAACTCAAAGAAAGCACGGGAAAGGGTCTCGCTGGATCCTTTAGAAGCAAAGGGTTAATGTGATCAAACCTTCATTGGGACCAACACCCCATCTGGTTGGGGGCTGGGTGCAGGGCCTCCCCAGCTGGCGGTGCCAGGTGTGTGCCCCGCAAGGCATTCACACGGCAGACTCCACGCAGCGGAATATGTACGGCCACAGTGATCTAGCGGTGGGAGGGCGAGTGTCGTGAGAAGGGACACCTTTCGCTAATTTGCACAGAGGCGCAGTCCGGGTGGGAAGCAGCAGCCTGCCTATGAGAAGGCTGATGGGAGATCCGGGAGGGGTTTCCCAGGTCAAATGCCGCAACGCCTACACGGAAGTGAGGTCATGGGGCGCCCACGAAGGGGCAGGAGCACTAGACGTAGTGGCAGATTGGCAGGGTAAGAAAGGCTTAGGAGTGCCCCCCCCCTCCCCGTCTCTGGCTATGTCAGCTGGAGTGAGAGCAAGATCATGGAATCAATAGCTGAGACACGAGGGTAAGTCAGGAATTGCTACAAAGCCATAGAAACTTCGTGATCGGCCTCACCTGGGAGAAAAATGACGATCGAGATGACCCCCGTGGAGTTAAAACTAAACAACACAACCCCCACCCCCTTCACTTTCTGAGCTGACTCTCCTCTGCTTTGAATGGAGCTGGTTAAGCAGACCCCCTGGGAAGCCAATCCTGTGATTGGACCTTTTATCCGAAGGCACGTAAGGAGGTTAGACACGTGCTTTACTGGGTGGATTGTCCGCAGCCGTCCACGGATCCCAGAGGCGTGTTTAAGCACTTCGTGTCTGGAGAACATGCAGGAGCTGGACGCTCGGAGCACCACTGTGTGATTTGACCCTCACACCGGCTGCTGGGCAACACCGTCGAACCAACGTTTACAGGAGCGCGAAAGAATACATCTTCTAACAACATGTTTCCTGAGCCAAACCTTTTACATTGGCTTAAAAGACCTTGACAAAAACTTAATGGAGCTTCTATTGATAACAGGTAAATCCAGAGAGGTAGGCTCGATAGTGTACGATTTCAGCTTTCTCAAGCTTTACGAGTGGGCTTCAAAACATTGGTGGAAACATGGAAAGGAAAGGTCATGGAATTTCCCCCTGCGAACTTTTTGAAGGCTCCTTGTAGCTGTCAAGGTCTTGGAGGGCCGTGAAAGATGAGCTGGAATGAGCCATTCAGGGGCCAGAGACCACTTAGTTGACTGACAGAACGTTTTGATGGACATTTCTGTCTCAGTAGGATCCCACCTCTGCCTTAGCAAGTTACGTCAACTCTGTAAATGGAGGTAACAACATCAGTACCCTCGCATGGTTATTGTGAAGGTAAAATAAGTCGAGACATAGAAACCAGTAAGACAGGGGTTCGTATCTGATAAACACTATATAAGGGTGAGCCCTGGTGGCCTCGTGGTTGTGCATCGGGTTGTTAACCACAAGGTCAGCAGTTTGAAACCACCGGCTGCTCCTCAGGAGAAGGAGGAGACTTTCTACTCCCATGAAGTTGCAGTCTCAGAAACCCACAGGGTAGTTCTACCCTGTCCTCTGGGGGGCGCTATGAGTCGGGATGAGGCTTGATGGTAATGAGTTTGGGGATCGTTATGATCTGGAGCCCTGGTGATACGGTGGGTTACAAGTTGGGCTGAGGACCACAAGGTCAGTGTTTCAAACCCACCAGCCTCTCCAAGGGAGGCCAGTGAGGGGTCCTATGCTCATAAAGATGAAAGACAGTTCTAGTCTGGCCTGTAGGGTCTTTATGAGTCAGAATCGCCTCGGCAGCAGCAAGTTGAGTTGATTGTTATTATTTAAGGGGCCCTCATGGTGCTGCGGGCTAGGCACTGGGTGGCTAAATGTAAGGTTGTTGGATCAACTCCCCCGCTCACTCCTTGGAAGAAAGAGGAGAGCATCCGCTCCTGAGAAGCTGTACAGACTCAGAAACCCCCATAGAGTCACTATGAGTTAGAATCGACTCGATAGCAATGGGGTCGGGTGGGTTTCTGTTCTTAATCATTATCATGGGAGTGCCTGACTGGCGACTCCCTGATAGGTTAGAGGTTCAAGTCCACACAGAGGAACCAAAGAAGAATGTTTGGGTCATCTCTTTGGAAAAATCAGCCACTGACAATCCTACGACGCCCAGTTCTCCTCTGATCCACATGGGCTGCAGGAGCTGTCGATGACTCAGCGCCCCCGACTGGAATTATTATCATGAATGTATTGGCACTGTATTCACTGCAGGAACTCGTGAGGATCCAAGTGGAGACTGGAAATAGTGAGGAGAGAGATGAGCAACCAAATTCAAGGGCCAAATTAATAAAGCCTGGACTCTGGGTGTGGGGCCTGGGGAGCAGGAAGAGGCACACCCAAGAATAACAGTGCTCTCTCACTTGAACGGAGCTTTCCGGGTTATCTGTGACTTCCACGTTCAAGTTCCCATTCAAGCCTCACCCCACGCATGAGCAGTGGGCATCAGAGCCCATTTCACAGAGTTGGAAGCGGAGGCTTAGAGAAGTTAGGTAACTGGCTCCGGGAAGCCAGACGGGTTGGTGGGTGTTTTGCTCCGCACTGTAGCTGTCGTTTCATACGCATATGAAAGTTGGATATTCAGCAAAGAAGACCGAAGAAGAAACGAGGCAGTTGACTTGTGATGTTGCAGAGAAATATCGAACGTACCCTGGACTGCTAAAAGGACAACCAGATCCATTTTCAGCGAAGTGCAGCCCGAGTGCTCATTTGAGGCAAGGATGCCTCTTAGACACTTTGGACGTGTTGTCAGGAGAGACCAATTCCTGGGGTAGGACACCATGCTTGGTAAAGTAGAGGGGCAGAGTCGAAGAGCAAAGCCCTGGCCGCTGAAGCATGGGGACACTTGTGAGGACCAGGCAGTGACTCATTCTGTTGGGCAAAAGGTCACTATGGGTCAGAACTGACTGACGACACACATCAACCTACCTCTAGCCCTGTTCCGAGCATCGTCCTGGCCCACAGAGTCAGGCCTCGATTCACCTCACTGGTGAATGAATGGGTGACGTCACTGGGCCCTCGCTCGTTGGTCGTGAGCGCAGCAGAGAGGAAGCAAAGAGGAACGTCAAGTCTAGCAGTTCTCTAGGTTGTGTGTACATTTCTCCACCTAAAGCATGAGGCCGTCCCGGAAGGACGGGCACACCAGCACACATCCTCCCAGCAGAAACAACCCTGTGCCGTATCAAGTCACCGAGATGTGGGGGCTGTTTGTTACACAGCGTGACCTAGGTTAGCCTTGCCTCTTACCCGATGGTTCACAAACCAGGCGGAAACTAAGAATCGCCAGAGATCATTGCTGCAAACTCAGATCCCTGGGTCTCAACCCAGATCTACCGGATGAGAATTTCCAAGGGCAGCGGGCTGGTTAGCTGTATAATTAACACTCTTTTACTCCAGCTTTAAGAAGATTAGAGAAGAGTCCAGCTGCTAGACTCTGAGGGGGAAATAGGATGCAGGCTTGGGATATGCGCGCACAGAGTGTTCTGGGCCTGAAGTGTCTGGGGACTGCGCTCAGTGCAGAGCAGGCAGCGGGATGAAGGAACATGGAAGCCACGTTGGGAGGCCAGGCGCGTGCCCCATGAGCAGCAGTAGGAACCAGGGGGCGGTCTGAGCAGAGACTGGTCTTCTCCTGGTTTAGGAAGACCATTCAGCCAGGGGAGCTGGCACATAGTCAAGGAAATTCCCTTCATGGGGTCACTGCGATGACGTTTAAGTGTCCCTAGATGTGATGAGCTCAAAATCACTGAGCAAAGAAAGAGCTTCCTTCCCATCATCTCCTCATGTGCACCTGCCTCCTTCTTTAGAGACGCTGCAGACTAGCTAAGACCCAGTAAGCCCACATCATGTGATCTCACACAATAGCATCGCCTTCACAATGGGATTGAGGGAGGCCTTTTGGCATCATGATTACACATTGGGCTGCTAACCACAAGGTTGGCAGTTTGAAACCACCAGCCGCTCCAAAGGAGAAAGACGAGGCTTTCTACTCCTGGAAAGTTATAGTTTCAGAAACCCACAGGGACAGTTCTACCCTGTCCTCTAGGGCTGCTATGAGTCAGAATTGACTCAGTGGCTGTGAATATGGCATTTGGTTTATAATGGGATCTGCTGTGAACAGCCTATCAGTTGTAAGAAGATCGGGATGGGGTGTGACACCCTAACTCCAATCACGGCCCTGTTCCAATCAATTGAAAGGAAGTTTGGTCAGGGCTGTGACGTGCTTCCAACAGCAGTGTTCCCTGTGGGAAAGCCTGCTTGCTTTTTGGATGGGTTTGAATCCTGTCTCTGGCACATTTTCTGACTTCTGATCCAGTGGACCTGCGCCTGCAGTATTGCCGGCAACCTCCCGGGAGTCAGCATCAGCCTGCCTACCTGGAAATCATTCACCTCTGCAGCCAGAAGCCCGCCATCTAGGGATCACTATCCCTGCAGCTAGGAAAGTCACGAGAAGCCTCCATTCTGACAGCTGACCCAGAGACGTAGAGCTTGCCTGCCTCTACAACAGGGTGAATCATTTCTTTGCTATAAACCTTTCCACATACATACATATATACATGAGCTTCCATGGGGTCACTCCTCTAGAGAAGCCAGCCTGGACGGTTTTTGTGCTGGAGTAAAGGTGTGAAGTAGTGTGCTAGTCCTTTGTCCTCCTTTTCAGGGAGCCTCGACAAGGTGCCTGGCCTGGTGTTGAGCGCTGAAGCGCGGCACGTGGGAAAGGAAGTGGTGCGAGAGCAGAGAGCAGGGCTCAGGGAAAGCCTGGATGGGGTTGAGTCCATGATTTCTTGGTGCGGTTCAGGCCTAGGATCCATGGGCCAGGGAGGGAAGTGGTAGGAAAGGTGAGGCAATGGGGGTGGGACTGACCCAAGCACCAGAGCAGGATCTTGAGGGTCACCCAGGAGACCACCCTTGGTGTTGGCGTAGAAGACTGACAGCATCAGATTGGTTTTGGGGGGACACATACTGGTGGAGAGGAAGACAGACATGAAGGATGGGAAGACCAGGGAGGAGGATGTTCGGGTGGTCCAGGTGGACACCACTGGGGTTCTGCAAGCCTCAGGTGGCCAGATGGCAGAGATCCAGGAGACAGTTCTGAATCTGGTAGCTGATGGACTGCAGTGGTCCTCAACATATGGGTTGCGACCCCTCTGGGGGTGAAGGACCCTTTCACAGGGGCCGCCCAATTCATCACAGTAGGAAAATGATGGGGATAAAGTAGCAATGGAAATAATGTGATGGTTGGGGGGGGTCACCACCACGTGAGGCGCCGTATGAAAGGGTCGCGACCTGAGGAAGGTGGAGACCGCTGGGCTAGAGCATGAGGCCATGAGAATGGACTTCGCAATTACAGGATGGAGGACGAGCACCGACCGGCTGGAGCCTTGCTTCACCCGTGAACTTGGATCAGTTTCCTGATCGGTACCCTTGGGATGAGAGGGAGACTTACGAGGAGGTAAGAAGCATTACGGGAGCTCCTTGGCACAGCACTGGGGCCATGGCCAGTGCTCAGAGAGGGGCAGCATGACGACCATGGGAGGGGGAGCGAAGGACCACTTTCTGTCTGTGGTCAGCTTGGATGAAGAGCCATCTCCATCTGGGTCGGAGCACACAGCCGGCAGCAGTTTGAGGGGGGAGGCCAAGGTCCTCATAGCAAAGCCCTGCCTAGCTCATGACTGAAGACGTCAACCAGCTCCTGACAGCATCTCTTCATCTCTGTCTTGTTAGCCCCCCTCCCACCCGCATCCCCACCCCCAGCAGGCCTGGCCTTTGAGGCGTTGGGATCTGGCTTCTGGGTCTGTATGGCCAAGAGAGCCAACTACAGGACCACGGGAGTGGAACCCTGGCCGTGAGCAGGTAGAGGACGAGGAGAATCTGGGTGGGCCCCAGGCTACCTTGATGTTGAAGGATTGTGAACCGAGGCTGGGCAACGAGATACAGAGTTGGAGGGGTGGGGGCGGGGGGGGGGGGCAAGGAGGAACGTGTGCGATTTCAAGAAGAGTGATCT
The DNA here is from genome assembly GCF_050624435.1 of Tenrec ecaudatus. Lineage (NCBI taxonomy): Eukaryota > Metazoa > Chordata > Mammalia > Afrosoricida > Tenrecidae > Tenrec > Tenrec ecaudatus. Next base: position 125,928,797 of record NC_134541.1, on the reverse strand, counting down.
TCAGGGTCGAATGTCACCAAGCGGTTGTGAGGGTGAGACCTGAGAGCAGGTGGGTGACTCTGGCCTCAGGAAGATCACGATGGAGCTTGGTAAAGGCTAAACCCCACTTAGGGGCTGGAGGGGTTGATGCGATCTGATGGGGAGCTTCGAGTGGCCTGTGTAGGCGTGTGCAGGGAAATGGGGCTCCGAGGTGTACCAGATCCCCTCCCAAGCAGAACAGAATTCTCCTTTCCACAGTCAGAGCCGGCTCCGGAGGAGGAGGGAGGAGCTCTGGGTAGGTAGTGAGCACCGTGCGCCCGGAGGCAGACAAGTCGCGTGGTGGGTCCTTCCACTGCAGGGGACGCTCCCGCTCACGGGGTGAGCTGGAGGGTGGACCAGGCTGCGCAGTGCAAAGCAAGCTCCTGGTCCTTCTCGGGGAGAGCTTGGCCGAGTCTTGGCCTCCTAAAAGCCGTGCAGGGGGTCCCTCTGGCCATGTAGTGTCCAAAGAGCCTCCTCCGCCCCCCGCAGGGGCACACGCGCGCGCGATCACACACACAGGCACAGAGGTGGTCGTGCGCAGGCTCACACACATACACAGGAGCACCAAACAGCACCCCTATCTCTTGGTGGGAGGGTGTCCGCCGCTCCTCTCCCCGTTATTCCCGGCGCCGGCCCCCTGGAGCGCGCGCCCCGGGCCTCCCTGGGCTTCGGCCTCAGTCCCGGGCCTCGCTCCCGCCGGCTGCAGCGCGCGGTCCTTCCCCAGCCTCCCCAGGCCTCCGCTGCCCTTCTCCCCGGGAGCCCCCTCCCCCGGACTACAACCCCCAGGCGCCCCCAGCCCCCGGCGCTGCGCATGCCCCCTGCTCCCCGCCCCCTCCCGGCTCCCCCCTCCCTCCCTGCCGCCTTACCTCCCTCCGCCCCCCTCCCCCACGCCTCGGCGCCCGCATCCCTCCATCCAGCCCTGTGCCGCAGCCGCATCGCCACCGCAGGCACGGCACCGCCGAGCCCGGCCCCGGCCCCGGCCTCTGCCCCTGCCCGGCTCCGGCCCGCCGCCCCCGGCCCCGCCCCCGCCCGCGGGCCCCCGCCAGCGGCTCCGGCGCCCCCCGGCGCCCCCAGCCCCCGGCCCCCGGCATCCAGGCAGGAGGCAGGGAGTAGGTAGCGGCAGAGACTAGAGAACGAGGAGGAGGAGGAGGAGCCGTCGCAGGATGAAGGATCGGACCCAGGAGCTGCGGAGTGTGAGCTTGGGGTGGGGAGAAATGGGGGGCGGGACCCCAATATTTGGGAAGCGCATGGGGATGGAGTGGGGGAGGCGCTGGGACGTGGGGGCGAACGATGAGACTGGAGGTTGATGGCCGGGGCCCCCCCCCCGCCCCCATATCACGATGCACCTGATGTCGCTGTGAACCTGCCTTTGGGCGACAGTGGCTTGAAGGGGCTGTAGGCCATTGAGACACCAGGGAGCAGGAGAAGTCTCGGGGGCCTCGGTCACCCTACATTCCCAGGACGGCGGCGGGCGCGGGGGGTTTAATCTGAGGATGGGGGAGGAGAGTGAATGTCCGGGAAGAAGGTAGCTTGGGCAGTTTTGCCAAAATAGAAGGATGGGAGGCTTCCTTGGCCCGGCAGGCAGGCAGTCCCACAGGACCGAGGTTTGGGGGAGGCTATAAGGAAGGACACAGGTTAGGGCCAAGATGCTGACAGCTGGCAGTGAATGAACGTGTGTGAGTGACCCCCAAGAGGCGGGGACACAGCCATAGGCTAGGAGGAGAGGGGTGGCCTCAGCTGGACAGCCAGGGCCTGCGGGAGGTGAGGTGACCCTAGAGGTGGGAGATGGGGGTGCAGAAGAGAAGGAGGAGGCACGGCGCCAGGGCTGTGGAATTGGATTGTGTGACAAACTGCTTTGCTAGGGGGGATCTGGGGCATCTTGAGCAGCTGGGCTTGGGGAGAGACTGGTGTGACCCCCCCTGGTGGCTGCAGGCCCCCAGAGGCCTGCCCCGAGTCTGGCCGGGCACTCGGTTGTATTTGGGTACCAGTGCAGGAGGGTGGCAGCGCAGGTGTCTGGAGTGGAGCTTGCTGTTTGGAAGAACTTGGTGGTGGGGGGTGGGGTGGGGGCGGTGTGAGAATGGTTTCTGAGGATGCTGGGGGATTTGGAGAGAAGAGCTGGGTTCGGGGAGGCAGAGCTGACAGCCTGTGCTGTCATCGCAGGCCAAGGTCCCCCTGCTCCACCGCGTCTTTGCCGGACACTGGGTTGCTACTTCCAGGAGCTATGACCCCATTTGCCAGATGAGGAAAAGGAGGGTTGGAGATGGTTGGGAAAGAGTCTGCCTAAGTAAGGTTGCCAAGTCAGTGGCTGGGGGTGGGCGGTCAGCCTGGGATCCCATCTGCAAAGCTGCCCCCATCTCTGCTTTTCTGGCCTTTGAAGCAGGTCTTGGCCTGGACAGCAGCAGGGAGGGTGCCAAAGGTCTGCCTTTGAACCCTGGGCCCCGATTTGGGGGCAGGGGACAGATTCCAGCCAGACTGGGGGAAGGGGCCTGGAGGTAAGAACTGCTGTCTCTGGTGCAGAGACAAGTCAGGAAATGAGGGAGCGTGTGATGGAGGGAGGGAATTTTGAAGGTTCCTTTTTTGTAATAAGCTTACACTAGATCTATGCCCGAGGTACCAGGAGAAACGGCAGTGATGATGATACTAATCATCACCAGCCACCGTGCTGGCGCCTTACACACACTTCCCTCCTTTGGAGCGGCACGGCAACCCTCCGGGCTTGGTACAGGTATACCCTTGTTTGTTTTTAAACGGTTAGGGCCCAGGGCGGCACAGCAGTTTGCGCCATGCTGATGAACCAAAAAGCTGACGGTTTGAAGCCCCCCAAGGAAGAAACCAGCCTGGCCTTTGCTTCCACAAAGAGTACAGCTGGGAACCCCTAAGGGGCCTTCCTATGCTGTTGCTTCTGGGGTGTCTTCTGAGACAAATCCCCCACAGAACCCAAGTCAACAGCCAAATGATGGCAGTGCCTGGAAATGGTGCCCCCTTTGGGCCATTTTTTTAGGTGCAGTATATCCCCATTTTATAGAAGCCAAAACTGAGGGCCGGAAAGGCGAGGTTAACTGCCAAGGTCGCACAGCTAGTGAGAGGCGGGTAGGTGACCATGCCCTGCGGGCCAGCTCCAGGCTGGGTGCTGTGAATTCATTCCCCTTCCCTTGAACCCACGTCGTCCAGTCCCCCTCAGCCAACTTCCTGGACACAGGGAGAAGGACCGCCTCAGTCTATGTGGGGAGACCTAAGGGGTCGGTGGAGAAATAACTTGCCCAAGGTCATAGGTGTGAGGATTCTAGATTTGAACCCAGATCTTCCGCTGCCAAGACAAATGAGAAAAAAAACCCAACCAAAACCAACAAACAAACCCAGAGAAATGGAAAGTCAGTTTGGGTGAGGTGGTGGTGGAATCCGGGTATAATTAGAAGGAGGGGGCGGGAAAGGGAGCTGGCGGGCAGGCTGGGGACAGGAAGCCTTGCTCTGAGTAGGTCGGGATGCCAGGACCCTAGGTGAGGAAGGCTGGCGGCTGGGGAGGCGGGGCAGGTGGGAGGGGGGTGCTGGGGAGATGCTGATAGGTTTGGTGTTAGTCACAGCTCAAGAAACTGGAGATTTGGAGGAGGCGGGAAGAAGCTGCCAGATGTAGGGGGGAGGGTCTCCCCACCTCTGAGGAGAGCAGGGAGGCTGGTGGGTGGGAGGGACTGGGCAGGGCAGCGGGCGGGCGTGGGGGGTTGTGGAAGAGTGTCTGAAAGCTTTTGGGAGGTGAGAGGGAGGCAGGGGGTGAGTGTGGGTGGGGGGACAGCCAGGACCTGTCTTTCCCTCAGTCCCTGAGAGTCCCCAGCAGGTTTCCCAGGTATGTGGATCACATCGCTGTTTTGCGCACAGGCTGTCTGTCTTAGACTCCAGCTCTGCCCCATCCTGTGTGACCTTGGGCAAGTTGCTTCACCTCTCTGGGCCTCAGTTTCCTTACCTGCCAGTTAAGTCATGGTAGCACCTGATCAGTGGGCAGGGCGGTCCTGAAGCATACAGTGAGCTGGGCTTGGAGGAGGGCCCGGTGGGCAGCCGCTGGTCCCAAGGAGCGTTGGGGTGCCACCGAGAACCCATCTATTTCTCAGGAACCTCAGATCGGGCCCCTGTGAGGCTTGCAGGTGAGAATCCCGATTGACTGTAGGAATAATCTGAGGGCCAGAGAGAGAGAGAGAGAGAGAGAGAGAGAGAGATGAATGACTTGCCCAAGGTCACAGAGCGGTTGGTGCCATGGCCGGGGCTTGAACCAGAGCTTTGTCTCCTGCTCTCCATGCCCCAGAGGCAGGCTGCGCACTGGGAGGTGCTAGGTGAGATGCTGAGATTCCAATGGGGCCTTCGGAAGCCCAGGAGGGGTCTTCGGGTCCAAGCATTGGAGCTTGGGGATGAGGCCCCAGAGGAGGTAACAGGGAGCAACCGAGGTGGAGAAGAAGGCGGGGAAGAGAAGGCATCACCCTGGCTCGTGGGCGGTGGCTGTGGAGTTGGAAGAGAGAGAGGGAACAGGGAGTCTGGGACTGAGCCGAGAGGTGAGAGGAACCAAACGGGGCAGAGGTGAGGCCTGAGGGAGGGGGGTTGGGGGGGGGCGCGAATCCCTGAGCACGTGTGGAGCACCCAGGAGTGAGTGAGCCGGTCAGGTCACTCCAAGGGAGCACTTGAGAAATGCAGACCGGAAGGAAGAAAAGGGCCACGCTGGAGGACAGCCCATTGCCGCCAGCCGCACAGGACTTCCTGCTGCCCAGCAAACCTGGGTCAAGTCCATCCGTGCTGCAGGGCGCTTGCACGTCCTGTTCCTTCTGCCCCTGAACGCTGTTCCCGCTGCCCGAAATGCAGTTCTTCCTGCCTGGGGACGCTGTTTCCCTTTGCCGGGAACACCATGCCTTCCGCCTGGACCGTTGTCCCCTCTCCCCAGAGCCTGGGAGCTGGCCCTCTGCCTGGAATGTTGTTCCCTGGGACTGTGGCATGGCTGCTTCCTCAGATCCGTGTCCCTTGGCCAGCGAGGCCCTTCCTGACCATCCTGCCGAACGTCCCCTCCCTCCCCCTCTCGCCCCAGACCCACCCGTGTCTCCCTGCCACGGCTCCCCACTGGCTCCCCTTCCGCTGCCGACCCAGTGACCTCGGAAGTGATCTCATCTATTTCCCACCATTGTCTCCCTGCACGGGGGTGCCAGCTTGGTGGAGGCAGGGCCTCCTCGCTGGTCTCGTTTACCGTCCTCTCTCCAGCACCCAGATTAGAACTTTGCACCCATCAGACAGATGGGTGCGATGAATGAGTGACTCAGTGGGGCAGAGGGAGAAGGTGGAGAAGGCAGGGAAGTGGAGGAGAGAGGTAGGTAGTGCAGGCTGGATGATGACAAGGAGGAGGAGGGGCTTGGGCCAGGGAGACAGATGGACACAGGTTGGGGGTGGGGCGCAGGGTGAAGCTGCTGCCTCTAGACCAGCGATTCTCAACATGTGGGTTGAGACCCCTTTGGGGGTCGAACGACCCTTTCACAGGGGTCGCCCAAGACATCCTGCACATCAGATATTTACATGATGAATCATAACAGTAGCAAACTTACTGTGATGTAAGTTTGATGTAAGTGACGAAGTAGCAACGGCAATAATGTTATGGTTGGGGGTCACCACAACATGAGGAACTGCATGAAAGGGTCGTGGCTTGAGGAAGGTTGAGAACCGCTGCTCTAGATCCTAGGATGCCTGCCCCCCGAGAAGCGGGTATGGGTAGATACAGGTGGCTAATTCACTCGGACTCTCCTACCATCCCGGCCCATCTCCTCTCACCTTGGTTTTGGCCACTGTGTGTTTATGTCGCCATCATGCCATCTGTCCCCTTGGTCACTGGCTTGCTGGTCCCTGAGCGTCTCCCATGGCTGTGTATGTCTGCTGTGTCTGTCTGTGTTGCCTCCCCTCTGACACACACACACACGCACACGAACCCCTGATGTCTCTGCTATAGGGGGCCTGGGCTCAGAAGGGCCTGGGGAGGCCAGGCTGAAGCTAGAGGTGAGGCTTGGATGCCCCCCTCTTCCAAAGAAATTCCAGAAGGTTCTGGAACTTGGCGCAATCTCACTGCATCCTCTTCCACCTTCAGGAATTGGTGAAAGCTTGGGTTCAAATCCAGGCACCCCCTTCTCCCCTCCATCAACTGTGTGATGTTGGGCAAGTGACCTCATCTCTGGGTCCCCGTTTTCCCATCTGTCAAATGGGCAGAAGAGGAGGCAGTGGCTATCTCATGGAATGGCTCTTAGGGTTCCAAAGGAGAAAGCAAAGCAGGGTTGGGGGGCCCGACCCCTGAACAGCAGCACACCTGGGTTAGAGGGATCGGAAATCGGAACAATCATCGGTGTCAGTGTGCAAGGGAGCTGGCAGTAGCTAGCACGTTCCATCTGTCACGAGAGCAGGCGCTGGATCAGGGCAGACTGGACCATTTGATTCTCAGATACCTGCCCTACCACCGCCTGCCCTCAGGGTCCAGCCATCCTTGAGGCGCTGCTTAAATTCCACACACAGGGAGAGTCCTCGGAGAGTCCCCATACCAGCCTGCCCATTTCACCATTGATGGCCCTGGAGCCCAGAGAGGGACCGAGGTTTACCGAGGGTCACACAGCATGTCAGGCAGAGACTGGAACTGCCAGGTCCTGTCTGGCTTCTGCTCACGGGAAAAAAAAAAACAATAGATAGTCAAGAGCCCCTCCCTCTTGGCTCTCCATCACTAGCTACAGGAGTCCAGTGGGACCAGGTGGGACTGCCATCTGTTAGCAGGATGCAGGTGTGGGAAGGGACGAGGCAGCTGGCCCTGTTTGCTGTGGAGCTTTAGGCCGGTCACGCAGCCTCTCTGAATGCCCATCTGGGGGTGGGAGAGGCACATAGGTTCCCTGGCAGGGGCTGGCATTTTGTCAGGTGGGTCTCACTGCCCGCTCCTGCTCACCTGTGCCATTTGGGGTAGGCCACACGGTTACCATTTTACAAATGACTGAGGCTCAGAAAGAAGTCCCTTGGCCTTCCTAGCTGCTGACCCGGGACAGGTGACCTCGCCTCTATGCTTCGGGGCACCCAACTACAAAAGGGGTTTCTCAGGGCACCCACCTCCAAAGTGCACAGGGCAGTTTCCTGCATGGCCCCCAATACAATGCACATGTTTGCAAAAGTGCAAAAGGTTCTGACAGAGTTTCAGGATGATTTCATGGGTAGCAAACATCAAAGACCTAGGCAAACCGTGTCAGTAAATGATCCTTTGCTAGGTTTATGGGGGACCCCTGGGGGCCTAGTGGTGTACAAGTTGGGCTGTTAAGTCCCAGAATGGCAGTTGGAAGCCACCAGCTAGCCGCTCCATGGGCGAAAGATACGGCTTTCTAATTCCATGAAGAGTTAGGCTCAGAAACCCACAAAGGCGGCTCTGCCCTGTCCTGTGGGGTCGCTATGAGTTGGAATCGACTCGGCAGTAAGTTTGTTTATTTTCTTTGTGTGGGGGTGGGGGGGAGAGGGGGGACACAGGTAGGAGGGCTGGCGGTTGGTTTGAAGTTTCCAGGGCACAGAACCCCACTCCAATAGAGCTTTAGCAGGGGCTGACCTGACAGCTGGGCACCCTGGTGACAGTGGTTACGCACTGGGCTGCTAACCACAGGGACAGCTGTTCAAAACCACCAGCTGCTCCTTGGGAGAAAGATGAGGCCGTAAAACGTTGCAGTCTGGAAAACCCACAAGGGCAGTTCTGCCCTGTCCTACAGGGTCCTGTGAGTCAGAACCGACTTGGTGGCAGTGAGTGTGGTTTTGACCTGAGAGCTGACGGCAGAGGTGCTGGGGGGAGGATGAGCTAGGGGCTATGGCTGAGGGATCCCAGGGCCCCCGGGCTCCGCTCAGTGTGTGTGCCCCTGGAGAGGTGACTTTCCTCTCTCCTCTCTGACCTCCTGTCCCCTGCTCCGTAAACTGAGGACAAGGGAATTTGCTCAGCTTTTCTTAAAGGTTAAGAGAGCTTCCTAAGTCAGAAAGGATGGTTGGTTTTCTTAGTAGTCGACACCCCACATCGACCAGACGGGAAGCCGGTCCCTTTTTCCCTGTCCCAGGATGTCCCGGGGGCAGGATGGCAGAGGCCTGGCCCATGCCCCTCAGGAACAGGAGTGGAGCTTCCTCCAGTCAGTCAGGAGAGGGCGAGGGGGAGAGGCTGCAGACAGGTCTCCCGGCTGAGTGGATGGCCGGGGACTCTTGACACCAGAGAAGGTGCCCAGGAATGGCTTCTGGCTCCTGGGGCAGCTGGCTTTGAACCCCTCCTCCCAGAGGTCTTCAGGACTTAGGAAAAACTGGGTTGGTCTCAGCATCAGATGGAGGCTGGAGAAGCCAGCAGCCCTACCTGCATCTCCCAAGACCCACTTGGTGCCCCCTTTCTTCTGGGGGCAGAGAGAGAGGAAGCACTTTTCCAGGCAGACATCTGGGGTTATTTACATGCCCAGGGGGTGAATCCCGGGATTCTGTCTGGGTAGGGGTTCTGTGGGAAGTGGGGTACCCTCCGGAGGAGTGTCTAGCTGAAGGTCTCTGCGGGACTGAGCCAGCTCTTCTAGGCGCTGTGGATCCCCAGTTCCCTTAGCTCCCGAGATTCCACCGGGGTCCCATCTGGCCCTGTCTGGGCTCCATTGCAGCTGTCTGAGATCCGTCTCCCCGTCTGGGTTTCATCAGTGCCGTCTCTGACCTGCCTGGATCCTGCTGAGGTTCTGTGGGCTCTCTCCAGTAGAGCCCTGCCAAGGACCGTTGTGTGGGTACTGTGTAGAACTGGCAGGCCGGTTCTGGCTGTGAGATGCAGTCCCGGCCCTGACGAGGCTCTTTGGAAATCAGGATGAAGGCTGTTGAAATCTCCGTTGGGGCTGCCCAGGGCTTCAGGCTGTAATTAAGCTTGATGTGCTCAGGTTTGGCCCTCAGACCTGTCCCAGGCAGACAGGAGCCTGGAGTCAGGAACTTGGCGTCTTGGGACCCTGGCCTGACTCTGGCAGAGTATGCCGGCCCGAGGCTCGGAGAGGCTGGGCAAAACACAGGCCAGGGCCCTCCGGAACGGCTCTGGGGTGTGGGCGCCCACCAAGTCAGTGGAGAGCTTTGCCACATGTGGGTGGGCCTCCACATGTCAGCGCATCTCTGTGTGGGTGCCCGGGGGTCTATTTCTGTGTGTGCCTGTGTGTCAGCCCTTCTGTCTGTGTCACTGGTCTGTCTGGCTGTGGCGGGGGCCGTGTGGGTGGGTGAATCTCTTTGTCTCTGGGCCCTGGGGGCGGAGGGCTGAGCAGCTGCAGGTTGCAACTGGGAAATCCAAGGCAGAGGGGGTAGGTTGCAAGGGACCGGGTGAAAGGGAGTGTATATTTTGGGAGGAGTCTGGAGCAGGCAGAGCAGCTGAGGAGGGGGGAGAGTGGGGGCGGGGAGGACGACGCAGGGAGCCGGGGGCTAGGGGTGCTGCCTGGCCTGCCGACGACCTTGCCTAGGGAACGTGGCTTATGGAGTGGTGGCCACGGGAAGGGGAGACAAGGGGCAATGAGTAGGGGCGGTTCAGACACTGGGGTTCATCCATACTGGCTGGCCAGTAACAACTGCCCCCCAACCTCCCTCCCCAAGGCACCTCTGCCGCCATAGGGCCACGTCCAAAGCAGAGAGGGCACCTTCTGCCAATTCCCTCCAAGGTGCCCTCTGGGCCCTCGGCTACCCTGGCCTTTGGGACCCTGCTCCCCGAGATGTCCAGTGTTCATTCATCCTCACTGTGCTCTTTTCGGTCCCCTCCCAAGAACGAACCCCTTTCTCAGCCTGTGAGGGCCCATGAGAGCCGGCGTTGGCCTTGGGGACCAGGGTCAGGCCTGCCCACAACCCCCGTCTCCCTTTGCTCACCAGGCGAAAGACAGTGACGATGAGGAGGAGGTGGTCCACGTGGACCGAGACCATTTTATGGATGAGTTCTTTGAGCAGGTAACAGCACCTCCTAAAGCCCTCAGCCCCCGACTTCCTTCTCCCTGGCTGCCCCCCACCTTACTTCTGTGCCACCCCCCACTACCGCCTCCACCCCCACCACCCCTTTGGCTTTTAAATCAACCCTTTCTGGGCCTGGTCCATTTCCCGGCACCAAGCCTCCTGGGGCTCCGCTCCACGTCTGGCCCAGAGATATGGCTGGTGGTCTGTCCGCAGGTGGAGGAGATCCGGGGCTGCATTGAGAAGCTGTCGGAGGATGTGGAACAGGTGAAAAAACAGCACAGTGCCATCCTGGCCGCCCCCAACCCGGATGAGAGTGAGTGCCCGCTGCTGGCTGGAGGGGGGGCAGAGAGAAAGGGGTGGGGCCCACCTTTCACCTGCCTGCTCTCCACGCCCACCCCCCCACCCCTTCCTGCAGAGACCAAACAGGAGCTGGAGGACCTCACCGCAGACATCAAGAAGACGGCCAATAAGGTTCGGTCTAAGTTGAAAGGTGAGGAGGTTCGATCCCCTGGCTGAGAATTTGGCCCTGCGTGGAATATCTATAAACGTCCGTGAACCGAATTCCTCTGCAGCCAGGAAGCACAGGGCCCCGGATTCTCTCCCCACTCCTGCTGCCCCAGATCCCACGGGGATGAGGGCGAAGAGGTTCTTCCGTCCACCTGAGCTCTGCTGGCTCAGTGAGCCTGAACCGGCTCTCCTGGCTTTGCCGGTGGCTTCTGAGCTTGTCTCCCCAGCCCAGCAGTCAGAAGCCAGGAGGTGGGCTCAGACAACGCTTCTGAATTGGTGTCCTCAGCTCAGGACAGATTGGACTGTGTGGCTGACATCAGGGGCTGGCAGGCTTTCAGGAGGGACCTGCCAAATGCTCATGTATACACTCTAATTTAAGGACGTGGGTGCTGGTAATAACTAAGCTCCCCCAAAGCATTGTGGGTTGGAAACCTCCCTGTGTGCTGGTGCCAGGGGACGAGCGGAGCTGTGGGACCTGGATGCTGATTTGTAGGCTCCTGGTAATTGAGCACCAGAAAGCCCTCACCGGCACCCACTGTGGCTCAGGCGCCTTGCTGGACTCTGGGGAAAAGGTGCAACTCGGCTGGCCAGCCGCCTGCTGCCCCTGCCAGGAACACTGACCTTGGTCCAGGGAGGTGGGGACGTGCACTCCAGGTCCTCCTGGACGCACAGGGAGCTCCCGAGGCTGATTTGTAAACCCAAACACCGTTTGTCCTCAGGAAGAATGTGCTGGAACACCACAGGCCCCAAGCACACGGCCTTCAAACCTAGGCAGAGTCCGGCCTCCACCACGGACACACTCTGGTCACGTACTCTGCCCTCCACTCTCTCACTAGGCAGTTAGAAAATTGGAGGCAATTTCCAAGCTGACTGGATTTTTTTGGGGTAACAACAAAAAAATATATATATATATTTTTCCCCAAATGAAACCTTCCAAAGGGCTCCAGTGTATCAGACAGATGTTGAGCTGGTGGGGCGACACTGGGGGGTGGGTGTCCAGGGTCCTACCCCCTGCAACAGCTCCCGAGGTCCCTTCTTAGAAGCAGGGTTTGGGGAGGACACAGTTTACAAGCCCCTGGACGCAGTGGCCCCTTCCGACTCCCTGAGCTGTGACCTTGAACACTCCCTATGGAACCATGCAGGCCCCACGGTTCCGGGTTCCGGAAAGGGCTAGGAAAGAAGCGAGGAAAAGTGGCAGTGGCTTAGAGAACTTCCCAGACCCCCCCCCCCCACCCATACACACACACACACACGGTCTTCTCTGTTCGCCACCAGCTCTGTGTGGTGTCATGAAGTCAGGCTTGACCTTGAGTTGTGAGATTGCACCTAAACCAGTCTCCTTTCTGACTCAGCTATCTAGCTGGTCGCAGGTTAGTCTCACAAGCCAACGAGATCAAGTATGAACGGGCCCCAACCCACAGCTGGCAGTGGTGGCATCCCTGAGCATGGGTGCTGGCACCTTACCCCAAGCTGTTGGGCCAGAGCGGTCACTCCTTCACAGTGCCACCATGCTGGCAGGGCAGCCCGGGCGCCCTCCAGCCCTCTCTCTCCCCCCGCAGCCAGTAGAAGGTTGGGCTGAGATGTTCTCAGGAAGGGGCTCCCTCCGGTGACGTCTGAAGAACCGCTGATAGGTGATTCATCCTGCCGCTGCAGCCTCCAGCATAGTAGATCTCAGCACTGCCTTTTTATGAAAAGGAAATCTGAATGGCCTGGTTCGGGTCGGGTGCAGAGCCCAGCCATCTGTGTTTCTGGAGCAGCCTGTGGAACAAGCGTCGTAGACTTTTCCAAAGGAAAATCAGACCCACCCGGAAATGCCTGCCTTCCACCTAAACACGCTCCATCCTCCCCCCCACCCACCCCGCCTCCAGACTCAGCCCACACCCCTTCTGGGTTGGACCAGGTGCAGGGGGCTACTGATTGTGGGCCTTTCCAGGATCCGATCCTCCCACCAGCATAACTAGCCCCATCTGGCTGGCGACCAAGAGCTTTCCCTCCTTGCCTGCCCTCCCACCCACCTCAAAGGCCTGTCCCTTACCCGCTGGCCTCCTGCGCCCTCACCCTGGATCCTGTACTGCCTGCCCGCCTCACGGGTCTGAGGCCTGCCTGGGGTGCCCAGCGGACCCCGCCCCACAAGTGCCAGGTGCCCGGCCAGACCCTGAGCGTCCTCTCTCCCGCAGCGATCGAGCAGAGCATCGAGCAGGAGGAAGGCCTCAACCGTTCCTCTGCAGACCTCCGCATCCGCAAGACCCAGGTGTGTGGGGGGGGGGCACCCCGTGGGCTCGGGAAGAAGGCTGAGCTACACCGGGATAGGGACGGTGCAAGGAGGGGGCTGGAGAGTGGAGCTGGGGGGTGTGCAGCTGCTGGCCGCTTGGCATGGGTGCTGGGAGCCCGGCGAGGGGCTGCGAGCTTGCGTGTGGCTGGACGCACAGTTGGAGGCTGCCAAGGGGCGGAAGGTTGATCCTGCCCCTCTCCCCCACTGCCGCGCTGCCCCAACATCCAGCACTCCACGCTCTCCCGGAAGTTCGTGGAGGTCATGACCGAATACAATGCGACCCAGTCCAAGTACCGGGACCGCTGCAAGGACCGGATCCAGCGGCAGCTGGAGATCAGTACGTGAGCCCAGCCCGAGGCCCGCGCGCCCTGACCAGACAGACCCCAGCCCTTCGTGCAGCGGGAGGGTGGGCGCCCGGCCCCGGGCCCACTCACTAAGGCCCAGGCCGGCCCAGCGCTGAGCGGGAGTCCTTTCTCCTGGCAGCCGGAAGGACAACCACCAACGAAGAGCTGGAAGATATGCTGGAGAGCGGGAAGCTGGCCATCTTCACGGACGACGTGAGCCCACGACGGGGCCGGGGCGGGCGGAGGGAACCTGATGTCCTTCCTCAACCGGGGAGCTCGGGCGTAGACCACCTGGGGGAGCCGGCTGACGGGACTGGGGACTGGGGAATGCCCAGAGGGACAGGGCAGAAAGGTTCCCCCACCCCTCCGCTGAGCGGGGAGGGGGGCTTACATACACGAACTCATTAAATCCACACCCCCTTTCCAGAGGACCGACACACGGTCTGGTTTCAGGACTAGCGGTGGAGTACTAAAACGCACGGAACACCCCCCTGAGGCTGGTCTGTTTGCCGCCGTGGCTCCTCCGCCTGCGTTTTGCAGATTTGCGAGACAAGCTGCAGTTTTGTGTGCCCGCCCCTAGCCGTCTTACCTGGGAAGGATGAATTCATCCCTAACCATAAACTCACACTTACTGCCATCGAATCGATGTTGGCTCACAGCTGCGACCCGACAGGACAGGGTGGAACGGAGATCCAGAAGCAGAAACCTTGCCTTTCTCCCGAGGACCAGCTGGTGGCTTTGAACTGCCGACCTTGGGTCAGCAGCCCAGCGTGTACCCACGACACCTAGCCGAGGTGTTGCCATTGCTAGTTGGTTCCGACTCCGAGCGGCCCTATGCAGAACAGAACAAAACGCTGTCCGGTGCTGCACCCACCCCCACCCTACCCCTAGTGTCTCCTGAGAGATTTGTTTGTCCCAGCCTTTCCGGTCATGTCTGTGTTGGTGAGGGCTTCTAGACTGGACTGGAAACCTCTGCAGGGATGGTCCGCCCTCGTCCGTCCATTGCTCTTTGAGTAACTGACCTTGGTTGGTTGGGCTTTGAGCAAATCAATGTGTCCGTTAGCCTGGAGGTCCCCCCAGAGAGCTTTACATGTCTGTGGGGGGAGGGCACCTTGGTGGGCCGTTCCAAGCAGAGGCACTAAAATGGACAAGGGCTGACCCCTGCCAGTGGACCCGCAGTCAAATCTTCGAGAGGCAACATGACCATGCGAGTGGGTCTGGACCTTGGGCCAGGGCTTGGGGGCCCAGGGCTGGTCGTGGAGGGTGGTGAACACTAGAGCCAATCTGGGAAGGCTTCCTGGAGGAGGTGGCGGCACTGAGGGATGCTGTGAGGATGTCAGATGGAGGAACCAGTGAGACGGAGAAGGCCGGCCGGCCAAAGAGCCACTGGGTGGTTTTGACGTTAGAAAGATGAGACCAGTGGAGGCTGAGCTGGGCTCCTGGGAACCTGGGAGGGTAGGCCAGGCCCTCCAGACAAGTATCACTTGCCTACCAGCACGGCGCTGATCAGGCCGCACAAGCAGCCCCCCTAAGTTCCGCAGCAATCCCGTGAGGTGGGTGCATCATCGGCCGGGTTCCCTAGGGGGAGACTTGGGCCCAGAGAAGGGCGCCCACCTAGGTGGCCACTGCAACAGGCAACGATGCCGATTGGGAGCCAGTCCCTCTGCAGCTTGCAATGGTTCGGGCTCCCATAGGAAGCTGCGGTGGGGGGCAGGTGGGGGGCAGTGGTCCACAGCTGTCTCCTCCTCCCACCGGCCCCAGATCAAAATGGACTCGCAGATGACCAAGCAGGCGCTGAACGAGATCGAGACGCGGCACAACGAGATCATCAAGCTGGAGACCAGCATCCGCGAGCTGCACGACATGTTTGTGGACATGGCCATGCTGGTGGAGAGCCAGGTATGGTCTCCTGAGACCCCGGCCCTGGAGTCCCCGCAGCCCCTCTGCCCACACCGTCTCCCCTCCCCGCCCCGGGGCTCTGCACCTCCCCACGGGCCCTGTCCTCTGCCTGCAGGGTGAGATGATTGACCGGATTGAGTACAACGTGGAACATTCTGTGGACTACGTGGAGCGGGCCGTGTCAGACACCAAGAAAGCTGTGAAATACCAGAGCAAGGCCCGGAGGGTGAGCAGGGGGCTGGAGGGCTGGGCTCCCGGGGCGGGGCGGGGCTTAGAGGTGAGTGATGAAATCAGGTGCAAAGGTCTGTCTCTGGCTCTGACTCTTCCTATTTCTGTTTTCTCTTCCCTCTTCATCCGCACCCCCTCCCCTGTCTTTCCTCCCCCTCTGTCTGTCTGTCTGACTCGCTCTCTCTTCCCCCATCTCCCTTCCGGGCTGCAGAAGAAAATTATGATCATCATTTGCTGTGTGGTGCTGGGGGTGGTCTTGGCGTCATCCATTGGGGGGACGCTGGGCTTGTAGACCCCCCCACCCCTCCACCCTGTCTCTTCCAGACCCCTCCCCCACCACATCGGGAGCAATACCCCCACCACCCCTTTGACTCCATCTCCTGCTCCAGGCTCACCCCAAGACTGACCCAGGCAGCCCCACCCCTTCCCCCACCCCGTCAGACCCTGGAGTTCCTGGTCCTCCCCCTGGTTCTCCCCCTGGCGTGGGTCACCCCCCATCCACCCCACACCCCCGCACGTAGATAGCAGCAGGCGTGATTACACATGCACACCAACATGCATGCCGCCAGCACATCCTTGAGACGTGTGGACACTCCGTGTGTGTGTGTGTGTGTGTGTGTACATGTGTAGATGCCCCAGATTTCCTCTCCTGCCCCATCTCCAGTCTGTGTGTGGCCTGACACCCCCCCCCCCGCCCTATCCCCTCCCGGGTGTTCGTTGTGTAGACAACCCGGCAGCCCGCCGAGTCCCGTTCTGCCTTTTGTGTACGTGCTCGGAGACGCATGTACGCGGAAATGCGTGTGAGCTTGAATTTAACACAACAGCAATTCCTTCAGTGCACCCCTCCCTCCCCACCCCTGCCTGCTGCACTTGGGACAGGCGTGCGGTCAGATACTACCCCCTGCTCTCTTAGAGGATCCACATGCCCACAGGCCTTGGGGGACACCCAGCATGCGTGAAGTGGAACCAACTTTCCTAGCTGTTATTTGAGACGTGTGTGGGTGCGTGTGCGTGCGTGTGCATGTGTGTTCCCTCGGTGGCAGGTGACCTCTTCTAGCTCCATCTGTGTATATGTATGCATCTCCAACAGGTGACAGCAAGCCCAGTGCGAGCACCCATAGGTCATCCCTTCCCTACTGTGTCCTGGGCCCCCGTTTGTTGGTGGGTGCAGATACAGATCCACGCATCCCTGTGCCATCTAGAATAGGTCAGTGTGAATGTGTATGGGGAGGGGACTTTCTAAATAGCGGTTCTGCCCCACCCAGGTTTGTAGACCTCTATGGCCCTGCCCTGCCCTGAGAGCTGCCTCCTGGTGTGTGGTTGCGAGGGCATCCCCTAATTCTTTGATGCTGGGCAGCTGGGGCCCCCCTCCTACCCTTATGGGCCCCCTGGGGCTCCTGCAGCATGCCAAGTCCTGGTCTCCCTGGGTGTCTGCCGGTAGACAGGTTGGTGCCACGAGAGCCAGTACGCCTCAGTGCCCCCACGCAGGCTGAGGCCAAGGAGGGCCTGTGAAGGTGACCCCCCAGCTCCCACATACCGCTGGAGCCCCAAAGCATCATCAAATTGGCCAGGTGGGCCGCTCCAGGTCCATGCCCAGGTGCCCAGCCATGCCTCCTGGAGGTTTTTTTTTCTGGGAGTGGCACTGATAAAACCAGCGGGGAGGGAGATGAAAGATCAGAGCATGGCCCTTCCTGTCTGTCACACACACACACACACCCCACCCCACCCCCGACCTGGGAGAGGCCCTTGGGGAAGCTTGGGTTTAGAGTTGGGTTGCTTGGTTTTTCAGACATACAGGACTGGCAGGGGCCACCTAGGGCAGGCTAGTCCTATGCTCTGGACACCTACACTGCTAAAGTGACACACAATGCCTCTTCTACCAGGCTGGGGCTGGGGCCTGGGCTTCGGATCGGGGAGCGCAGGCCCGGCGCTCCCTCCCAGTGAAGCCAGCCATGCACGTGCTCACCTTGTGCGCCTAACCAGGCTGTTTTGTTGGCAGGTAGGAGTACATGGGGCAGAGGGCACTGCTAGAAGCCCTGTGCTCCGTGCCAGGACCGTGGACTCTCAGGTGGATGGACACACTGTGCTTGTGTACAAAGCAGGGACTTGGGGGAGTGCGTGTGCGTGTGTGCGTGCGTGTCGTGTGTGTTTCCCAGGTCTCTTCTCACGGGGAAGGCTCGTGTGGCTGGGAACACAGATAAATGATTTCCCAGAACTTGAAGCACCTCCCCACCCACACCTCAGCTCAGACAGACCTCTTCTGCCCTCTCACCCCACCGCTCTGGCCTGGGACAGTCAGTGTGGCCGTACATGTGAACCCCCCCCCCCAGCTTGGCTGCCCTGTGGGGAGCCCGCCTGTCCGTACCCACATGCCCTTCTGGGGACAGGAAGGGGGCCCTGCCCTCCCTCCTATCTCAGGCTCCCATGAGGATGTTAGAATGGGCCCCAGCACCCGCCCCTCCACCTATCTTCCCCAGCACCCTTCAGGCCTGGTGTTTGTACAAATCCCACAGCCTTGGGCCGGGGCCATGTCCTGGAGTGGCATCCGGGCCTGTTGGCCTAGGGCACCCCGGGGCCTGCTCTGCCCTATTTGTTTCTGAGTCCCACATGCCCGGCGGCCGACGTGTTTGCTTGGTGGCTGCTGTGTGCACGTCCTGGGGTACTGTCTGGGGGCTGGTGTCTTCTGCATGTTCTTGGACGATTGTGTGCTCCCCCCTCCACCTGTCACGTTCACCTGTGCCCCGTGGGTGGGCCTGGGCCTGGCCAGAGCTCTCCGCTCCCCTCACCCCAGCCTCTCAACAAAGCACACCGCCTCGAGAGCCCATCCCACCTGCCCATGGGCTGACGCACGCTCTTGCCACGCCTTGAGCGTGACCATGTGATGTGTTCTATGCATTCACCCTGCCTCCTCCCAGCCCCCTCCCCCAGGGGACAAGATGGGTACCCCTCCCTTTTCTCCTGCCCACCCCTTGCCTGCTGTGCAGCTGTGTGTGTTGGTGTGTGTTCCCGTGTCGCTGGCGTGTCACGTGATGTAGCCTTGTTTGCTGACATGAGCCCCCTGCCCCCCACCTCTCTATTGGTTTCTAGAGCTGTTCCCCTCCCTTCCCCGGAAGGGACAGGACTCCTGGGGCCTGGCTGGGGGCCCAGGGCCAGGCCACCTTTTCCTGTTAGCCCCCAGAGCCCCATTTCTCTCTATCGGTGACCAGGTTGCAAACAGATCAAACACAGGAAAATTCTGCCTTCCCCTCCCTCCCCGCCCCCCAGCCCTGCATGTCCTGTCCTGTCCCCGGAGCCCCTCACCCCCACCCTGGGCCAGGTTGAGCCCCTCGGGATGGGAGAAATAGCAACCAATCCAACAGTGGGTCTGCTGTGTGCTCCGGTCCTTCTGTCACCGCCGGGATGGGTCTTGGTGGTGGTGGAGGGTGGGTGAGCCGGCGCTGGGCAAGCAGAGGGACACAGGCTTGGAAGCGGAGTTTTAATCCAGAGTCTGACCGGAACAGAGATGGCGCTGGGCACTAGGACAGGAGCTGAGCCAGGTGGCCATCAGGGGGCTGAGGTGGGAAGAAAGGCAGGTGGGCTTGCTCAGCTCCCGTGGAGGCGACGAGCTGGCAGTGGGGAGAGGCGATTCCTTCTTCAGACTAACGGGCAGGTGAGCCGGACGCTCTTGGGGAGGGAGGAAGGGATGAGAGGGCCGAAGACGGGGCTTCCCTCTGAGCCCAGGCTTGAGGGCTGTGGTGGCTGCCGGGCTGCGGGGCCCCCACCAGGCCTGAGGGAACCGCTGTTCACTTCCTGCCTGAAAAAGCCAGGGACAGGCTGGGGTCGGTCAGCACTCCCGGTGGGTGGGGAGTCAGACTGTGGCCCATCAGGTTTGGGTGGACCGTGAAGATGCTGCCCCCCAAACCCAGCAGCCTTTGTAGACTGAAAGGGGGTGGGGGCTGGGGGAGCCCCTGGGACAACTCATTCTGCTCCAGAGCCCCGACCTGCAGCTTTGGGATGGGAGGCCCCCTCCCTCCCTCCCTCCCTCCCTAGGGCCACGGGCCACACACCTGGCCCCAGCCCAGCCTTGCCCAGCCATCCCTGGACTCAGCCCTCCGAGGCCTGCACCCAGCGGATGGTGCGCCTGCGGCTCTCCTCCCAGGAGAACAGGGGCTCGTAGCCGAAGTGCCGCTGGGCCTTGGTGGTGCTGACTGTGAAGGTGGTTCTGGCCACAGCCAGCGTGTACGGGTTGAGCAGGGGCGCGTAGAACAGCAGTGGCCGCAGCAGCCACTGCAGTAAGGCGTTGAGGGTGGCCAGCAGCACCAGCAACCAAGAGGGCACCAGGGGGCGCGTGCCCACCAGCCGCAGTCCGCACGGGCCCAGGAACTCCATGTTGAAATCTTCGTAGCTCTTGTGGGGGGACGAGTCGTAGCAGAAGTACACCTGGCCGCCCATCAGCCCCTCCCGGCGCTCCAGCTCCCGGGCCGCCAGCACGTGCATCCACGCCACATTGCCTGCCGGTGAGAGGGGGCGTGGTCCCCAAACCCCCCTGAGACCCTGCTGACGCCACTTGCTCTGGGGACGGCCCACGGATGGGCACTGGGGAAGCTGCCCACCCTGGTCACAACGTGTCATCTTGGGTGCCGTCCCTTCGGGGCCTGTGTAGACACCGCTTCACGCCTCCCCTGGGTAGAGGTTTCCTCTCATGACCCTTTCATTCCCACCCCTGTCGGCCTGCCCAAGTGGCCTGGCCACGTGCCTTCATGGCCTCACTGCTGGCCCACAGAGTCGTCCACCCACGCGCAGCAAGAATCACCCAGCCCTGACCACACCCAGAACCATCCTCCTGCCCTGCTCTCCGCCTCCCTCCCTCCCCCGCAGAGCCCAGGCCTCACCCACGTAGACCCGGCCGTGCTCCACAGACGCCGGGATGGCCCGGAAGAGCCTAGACCCCAGGCGCAGGCCCTGGCGGTAGAAGTCCCTCATGATCTGGTGGCCTTCACCATAGATGCCCGTGGGGCGCAGGGCGCACGTCACCAGGGGCAGCCCCCCTCGGACCTGGTGGCAAAAGGCAGGTGCAGACTGAAGCCTCGGCTGGAGGTGGCAGGGAGGCACCCAGGTGCCTGGGTGGGGTCTGGCTCTACCTGCCCGTCTGAGCCGGCCCTCCCATCTCTGTACCTCGTTCTCCCCAGACTCACCTCCCTCCCGTTGGCCTCCAGAACCAGCCGCTCTGCCAGAGCCTTGCTGCAGGGATAGGGATGCGAATGGACGGCCTCGTACGGGGTGTCCTCGTTGCCCCTAGTGTGGGAGAGGGATTCGTAGTGTGGCAGGGCAGTGGCCCTTCTGCAGCCCGTGGGGCGCACAGCTCACCTGTAGAAGGGGTGCCCTTTCGTGTTGGGTCCTACCACTTCCATGCTGCTGGTGTAGACCAGGAACCGCGTGCCCCCGCGCACACAGGCCTCGATGACGTTTCGAGTGCCTGGGGTGGGGTGGGGTGGGGTGGGGTGGGGAGAGGGCCTGGCTCTCGGAATCTTCCTCTCCGCAGCCCAGATGTGGGTCAGAGTTCCCGGTCTGGCCCTCAGGGCCATGGGGAACCACAACAGGTAGGGTGCGGGGGCAGGGAGGTGACACACACAGAACAAACTGTCACAGGATGGTAGCCAAGGTCGAGAGGGATGCCAAACGACCCAGCGTGGACCAGGGACGGGGGGGGGGGGGGGAGGCAGGGCGCTCACCCTCCACGTTAACATTGTGAATGGTCTCAGCGCTGGCTCGTCCAAACACGTCCACCAGCCCGGCCGTGTGGATGACCACATGGGCTCCAGCCACAGCTGCTTCTACCTCATGGGCCTGGGTCACATCCCCCTGGATGGCAGTCACTTGCACAGACCCTAGAGAGGAGGGTGGCCAGGACACGAGAGAGGCCAGTGCCCTGTCACAACTGGGCCGCAGATGCTGGGCTCAGCCTCCACCCTGGGGAGACACTTGTCCCCCCCCCCCGCCCCCATGACTCACACAGCCATGTGGACTAGAACATAAACAGCCATCATCTTTTCCACACAGGGATGGGGACCCCGCCCGGGAGGGAGGCAGTGGGAAAGGGTGTCTACGGCCTCCACTCTCCCACTCACCTGCGTCCAGCTCCTTCAGCCAGGGACTCAGGTGCAGGTCAAAGACCCGCAGCTCCCGGAGGCGGGGCTCCCGCCGCAGCAGCATCTGCACCAGGTGCTCCCCAAGGAAGCCACAGCCACCTGTGACCAGGTACACCAGCTCCTGGATCTGTGCGGGCTCTGCCATGCTGGGCGAGAACAGCACGGCTCATCTGGGTTGCCTGCTGCCACCCCGCGCCCAGAAGCTGCTGCTTGGGGAGGAACTGAAGCTGAGTGGGGACCACACAAGCTGCTGGCCTCTGACCTAGCCAAATCCAGCGGGTAAAGGTTTTGGATGCCAGGAGGGGGGATCCAGGGCTGTGGTTGGTATAGAGGCTCTGGGGCAAAGACAGGAGTGGGGGCAGCAAGGAACTGAAGCACGTAGGAAGGGGTGCCAGGGGCAGGATGGGCTAGACTAGGAAAGGGAGATGCCTGGGCCCCAAGTGTCACCCCTGCCTACCTGCAGCCTGTGCCAGCGTGCCTAAGCTGGCCACTGGAAAGTTGTCGACTGGGCCAGTCGGCCGGTGACACACCTTCCTCCTTCCGCTTGCTCCTCCTCCTGGCCCATTCCAGGAACAGAGACCAGCCAGCCCAGACTGGCCTCCAAGCTCGTGGCAGGCTGGCCTCTAGTGGCCACTGGGCATTCTGCAAGCCCCTGGGGGCCCCCTAGTGGCCGCTGGACCCTTCTGTTCTGCAAGTCCTCGTAGCCCCCGGTTTCCACAGGGCTCCAGGAAGGTGGGTGGGAGAGGCAGACTTCATGGAGGGGTTTGGGGCTTCAGGATATGGCCAACAGGGTGACCTCACTCCCCCGGCATGACCTCAGCCAGTAACTTCCCTCCTGCTGGCTTCCCAGGAGACTGCAGGCCCGGCAGCAGCTGTGGTTCTAGGAAGGGAAGGTAGCCTGACCTTGGCCCTGCTTGGGAGGGCTTTAGCTACAGATTTCTGGCACGGTTGAGGTGGCCCGCACACACTGGTGGCTAAGTCTGAAGGCCTGGACTCCTGCCACGAAGGCCCTCTTCCCACCTCCCCTTCCCCAGACGTCCTCCGCCCCTGCAGTCCCAGAATGACCACGCTCTTTTGTACAATAAAGTTTAATCACAATTATAAAAATGTGGCATTGGGTTTGCGCTATTAACATATGTACACTCCAGCCCAACAGGAAGGGCCACTGCCACCCCCCGCCGGCCGGGCCCAGGCGTCAGACCCGGGGGGAGGCCGACCCACAGGGTCTGGCAGGAACTGAAGATGCGGCAGGGGTTCAGGCACGGAGTCCCCGGGACTGGGGGCAAAGCCCCACCCCAGGGGGAGAACATGGCCACTGCCCCAAGAGACCCCTAAACCGGGGTGGGGTACGCGCAGGGCACAGAGGGGCCGTCCCCACGAACACGAAGCAGGGCTGCTGGGAGGCTCCCGAGAGCAGGGTCTGTACAGGCCGGCGGCCCAGGTTTCCACAGGAAACAGCTGCTGGCAGCTACAAAACATTTACAGCTTCTTCTCCGCAAAGAAAAAAAATTAGGGGTGGGGTGGGGGTGGGCGGGGGCAAGAGAGGCGGCAAAAGCTGCCCCCAGGGACTGAGGCTCCCTCGGGCCCTGCTGAGCCCACTAAGGCTGGGGGTGCTGGGAGCTCAGGGCACCATGGGAGAATAAATAGGGATGTGGCGTGAGGCCGCCCGCCCGCTCAGTTGAGGGAGCCCCGGCAGCTCTCAGTGCCGCACAAGCACGGGATCTTGTTGTCCTCCAGCGGGAACTTGTAGTCGTAGGTGATCTCCTCGTCCACGCTGATGGGCTGCTTGGAGTAGATCACAATCTTCTTCTGGGACTCGATGGTGATCACCTTGGCATAGCAGTTGGGCTGTGGGAGGGAGTGTGGTGAGTGTGGTGAGCGTGGCGGCCCCGCCCTCCCCACCTCCTGCAGAGCCCTGGACGGCCCCCTGCGCACCGTGCAGCAATGGTTGATAAACCTCGCCAGGTTGCCGCACTTGGTGGCGTCGATGATGGTGTCGTGGTCGACTCGGAACAGGTAGCTGCTGCCAATGCCCTCCTGCACGTAGCGCTTCTCCCGCATGTCCGCCACCATCTGTCAGGACAGACCAAGTGTTCAGGGACTAGCCCCTCAGCACCCTACTAGGGCCTGGATGGTCTATCAGCCGCCAGCCCAGGGCCCACAGACCCACCCGACCTGGCTTCCAGCCATCCTCTCAGGGCCGTCAGCTGGGCCCACAGACTGGCATGGCACGCCCAGACTGCACAGGCCGCTCCAAGGGCAGGGCTCTCGTCTCAGCCCCAGGGCCCTCTGCAGGGCCCATGCAAAAGGCACACCACCGGCCAGGCTCGGGCCGTGAGCAGTGCCTTGTCTCCCAGCACCACCTCATCCAACCCACAGTGCAGCCGCCTCCCGTCCATGACACCCACCCCCATCTCAGCCGCACATTCCAGAATGGAGCTCATCTGGACCCTACATCTCCCCACCCCCACCCCCCACTCCCTGTCCCCCTTGCCCGCTCCTAATGTGCTCTGAGCAAGTCAGGCCCTGGCGAAATGGTCTCCACTCCCCACATCCTCATTCTCGACACACCAACTTCCTCCCCGGTCCTGCGTGTGTCGCCAGGCCTACGCTCTCCTGTTACCTAGTCCATACACTACTGCCCACCTGCGGCCCGGGTCTCTGCAACCTGTACCCTCCTCCAGCCAGCCTCAGCCCCTGGTTCTCTGCCCCCAAACAGGACCGGCCTAGGCGAGGCACCTGAGCTCCCGCTCCCACCTGCAGAGGCGCCTAGCTCAGCTCAACTCACAGACTTGGCTTCTAAGCCTTTGCACAACATGCTCCCGCCACTCCGAGCACGCCTCTGCCACGAGTGGTCACCGTCTCAAGGTGTCCTTGGGTCCCCGTGGTATGCACTGCCACCACCTCCCTCCAAATACCCTTTCCACAGCAGCCACCACATCCTCCATGTTCCTCCCGCCCACTGACCGTCTCCGGGCAGCTCTGCTCGAGGGAGGGAACCAACCAGTGCCTCCCCTCGGCTTGCCAAGCCCCAGTGGCTGGGGCACCCCGACACCGGGGCTCACCTGGCGAATGTTCTGACCCACATACTCGATGACCATCTCGTCGGCGGCGATGGGCTCCATGGCAAACAGCCCCCACTCATGGATCCGGCTCCGGCCAAACCGGAGCTTCTTCTTCCGGAACTGGGGGGCAGAAGGCAGTGAGCTGCACCTCTTGGGCCTTTCCTGAAGACCTGCCACTGTCCCCACCCGGGCCCCCAGGGGCTGCAGCTTTCCTTAGCTCAGCCCGTCTATCCAGCCTCCTCCCGGTCCCAAGCCCTGGCTCCTCACCTTGAGCTGGTTGAGCTTCAGCAGGTCGCTGTCCACAATGGCCGAGGTGCCGATGGCACTCAGCAAGCGCCTCTGCTCCGACCGGCGCTCCGAGAGCACACGGTTAGTCGCCTGGGAGGAGCAGGACAGAGAGGTGAGGGCAGCAGGGGAGCAGTCGGTCAGCCCTGTGAGGGCCAGGACGGGAGGTGGGGGCCAGAGCCCACACAGGGCCCCACCTGAGTGTCCGTGCCCTCCAGCTGCCGGGCGGAGACGGGGCACACATCCAGGTACTTGTCCTTCTCCTTCTTGCTGATGGGGTAGTAGCCTTCGCTGCGCGCCGAGCCCGTCTGGTGCTCCCGGGGCCCGTCCTGGGGCCGCCGCCTGCGCTTGGGAGTGTTTAGGTTGGTGAGTGCAGGGCGTTAAGGAAGAGAGAGAATGTGCTGCTGCCCAAGGAAGGGTCCCCACCGAGCATAGGCAGGGGTGACAGACAGATGGGGAAGGGCCCAACCCCACTCCCCTTCTTGCCAGGAAGGAAGTCTCCAGGAGGCAGAAGAGAGGCCCGTGGCGGAGAAAGGGGTCAGTGGCCACCGCAGACACAGCCCGGTGTCGCCAGTGTAGAGAGGAGAGGAGGTAGACCCTAGGGAGGGCTCTGGAGAGACCATGGGAGCCCAGGTGTCCCCACCCACCCGCCTGCCCGACAGCTCAGGATATTGGTGTGGTGGACCCAGTGGGTGTCGTTCAGCCAGTCGGCCCCGCTGGTCTGCTGCAGCAGGCGCTCGTAGGTCAGCCGCAGGTAGCCCATGTCCTCCACGTCCAGGCCCGAGTTCCAAATGTCATACAGGATGGTCATCTGCTCAAACTCACTGCGGGGCTCGAAGGTGGGTGGTGGTGGTGGGGGCGGTGGGGGCGGGAGCCGGCGTCGCCGCGAGTGGGAGCGCAGGCTGCGCCTTCGGAGGGCCCCTTCTCCGTCACTGCTGCTGCTGCTGCTGCTGCTCTCCGAGGACTCAGACGACCCCTCTTCCTCCTCCTCCTCCTCCGGCGGCGGTGGCTGCGGCTGCGGCCTGGGCTCCTCGGCCTCAGCCACCACCACCTCGGGGGCTTCCAGGACCTCATCCACTGGGGAGCTGAAGAGGGCCACGGGGGCGGGCAGCTGCTGCTCCGGGGGCCGCGGGGCGGGCGTGGCGGCCAGGGCGTAATTGTGCTCCAGGAGGATGTGGCTGAGCAGGGGGGTCGGGCGGTCCGCCTCGTCTGCCGTCTCGGTGGCCTCCGAATCGTCCCCAGTCGGTGGGGCCAGCATCCCCCGGCGTGCTGGGGTCGGGGTCAGGGCCAGGTCGGCCAGCACCGCCAGGTCCACTTCTGTCCCAGGCTCAGCCTCGTCTTCCTCGGGGCCTCGGCCTCGGGCTCCAGCCCGGCCTCGGCCTCCTCGGGGCACCTCCTCAGGCCAACTCTTGACCAGAGACGCATGGTCCAGTGGCAGGTTTCGAATGGTTCGCTCCATGCCTCGGGGGATTTTGCGAGAAACTGGGCCAGGGGACTTGACCTGTGGTGGGGGGACTGGGGGCAGCTCCAGGGCCGGGGCCTCCTCCGTGGTAGAGAAAGAGACCGTCTTCCGCCGTTTCTTGGGTGGGGGCAGCAGGGGGATAGGGGAGGAGGGGCGTTCCTCGGGGCGTGTGGTGGGGGCTGGGGCCCCAGCTGGTGGCTCAGGGGGAGGTGGGGGCACACTGGCAGGTGGCTCCTCAGTGGGCCCTGAGGAAGGAAGCACACAGGGAAGGGAATGGGGTGAGGTTCCTGGCCCCAGGACAGACAGTCACTCGCGGGCAGACAATGGGCTCCACTGGGTCCTGGTCCTCACCCAGGGAACCCCCAGTTCAGCTGCACTGCCGCAGACGGCACTGGCTCCTCTCTGCTCAGTCTCAGACACTGCTGCTGGCTCAGGGCGCAAACACACTGCCTGTCTGCGCCCTGTTTTCTGAGCCCCTAGAACCACCCTTCTAACTGCCTGTATTCACTGCATGTGGGGTGGGCTCCGGCCAGGGGACCACCTTGGCGTCTCTGGGAGACAGTGTGCCGAGTGAGGAGCACCCTGGATGAGCTGCTGGGAGAACCTCAGCCACCACACAGCCGACTCGGGGCGCCCCGCCCAAGTACAAGGAGCTATGAATGACACGATCTGTCACCGCAAACACCAACCTTATTTTCAGCTGAATGTGTGTGAGAGAAATGTAAGGCGAGATGCTTTATAAAAATTTACCTCTGTCCCTACAGAGGGATTTGCCCTGGGGGTGGTGGGGTGCTGGTCAGAAACCCTCCCCTAGGGGAGCTGAGACCCAGAGGACATGGGGAGGAGAAAGGAGAGCAGATGTGTGTCGCCCAGTCCAGAAGCACAGCCTCTCCAGCTGGGGCCCCGGCCCTTTGGTCTGGTCCCCAAGCAGCCTGTAGACCCCGCTCCGGTCACCTCCTTGGTGAAGCCACCCGACTCTCAGACACGGAACCACCATAAATCTCTCACAGCAAGATAAACAAGCGGCCATCGAGCTCAGAAGCAACAAAGTCCACATGGAAGAACACACCAGCCTGTGTGATCGAGTGGTCCCGAAGGGATCAGTTATCAGGCATCAAAGAACAAAAAATCATATCATTGGCTGCACACCTCCATGACAGGATCGCTGAAGACAAATGGGTGCATAAGAAAATGTGGTGAAGAAAGCTGATGGTGCCCGGCTATCAAAAGATACAGTGTCTGGGGTCTTAAAGGCTTGAAGGTGAACAAGCGGCCATCTAGCTCAGAAGCAAAACAGCCCACATGGAAGAAGCACACCAGCCAATGCGATCACGAGGTGCCAAGGGACCAGATATAAGGCACCATGCAAAAATAAACAGATAAATAAATAAATAAATAGTGTGTGTATGTATATATATGTGTGTGTATATATGTATGTATATATGTGTGTGTGTGTATACCACATTAAATGAAGGGGGAAGTGCAGAGTGGAGACCCAAGGCCCAAGTGTCGACCAATGGAGATCCCCTCATAGAGGGGTTTAGGAGAGGAGATGGGTTAATTAGGGTGTGAGGTAGTACCGATGAAGAACACAGCTTTCCCCCAGATCCTGGATGCTTCCTTCCCTCAACTACCATGATCCGAATTCTACCTTGCAGGCCTGGATAGGGCAGAGGCTGTACACTGGTACATATGAGGGCTGGAGGCACAGGGAATCCAGGGTGGATGATACCTTCAGGACCAAGGGTGTGAGGGACGATGCTGGGAGAGTGGAGGGTGAGTGGGTTGGAAAGGGGGAACTGATTACAAGGATCCACATGTGACCTCTTCCCTGGGAGAGGGACGGCAGAGAATGGGGGGAAGGGAGACTCCGGATAGGGTAAGATATGACCAAATAACAATGTATAAATTACCAAGGGCACATGAGGGAGGGGGGAGCGGGGAGGGAGGGAAAAAAAAAAGAGGACCTGATGCAAGGGGCTTAAGTGGAGAGCAAATGCTTTGAGAATGATTGGGGCAGGGAATGTATGGATGTGCTTTATACAATTGATGTATGTATATGTATGGATTGTGAGAAGAGTTGTATGAGTCCCTAATAAAATGTTAAAAAAAAAAAAATCACAGCACCTGAGGGCTAGGGGCTGTCCAAGCCAAAAGCCAAGCCTGGGCCCAGTGCCACCCCCTCCTTGTCTACAGCCCCCCAAGGTGGGCACGATTAGCCTCGTTGTACAGAGAGAGACGTCAATAAACTGTCTCAGAGCACACAACTTACAGATAGCAGAAACAGACCAACATGGAAACAGCCCCCCCCCCCCCCCGCACACACCACCCAGAGCCCTCCACTCCCAGTGCTCAAGGACAGCCCCAGAACAGGGTGGGGGAGGCAGCCTGGCCCGCCCTGCCAGTGTCCCTGACCCCACTCCTGCACTTCAGCAAGGCCCTCTGCCTACTGTCTGCAAGCCCTGGAGGGTAGCCGGGACTCCAACCAGTCCCTACCTATACTCTACCGACTCCTCTCCGATCCCAGTCCCCAGAGAGAGCTAGCACCCCTTCCCCATTTTAGACTTTGGGGCACCTGCCCAGTTGCTCCACCTCCCACCTTTCTCCAGAACGTTCCTGATAGCCCCAGAGTCACATCAGCGAGCTCCCAGAAGCCTGTTTCTGCTGCATGGCTTATGCCCCCTCAGGGCCATTGGTGCCTGACCACATGGCCCAAGCTGGTCCCACAGAAGCTGCCCAAAGCAAGGTGCTAAAACAGAGGGCCGGACAAGCAACCCCATCTGCTGGAATGGCGGAGGGGCAGAGGAGGTCCATCTGCAGAACCAGACTGAAAGACAAAAAGCGAACCACTGTGCCCCGGCCCGGTCCCTGCCTGTGGTTCCACTCCCATCAAGCTGTCACTGACTCGGAGTGAGCAACCTACAGGGCAGGGCAGACGTGCCCTGTGCGTTCCCAAGACTGTACAAAGACCTGTCTTTCGCCAGAGAAGCAGTTGGTGGTTTCCAACTGCTGGCCTTTCGGATCACAGCCCAACACGTACCCATCAGATAGGCCATATCCTATGAAGGTTTCTTTCTGCATCAACAGATTGAAACTGGTTCGATATTAAAACCCAATGAGCCCTCAATACGGTGCCCCCTCTACTGGGCACCACTCTTCAAGGGGGGTGGAGCATTTGTGGGAATGGCTGCCCTGTCGACACCTGCCGCCCGAGGGGCCAGCCCTCAGGGAGCCTCAGCGGCCCACAACTCCAGCCACCTTCTGCCAGGCACACGCTGGCCCTTGCTGCTCCCAGAAGAGTTTGACTTGGCCTCTTGGTGTTTCTCGCCTGCCCTGAGCCCTGATCCTCACTGCCGTCAAGCCGATTCCCGCCAGAGCAGGACTGCTGCCTAGGGGTCAGGGGCGGACTCTGCAAGCGGTTTCCTGTGGAGCGGCGGGTGGGTCTAAACCACTGACCCTGCGCCAACAGAGCGACATCCAACCCACTGTGACACCAAGGCGCTTCTTGCCGTCCCTGACGTTCACCTGGGAAACCGTGTCCACTACCTCCCTCCGTTTAATCACGCCCTCCCTGCCCAGACCCCGGGAACCTCGCTGTCTGGTCCCTTCCAAGTTCCCTCCACACCCTCTGGTCCTCACTCCCGGGCCCTGGACCAGCAGCTTCCTCCCGTTGCCCCAGCCTCACCGGCAAGGCTTTGGGGCTGGCTGTCAGCAGGACTGGTCTACTGGCATTCTGCTCCCCACGGCC
Source organism: Tenrec ecaudatus (assembly GCF_050624435.1). NCBI lineage: Eukaryota > Metazoa > Chordata > Mammalia > Afrosoricida > Tenrecidae > Tenrec > Tenrec ecaudatus. Next base: position 125,898,896 of record NC_134541.1, on the reverse strand, counting down.
CTCACCTCACACCTAGGTCTGAGCCAGGTCTCAAGATTGCCCTTCTTGCCCATGATACAAGGCAAACCAGAGTGGCCCATGGGAACTGCACCTTTCCCTGCCCACCTCCTCCTTGCCCCTTCAAATACATGTGCAGTTGGTCGAGAGCCACCAGACCCCTTACCCCACTGGCCTCCTCTCGCCCTGTGTCCACTTCCCTGATGTTCCTGAGCTGAGGCATCCCTGCCACCCTTGCCTTCTCTCCTGGCCACTGGCTCATGCCCTAGGCAGCCAGAGGCTGCCTCGCCACTCCCACCCCAGGCCATAACCTTGAGGTCACTCACCCCTGTACCTCAGCAAGCCTAGGATGGGATGATGAGCCGGTCCCTGTGTGGAGTGAGCGGGAAAATGAGCTGGCCTGGAGCCTGGCACACAGGAAGCACTCAGTACTCCCTCAAGGAAGAGGTGGCCTGGCTCATGAAGCCCCGAACACGGCAGCATTACGATGAGCCGCCTCCTCACCTCTGCTCTTGCGCAACAACAGCCCAGCCTTCTAGGAGACGGGGTCTGTCACCTGCCTTCCCTCCGAACGTCCTTGAACTCAGCTTCGTGTGAACTGCCAATAAAACTGCTCTCAGTAAGGTCACCACGGGTCGCTGAAGGGCCAAATGCAGCAGGCATGCCCTCTCTTACCACCTTCTGGGGGGCTGACAGGGCAGCCCCTTCCCTCCTGTTTAAAGTCCCCCCCTCCCCCCCCGATTGGTGTCAACAGGACCCCTGGTGGCGTAGTGGTCAGGCGTGAGGCTGCAGTTTGAAAGCACAGTCGCGCTGTGGGAGGACAGTTGAACAGCCTGGGTGCTCAGCACGGACCCAATGGCTTGGCTTTGGCTGGTTTCTCCCGCCCAAACACCGCTCTTCTCTGCCTCTTCCAGGTCCCTTTGTCCACCACCTCCTACAGGGCCGCGGGGCTCGCACCCCGGCTCATGCTCTGGGCGCCCTCATACCCACTGCTACCTCAGAGTGTCTGCTGGCCGTGTCTACCTGGCGACCTCAGAGCCCCTCCAACTCAGTCCCACCCAGGCTCCGCCGCAACCTCCGTTCCCTGCTCCTTGCGAGTTCGACCAAGAAACAGTTTGGCCAAGCATTCCGTTTGTCTGAACCTCTCGCAAAACCCCATTCCCACTTCCCAGCACTTGGTCTGGACCGCTGGCCAGAAAGGAGACCCCCTGTTCCAGGCACACATCCAAGCAGCCTGGGTCTGGCTGGGTACACCATCTAGGGACCATCACTTGACTGTCGGGCATAAACACATCTGTAAGACGGGGCCGCAAGAGCCCCGGACATTTTTCCAACCAAGTCTCGTTCCCACTGACACACGGTCCAATCACGCCGGCTCCCACTGTGCCCCCCGCACGCACACACGGACAGACGCACGGACACATTGTCTAAGGCCCAGCTCCAGCCCACTCACCGGCCGGCCTGGCTGGAGACGTCTCCTGTTCAGGGAGAGGGGTGCCTGGGCCGTCTGCCACTTGCTTGGGCTCAGGCTCTGCCACGGGCTCTGCCACCGGTGCTGGCAGAGGGGGCGCCGGGCCTTCTCTGGAGGGCGGGGAGGCTGAGGGTTGGGTTGCTGGCTGCTCCTCTTCCTCCTCTTCTTCAGAGGACTCAGAGGAGGCCTCGGACGAGGACGACGACGAGGCCGAGGAGGAGGAGGACGATGACGACGACGAAGAAGACGACGAAGAGCTGGACGAACTGCTGCTCTCGGAGTCCGAAGGGCTGTCATTGTCACCATCTGAGTCAGCATACAGAGAACATTTGGAGGACAAATCGCTCTCCTCCTCGCCTGAAAATCCAGAAGGGGCCATCAGGCGGGGAGAGAGGACCATTCCTTTGGTCCTCCACGGACAGGCCACTATGGGTGCGTTGGGCAGGCCAGTGTGGATGGACAAGAGGGCTGACCCTCGAGAACCGGGCAGACAAACTGCTCATTGGCTCCCAGGGCATTAACCCCGTATCAGGGGTGGGGAGGCATGGAGAAGGGGCACCTTAAGTTCTGCCTGGAGCACTGCGTCAGGGAAGGAGTTCCTGGGAAGGGGAGGCTGGAGTGGAGAGGGGAGTCTGAAGTCGGGGTCCAGCACGCAGAGCCCCTGCAGCTCAGAGGTGATGTCAAAGGCCAGCTGGCCAGAGAAGGCAGGCTTCTGGAGAGCAGCAGGTCTGCGCCGAGTACAGCACGAGGTTCCCAGGGAAGCAGCTTAGAAAACCACGGTGCCTCTCAGAGATGGCGCACTCAGGGAGCTCTCGGAAAGCCCGAGATAGAACCTCGCTGAACTCCATGTTCCCCAAGCTTTCCCCCTAGGTCACGTTCCGCTTCCCCTAGGAAGCTGACTGGATAAACGGGGGGTGGGGGGGGTGAGGCGCAGAGGCAGCCCTGGTGGCATAGTGGGTCCATATTGGGCTGTGGGAGAAAGACAGGGCTTCCCACTCCCGTGGGCACTGACAGGCTCAGAGACCACAGGGGCAGTTCCACCCTGTCCTAGAGGGTGGCCAGGAGTCGGCCCTGACAGTGAGTGAGAGGCTGGCGAAGCTGAGCTCAGACACCCTGGGGTCAGACGGTACACGGTCACGTGCTGATGTCTGCCTGAGGAGACAGCTTGACCCTGGTGAAGGATGGGCAGCCGGGCAGACCTGTGCTTCCAGAGGGAGGATGCTGGAGGCCTGGCTGAGGGAGGGCAAGGGACGGAAGCCAGTCTGGGCTGAAAGGAGAAAGGCCTTGAACGAGGCAGGGCTTCAAGGCCTGAGGGGGGTCCAGTTCAAGAAGTGCTCTGGAGGCAAGGCTGCGGGGACTCGGGGACCAAGATGTGTAAGGGTCTCATGACTCTGTCCACCCAGCCGTCCAAAGACCTCCCTCTCTGTTTTCCCTCCAGGGAAAGGCCCCCCCACCACTCAGCAGAAAAGGCTAACCCCGCTCTTCCTCCGCAAACACACTCTTCCTCACTAGCTGTTTTTCTTTCCTTCACAGCGCCACGCTGCTTTTGTTCACGTGTCTGTCATGTCTCCACCACATCACCACCAAGGCTGCCCACAGCAGGGCCTGCCTCTGTCTGCCTATGGACGTGTCCCTGACTCCCTAGAGCATGAGGGCCTCCATACCCACGTTCTGAACAACGGGATGAGGAGGACTGATGCCAGATGTGGCTGGGGTTCAGGGCAGGGCGGGGTGGGGGGCAGTGTCCAGAGGTGCAAGGGCAGATCCAGGGTGACGTTCTAAATGCTGTGCTCACCATCTGAGGCCTCTATCTCCTTCTTTGAGGTATCCATGGCTTCCTCCCCATCCTCATCTTCGTCGTCTTCCTCATCCTCATCCTCGTCCTTAAAGAGACAGGCCACAGCGAATGACCACCAGCTGCCAGGGCGCCAGCCCAGAGAGAGGCTGAGGGGACAGGGAGGCTGCAGGCAGGCTCTGGCGGGGACCAGGAGCCACCCCTCACCTTCTCTGAGGAGGACTCCTGGGACGCTTCCTCCCCCTCGCTGTCCAGAGCAAAGGGCGGGCGGTGCTTTCCCTGGGTCTTGCCGCGTTCCTCCTCTCGCTTCGGGGGTTTGGCTCCTGGGCGGCCGGGCTCTGCCCCCTCCTTCTCTCGCTCAGGGTCTAGACCAGGAGAGCAGAGGGGAAGGAAGGGGACTGGTCAACAGTAAGAGCTAAATGAGCCTGGCCCTCGCCAGAAGCTGCCCACGCACAACTGCTCAGCCCTGCCACGGCCCCGACTGACACACGTGGGCACTCCGGGGAAAACCACACACACACTCTCAGACACCGGAGGGTGCCCCGGCTATGACCACTCCACCTGTTGGAGCTGCAGTCTTTGTGGGAAAGGTGGGCAACAACTGACTTGGGCTCAAGAAAACAGTCCTGAGCCCCCCCCCCCCCCCCCGGGGACGGAGGCCTGGCTCCACAAAGTCACGCCAGGGACCACTCGATGGCTGAGATGCAGGTTGGGAGCTTTCAGGAGCCTAAAGCATCAGGTGGTACACTGGGGCAGATGGTCTCTTCCAAGGTCAAAACTGTGTGATTTCATACATGGGAGGAGTGGAAACAAGGAGATTCTGGGCTCCTGCGCCAGTACGCCACAGGGAAGAACTCCTGACGACGCCGAGGGGACCCTCTGCCCAGGCCTCCCACCAACACAGCTGCTGTGCTCCAGCCTGTCCTCAAATCCCCAAGAGGCCTTGGCCACCCCTAGGTCCCTGCCTCTCGTTTCAGTATTGGAACCTACGCAGCCCCTCATCTTGCCCCCACCCCTCACCCTCCCACTCACCGTCTTCGTCTTCCTCGGCCGGGGTGGAGGGCCGAGGCCGCTTCTCCTCACTGGCTTCTGAAATTTCTGATGGCTCTTTCCGCTTCACCTGGGGTGTGAGGAAGAGGCAGGACCCGTTCCAAGCGCTCATGCTTCCCGCCCCTACTGCAAGGAAGCGGACCCTTCTCCCTCAGCCCGACCACAGGTCTGGGTACCTTGAAAGAGGGTAGCCGCAGGGCCCCGCGCAACCCTGACCCGAAGGCGAAGGCCTCGGAGCCTGTGGTGCCCCCGCTCTTGGCCCAGTCGACGAGGGACAGCAGACCGGGCTCCTTCAGCTTTGTCTTCTCCTTGTCTTCCTCCTTGGCTTGCTGCTTGGCTGCGTTCTGGAATGGCTGGAGGCAGCAGGGAGAATGAGCAGCAGCCCCCACAGGTGTTCCCACTGGCCCAAGAGCTACCTCCAGGTCCCAAACCAAACTCGCTGGCAACTGACAAAGACCCTGTGAGACAGGGCAGAACTGCCCCTGTGAGTTTCTGAGGCGAAGTTTAGGCCATGGCAGCAGGAAGCCCCACCTTTCTCCCCTCCCCGTCCAGGCCCCTGGAACCCACCCAAAGGGCGGGCGCTCACTTTCCTACCAGCCACTATCCCTGGGACTAGACTGGGCCGCGGACAAGTAGGTTCTCCAAAGTCGGCGGTGCAGTGCGCCAACCTGAAGCTCCTGTGCCCACCCCACGGCCCGGTCTGAGCAAGAGCAAAGACGGAAGCCCAGAGGAAGGGCCTGGTACCCAGGAAGTAAGCAACGCAACGGGGCCTTGCCCCCGGCCTCCGACGCTCAGCCCCGGGATTGCTCTCAGGCTGCGCTCCGCCCCCACCTCACTGCCACACGCGTGTCCCACCACGGGCCCCACGCTCTCCGCCTATCTCTTCCACAAGGGCTTTAACATCGTGTGGGAAGAACAGAATGAGAAGGTAGTGGCATTCCCTGCAGTCCCTTGAAGCCTCCTAATTCTCCAGCGGTGCCACCTGAAGGAGCCGAGGTCTGGTCGCTCCCCTGGAGGCCCTTGGTGCCCACCCCCCTCACCTTGGCCTTCTCTTCCTTGCTCTCCCACCACTGGTCAAAGGCTCCGAAGGCCACGTTCTCCACCATCTTGCGGTTGAGGTCCCGCTGCATGATGCTCTTCATCTCCTGGACGAGGGTGGCCAGCACGCGGCCCACGGTGCCTGCCGGGGGCAGGGCCTTGCCCTCAGCCAGCTCAGCTTCCTCTCGGGGAGGCAGCCGGGCCTCTTCCCCTGAGAGCGGGGAGGGCAGGGGCTCGGTGGCCACGGGCAGAGGCAGGTGATAGGTCTCCCGGGAGTACGTGCCACGGCCCTCTTGCCCTGCAGCATACAACGCGTAAGGCAGGCCATAGGCTGCCTCTTGCGGGGGTGCGAACGGTAGAAAGGCCTCCCCAAAGCCCCCACCAGGGGGAGCCGCAGAGGCTGCAGTCAACCCCTTGCCCTGGCGAAGCTGGTGGAGCCGGGTCAGCATTTGGGTCTGCATCTGGAAGGACATGGGCATCCCTCCCCACTGTGCCCCAAGCCGATCCATCAGCTCCAGAGAGTTCACGAAGTCATAGATGTGAGGGGGCGGTGGGGGCGGCGGAGGGTATTCTGGGGGGGGTGGGCCGTCAGGCCGGGGTGGGAGCAGATAGGCAGGCTGGTGGGGAGGATATCCCAGGGAGAGAGAGGCCAGATAGGGAGGGGGCGGTGGGGGCGGAGGGGGAGGCGGTGGGGGCTGCTGAGGCGGTGTTGGGGCGGGAGGGGGGGAGCCGCCCCTGTCGTCGTCGGAGATCTCCATGTCCTCTCCAGAGGAGCCCGGAGAAGGCTGCGGGGCAGGGAGAAACGGTCTGATAAAGCAGCTGCCACCACTGCCCTGGACCTTTCCTCAAGGTCTATCCCCCTTCCCTCTCTCTTCCCAGGGCCCACCCCCATCCCAAATGTGGCAGCCCTGCCAACTGACCCCAGCCTTACCTGGCTCTGTCCATTGGCTTTAGGGGACTCCCTGCTGAGCCCTGGGTCTGCACTCGCAGTAGGTGCTACATCTTCAAAACTGGCTGGGGCTGGGGGCGGCGTGCAGGGCCCATGGCCAGACACAGACGGCCCCTCGCTCCCCGGCTCGCCTGCCCCAGGGCCGGAGCCACTGCCTTCTGCCTGGGCCTCCGCCGCCTCCTCCTCCTCCTCCGTGTCAGAGGCCAGGAAGGAGAACTTGGAGCGCTGCTCCTTCAGCAGCATCTCGATGCGGGAGTCCAGGCTGCTGTGCTGGGCGAAGGGCACGCTCTCGTTGGTGGTCTCTGGAGCTGGAGAGCCGGACCGGGCAGGGGAGGCTGGGTGCGGGGACGTCCGGACATCTTCGCCCTCGGGGCTGGGCCCCCCGCCATCCCCACTTCCGCCCGGTTCTGGAGGTTCCGGGGGCTGAGCCTCGGAGGCAGGGGGTCGATAGTCCTGGTCGGCAGGTCGGTTGGGCTCAGGGGGCAAGTAGGAAGTGTAGGAAGGTGGGAAGCGTTCGGCTGTGTTTTCGGCAAAAGGGGCCCCTGAGGGCTCCTCCCGAATTGCCCGGCGAGGGGGATAGGAAGCGTGGCGCTGGTAGCGGTTCCAGCTCTCGTAATATGCGGGGTAGTTCGAGTCAGAACCACGGAAATGCGACGAGGAGGAAGAGGAGGAGGAGGAGGAAGAGGACGAGGCGGAGGACGCAGACGAGGACGAGGCAGTGGCCACTGTGGAGGGTGCTGTTGTGGTGGCCGAGATGGCCGCAGAGGTGGTGGTGGTGGTGGGGGCCGAGGAAGTGGAGAAGTGGCGGCGGGAAAAGGAGTCTTGGTAGCTGTTCTCGGACCGCCGGGGCTTGAAGGAGGTGGACGTGGTGCTAGAGAAGAAGCAAGGTGTTAGCAGGGCTTGCCTCCAAACCCAGGGTCTGTTTTCGGCACCCAGAGGACGATCTTCATGGTGCCGGTCGGTCCCTGAACGCTATAGTTTTGAGGACAGGGATGTGCATGCGGAGCCGAGAGAGAAATGGGGAAATGACTTCCCGCTACCTCCCATGGCAGCACCCAGAACAGGATGGCCGGGCGCCGCGAGCTCTGCGTACCTGCTGGAGTAGGCCGAGTCCTGAGAGTAGGGGGTGCTGCCCCGAGAGGTGTAGGGGGTGCCTTGGGAGGACTGAGGGGTGAATTGGCCAAAGGAAGACGGGGTGTCTTGTCGGCTGCTGGAGAAGCTTGTATCCTGGGAGCAGGGGGTGCCGTTGCCAGGGGTGCCCACCACAGCGGGGCCTGCTGGGTAGGCAGCCGTGTCGGAGGAGGAGCAGCGGCGGCGAGATTCCGTCTGGAAGGAGGGAGTGGCATCGGGACAAAGGGGAAAAAGAAAGAGGGGTCAAGTGCCATTGGAGATCTTCCCCAGGTTCCAAACCAAGAGTTCACGTTTCCAGTTCCTACGCTTCCAAGAGCCCAGAGGGGCACAAGCAGGAAGCACCCAGCTACCAACCAAAAGGGAGGCCCCTCCCAGAAGAAAGGACTGGAAATCTATCACCCAGTGAAGTCACGGGAGCACAGCTCTACAGACACACAGGGGCGGAATCGACGGGCCAGCAAGGGGACAGGTTTCTGAAAAAGCACCAGGGCCTCTTTCCTTGGTCCCTCGGTGCCCAACACGGATGTCCTCCACCTCCCACGCTGTCCCATTGCCAGGCTCAGGCCACCACCAGCTTCTCACCGTCTCAGCGGCTGCACCAGAGCCCTGGAACTTCTCACTCAGGGCCTTGCCCCCAGTGGGCACTGTCTGGGGGGTGTACGAGCCATTGACGATCAATTCGTAGTACTTCATTCGCTGTTGTCCTGGGGGAAAGGGGCTCATGTGGAGAAAGCTGCTCCTGCTGCCCACCCCCAAGGTCTCAAGGCCTATGATTTCCCAGGCGTCTGAGGCGGCAGTTCAGACTTCTGCTGTTCTACTGTTACCTTTTGTAGCAGGGCCTGACTACCTGTCCCCAACAGTCACTTCGCGTGCACTGCGCAGCACATCTCAGCTACACAAAGGCGTCTGTCTACCTGACTAGCTGAGTGCCGGGAGGGCAAAGTTGCTAAACAGTGGCCTAAGGGCTTTACATCCAGTGGCCAGTTGCTTATCTGGCCTGCAAACAATTTATTTGGAGCCAGTAGTTCAAAACTATGACAAACACTTTCTATTTCGGGTTTCTTCTTCAAAAGTCCGGTTTTGGCTATGTCAGTTTTCGTTCTTACTGGGAAACAACTTGCTCCCGGGAGCCTGGGGCTGCCTCCGAGACGGCCTGCGATGGACACCTTGGCGGAGTTCCCCTCCTCTCTGTTGCTCAACCCCAACTCCAAACCACGTCGCTGGGGTACCGTCTCTGAAGTTTCAAACGCTCCCCCCAAACATCTGCACACGCCGAGCCTGAGGCTACTAGCCACTGTTGCCATGTCCTAACAGGTGCAGGCATGTGTCTGTCTGACCCTGGGGAGCTGGTGGCCTGGGACCCTCAGCTGAGCCAGACAGAGACCATGACGCTTTTCTAAAATCTGAACAATTTTGACTTCAGAAACACCTCTGGCCCAAGGGTTTCAGACAAGGCATTCTGAACCCGGCCCCAAGGAACCCGTGCATGGTCAACGTCTGCTGGAGGGAGCCCTCACCTTTGATGTCAAGCTGGGCATGGATGATGTTACCCATGACTGAGGTCAGGTGGAGGTTTTTGACGGTTTCCTTAGCTCCCCGAGTGCTGGTGAAGAGCACGCGGGCCAGGCCCAGATGCTTTCGAGTGCGGGGGTGAAAAAGGATCTCCACCTCTTCCACCTCACCGTACTTCCGGCACATGTCCTTCAGGAAGCTCTCCCGCACGTTGTCATTCAGCCTTGCAAAGGTCACCTCCTTTAGAGGAACCTGTCCCACGTAGAACTCATCCAGCTGTGGAAGGGACAGGAGCTGGTCTGTGGTCTCAGAAGGGGCCCTGTTTCAGCCCCGGGGCAACTCTAGCTAGATCCAGGTCAAAAGAGATGGGACTGGGAAACTAGGGGGGGGTGGCTAAGGAGAACATTCACGAAAGGGGTCACAGTAAAGGTCATCCGACTGGATGCCCTCTTCCACAGTAAAGCCATGAAGAGAAGCATCCCAAAGGAGGAGAGTGAGCATAACAGCTGTTCCTATAATCATAGGGGTGGGAAAAATCCACCCATTCAGATTTCAGTGAAGTATTCAAACTTTACTACAGCAACAATTGTGAAGTCGTAGCCACTAGGAATGGGGGAGGGGGGAGAGCTGATGGCCATTCAGAGAAGCAGACAGGATGAATAGATGCACACAATCGCTTTGTGATGCAACAGGTATCAACAGAGGCCCAAGAAGGAAACTTCTTTACAGCAGAATCAGAAAGGAAGTTAACAAGTTGGTGTAAATCACCAGCTTTTTTTTGTTTGTTTTGACAAAGAATTCACTAGGAGGGCAAGGACTTTCAGGGCATAAGCAGTTAGCAAAACTTGTCAATTTCTCGAAGGGACAGGCTGCCCGGTGTGAACAAGGTGTGTGGTGTCAAGGCAGGAGACACCAGGTCAGTATGCATGAACCAGCACCTAAACATGTGAGTTTAGCAACAAAGGAAAAGTCAGTTCTAAGGGCTGACTGACTGCATTGTGGAGCCCGAAAAGGGAGAGAAGGGAGACAAGGAAATCGGGTGAGGTGGGTTCAAGAGCCCGAGTCAGGAAAATGGCAACAGGAATCGAGAGATTCAAACAGCAAGGCGAGACACTGAAGAAGGGTCGGTGGGGCTCGGTGGCAAGGCAAGGAGGAGGGGAAAGTGTCCAGAGGGTGACCAGCAGGTTTCCAGTTTGTGCCGCTGGGGAGATACATTCCCCTTCATTGGTAGGATTGAGACAGTCAGCGTAAGGTGGTCTTAACCTTCTGACTTCGAGGTACCTGCAGGAACTCCAGTTGAGAGCGCTGCCCCTCTCTCACAAGCAGGCAAGTCTGCAGGTCAAGAAAGTGGTCTTGGCTGGACAGAGATTTGGATACCATTTTAGGCAACAGCCGAAGCCACGGGTGTGAAACAGATCACCCAAGGAAAGTGGACCAAGTGAAAACAAGAGGGTGAGGGGATGCCAAACTAACTAAGAAAGAAAAAGAGGGAATCAGCGAGGAAACGACACAGCAATGGTTATCGAGGCCCGGTCCGAGCTGGGGAGTGGGCTCCCTAGACAGGCAAATAAGAACCCCTTGAGGGAAACAAGCGTCTTGGGCCAAATGACAGGTGAGAACCACAAGACTCCAGAGAAGCGGTGGCCTTGTTGTTTCCCTCAGTTGTTGAGGAACTGGAGTGCCCAACCAGGGCACTGTCATACGCCGTACCACCTAGGAGCAAAGTATTTTGGTATCGCACCTAAACCTGCCTTTCCCTCATCCTTCATGAAGTCAATTGCTCTACCACCAGAGGAATGTCTATCCTTTTACCATTCTAGAAGGATCTCGTACCGCCTATCGGTAACAACTCAGAGCCATGGCCTCCAAGGTTCCCAGAGAGGAACCTCTTCCATTGGGAAATCGCTCCCTTGAGCTGCTCTAAGGCCAGACTTCACACAGCCCAAGTCTCCAGCACACCAGGAGACCAGCAGCCACATACCTTAAATTTAGGGACCGGGAGGGACAAGTCTCTGTTTTTGGACCTGACGTGGCAGCGGGGGTCCTGAAGGTCTTCAACCGGAATATACTTTGAGTCCTGGGAAGGAGAGCCAAAACAGAAAGGTAACTTGGCATGAAACCCCAGGCGACTGAAGTCCCTGGGAGAGCCAGCGGCAAGAGCCAGGTTCTGAGCTCCACTTCCAAGAAGGGAGGCTCTGGGTACAAGGGGCTGTTAATGCTGGAGAAGTGATGGGGAAGGGCTGGTATAACTCAGACACTGGCCCAATTCAGATGCAGGGGTGACAGGACTCCCGCCCACAGCTTCTCCGGGGGCACAGGGAGGCCCGGGACACTCACATTGACGCTGAAGTGAATTCCATCATAGCGGTACACCTTTTGAGAGGGCCGGCGCAAGGCAGGATCCAGGGCAGGGTCCACAATGAGCTTGTAGTTCCTCCACTGGAAGCTCGGGGCCTTCTGCCCGTCTCCCCCACCTTCCTGATCCATCTTTGCTCATTTACACTGGCAGGGCAGAGACACGCAAGGAGGCTCAGGACTTGGTGTCCTCTCCCACGCTGTCCCTCACTCACTAACTAGCCCAGGCACCAGCTCCTCTTCTGGCTCCTTTCCACACCTCACCAGGACTCGCGATCTCCCCCCACCCCCCGTCTCTTGCCCCCAGGGGGACCCTGCTTCACTCCAACACCCCATCCCCTCGCCGCCTCCCAACTCTCCCCCCCAGGCCCCTCTCGCGCCCCCTTATCTTCCTGCCCTCCCCAGCGCGCGCCCCACTTGGCCCCGGCGCAAGACCCCTCCCCCGCCCCCTGGCAGGCCCCGCCCCCTCCCGCCTCCTCACCGGCCAGCGGCCCGGGCCAAGCCAGGCTCCCGCTCCCACACACCCGCTCCGGTCCCCGCGCCCCGATCCTCCGGCCGAGAGGTGGCACCTCTTCGGGGCGTTGGAAACACCGCGAGAGCGGGCTCGAGACCCGGCTTCGGCCCCCAATCCCGGAGAGGGAGTGGGGGGAGCGCGCGTCGCTGCCCTCTCCTCCCGCCCCAGCGCGCTTTGCAAACCCCCCCCCCACTCCGCGCACGCGCTCCACTTACCCGCTCGTGGCAAGTGGCTCCCCCTCCCCCCACCCCGCGCGGCACCTTAGCGGCGCGAGGCGGCGGCGGCGGCGGCGGCAGCAGCGCGAGACCCGGCCCCGCAGCGGTGGCGGCGGCGGCGCCCCCCCACCACCACCTCCCCGGCGCGCGCACCAAACACCACAGCCACCTGCGCGAGGCCCAGCGGGCACAGCGTCTGCATTCGCACTTTCGCCACGAGCGCCGCCGGGAGATCTGCGGGGCCGAGGGTAGCGGCCTCGCCTCGGCCGGCACCCTCTAAGGCTCAGGAGTTGCAGCCAAGGGGGCCTGGAGATTGGCCGCATCCCCCGGGGAGTAGGCTCCACTAGTGTGTCCAGCTGCTTCGGCCTCAGGGCCTTGGCGAATCGGCGGCAGCAAAAGCTGCAACTAGTTCCTGAGAAAAAGGGGGCGGGACTGAGAGGAGGCGGCCAGCCAGCGCTGAGGTTTGAGTGGCGCGTTGAGCAGACGCGGATTCGTCAGGCGGGAGGGGCGAATCGGTGGCTAACGTGCGCGCTCCTCTGCTCCCTCGCCTGCCCTTCCTTCGCGCGGCCAAAAGTCCAAGAGCCCGTAGATTCGCCAGGGATCCAGGTCTCAGCCGTCTCCTCCCTTCACCCGCCTCGGTGGAGTCAACCAAATAACGCCCGGCTAGCCAAGCCCCAGGGGCAGCGCCGGCCACTTTCTCTGGATCTTTCTTACGAGTACCATCCAGACAGCGGCCCAGTTCCGGTGCAGGGGAACATGACTACGGCTCAAAGCTCCTCTCGGAGTGCGATGAGAATTGGTAGCCCAGGGAAAGGGGGCCCGAGGCGTTGCGAGAAGCGGGCCTGGCGAATCTGCAGCTCCTGCTGTGGGCGGGGCCGCGGCGGACGCGCAAAGGGGCGGGGCCAGCGCGAGCAGCTCCCGGCACCGCGGGGGCACTTCCTGTCGGACCCACCGAAACCGGGGCCGGCTGGGAGGGGCGCCCGGGAAGTGGAAAAATACAAACAGCAGCGGTGACTCAGGCCGTTTGCCCGACGCCGCGCAGAATGCAGGGATCGTTTTTTCAACCGTTATCCCCCTCGGGTCTCTAGACTCCAAGGTCTCCATCCCACAGGCCGGTAGACTGAGGCCTGCAGGAGGGTCCCGTTTTGTCCATGCTTAACCCACTCGTCGTGGACAAATCCCGAGGCCGTCCCGAGATTCCCAGGAAAGCCTGGGGGGGGGGGCGGGGGGCGCAGAGGCTGGATGTCCTGAAACGTGTTCTATAACAAATAATAAAGTAGGCCCGATTGGAACTGGGCTAGGCTGCTCGAGCCTCCAGGTATCGAAGGCTCAGTGCCTGCGGGTTTTAGGGGTCACCTGTGCCACGGCAGCACCAGCCCAGGGGTACACTTGGAGGCTGGGGCTAGTCGCTGGAGTCTTCCAGGGGCCGGGCATGCATCCTTTTTCCGCCCTGGCATCCTAAGGCCAGCTAGGGAATGGCCCTCCCACGGAGGAGGCCCAGAATGAGGCTGTGTGCCTTTATCTCTGCCTCTCCTCCTGGCTCTATGGCCTTGGACAAGCCATTTACCCAAAGCTTTCGGTTCTTCCTTAAAGATAGGTGTTAATTGCTGTCCCAAAGGCCTCTTGTAAATCTCTCCACTGTGCAGAGAAAGCTCACTGGGAGCCGGTTTCATACAAATTCACTATTTTAAGTTAAGGGAAAAGTAAAGAGGTGAAGACTTGACCCTGGGTTCCCAGCACAAGAGTTTGAAAACGCAAAGGACTGGGATCCTTAAGTGTTGTTTTTTTTTTTAAGGAAAATGAAGCTGGTCAAAAGAAAAAGGAGGTCTTAGGTGATGAGATCAGATTCCTTGCCTTCATCCCAGTGGAACGGGGCTGCTTTTCTCAAGAGATTCCCACGGCTGATGGGCAGTTAAAGCCCATGTAAGTTCAGTTCCACTGGACTAGCTTTGTGGTAGTGGACAAGATCCTCAGCCTAGCTAAAAGGGAAGTTTGAAGAATAGTTTTAAGTTGAATACAAAAGTGATGTTGTGAAATGTAAGCCTCCTAGCTCATTCACAGTAAAAAGTTCAATTGAGAAAAAAAAAAACAAACCCAGCCTTTTAGAGCCTCATATTCTGTAAAGTCTGAAATGGAAATACTGTAGGTTGGTTATGGGGATTAAAGGAGCTAGTCTTTGAAGAACTCCTAATAGGCGGGGTCATCCCTCAGGAAACTTATCCTAAACCTCCAAGAGAACGAGAGACTGGATTCACAGGATAAAGAGCTCCAAGGCCTTGAGCCATGCTATGTCAGTCCCCACCTTCAAAAGCAGCTAGTTCCTGGCCAGGTGGGGCCAGCGTTAGAATCCGTTCCCCCTGCACCCTGGTATCGGAGCCTCTGCCTGGCTCTCAGGAATGAGTCACCTGATTCCCGGGAGCCTTCCCTTCACCCCAATCACAGCTACAGTGACATCTGTGAAACACCATTTATTATATAAAACAAGATGCATCAAGAACTCAGTGTCAGCATAACTGCCTTCCCAGGGTCAGGGCAGGATCTTCTCTTACTTAAAACCTCCTTCTCCCACCCTTGCAAGGGAGACAGGCTGGGTGCATGGCAGCCCCTTAATCCCCCAAAGACTCATAGCCCTGGCCCAGGAGAGCGAAAAACCAGTCATAGAAGCCTATGTGTTGGCCTTGCAAAGTGGGGAAGGCCTTGCCTCTATGTCAAAAGCTAAGAGGAGGCCATCCTGGGAAAAGAGGGCCCTATACAAGGGCCAAAACCAAACTAGCAGCCCTCGAGCTGATTCCCACTTAACAGCAGTCCTGCAGGGCGGAGTCGAACCATGCCCATGGGTTTCCATGGTAGTAAATCTTTACAGGAGCACACAGCCTCACACTTCTCTCATATGGAGTGGTTGGTGCGTTCAAATTGCTGACCTTGTGGCGAATCCACTATGTTACTGGGCTAGAAGCACCCAAATCTCTCTATAGCAACTAAAGTTGAGAGTGGGGAACCCATCCAATTCAGGGGTGGGAAGAGCTCCCCTCCCCAAACTACCAAGGCTAAAGTAAACTACGGAAATACAGTTAAGGTTGGCTGCCCTCAAGCGCAGCAGGGCAGGGATGTAACCTCTGACTTCACTTGGACATCCTGCGGAGTGGCAAGTGGCTGAGGGTCAGTACCATGGTCTGACCAGGGTCTTCCTCTACCTAGCACATGAGCCTTGGGCTGAGAACCTTCCACTCCCTCCCAGCCCAGGCCAAGTAGAGCTTCTAAAACCCACAGGACAGATAGGGAGAATCCCTGGGAATGTGGGAGCAGCCCAAGGCCCAGCTCAGAGGACCCCAAACCTGGCTCACCCTCAGAGTGGCTGCAGGCAAGTGGTTCTAGCCAGGGGCAGGGAAGGCGTTCTGCAGGCCCTGGGGCCTTGAGCATATCCCCTAAGGAGGCAGTGCCTGGGGCAGAGGTTAAGGCCAAGCCTTACACGGCTTGCAGCGCCCCTTGCAGGCGACTCAGCTCCTCTAACTCTTGCTTGTGCCTGTCAGTCTTGTGGGCCACCAAGGAGCGGTAGAAATGCAGGGCAAAGGCGACAAACACGAGCCCCACGGGTACCATGATCACTGTGGAGGCCATGGCCGCTTGCCAGCCTGGCCCGTGGGTCACGCCTCCACCACACAGTTGCCGGGGCGGGCAGGCCTCCGAAGGGGTTACAGATTCAGGGGTCGGCGGGAGCTTGGAAGCCGGGCTAAGAGACGAGGCCACTGGCGTCAGAGTCTCGGGCCTCTGGGAGGCAGCTGTCCCAGGGGCCATTGTTCCCGAAGGGGCCCCGATGGGTACAAACTTGACCCAGCCAACCAGGACAACTTCAGCAAGAAAGAGGAAGGTGCCCAAGGCGGTGGAGAAGCCCCAGGCCAGCTCCACATAGCGGTGGAAGCGCTGGTGTGGCGACTGGTGGACGGAGTTGAGGTTGTGGATGTTGCTAACGGCTTCGATGTGGGGCAGAAGGCACGTGGAGACCATCAGCGCAAAGAGGTGCACGGCCACCAGGATGGTGGTGCAGATGCTGAAGGCCACCAGCAGGCCCGGCGGGTATTCGTACTTGTTCTCCAGCTGCACCTCCACCATGGCCACCTGAGGGGACAGAAGGAGGCGTGAGCACTCAGGCTCCTCGGCCAGAGGTGCCTGTCGCGTTTTCTCTCTGGTGGGGGACCCCGCGATTTTTCAGAAACGTGCCTGCCACGAAGAAAAGGCACTTCGTCTTTGTTGAAAGAATGACGGGAGAGCCTGGCCACGCCCTGGCTATTCCAAGCTTGGCTTTTCCCACCTGGCACGGAGAGGGCTGGCTGAAGCTTGTGCCAACCAAAGGGTTAAAGAGCCTCGGCTCTGGAGCTAGCAGGATTCAAAGCTCACTTCTAACACACTTGTGTGATCTTGAGGGAGTTTCTGACTGCATCCTCCCTGTGCCTCTGTTGTCCTCTGGAAAACAGCATCTACCGGGCACCTACCTGCCCCCTCAGTGGGTTGTGAAAAGGAGCACACACGCAGCACGTGTTCAAAAGCAAGTGGCAGCACGGAGTCCAGGCCAGAGGTTGCAGACTGACTTTCTGCACTGCAAGCCCAAGTCAGCTTGCAGCCAGGTTTTGCTTGTCTCGTGTAAAAAACAGAACCCCAAACCCTCACTGCCATGGAGGCAGGAGTCCTGGTGGCATAGTGGTCAGCAGTGAAATTTCCAGTGGCTTTCTCCTCCTGTAAAGAGTGACCGTCTCGGGAACTCACAGGGGCCCGTCCACCCTGTCCTCTAGGGTCGCTATGAGTCGGCCTCAAAGTTTTGTTTTGTTTAATTCACTGCCAAGCTGATTCCGCCTCACCCGGCGCCTACAGGACAGGGTAGAACTAGCCCTCTGGATAGCTGAGATCGCCCCTCTCTAAGGGAGCAGCTCTCTCCCGTTAGCGTGTGCTGTATGTTTCTGTTGTTTTTCACAAGGGAATCCCTTGCCAACTTTTAAAACATTAAGAGGTTTCATGCCAGTATCTCTAGCCTCAGTCCTTCTAGAAAATTCAGAAGAGCTAATCAACACGACTCGGTCATTCCTGGATGGCCATTGTCAGCTGGAGTCATGGGTTCCCACTCGGGAGAGGTCATGAGGTCTCAAGGTGGCCGCAGCCCCACCCAGCCAACTGGTGTCTGTCCCACCTCCCTGGCCTTGGCCAGCATTTGAGTTGATGGCTCTGCTCTGGGTCTGTAAGGAATTTGGCCGCAACTGCCAGCCTGCCTAAGTTCAGAGCTTGCTCTGCCATGAACGTGCTGCATCCCTGGCCCCGCATGTCATGACCTACTTCACAGCGTCCTAGAAAGGTGATGCCCCATCCCGGTGTCTGCGACCAAGCCAAAACCCAACTCACAGCTGAGTGGAGTACGACTGAGGGCAACCTATGGGTCAGAGTAGAGGTGCCCTGTGGGCTTGTGAGACAGTCACTGTCTGTGAGTAGAAAGCCTCATCTTCCTCCCTGGGAGCCGCTGGTGGTTTTGAACTGACTTTGCATCTTGCAGCCCAACCCGTAACCACGGTGCCACCAGGGTTCCCGTGATTGTAACCCAAGCCACTTGGAGTCCTGGAGCTGGTCCCTTTCCTCATTCAATTGCTCCGGGGCGGGGAGAAGGGGGCAGGAAGACAGGGCTGAGGATCTGGGGACATTGGGCCGTGGTGGCTGTCAGCAGGTGTTTGTCACAGACAGGGATCTGGGCTGAGCCCTGGTACTTCTAGTCTGGCCTAGCTCTCCTCTTCCCTCCCTTGCCAGGATTGGCCTCAGTCCGATCCCCACAACTTACACAGCCGATGCTCCAGGGAAAGCCTTGGTCCTTAAGGTGTGGCCCCAGCAACCTGAGTGCAGCCACAGGCTGGGAACGGGCTGGGCTGGGCCAGGGGGCTGGTGGGGGGAAGACCTCCCCTCCGCAGAGCAGTGTCTGGGCATCTGCTCTCTGCCCCCAAAGACAAAGCCCATCACAGCAGACCAAGGAGGACTGACTTCTTTCCCCACCTCCCCATCACCTTTCAAATCCAGAGGCTGTCGCACAGAAAAGCAGGAACTAACCGGAATCAACAGGTGCCTCCACCCTCAAACCACATCCCTCCACACAGCAACAACTTCCAGGCGCGCCCCTCAGTCCACGTTATCAAGTTGAGGCACTTTGGGCTGCTAGTTCATTCAAACCCTGGGTCCCAGGTCATCCCATTCCCTGCATTCTCTCGTGTGCCCTTGGCAGGGCACCACCACCACCACTCTGGGGCAAGTTCTCCACCCATCCCGGTGAACAGGCGGGTCAGGGCCATCCCCGCTGTGGAACCACAGCAGCCTCCCAGGGCAGGCTCTGGGCAAGTGTGGGTAGACCCACCCTCCATGATCTCACTTGATTCCCCACTGGCCTGGAGGGGGTGGAGCCCTATGCAGGGTCAGGGCGCTAGCCAGAGCTGAGAGGGGACAGGACTTGCATCGGGCCCCTGGCTGGAACCATTACATGATAGCATCCTCCCACCTCCCACGCGGGCTTTATCAGCGGGGGATCAGATCAGGCATGAGCTTCCTCCAGAGGCTTCCTTCTGGGTGGCTCCTGGGGGGAGGGGGGCTCTCTAGGGCACCCTTTGGTGCCTGCTGGGCAGTAGTCACCCTCCTAGAAATGGGCCCACGGCCTGCTGGGTAGCCCCTCCAGCTAATTAAGTGGTCTGATGACAAGCCCCCACCCAGTCTCCCTGATCCTGGTACCCCTTTGAAAATCCCGCCCTGGGGACCAGGATAACCACATTTCCCAATGGCTATGCTCAGGGTGGGGGTGGGGCCGGCGGTCTGGGACCCCTTGGTGACTTGTTTGTCCCCGCCCTGCCCCCACTACCTTTGGGGTTTCCTTTCCCCACCGTCCAGTTCACACTCCAGGGTGCCAGGTCCTAACAAGGGGCGCCTGCCACAGCCTGGGGCCTTGCCTCCTCGGCTTCCCTTAGCACCTTTTTGTCTTCTCTTGGGGTCGGGTCTCCCTTGTGGTTCCCACCCGCTGCAGCCCGTCCCACCCTCACCATGGCGAAGCCTGAGAGCAGGGCAGACGTGCGGCTGGAGGCTTTGAGCTTGGCCCGGCTGAGGTAGAGGCGGCGCCAGCTGAGCGCCCGCAGCGAGTGCTGACTGGCCCCCATGAGGTCCAAGTAGCCGCGGTGCACGAACTCTCGGTACGTGGGCGAGGCCGCGGGGCTGTCGCCCGCGGGGTTCAGCGGGGCCTGCTCGCCCGCGTCCCCCTCTCCGCCGGCCTTCATCCTGGGGGTACAGCACCAGGCAGTCACAGGGGTGCAGAGCCGGCTCGGGGATGCCGGGAGGGCCAGCCCAAGCAGGCGGGATGCCCCATCTCCTGGGGAGGCGAGCAGGGATGCGGCGGGCGGCGGCGGGGAGGAGCAGGAACTGGCGCGGGCCGGGAGCCCCAGGGGCCAAAGCAGGGCAGCCGAGGCCGAAACAGGAACTGGGGCGGAGGCGGAGCCGGCGGCCACATGATGGGGTGGAGCCGGGGACCCAGCCCGGAGGCCCCAGTCCATCAGCAGAGGTCCCCAGGGTGCGCGCATCCTCCCAGCATCTGGGTCCCAGTGAAAGGGACTCAGCCGCTGGGCGACCTGGGCCCCTGGCACCTGGCCACCCCGACGTGTGCAGATGTGCAAGCCCCTCTCTAAAAGGCCAAGTCGGGGGGGGGGGGGGGGACGCCACCTGGGCGCTTCTGGGTCGGGGCTCCACAGCTTGGGTTCCGGGGAAACCTAGGCCCCCAGGCTCCCACGGGCTTGCGAGTGTGCACCCCGGCCCCGGCGACGACGCTGACAGACACAGGAACTCCAGACCCCGACTTGGAAGATTTTTGAGTTTTATAGCAAACCGTATTGTATAGACCCGGGGCCCAGCCCGGCTGAGTCCCCCAGCGGGCTGCCTCCTCCCCTTCCCCACCCCCAGCGGCTCCATCCTCTAACCTTCCGTGCGCTCCCCAGGGCCCCCCTCCCCTCGGCCTTTGCTCTGCCCAGCCCCTCCCCACCCGTGCACCTTCCAGTTACCTGAGGTATGTGGATTGATTCCCCCTCCCCTACGTGGTACAACCTGGCTCGGCGGGAGCCTGGGTCGAGGGGCGGGCCTGGGCCCCAAGCCCTCCCCCAGCCTCCTGGAGCCCCGCCCCCGCACGGGAAGGCCCGGCAGGTGGGACCGGCCGACAGTCTGTTACTAAGTTTCCATGGCAACTAAGAGGGGCCATTTCCAGCCTTAGCACTGGCATTGGGAGGCGTCCATTGGCTGCTATTTCCATGGCAACCAGGAGTGGCAGTTCCCTGGGCAAATAGGTACAAGTTTCCATGACGACGACGAAGAGTGGGCAGAGCCACGCTGGAGGGAGTCCCGTCTTCCCCCTCCTGGGGCTGGCCCGGCCCCGCCCCACCTCGTGTCAAGAGGGATGGAGCTGCTGATACAGTAAAGCGAGGGCGCGCCTGGAGGGAGGGGGGGCGCGGTCCACAGGGGGTGCCCACCTGGCCAGTCTTGGTTCCAGCTGGTCCCATCCCCCTCACTCCAGCTCCCCAAGGTCCGAGGTTCCCCCGGTTCAAGTAACACTTCAGTACAGATGAATGTTCAAGTATTGTGCGGGGAGGCAGACACGGGGCTGGAGCACCCAGCACCCCTGGCCACCACTCCCCTGGGCACCCCCCTCCTCACAATAGCTGCCATTATCAGTGACATTCAAGGAGTCAGGGTTGAGAGAATAGGACTAATCCTGGGGCGGGGGTTTAGGCGTGGGGTGACCCCCCCAGGGGTACTATCACCCCCACATCCTCTTGCCCCCCTCACCCACAGTCCTGGCTTTCCCTGTCTCCTCAAGTTCCCTACCCCTGACACCTGGATCCCCAATCGCCCTCGGGTTTCCCTTTTTGGCCCCCCACCCACCCCCAATTCCAAGTATCTGGTCTTTGTTCCCTGAACCCGTGATGGTCTGCTTTCTGCCCCCCCTCCCCCCAGCCCATCCTCCACCTCCCCCCAGCCCCTGGCTCCCAGAATCCTGTGTGCAGATACCCTTCCCCAAATGCCCACCCCACCCTCAAACTTGCATCTTAACCACCCCCCTCCCACCATCCCTTTGGCTCAGCACCCCCCCAGTACCTCTGACCCACTCCCCCCAGGGGATGGACAATGAAGTAGGTGGAAGGGGGAGGGGATGGGAAGGAGAGACCCCCAGAGATATCAGTGCAGGGGGGAGGGGGGCGGAGGCTGGCTCTAATCCCTGGACAGGAATCCCAAGTGGTGGAACCGAGGTGGGGAGCATGGCCTCCTGGCAGGGCTGAAATGAAGGCCAGAGGCTTTGGATGAGTCCGGGGGAGGGCGGGGGGCGCCCCACTAGCTGTCCTTGAGAAGGAGTTTTTCCTCTGGGCAGCGGAAGGGGCCGGGGGGCCCGGCAGCTGCCAGGCGGGCACAAGCTTCTGGTGAGAGTTGGCGGCAGGAGCGCAAGTCGAGGCGGCGGAGGCGTGGGCAGCGGCGGAAGAGCGGGAGGCAGTGGTCTGTGAGGCGGTGGCAACCTGGGGAGGGCAGGTGAGTCGGGGGCGGGCCCTGGCCATGAGAGTCAACAGGCTAGCTAGCGGGGCGGGATGCTTACCGGCGAGATTGAGGTGCACAAGGGTCTCGCGGAGTGGGGAGGTGGGGGCTGTGAGGAGGTGGACGCTGGGGTCCCCAACGTGGGCGCAGTGGCTCAGGTCCAGGGCACTCAGCTGGGGTGCATGGCGCAGCAGGAGCCGCAGGGAGGCGTCTGTCAGCTCCAGGCCAGCGAGGCGCAGCTCTGCTACCCCCTGCAGCCGCCCCCGGCTCTCCGTTTGGCCTGGGCACATGGGAGAGAGGTCAGGCTCCCAGCCTGGGCCGCCCCCCCCCACCGGGTCTGAGCCCCGTCCTGCTAGACCTGCACTGGCTGGAAGGGGCCTCAACCAACAGCTCCCTCCCCTCAGGGCTGATGCTCACCTCCAGGCCCCCCCGCCCCCCCCCCACCCCTTCCAAGAATGGGTTTGCTCCCAACTCAACCTCTCCGGCATTATCTTACAGCCCCCCTCCCCCTTGGACTGTCTGGTTCTGGAAGGCAGTCATGTCTGTGGTTCACGGCCATCTCCCCAGCAACTGTTCCAAACCCACGACCCATTCATATAACAAGTGACTCCCCTAAAGGGCCGACGGGGGCGACCTGTTGGGTAAGCGTTGAGATGCTACCAGGTTTTCTGCAGACGAAAGAGGAGCCGGTTTGCTCCCCGAAAGGTCTACGGCCTTGGAACCCCTCATTAACCCTGTATTTATGGACGCAGGCCCGTGGTGCAGTGGGCTACCTGGTGCACTACTGGCCACCCAGGCCAGCTGTGGAATCCACCAGCAGCGCCTCTTCGGAAGGAGGGCGAGGGGTTTCCCACAGGACCACTTCTAGTCTGTCCAGAGTTGGGGCCACTTGGGGCCAGGGAGCCGGGCCAGGACCCACGCCATGGCAGTGGGTTTGGTTTGAAGGGGAACCTGCCATGGCCGGCTCTTCTCTATGCCGCCTCTCCCAAATTACAGAGTCAGCTTCTTCTCTCCTTCCTCCATCACCAGCTTCCTCACCCACTCCTGTCTCTCCCAACTTTCCAAACATTCTTCCTCCACCAAGACCGCAGGGAGGGCGCCTCACGGGAGCCCACGATCTCCTTGGCAGAAGAGCCCGGTGCCTGCCGGGTCTCTCGTCCCTGTCTCAGTTGCTCCCCTTTATTCCCCTTCAACCCCGACACTCCAGTGTCTGGTGTTGAGGTCAGACCCCCACCCCTCACTCCGGGGCAGAGAAGCCACACCCTTCGCCTGTGGCCCCAAAGCCTGTGCACGTCAGGATTTCATCTAGAAAGTTCATGTAGGGATTTTGAAAAGGTGGTTTGGTTTGTAACCAAGTGGCTAGGGTGCCAGCTGCCGTTAACTGAGCACGGATGGCAGGTCAGGCACCAGGCTAAGTGCCCAAGGGTCTCTAGGTCAGGGTCGCATCACAGGGTCAGGCTCCTGATTTCCATCCACAGGGGCTTGGAGGAGCTGAGTGGGCCTCCTGCTACAGCCTCCACCTGGAGCCACCAGCGGGGAGCGCAGTGAGGGCTCACTGGTGGATTGAACCAGCGAGGATTTCTGAGAGGTGGAGGTGTTGCCCCCTGAACCTTTGAGCCCTCGAACAGGTAGCTAATTGAGAGAAGGGTCCCACAAAGTCAAAAACAAAAACAAAAAAAAGGAAACGATCCAACATCAAGTTGCTTCTGACCCCTAAGCGACCCTCTAGGACAGAGTAGAACTAACTGCCCCGGGTTATAGGGGCAAAGCCTCCTCACACCTCCACAGAGCGGCAGCGGGGTTTCAACTGCCCACCCTGTGGTTGGTTGGTTAGATAGCAGCCAAAGGTGTGTTGCATTCCACCACCTGGGGCAGATCGCAAAGGAGGAGTGCTCAGGGAATGAGAGCTTGATGCCAAGATGCTGTATGAAGCCAGGGAGGAGGGCCAAGGCAGGTGGGCACAGCATCCCAGCATGCACCACGAGCCCAAGGGCCCACGAGACTCCTGGGTGCAAGCCCCCCGGGCTAGGCCTGCTGAAGGGCCTGAACTGAAATGGATGTGGGCAGGAGGCTGAGTCTGCCAGCCAGCCGGCCAGCCAGGCGTGTCTCACCTCAGGGATGCACCATCCCAACCGCCCTCCCCACCTGGCCTCTCTTCCAGCACCTCTGTCCTGGTCCAGCCTCTGCCCATGCAACTGACTGACTCAGAGCCTCAGGGACAAGGGAAGAATTCACCTGGCTTCTCCACTGTCTCCCAGGGCTTCTGTGCAGGAGACTGAAGGTGGGGAGAAGAGAGCCGGGCTGGGAAGGAACTTTCAAAAGGAAAGTCTTTTATTCTCTGACTTCAGAGCCCTATGAAAGGCCCCCTGGACATTGTCGTTCCTCAAAACGGCTCTCTCCCTGGGCCTGGCTCCCTGAATTTGTGTGCACATTAGACTTGTCCAAACGATGGCCAGAGCCGGGAGTTGGGGGCCCCTGCTCTCACGGAGCTTAGGAAGCCAGCCAGTGGGACTATTTTCACAGGAATGGTAATAATAGATGAGCCCGGGGGAAGCAAAGGGGTGTGAGTGGGGTGGACAGGAACAGCCAGGAGATCTCTGCTCTCCGTAGGGAGAGGAAGGAGGGCATCCACAAGAGAGCGGCGTTTGAACGACAGCCTCCGAGACGATGAGGTGAGCAAGACAGAGGCCCTGGGGCACCAGTGAGCGTGGCAACAGGGCTGGCTTTCAAGGACCGCTTCTGAGGTGCAGTGAGAGAGGCCAGTGGGGGCTAGGCCATGACGCACCTCGGGGCCCCTCATCAATATTGATCTTCACCCCCAGACCACTGACCAGCAGCCACAGGCTTGGATTTGCCCCTTCTGGGGGATTCTTTTGGCTCCAGGGCGGAGAACAGATTAGGGGGCTAGAGGATGCTCTGAGCATCCTACGTCTAGGTGCAAACACCAGGCCCAACCAAACTGCTCACCCTGCCTCATGCGCCCGAGCTGGGAACCAGCTGTTCTCAGCCTGGAATACAAGTCTCGGCCCCATCAGCCTCGGCCCTCCAGCAGCAAAGGCTTCACCCACATGCCCCAGGCCCCCAGTGACTCCGAGCCCTTCCCACACCTCACCCGCACCAGCTGTGCCTGGCTCTCTCTCTCCTGCAAGACCGAGGTCCTCCTGGGTCAGGGACGGGGGCTGATTCAGGGTGAGGTCTCCGGACCCCTCCCCAGAGCAACCAGGCCTGGAGTGTGTTCAAGTCACCTGGGGTGTCAAGTCTCCTTGACTTGAGGGGGCGATGCCTCCACCTCAAGGCGACCCTCCCAGTGGACTCGCTCGTTCGGCCGTGTTCTCTTCAGGGAAACCTCACCCTTGCACTCAGGGCCGGGCTCACAGGCCAACTCTGGTGCAGCCTCGCCATCACTGGGCCCACCCCAGAAGCGCGCCACACGGGCTGCTCCCCAGAGACGCCTGTCCAGCCGAGAACCACACATTTGAAAGAGCTAGAATCAATTCTCGTCAGTTAAACACGAGAAGATTTCACAGGGAAAAATAACCAATTTCTGGCTCCTTTTGAAAAAAAAAAAAAAAAGCCCAAACAAACACCCCGACTGGCCACGTGGAGCCTGCGTCTCCCCTGGTGCCCGTCACTGTCCTCTTTGGAGAAGGCACTCAGACAATACCCTGCCAGCATCTCCTGGGACACTCTCTCCATCCTGTCAGCTTCTTTTGTGTTTTGTGACATAATGACCTTCCCCTCTTCAAGGGCAACGGCTGTGCCCCCCCACACCCAGTTTCTCCTCTTCCCTCAGCCCCTACCACACGGCTCGGCACCCAGCCAGGGAATGAACGAATGGACAAGAAACAAGTCTGCCACTGAGCTGACGTCGGCTCACGGTGAGCCAGTCTACAGTTTCAGCAGCTATCCGTGTCTAGGGGAGCAGACAGCCTCATTCTCCTCCAGCGGATCAGCCGGTGGATTTGAACCACCAATCTGGTGGGCTGACGCACACCACGCCTTCAGGACAGGGTATATGGGTCTCACTGGATTCCCACCCAGAGTCCTTACATGCTGTCTGCAGCCCAGCACTGAAACCACTGCACTACCATGCCCTCTAATTCATGCTCTCACCCTCTACCGCTCCTGTGAGGCCGCCAAAACCTTCCAGGCCAGCACCCCACACCCCCCTGCAGACCAGCCAGCTGGGACCACACCTGGTTTGGTGTCGGGCGGAGGCAGTAGCAGCTCCCGGAGCTGGGAGTCTTTGACATCCTCGATCCAGCGGAGGTCCAGGAGCCTGAGGGCCGGCAGCGGGGCAGAGCCCAGGGCGGACACCGAGAGCCAGGAGCAGCCCGAGAGCACCAGCTCCTGCAGGCCTGGGGGAGCAGGATGTGGGGGGCTGCTGGGAGGGCTCGGTCCCGGATCCATGCCCCTCCACACCCTGGTCCCACTTGGCAAGCCAGTCCTACCTTGCAGTCGGTTCAGAAGCCACATGAGCTGCTTCTTGGAGACACCTGTCCAGCTGAGGTCCAGGGCCCGGGGTTGGCGCCGAACAACACCACTGAGCATGGGCGGGGTCAGCGACTTTCGCCGGCTCAGGTCCATGCGAGGCCACAGACGCTTGTCATAGCACCTGTTGGCCACAAGGTGGAGACAGAGACCTCGGGGCTCAGCTGGGGATGGGGGAGAGTGGTGGGATCCTACACCTCCCCACACCTCAACAGTTCAGCCCAGCTCTCCTGAGGCCTAGCCCCGCCCCTGGGGGGGCATAGGGGATACCGAGAGCCCTGGGTTTGGGGCCCAGCTCCCATGGAGCCCCTGAGCAAGTCTATTCCTCTCCCTGAGCCCGATTGAGCCTTTATAAAACGGAGATAATGATTCAGACTCTGGGGCTGCTGAAAAGATCAAATGAGCTAATTATAGTTGGCGGGCCTTATAGCTTGTAAAGCATTGAGCCAAGTGCACCAAACACCCTACACACTATTTGATGTAGCACCAAAGGGGCTGGCCAGTCGCCCCGCCCTCCCCCTGGGGTTTCCCGACTCCCCCTGGCTAAGGACAGGAGTAGCTGGCATTGCCCACCTCTCCACTCTTCTGGGCCCTTGACACCCATTCATGGGCCCCACCTGGCCAGCCCTTGACCAACAGACCCAGTGCTTTACGGCTCCCGGTACTGTCTCTCTCCAACTAGGAAGCATGTGCCACGAGGACAGGGCTGGCTGTCCGTCTCTCACTTCTGTGTCCCAGCACCTAACAGTCATCGGGTAAGCGTTGGACCTCTAACTGCCGGCTAGGTGGCTTCTCGGGAGAAAGACAGGCAGTCTGCTCCCGTAAAGATCTCCAACCTCGGAAACCCTAACGTGGGGTCGCTGTGACTTGGAATCAATCTGGCAGCCGTGGGTTCGAGTTTGGCTCTCAGCCTGGTGCACAGTAAGTTCTTTCGCTGCCCCACGGATTGATTGATTGAAGAGTGCCAAGCCAGTATGAAGGACTTGAAGCGTCTGTGCCCCAGCCCCTCGGTACACCTGGTTTTTAACTTTTCGTTTGTTCACTCACTTGGTGTTTGTGGAAGACCTGCTGGTCCCTGGTCTTGAAGACAAAGGAGGCCTGAGATCTAAGCCAGTCTCCTGGGCTTGCCGTTCCTGGAGCCGTGTGTCGAGACCACCCCCAACCCGACATCTTACCTGGAAGCCTGCCCCTTCCCCACCCTCCTGCAGCGTCACATTAGGAATATTTTGTGGGACCCCAAATCCCTCAAGACTCAGTTTGAGAGGCTCTAGGTCAGAGGCTTTGGAAGGCCAGCCAGGAGCATCCCAGGGGACTGGAAGACCCTCAGAGGCCCCTGGCGGCCTTACTTCCCACCTCCCTCCCAGGAGGCCGAAGCGCGCTCTCCCCCAGAAGCCCTGGGCTGCCCTATACAATCTCACTGAGAACTGCTCTTGCAGACGACGGCTCTGCACTTGGAAGCAGTGTGGCCTCACGGAAGCGTAAACCCACTGTCACCAGTCAATGCTGATTCACAGCGACCCTAGATGCCGGGTTTTCCGGACTGGAAATCTGTACGGGAGCGGATAGCCTCAGCTGTCTCCCTCGGAGTGACTGGTGGGCTTGAACCGCCAGCCTTGTGGTGAGCAAGCAGTCCCAACACGTACCCGACAACACCATCAGGGGCACCCCAACCTTAAGAAGACACAGCACGTGTGACCACGAAGAATGCGGTGCAGTGGATGGCAGTAGTGCGTGTAGGTGATGTCACTGACGTGTACAGGTGAAAACAGACAACTGGTGCCTCTGTTCCACGTAACAGACACACGAAACCAACAGAACCCACAGACACAAGGGCAGATGGGTTATTAAACCCTTGCTCGCGGCCAGTCCCTAAAGCCTCTCTATTAAACCAACAGCAGGTGTCCTGGGTGGTGGGGATGTGCAGTTGAGTGGATCCCCACTCCGAGAGCCTACAGGCCCAGGGGGATTGGCTGGTTTGCAGTGTGCTCTTGGCTGCCCCCGTTCCAGGAGCAAGCCACAGGGTGTGCTACAGGGGAGGGTGTGACCCCAGGGCCACGAGGTTTCCTCCACCCAGAGAGCGCGAAGGGTGCACACATGCCCAACGGGGAGACTTCGTTTTCTGAACGCACAGAAGGGTGAAGCCAAGCCTCAAGGTTACCAGGCGTAGCTCCAGCGAGACGCTGGAGGAACAGAACAAAAGCTTGAGCTGCCGCAACTCCAGCCTCTGCGCCGCCTTCTTGCTCTGTCCCTCTACCTCAACCAACAAACACGCCAGCCTCGCCAACCCTAAAACAGCCAAGGGGAGAGAGACCACCACCATCCGGCTTTGGTCCCATCCCCAGGTCTTGCCCCTTGGCGCATGATCTCTCTCCCTCTCTCATCACTCCCGCCCCAACTGGAGTCGCAGCTGACAGTCACCACCTCCCTGAAGCCCTCCAGATCCTGACCGACGAGATGGCAGGGCAACGCCTCCCTCTGAAGGAGCCAGGCCGAACATCTGCCCTTCCGCACACACGAGGCCCCTGTGCCTCGCCAGAAATGCCGCCCTCAGCCAGGCCATTCCAGGGTCCCTCCCCTTGGCCAGGAAACCTCCCTCAACCTTGTCTAAATGGGGAGCCTGGGGGTGGGGTGCCACCATCAGGGGAGGCACAGAGTCTGCAGTAACTAAGCAGGGAGACCAGGGCCGTAGGAGGCAGCACGAGGGCCAGGGCCAGGCCAGCCGGGGCACCTCACCCACACAACGCCTGCCGAGGAAGCCCTCATCCTTTGGGCCGGGGGAGGAGAGGAAGAGGGTGGGCTCCAGCGAGCCCACTCAAGTGCCCCTCACGGGGGACAAGGAGCAACAGCGACGATGACGCTGGCTGGTTCAGCAGTGAGTGAGTGCTTGTGTCGGGGTATCTCTGCTCCGGACAGCCCGAGGAGGTAAAGGCTGTATCGCCACCCCCCTTCTGACAGGGCAGGGAACCGAGGACCAGAGAGGTTGAGAAACGTCTTCCAGGTCCCGCAGCCACTGTGGGGTGAAGGAGCCGGGGCTGGACCAGGCTAGTCTCACGCAGCGCAAGGTGGGAGTGCAGAAGGGACAGGAGGGTGGGGGAGAGGGTACCATGCTAAGGAGGACTGGGGCGCCAGGAGGCAGGGAATGAGCATGGGGAACTGAAATCCAGCCCCGCCACCTTTGGGCTCTGGGCGCCGTAATAGCGAAGTGCTTCCGGTGGCTGTTTGCTGTCCTCCTCCATGGGGAGGGAGGGGTGGCGGGGGGTAGTCATCTGTGGGGTTCATGAGCAGGGCCACGGTGGGATGCACCTGGGGTCCCTGCCTTACAGGTGGGTGTAACTCAAGCCGCCACCTGGTCAGTCTCCTTGGGGGCATGGTCTGCAGGATGTTTCTGAGGCACACAGACCCGGCCCCACCTGGGTCAGTCTCCACTCCCCAAAGCACCAGACTGGCACAGGATGGTGGGGAAGGCGAAGAGACTGCACAGGACAAGTGGCCACCGGGGCACAGCGGGTGCCCAAACATCCAACAGGATGCCGGGGAGGGGGCGGGGGTCACCGTGAGGGCAGCAAGGAGCGCGACTAGGACCCAGGGTATGCCATCTTTCTGAGCGGGTGAGCACACAGCCTACCCCCACCCATTCCCTTCCCTCTTCTCCTTAATCCAGCCACCTACTCCGTTGTCGGTCAGGGTGCCAATCAGCTCACTGCCTCAGAGCTGAGCCTCCCTCAAGCCCTTTAGGGACACAGAGATGGGCTGGACCACACTGGTGGGCTAATCGTGGCTCTCCTGAGGGTATCGCTCACGAGCCCACCTGGCCCTGGCCCTGTGTTCCAGATCTTTCCTTTTCCACCTCTCGGCCCACAGCCCCAAGAGCCCCAGCCTTGCAACTCAGCAAGTCAACACCCCTGCCACGCAGCACCCCGACCACCTTCTCTGCACCCGCCCCCCTCCATCGCTCCCCTCCTGGTTTCCAAGGGAACACAAAAGTTACCAGACAGGACAGCCTGCAACTTCCTGCTCTCCTACCTGCAAACCTCTCTCAAGCTCCAGCCCAGACCCATTTCCTCACCCTCACCCCTTCCTGCCCTCAATACCTGTAGGCTAGGCCCTGGCCCAGGACAGGGCAGCCCAGTGCCACCTGGCCAGCCCCACAGCCCTGCGGCATAGTCAAGGTTACACGGTTAAGGACCCCTTTGTAGCCCCACCTAATGGTGGGCCGCTCAGCCCTGAGCTCTCGCCCTCCTGCCAGCATTCAGCCCTGTGCATGGTTGACTCTTCCCTCAATCGGGTTCCACGTCCTGACCTTGGGGTTCCTCCCATTCTCCAACATGGAAGCTGCTGGCTGGGGGTGAGGACTCCCTGTTTTTTCTCTACCTTGAGCCCTGCAGAGCTGGCTGCTGCCCTGCTTCCTCCCTGTTGGCCCCCTCGGTCTAAACATGTTACAGCCAGAACCCTTCACTGTCCCCAGAACCTGCTCCTCCCTGGGAACCCCTCTCTGCTCCTGAGGGTGCTGTTCTGATTAGGGCCCTCCCAGGCGGGAAATGCAGAGGAAGGGCCACCTGCTGGCTTCACAGCCCCAGTGAGCGCCCCATCCAGCGAACTGCTGGCTTCCTGAAATGTCCTCAAGCTAAAGCCTTCCTCTCCACCACCGGGCCCCTCCTCCGGTGCCCTGGCCTGATGGAGCCTCCGAACGGCCCCCGCAAGCCCCTAGGGCAGTCTCCTCGCCTCTACCCTCGGCCTTTTCACCCAAAGCCATCATTTCTCTAGAGCACTTAAATCTGCCGTTACTGGGCACCGTAGTGGTTATGCATTGGGCTGCTAACTGCAAGGTCACCAGTTCAAAACCACCAGCTGCTTCTCTGGAGAAAGCAGAGACTTTCTACTCCCGTAGAGAGTCCCCATCTCAGAAACTGACAGGGGCAGTTGTACCCTGTCCTGGTGGGTCGCCGTGAGCCGGCGTCCCCTCAGAGGCAGGCAGACACTGGGCTGGGCAGGTTCTGTAGAAAGTGCTTCAACGGAGACCTGGGCTAGTCACCACTCCACCAGGGAGTGTGGTGCTGGGCTTACAGACACCCCGGGGCCAGGCTCCATCATGCAAGGCCAGCGGCTCTGCACCTCCTCCCTCTGCTCACCAGCCCCCCACCTTGCGGCAGGAAGCCGGCCCTCTTCGGTGCCGAGGCCCACCAAGGCTGGCCTTCCCACGCATGCATCGCCTCAGCTAGTCCTTGAAGCCAGAGTAGCCACGGGGTAACTCCTTAACTCCTCACTTCAATGTTGCTGGTTTGACTGGCAGCTCTTCAAGGGCACAGCGATACGTTACAAGCACACAATACTCGGTCTGTGTTTGCTCTCCATCCTTGTCCCTGAGCAAACCCAATGGTTACAACTGAGGCATACATAGTTTCTTTGTCCCAGGAAGTATCCTCTGTAGGACTCTGTAGGTTGATTGTCCTTGCTGGGAGCGGCGGGAGAGTCCATTTCGACTGAGAGTGACCCCGGGTGAGAGCAGACTGCCCCACAAGGGTCTCTAATGGATCTCCAAGCCCTTCTCCCTGGGAGCTGCTGGGGGGGGTCTGAACCGCCAACCTCGCAATTGGCAGCTAAGCACTTAACCCTTGTGCCACCCGGGGTCCTGGGGGTGCCGAGGGCTACTAACCCAGCAAGGTCGGCAGTTTGAAACCACTGAAAAACGAGGCTCTCTACTCCTGTAAAGAGTCACAGTCTCAGAAACCCACAAGGGCAGCTCTACCCTGTCCTCCAGGGTCGCCGTCAGTGGGCATGGACTCGGTGGCAAGGTCTGTCTGGTTTAGTAGCCAAACGAAGTAGCCACTTTGTCCAGGTTGTACAGATGAAGAAACCGAGGCAGGGCAGGTTTAAGAAAAGTAACTGGCCCTACGGAACACAGTCAACGGAAGAACAAGATCTGACCCAAGCCGCCTGCCACCAGAGCCTGAGCCCCCAGCCACCACAGGTGTGCTGTCTGCGCCCCGAAGGTGTGAGCATGTGCGTCAGCCCTCCGCCTTCTGACCAAGTTCCACCACGAACTTGTGGCACAGGGCCTTCCTGGGGCCCTCGCCCTCTCTCGGGGCCACTCTGGG
Source organism: Tenrec ecaudatus (assembly GCF_050624435.1). Lineage (NCBI taxonomy): Eukaryota > Metazoa > Chordata > Mammalia > Afrosoricida > Tenrecidae > Tenrec > Tenrec ecaudatus. The sequence goes on along the minus strand of NC_134541.1, from coordinate 125,866,710 downwards.
GAGGGTCTAGCCGGCCTGGGGTGTGAGTTGGTGTGGGACTGGTCTCTGACATTCACAAGGTTAGGCAACCTTTCCTGAGCTCCAGCGGAGGAAGACCCTCCGAGCTGAGGCAGGAGGCTGAGCATGGCTGCCGGAGAGAGGGCAGGGGTCCCCTCTCTCACATGTCAACAGGCTCGGTCACACGGCCGTCCTCAGAAGGGTGTGGAAGAAATGAATGAGAAGCATGCAGCGCATGGCTTAGCCCGGTCTGGACATTTGATTGACAACGGCTACTATGCAGAGGGCAGAATCGGGAGCCAGGGGGCCTGGGTTCAAAGACTCGGTTCTACCCCTTCCTTTCCACGTGACCTTGGGACTCAGCACCTTCATCCGAAAAGGGAAAACCAGTACCTCCCTCGCAACTCCCAAACCAAACCACACTCCCTGCCGTGGAGGGAGCCAGCCGATGCTGACGCAGGGGAAGCCTACAGGACAGGCTAGAACTGTCTGAGTGGACACCCTCGTCCCCCTCCCTGAGCCCACAGCTAGGGGTGGCAGGAGCTCATAATCAGAAAGCGGCCAGTGTGTGGTATGCTCAGATGTACTCTACCGCAACACTGAGACAGAGCCGGAGCCCTGGCGGCAGAGTGGACACGTGCTAACTAGAACCCACCACCTGCCCTTCCTGACCCCTCGCCCTGGGCAAAGATGGGGCCACCTGCTCCCTGCCAGCCGACAGCCTTGGAAACCCTGCCCTGATTCCCGGTTCTGGCCTGTCCTCTCCGGTCACCGAGAGAGGGAGCGAGCTCCATGGCTGTGGGCGGGGGCTGGTTCTTTGCTACAGGACTGTCCCTTTGAGTGGCCCAGGTGGGTGGCGTGGTGGTTGCGCTTTGGGCCGCCATCTCAGGGGCTCGAAACCACCAGCCGCTCCTCTGGAGAGAGCCGGGGTGTTCTACTCCGTCTCAGAAACCCGCAGGGACAGTTGGACCAGGTTCTCTGTAGGGTCACCAAGGGTCAGAATGGCCTCGAGGGCAGTGAGATGAGGTTCCCCTGCCGACACCCACAGAAACGAGGACGCATAAAGGGCTGCAGACGTGCAGGGAAAGCCGTCAGCGGTTCAGCCCTCGGCTCTCTGACGCCTCCTCCAGTCCACATGCGCACCTGCACGCTCACAGCTGATCCTCGAGGGCTGAGCTCCAACTGCCCGCCTCGAACCCCTGCCTCCTGACGGGCGCTCACAGCCCTTGCTGCCCCTCGGCCTTGTGGTGGACCCCTGCGTGCCCTCCATCCTTCCTCGTCTTGCCCAGCTCACGACCACAGCCCAGGAGACTGGACCCCAGCCTGCCGCGTCCTGGCGGCAAAGCCTCGCCTGCCCACTCACCAGCGGCTCCACGTCCTGCAGACGCGCATGCACACGCACAGCTCGCGGGGCCCGAGGTGCTGGAAGATGCGCAGCCAGGCGGCCCGAGGCAGGGGGTGGTCGGATCCAGCAGCTAAAGGTAGCGTGTCAGGCTCGGGGCTCCGAGGAGGCGGCCGTACCACGTGCCGCTCCAGCTGCGGGGGCCGGGGCGGTGGCGCAGGGCCCAGGGGCCAGCTGAGCAGGGGACCCCCGCTGCCCGGGCGCACGGCCCGCCGCCCCCCACGGTTCTCCTTCTCGCCGGAGCTGCCCCGGGCCGGTCGGCGCCCGTTGCGGGCCTCGCCAGGTGCCTCGTCCTCACTCAGCGAGGTGCCGGAGGAGTCGGAGTCCGAGTCCGAGTCGGATGAGGACGAGGAGGTGTCGGGCACCCGCTCCAGCAGCTGGCACATCCGCTTGAAGCGCTCCAGCTTCTCCCTCTGCGGGGACGGGGACGGCACCGCAGGGCCCTCCGCAGAGGCCAAAGGCGGCTTTGGTTTCTGCAGAGCGACAGGGTCAGGCTGTTCCAGGGGCCCACCACCACTTTCCCACCCGTCCCCAGGGAACACTGGCCCAAGGTCAGTCCCCACCCCTGCTCCTGACTACTGGGAGACCCTGGCCACGTCCCTGCCCTCAGTAAGAGGGCCCCGAAGCAAAGAAGTCAAGGTTACTTGGGGCCCCACTGGGAACATCTCTCTGGAGAGCCAGAGTCATTGGCCCTGGAGAGCCTGGGCTTCATTTCTCCTCGAGAAATGGCAGGCTGATCGCAAGCAGGGCGCAAAGCCGTGTGAGTGGGTGACTGCCTTCCCCTGGTCCTCTGCAGAGGAGCCTACCTCCGCTCTATCATTCCAGCCCCGGCCCCCAGTGCTCAAATGCAGGGGGACCCCCAGCTCGGAGAATCAAGCTTCTGGCCCCACGTGACAGTGACAGTAGGTTTGGGCGGGATTGGAAGCTGGTTAGGCAGAGAGCTGTTTCCCACCCACGTCAGGGCCCAGGAATGCCTGACCCCTGGCGCTGCCTGAGGCCAGTCTCTTAACCTCTCTGGGCTTCCTCTAACCTGGGTGGAGCTGGAGGGTTTACACAAGCTTGGCTACTTCTATCACCTCCCAAGATTTAAGATAACATAGCTCCCATTTTATGGACAAGGCAACTTGAGGCTCAGGACAGCTGACATGGTGCCAAGACCACACAGAGAGTCAACCGACGGGTGGGGATTTGAACTCTGCTCTGCTCCCTCTGGAAGGCTTGCTCAGACAGGTGAGGCAAGCAGCCAGGATGAAAGCTCAAGCGCTCTCCCGGGCCCCAACCAGGTCTCCTCCTCCTCCTATCTCTCCCCAGGGGTCCAGGCAGCCTGCGTGGTCAGGTGGGGCAGACACAGGGCAGGACAGAGTTATGAGGAAGGGACCGATCTCTATCTCCAGGGTGGAGGGTGGGGCTCTGAGGTGGGGGGAGGGGGAGGAGGTCCCAGGCACACCTCCCAGTTCTCGGGAGGGAGCCCAGGGTGGCAAGACGAGAAAGCCTGGCTCGGGTTCAGAACCCTGGGGGGCAGAAGGCCGGGGCCGCCTGGGTCCGATCCTCGGAGGAGGCAGGCGTCGCCACCCACCTTCTTCAGGTGCCTCTCTCGGCCTCCTTTCACCTGCGGGCAAGGAGACGTGGGGGAAGGGAGAGACCCATGAGCCAGCCCCTCCAAGCCCGTCTCTTGGACTACAAATCCCAGAAGCCCCTAGCTCAGGAAGAACCCTGAGCATGCTCACCTTGCAACCAGTGTCTTGGCTCACTGAGCATGCTCCCATCTCCTCTTTCTTCTCCCTCGGGCCCTTTCCAGCCCCTCCCTCCTCCTCCAGAGCAGCCAATTTGAGCATGCTCTCTGCCTCCTCCTCTCTACAGCACCCAGGGTTCCCAGAGCTTCCGGGCCTGGAGCCAGTTTCCCCTCACCTGCACTGCTTCCCACCCCCTACAATGCCGCCCCCGCCCCCCCACCAGTAGCACCTGAACTACATCTCCCAACCACCCCATGTGGAAGCCCACTAAAGAACTCTCCCAGGCCCACTCACGTCCCCAAACCGGGCCAACACTACAGTTCCCAGAACCGCTCCGGCCTGGCCTCGTGAGCATGCTCCCTGGCTCACCTTTTTCCTTGGGGTAGGGGGCTCATTCCCTGCCTCCCTTTCCTTTCGCTTGGGGGGCCCAGGCACCTCCTCCGGAGGGGGACCGGCAGGCAGGGGGCCCTTGCGCCTGGGTGGGGGGGGTGGAAGCGGCGGCTCCTCCGTCAGCTTCCATCCACTCCCCAGGCTGGCACCCTCCTCGCCATTGTCAGCCCTCCGGCGGCCCGGGCCCTCTCCTGAATCCTGGGGAGACGGAGAAAGGGGGTGAGGCCCCTGCCCAGCTCCGTCAAGCCCCTCGGCGTCCCAGAGCCCACCCCTGCCCATACCTTGCTGGTCCGGCCTTCCTGGGTGCAGCGAGGGCACTCCCAGCAGTTGGGGATCTCAGCATTGATGACACCCTCAGCCTTCCCCATCTACGGGCAAGAGGGCAGAGGGGCCCGGCAGTGAGCACCCCCAGGCGCTGCCTGTTCCCACCCCGCTCCCGGGAACCCATCCCACCCGCCATCACCTTCAGGCAGCCAGGGTGGACGATCTCATTGCAGATTGTACACTCCATGAGGCTCAAACTGAATTTCTCTTCCTCTCCCTCCACCGTGTCCTCCTTCCCGGCCTCCCCACACAAGAGGCACACAGCGGTGTGCGGGAGCACGGGCTGCGGGGGGCATGGGAGGGGGCATCAGGGACCCAAGTGCGACGGGCAGGGGCCTTCCTGGGAGCAATGGGAACTTGGGCTCACTACTGGATGAGGAGGAAGACTTGGGGGGGCGAGATTTGGAACCCGCGGATTTCACCTCCGCCAGCCTCCATTTCTCCATCTGTAAAATGGAGTCGGAGAGTCTCTGGTGTTTGGAAGAAAATCAGCCCGGGATCGTGTTTCCAGGACACGCGCTCCACAACGGTGACCGCTGTTGGAGCTGTCCACCCGGAAACTGCAGCTGGTTTTGGGGACACGACAGCCAGGTGTGACAGAGATCAGGCGGGCAGGAGAGGTGGGGAGGATGCGTCCGAGTAAATTCCCAGGACCCCTACACCCCTAGGAACCCAGCGTTGGTGCCACTTCCTGAGAAAAGATGGGGCTGCCTTCACACAACATGGCTGGAGGGGAGAGTGAGCACAAGGAGGTCCACTGGCGATGCCGGGACAGGGACAGGGGCAGGGGGCAGAAATGAAGACGGATGTGAAGCAAGGGCTGGGGGGGCAAAGCAAGAGAAGGGCAGCAGAGGCCAGGAGAAGGTGGGCATCGGGCAGCAGCGGGGTGTGTGTGTGGGGGAGCAGGATGGACCTGGCTCGCCATGGCTGAGCCCTGTGGTACCTGAGTGTGGCAGAGGCTGGGGAAGCAGAGGGGAGCGCCGTGTACTGAGCATCCTAGCAGGCCCACCGATACCCACGCTAGTTGGTCCTCTTCCGGACTCAACCAAGGAAATGTTTTACAGAAAAGGTACTGGAGACTCTGGGGGGGAGGGTTGTTCAAGGTCACATGAAGGGTGAGCCTAGCCTCAAACCTGAGCAGTAAGGAAAGAGGCGAGGTGAAGGGTAAGACCCATTTGTGGTGGCCAGTCTGGGGCGTAGACTCCAGTGTCTCTCTGCCGGGAGACAAGATGGCCTGACCCTCTGTGGGGTTTTGCCCCTAAAAGCCGGGGTGGGAAACAGCATGGTAGGAAGAGGGGAAGCAACCTAGCCTGGCCCCCCAGCTTGTGGCTGGCGATTTTCCCCCAACAAACCAGTGAACGAGAGAAAGAAACGCGGAAGCCAGGGAAGAGCAACTGACGCATCCACTCTCGGAAGTAGTTAGTGGAAAGGCACCCAATGCCGGAAAGGAGGGTCCGGAGGGTGAAAGGGGTGGGGGGTGGGGGGCAGAACTCACGGCAGTGCACTGCCGGAGCAGGCACGACTGCTTCATGCGCCCGGGCCCCCCGAACTTCTTCATATCTCGGCAGAAGTGGCAGTCCCCGCACTCAGTTCGCACACAGGCCCGGCAGCGGCGGCAGCGGGTTCGGCGTCGGCGCGCTCCGGCCCCCGGCCCCCGGCTGCTCGACGACATTGGGGGCGTCAGCAACGCCGAGGGCTGCAGGTGGATGAAGGGAAAGTCAGGTGGGCCCACGGGGTCCCTGGTCTGGGAGCCTTCTGGAAGCTCCCCCAACTCCTAGGCAGTCAGAGTGTGTCCTCCTCTCTACCCGGCTCGGGACAAGGAACCAAGTGGTCACCTGGTCTGCTGAGGGGTGAGAGTAGGGAGGGGGGGGGCTGACCACTCCCTCTCCTCAAGGGCATCTCTCCCCAGCAGCTCCCCCGCAGGCACTGGCTTCCTGACCTCACACTTCCTGGGAGCCCTCTGGCCTGCCTCAGCCTTTCCCGCTGACATCTCCACACCTCACGGAGAGCCCAGCGCAGGGCACCCCGGATCTCCTGAAGCTCCGATCCTCCAGATCTAACTCAGGGCACCCAGAGAGGGGGGCGAGGGGGTATGAGCACCACACTTTTCTTGCCCCCTCTCCCAAGCAGGAGTCACCTTACCCCCAGCACAGACCCCACCCAAGCTCTCCTCCCTCCAAACCTGGATATTACCACCAGATCCCACGGGATCCTCAGCCCCCAACTTCCTGGGGCTTTGAAACCCCACTGAGATGCAGCTCCAGAGGTTCCTCCTCAGGCTTCTCAGAGACACACACAAGTCTCTTTGCTCCCAAACCTCCCCATTCCCGGGAATCTTGAACCCAGCCTGACATCTCTACTAATCTCAGGCCGGGTGCCACTCCTCCCATGCCTAATTGTCTGGGATCCCCTTCCCATGAAAACAGGATCCTCCAAGACCCCACCCGGACTCGGCAGGCCGGGAGGGTCTCCTCCCAGCCAGGGTCTTACCCCCTGGCGTCCCTCTTTCCAGGGAATTCCACACTCGTCCAAGAAGGGAAGGGGCCCTTTAGCGCTCCAGGGGAGGGGCCTGGAGGGCAGGCGACTGCAGGCGAGGGTGGGGGGTCTGCAAGGGGCAGCGAGGGTCTGGGGAGGCAGGCCAGGTCCCTGGGGTTGGAAGGTACGAGGAACGGGGGCCAGCTGGAGATGGGGCGTTCAGAGCGAAGAGGAGGTGAGGCTGGGGGCGGGGAAGGCAGAGGCCCGGTGCAGGATGAATGGGAGCCCGAGCTGCCCCGAGACCCACCTCACACGTGTCCCGGGAGCCATCTCTCCCTTCTCGGCAGCTCCCGGCGGGTCGGCGGCCATCGGCGGCGGGGGGGCCGGGCGGCGCGGGGCGTGGAACGCTCAGAACGCCGGGGTCCACGGCCCCCCGAGGGCGCTCGGCCCCTCCCTCCGGCGGAGGCCGGGACGGCGGCGAGTGGAGTTGGGGGGCGCCGGGGGCGAGGCCCTCCCACGGGCTGCGGCGCGGCCCTTCCAGGGGGAGGTCCTGCTCCGGGGGGCTCAGTCCCTCAGCCCCCCCAGGCCAGCGGGGGCTCCTCGGTCGCAGGGTACTCAGCTTTGGCCCGGGCCCCAATCTGTCCGGGGTCCGAGTCCCAGCTCCCCTCCCCCCACCCCGCCCCGCCTCTCCCCAGCGCCCCCCGGCCCTTTAACTGGCCCCTTCCCGGCCCCCACTGCGCAAGGGTCCAGGGCCAGGCCTGGGCCCCCCCCTCACCGTTTCCGGGGTTCAAGCCCCGCCCACCGCCGGTTCCCGGGGAGGGGGGGGTCCTTGTAACCTGCCCCCCTCCCCTGGGCCCGCCCCTGGACTGCGGCCCCCTGCCCTACGGCTACGGGGCGAGGGGAGGGGGAAGAAGGAAGCCGCTCCGGCCCCGCCCCCCCAAGCCGCGCGCGCCCCCGCCCCCTTCCCCCTTCCCCCCCAGCGCGCGACCCTCGGGATACAGGGATTTAAATAAAATTTGAATAAATCTTCCCCCTCAAGCGGTGGAAGGAAGGAAAGGATGGAGGAGGGCAGGGGGCAGGGGAGGGGGCAATTGGGGTATCTCAACCCCCCTGGTCCCCCGGCCCTGCGCTGTTTCGGCCCGGGGCCCAGGCCGCCTCTCTCATCCCTCTTCAGCTCCTTCCTCCTTCCTCCTCTCCTGCCCCCTCCCTCATCCTTCCCTCCTCCTCCTCCTCCTCTGAACTCCCTCCTTCTCCCGGAGGAACCCCGCCCCCTGCCCCCTCCTTCCCACACCACCTCCACTGTCCAGGACGAGCGCGCGCAGGGCACGACGGGAGTCGTAGTCCCGCGGTCCTTACGCCACCGTGGGAATAAGCACACGCTGGGGCCGCGAGGACTACAAACGAGATGGCGGAGCGCGTCCCAGCCCGGGAGCTGAGGCTGCCGGGAGTTAGAGTCCGCTTGGACCCTGCCTCCCGCTTGCACAACATAGAGAAGGAGCGGCAACGATGACTACAAACAAGATGGCCTCCTCCTCCGACCCGACCTCCTTCCCAGGCACTCACACGCCCTCCTGTCCACAACCCTCCGCGTGTGTGGTACCTGACGGGAGTCGCAGTCCTTCTGCTTCCTTCCCGCTGCCATTTCTACTCGTCAGGAACAATGGAAAGGTGAAGAGACACGAGGACTACAAGCAAGATGGCGAAAAGAGGGGCGTACACCTGGCTAATAGTCAATCTTAAGGGGTGCGATGGGAATAGTAGTTTTCGAGCCTTCTGGTGTTCCTTAAGAATGGTAGTACCAGGAGGAGAAGGAGACTACCACAAAGATGGCAGGTTACCTAGCTTCTCCCGGTAGCCTCATTCTAACACCTTGGGTACCTGGCCCGCCAGTAATAAATACCAAAAATCCCCCCACCACGTCCTGCAAGGCATGACGGGAGTTGCAGTCTTCCGGGCTCCTCTCTGTTATCTTCACCAGACAATGGAAAGGGGACGGGGCGTGGACTACCTGCAAAGATGGAGCCCAGAGGAAGGGGAGACGGCGACCTGGGATTTGTAGTCCACACGCAACAGCGGTGGCTTGCAGAACTAAGGGGGGAAACTACCACGAAGATGGCGGCCTGGGCGCTTGACCTCTGCACCGGTGCCTGCTGGGAGACGTAGTCCTGCTCTTAGCTCTATGGAGAGAGGACATTGGCGGTCCAAACGTGCATCCCTGCAGACTCGCCAAATTACCAGCCGACCGAAACAGAAAGCCTTTTCCCCGTTCGGAATGGCTCGTCGGGAAATGTAGTCCCAGATCTTCACTCGCTAACGGAGGAGGAACATGTATGTCACTGTTGGGAACACGGTGCCCAGCTGAGAAGGCAGATACCTGGGCATGAAATACATGAGTGTCCGTCTCCCCGAGATGCGAGAATCTCATATTTCACAGGAAGGCTCTTCAAGGAACGCCGCCGCAGCGACAAGGGAGGCGCGGTTCCCCTGAAGAGTGCCACCCCGCCGTCGATCCTTGGAAAACCTGCGCACCTGGCACCTAGGCGTCCTTCCCCAGCCTGGGGAGACCGGTGCCGTCCGAGTCTGAAAGCGCCAGTGTCGCACAAAAGCCCCACCCTTCTCGGGGAGTCACCACGCCTCGGTGTTCTCATCCGAAACAAATGGGGATCGTGGATAGCGATCCCTGTCTGGAAGCAGACTTAGGAAGGTTTGACAAGACCACGTTCAAAAAGGTGCCCCGTTCAGGTGCTGGCACGGGACACGTTTCCTGAGCATCCCTTTCTGAGCCTCCTTCCAGCTTAGCCGCTCTGGGATCCCAGGAACTCGTGACCAACCGAGTTCGCTGCCACTGAGACCCAAACTGGCCAACGCTGCTACCCCGTTTTAAACTGCCCTCCCCACCCCCCCACCCCACACACACACTTTCTGGGTGCTCCGGCGGCCGCTACCGAGCTCTGCTCCCAGGGGGCGCCCAGTCTCCACTTGTTCCCCAAACTGGACGATTTCTGCATCCACAGCCTGCTCCGCAGCCATCCTCCAAGACCTCACCCACCAGAGCACTAGAGTCACTTTCCATCTCTGTGCCTTCTTATCCGCGTGCTGTAATTTTCCTTTTAATCTTATTGTGAATTAGGTGACGGTCCTACATTCCACAGGTCATACACATTCATGCACATGAATCCACCCCCTCCATCCCTTTCTCCTGTGGCACGGACAGTTAGTTATTTAAGGTGGTTCTAGCCAGAGCCTCTAACTCCCACCAAGTGACCTTTTCCTTCTTCCTTCCCGGGTCTGGTGAGAAGGTGGGGGAAGATAACAGAGGATTTGCAATTCCTGTGAGTCACTGATTGCCTGTAATGTCATCCTGCTGTGTCTAGATGAGCCCACGGAGAAGCAGGAGGCCGGCTCTCATTACCAGCAAGAGCCAGGCTTGGAGCTCATCCTGTGGACCTGAGATCACTGCAGGGGACCCCCTTGTTCCAGAGAGTTACAACATCAGTGGAGCAGCAGCAGAACCAGGAGCCAGAGCATGGAACAGAGGGGTGAACTTCCTAACCGGTGGAGCAAGAACAGCTTGAGTGCTTTTGTGCCGGAGACTGACTTGCAGAGCGGGATGCCTTTGGGCACTTCACTCCGGGAGCTGGATTTGCTGACCCACAGAGCTTGGGCTGAATGCCTTCCGGTTACAGCTGCGTGGTATGCTCCTTTGGGCATCAATTAGCAGACCGGAGAGAACTTTATAACATGTCCTGATAAACAACTGCCCTGAGCATTTCTCACTGGTATTAAAACCTGTTGACTTCCTTAATAAAGCCTTCCATCATGACTTCTGTCTGTAGGTGCTAGGTGGCCATTGGCAAAGGATATCAGAAACTAGAGAGGCAACTTCCAAAACCAAACTCACTGCTATCCGAGTCGACTCCGACTCATAGCGACCCTATAAGGCAGGATTGAACGGCCCCTGTGGCTTTCTGAGCCTGGAACTCTTACAGGAGTAGACAGTCTCGTCGAGAGGGGAGGAGCAGCTGGTGGTTTCAAACTACCAACCTTGTGGTTAGCGACCCGACTTGTAACCACTGCACCACCAGGGCTCCTTGGTTGAAGGTCAAGTCGAGAACACTCAAACCAATCACTTGTGTTTCCTCCCATCCAAGTACTAACCAGGCCCGACCCTGCTGAGTTTCTGAGATCAGACAAGATAGGGCGAGCTGAGGGTGGTGTGCCCATCAACTGTGGGTTTGATTTCTACTTTCTCTTCTTTCCTAACCTTCTGAACACTGTCCTCTGGTAAGTGCTGCCCTTGTGATCATAAATGGTTTCTTGTAACAGGCAACTTTAGATCAGACCTGAAGGGTAAGGTCTATAGTTTAGGGGATCCCATGCATTTCTGTCCCACCTGTAGAGCTGATCGCTTTCATGATTTTGCATTCTGTTCCACATTTTTTTCTCCCACTCTCCTCAGGACCTTCGAATGTGACTCGTTTCGGAGACTTGGGCAGTAGTACCTTAGCACAGGGGTGGGGAATGAATGGTAAGGTTCAGAGAAGCGGCAGAATTCAGTCACGAGGCCAGGTGGGTTTTGCAAGCAGCAACGTTTATTCCTAGCCTGGCTGCCAATGGGCTGGGGCAGGACTGCGAGTGCATCAGCCCCAGCTCAGGGACTGTGCCCCTCGGCACTGCGCTGAAAGGAGGAGTGCGGTGGAAGATGCAGGCTGAGCTTGTCTGGAAGGATGGGTGTCATAAAAGCTCCAGGTAGTCATTTTCGGTCATCATCATTAGTGGTGTGGGGTCCTGATTCCATTGTGGTCATCACTGTCCTTGGCTGGCTGGTTTCTGACAAAGGTGTTCTTTCCTGTTTGTGCAGAACTTTTTACAGCTGTCAGCCTTGGGGCAGAACTTTATAGGGCCTACTGGGGAGAGGGGGGGGCATGGATAGACCAGCCTTATAGGAGCTTCTGGCTCCCAAGGGCCATATAAGGCCCCCCAAATCGTCAGTACCACCTAACATGGCACACCTCACTAAACAAAAGCAGTTTCATCCATCACCTTGGGGGTGAGTCAGTTAAATGTATGGCTCTTGAATAATGTTATACAAATGACTGTTGACAGAAAAAGGTTCCCTGGCTCTGCCTTAGCACCACCTGGTCTTGGTCTCCGGGTGGTGAGGACGGACGTGTGCATGGTCCATTAGTCCACTGCCATCTGTCTCTCCAGTCTTGTCACACTCCTTGCCTCTGGACAGAGAGTAACAAAAGAAAGCTGACAACAAGCTTCTAAGACTCCAGGCATGACCCACCAAGAGAATGCAGACCATTGTCTTTGTGAACTGTGTCATGCTAATGGACCTTGGTGGCCCAAGAGTGTGGTCCTAATCCCCCCAGATCCCGTGACTGATCCCCTCAATGGACCTACTTATGTCTAAGACAGTGGCTCTCCACCTTCCTCATGCAGCGACCCTTGAATACAGTTCCTCATGCGGTGGTGACCCCCCAACCATAAAATGATTTTCATTGCGATTTCATCACTGTCATTTTGCTACTGTGATGAATCGGGCGACTCCTGTGAAAGGGTCTCGTTCGACCTCCCCCCCCCAAAGGGGTCGTGACCCACAGGTTGAGAACCCACAGGTTGAGGATCCTCTGTGCGCCACCACATTCATGGCGTATGTGCAGCAGTAGATCCATACTTACACATATGCTGTCAACCCTCACCTACTTCCATCATATTCCTGCTCCGTAGGGAAAGCTACTCCCTGTCCCAGGCAGCCTGCTCTGACCCCAGAACAGCCCTCGGTGGCGCCTCTTTTCTGCTTGGTAGAGTTGAGGGCCTGATGGTCCTGAGGAAGATTTGGCAGGGACGTGTGAAGTTGCAGATGTGGAGGGACTGGTCGCAGGTTCCTTCCGACTCACCCTTTTGTCCTTGTTCATGTGAGCTGTCCAGTCTGATCCAGCCCATGGTGATCCTGCACCCAAGAAGAGATGAGAGCAGAATGGGTCCACGGGCTCCGAGGTCCCCGAGCCAAGAACCTCCTAGACCCAGGAGACAGAAAGAGCTGGAGACAGCGCAGGGCAGTGAGAAAGGGCAGCAACAACATCAGACTATCTCCAGAGTGCTGGTGGGCTTCCTGGCCCCAGGAGTGAGGCAGCTACTGGGTGCACAGACCCAGAGAGCTGGAGAGATGAGGGTCTTCAGGCCGAGGCTTTATAGCAGAGTGGGCTGCCCCCTGGACACCTATTGGTGCAGCTAAAGAGGTTTATAACATTTGTCTCGGCAGAGCAGAGACCGGGCCAAGGGGCTGGGAGGTCGTAGGCCAGAGAGAGGCCTGCCTGCAGTCTCGTCTGAAAGACTGTCCTCATAGAAAAACCAAATACTGAGTCATTCCCGATGCTGAATTACAAAACCTGTTACTTCCCTTAATAAACCCCACAACCTGGAGCACGTCTGTGGACTCCGCATCGCCCATCACACCGAATGACCAAAGGCAGCAGAGGAGGAGAGAGTGGCCTCGGGGAGGGTTGGTGGCAGGAAAGGTACAAATGCTGGAGGATGGAGGGATGTCCACCTCCTAACAACCAGCCTTGGGCTCTGGATGCTGATACCTCTCTTCCTGTTTGGTGAAGTCAGACCGGGAGGGCTCGCGGAGCTAGTTTTACAAGATCCCATGGTATGGATGCAGAAACTGGGGTCAGAGCAGGTTGTTCACAAGAGCTTAGACTGATGCGCGGCAGGGCAGGAGTCAGGATGACAACTCATCCGCAAACTGATGGCACCGCGTGTTGGCCAGGGAACCTTAAAAAAGGGAACAGCTCCTGAACAAACTTAAATGGGTCATAAAGGAAATCAAATTATAGTGTGCTAAATGTTCACCTAACGGCCTCTACAACACTGCACTTTACAGTGCATCCTGCACGTCAGGAAGGCTGGCCACACGCCTGGTTTATGGTCAAAGGGAATTCCCCTGGGGCTTAATCCACATGCATTTCCTTCACTTTTTAAATTAAAAAACAAAAACAAAAACGGAAACAGCTTTAAAATGGGTCAAAAGGGAGATTGAAACACAAGATCATTTTGACCTAACCCTATAATGCCTAAATTTTTAATTTCAGGAAAAAAATGTTAATTCTTTCATTTCATAGTTATCTATATATATATTAATATAAACATGTAATTAAATGTTACGAAAACGTCACGCTCGGCATTGTAGGGCTAACTAGGTCTGCCATCACCGACTTGGCAATGTTCTCTGGCTGACAACAGGGCTATGCACATGCTTCTTCCAGGTGGACTGAGTTGCTGCTGTACAAGACGGCTGCGTGGTGGAAAACAAGCCTCGAAGACTCCAGAGGGTATTCTTTCTGAGAGCCGGGCACCATCCACTCCACCCTGGGCAAGAACACCCCTGTCTCCAGTGATCTCTTCATGAGTGTGAGCATCAAGCAGGGCCCTGCCATCAGATCTAATTCTTCTTAGATTGAGGTTAGAATTAAGTGCAAGTCTAAAATCTATGTATGCATCTGTGGTTTATAGATGTCTAAAGGCATATATATATATATATATATATATATATATATATATATATATAACAATGGATGTGCCACACACACTGTTTGATTTCCTGAGGGTTGACTGTGGATTCAAGTAAAAAGAAATTTTTGACAACTTCGATCATTTCTCCTCTTGTTGCTTATTGCTATGCTTGGGAAGATTTCCCCCCTTTTTATTGAGATATGTGCTTTATAGCCCCTTCGCCGTCGGCAAGCAAGGTTGTCACCTGCATGTCACAAGTGATCACGAGACCTCTGCCGGTCCCCGAGTGCACATTCTTCTTCTGACAACCCCGCCGCTCAGACGCGAGTAGAGGAAGGATGGGGAAAGGGTGCAGCTTCACGCACGCTCTTCTTGATTCTATTATTTTTACCTTTCTTGATTTTAAAGCGCGCGGTCTCCCCTTGTTCTGTTTGCACATCCGCCTCCTGGTCTGTGTCACGTTTCCACGTGCACACAATGAGGTGTTCAGGAATTCCCATATTTTACAAAGAAACACCACAGATGAGGGAAACGCACTGCCTTACAGCTGGCTTGGGGGCTGGGTTAGAATCTGGAGACACAGCACTGCTGAATATGTCCACACTACTTGGTCACTGTGTCCTGTGGCAGTTACATTGTCAGCTTGTGAAAGGGGGACACTCTAGCCTGTCAATCATGCCATAGCCAATGAAGGCTCTGTGTGGGCTTGGCCTTCCCCTGAGGATTCTGGGCACTCTGGTCTTCCTCCCGGGAGGTGGGACAGACACTCTCTCTGCTTCTTCTCTCTGAGATACATTCCTGTTGACAAGCCACATGGAGCTACACTGATGGAGCCAGAGCCCTGGAGCTGGAGGAGCCACGTGAAGACCCATGCCAGCGCTGAGATGCTTCCACCGCCACTGGATCCACACGACTTTCCACCCACTGGCCTGCGATCTTCCTGCATTGAGCATTACTGCATGTGTTCCGTGAGTCTGAAGAGGAATTTACAGACTGGTTTCAGACATATGGGCTACTATTGGACTTATGGACTTGATCTGGACTGGGCTGGGATGTTTTCTCAACATACAATTGCACTTTGATATAAGGCTCTTTCTTAGACACATATGAGTGTCTCTGGATTTGTTTCTCTAGTCTGCCCGGATGCGCATGTGTCCCCAGGGAGAGAAAAGGAGGAACTGAGGAGAGAGGCACGCCAAAAGAGCGGCAAGACAAAGGGGCGAGTCCTGAGTTCAAAGCCTGTCCCACCACCAATCCTGGCACTTCCCCAAACCTCCCTGACCCTCATCCGTACAAGTGGGTGGCCGTCACTCAGTGAGATCACTGCCCCCTCTCGGTGCGAAGGACGGCTCTTCTAGGCCCTCTCAGGCTGTGGTCTTGCAACCCCCACTAAATGATGAGAGACTGGGCGCCAAAATTCCAGTACCACCCATACAGAGCCCCACCCATCTTCCCAGCTCTGGGGCCCAATCGCCAGCTTCAAATCCTGGCACCGTCCCCTACTGGGATAGCACTTAATTTTGCTGTGCCTCAGTTTCCTCAACTGTAAGATGAAGAGGGCATACCACCCCCCATGGGGGGTTTTGTAAAGAGAAAATTCGTGAACACACTGAAAGAACGTAGACCGACCCCAGAGAGCCCTCCAGAGTGCGGTTGTTGGTTTTGATGATGAAGATGATGAAGGCTGAGTTACAAGAGCAGGGATTGGATCGGTCGTGGACCATCTTCTCATCTCTGATGCAGGGCTGTAGAGGTTCACGAGGCACGGACTGGAGTGGGCAGGTGAGGGCCTTTACCTGACTCAACCGTTGGAGAGGTTCTCCCCTGGTCCTTGAGGAGTTAACACCTTTGCCTTGGTTTCCAACCCTAGAGGGTTTGGTACTTTGTCCAGCTTGGTTGACATTTTGGGGGTAAATTGTAAACAACTTGTGGCATGAGGCCTTTGGGCTGGTCCTGGATGGTAGCCTACCCCGGGACTGGAATGCACCTTGCAAGGATTGGTCAGTATATTATGCAAATAAAGCAACTACGGATTATCCAATGAGAATGGTTATAGCCCGTGATGGGGTTCAAATAATTTAACAAACAGCTTGCTGCCCGCTAATGACCGGTTTTAAGTATTAATAGATATACCGAAAGGAAGTCTCTTCTTTCATACGGTTGATACTGAAATAAGAAGATGTACACAAAATTAGATAACGTCATAAACAAGGTTGAAATATTAAATAATACCTGACTAAAATAAACTGTTATTTGAGCTGATTCCATATTGCTTCTTGATTGGCTTTCTCACCTGCAGTGTTCTTCGTTTTCATCTGAGCATCACCTGTGGGCTGTGTGGTGTCTCCTTCACCGTCTGTTCACCGTGGGAGGAGGACGCCCGTCCTTTAGAGGCAGGCCAGTCAGACAACGGTCCTCGTGTCTGATAGATTAGGAATGGTTAGGGGACTTCTCTTCTCGGAACCCATGTGTTTGTCTTTGAAAAACCCCATTCTGCGTCTGCGGAACTCACAGCCATGGTCCTGACAATATTCTTGGCTCTTAGCACACTTTCAGGAATTGCATAATTCACTCCTCGAGGGAATTTGGGGCGTAACCCAAAGCTGAAGCAAAGGACGGCGTGTCAGCCTCCGGTGATTGGCACTTGTTCTCTGTGTGTGATACGTCTGCTTACTCAAGTGACAGACGCAAAGGAATGAACATGCAATATCTCATCACAAGTACAATGATTTTTAAAATGCCAAAAATATATGTGCATATATACATATAAACATACCTGAATATGTGTGTATTTGTTTATGCATATATATGTAAATGAAACAAGGAAGTAGATGGACTTTGGACCTCTACTTAAATCTTACCTCAGTACAAGAATGGTTTGTCCTAATAATGTGGCACTATATGATACCCACCTCCGTGACACGATTGCTGAAGACAAAGCAGGTGCATAAGCAAACGTGGTGAAGAAAGTTGATGGTGCCCGGCTATCAAAAGATATAGCGTCTGGGGTCTTAAAGGCTTGGAGTTAAACAAGCAACCATCTAGCAGAGAAGCAACAAGCCCACATGGAGGAAGCATGCCAGCCTGTGTGATCACGAGGTGTCGACAGGGAGAGGTATCAGAAGTTCAAAAAACATTTATCCAAACTGATATGAAGGGGGGAGTGGATGTAGTGGAGACCCAGAGTCCACCAGCAAGACAACTGGACAGTCCCTCTTCGAAGGGCCTCACGGAACAGAGGATAAATCCAGGGTGTGGCACGGCACTGATAAGCCACAAAACTGTCCTCTAGTTCTGTGAGATTTCCTCCCCGTACTGTGATGGTCCTCACGTGATAAACCTCATTGGTCATGTCAGACTTGTGTATGTTCATTTGCTCATTCAAGATCCCTCGGTCCATGGAAGTCAAGAGAGATGACACCTCAGAGACACTGACAGGAGTAAGGGCTCCCTGAAGGATACAGGAAGTGAGGGGGGAGGGGAGTTGACATCACTGATGACTGTATAGCCTTACCCGATGGATTGAACAACAGAACTGTAAGGGAAGGGATAGATTGGAATGAGTAAGATACATCAATAAGAATATTACTTTTTTTTAAGTCTAATGAGTTTTTTAAATCTTTTTATTGGGGCTCATAAGGCTCTTATCACAATCTGTACATACATCAATTGAGCAAGGCACCCTTATACATTTGTTGCACTCGTCACTCTCAAAATTCACCTTCCACTTGGGTTCCTGGGATCAGCTCGGTTTCCCTTTTTTTCCCCCCCATCCCCCTCCCTCCCCGATCCCACCCCTGGTCCCTTGATAGTTTATAAATAATTATTATGTCTTATTAAGTCTAATAAGTTTTATGAAATGAATAAATAACTTATCACAGCATCGTTCCGTCTAATTTTCGGTACCAATGAACTCCTGCAGGTGCTTAGAATATGCTGTTGTGCAGATGATTGTGAAAAAGGAATATACAGAATGTGAATTTGTGATTTCCACAGTCGTCCACCTTAGACAGAACCCCGATTACAAACGCTGTTTTCACACCAAAAATTAGATGTTGGTTCTGCCGATCTGGCATGAACCGGTTGACTCCCACCACTGGTGGTAGCCTGCTATGCAAATGAATTGTCTGTAGCCAGATGAGCTGGGTATAAAACCCCAGGGGGCAGTCTGACAGAAACAAGCAGGAGGAAGAAGGGCGAATATGGAGATCAGTGGAGGTCCAGGGAGAGCAAGTGCGAAGCTGTAGCCCAGGTCAAGGGCTGTTCCCAGAAAACCCTGCAGCTGAGGCAGGAGTACCAGACAGCAGGACAAAGAGGCCTCAGAGAGGGGACCCGCCTGCTCCTGGGTGGTAGCCTGTGGAAACTGAGCCTGGGTGCTAGCCCGTTACTTCCTTAGTAAACCACTTACCTCTACATGTGGTCTGATTGCTGTGTGGCCATTTGGGGGTGAACTGTCCACCCCAAAAGGGACAAAGGGTGGAGGGTGGAGGTGACAGATCCACATTGGCCTCATACTAATCTTCACTCACATTATCCCACCTACAGTTACAAGGTTCTACCCTGCTGCTGCTTGCCCCATTTGAACACTCTGTTGCTCCCTGAGTTGGGGGGGGGGGCTCCTTTTCCACCTGCTCATCATGAGCTGCCCACCACCCCGTCAAGCAGAAGCACAGGCACTGACTGACCTGGGCATTTCTGAGGTCAGCCACTCTCCTCAGTAGATCAGCCTCCCGGGCATGGTTCTGCAGAGCCCCAAATCAGAACCGCTCCGCTCAATCTGCCTTCATTCCCAACCCCACGCACTCCCCTGTGGGCCTGGCATGGTTCTGTCCCTGTCTTAGCGGGTAGCAGAGACTCGAGATTGAGGTGGTGGCAGGTGCCCTTGAGTCAGCTCTGACCTGCAGCACAGCAGAACAATGAGCCACTGTCCGGTCCTGTGGATGGCATGATCGTTCCTCTGCCCGAGCCCACGGATGCTGCCGCTGTGTCACTCCATCTCGCTGAGGGCCTTCCTCGTTACCAGGTGTGATGTGAGATAAGGAACCAGGGCTTGGAGTCGGAGAATGACAGGGTAATCAGGAAATGGGCAGGGAGGACAGCCCCGAAGACCCCCCCCCCTGGCCAAACAGAGGTAGAGGAGACAGGAAGACTGCCTGGAGGAGGTGATGCCCAAGTGGCAGGTGAAAAGATCAGCACAGGTAGGTCAGCCACAGAGGGGACAGGGGGGTCACGGCAAGAAAGACATAAGCCATGGCCTGTGTGGGGATTTGGCTCCAAGCAGGAGGTCAGGAGGCATGGAGCCTTCTGCCATTGGTTGGGTGTCCAGGAAGGACCAAGGTCAGGCTTCCTGTCAGCCAGGATATGTGGTAGGAGAGGTCAGAGGGGTGGGAGTTATTAGCCCATTTCCCAGACGAAGAAACGAAGCAAAGAGAGAGCAGAGAGTTTTCAGTGGTCTGTCCAAGATCACCCAGTTCGTCATGACCTAAAGCAGGACTCGAGCCTGAGTCAAGCTGCCGAGCGAGTGTCTTAAACTGACACCTTCTGGCAAGATGAGAAAAGCGGTGGAGGCGGGCAGGTGGATGGGTCTGCAGGGGGAGGCGGGAGCGTGCAGGGAAACTAGTTACCCACGCCAAGACAGTCTCACCTTGAACAAATTCGAGCTGGGACTGGGACGGGGCCAATCCCTCCATGGGGTCGAGACAGAGCAAGCCAGTGGTGAGACTTGGCAGGGGCTCGCCTGCCTCAAGGGTGAGGGCCAGCCCCACGTACACCATCCACCTGTGAATAGCACTAGATCGAGTTAGCTGCCTCCCCCGGCCCCTCCTCCACGACCATGGCCTGGCCCACGCCTCGCTGCACCCACTCAATGGCCCTCCTCTAATCCCCTGACATCACCGCTTGCCCAGCACAGGTCCTGCCTGGCAGCCCTGGCAGTGCCAGCCCTGGAGACCCTGCTTTGAACCCAATTTTGCTGTCGTTTTCTCCCTCTCTGAGCTCCTGGCTGGACGGACACCCTAGACCTGGCTGAGCTGGAGACCTGGTGTTCAGGCTCTGCCTTGCTGTGTGGCTCCAGGAAGTAGCTGCCCCTCTCTGGGTGGCCTTAGGCACCATCGCTAAGTCTCCCCTACTGAGCACATCCATCTGTCCTGATTTCTTCTCAGCACACCTGGTCACATTGGGCTTTGCTTTTTTGTGTAGTTCATTGTCTGATTGCTAGTCTCCCCCAAGGGACTGTGAACATCGCAAGGCAGACCCCTTGCCCAACTTATTTACCCCAGGTCTGGCACGCAATAGGCGCTCAGTTACTCTCTGTTGACTTAGCGGTTATGTGTTAGGCTGCTGGCCCTGAAGTCAGCGGTTTGAAGCCCCTAACAAGCTCTGCAGGAGAAAGAGGAGGCTTTGTACTCCTGTGAAGAGGGACGGGCTCACAGGGGCTAGCTCTAGCCCTTCCCACAGGGTTGCGATGCGTCAGAATTGACTCGATGGGAGTGGGCTTGGTTGTTGAGTTTGGTATAGAAGGGATGCATGGATGAGTCAACAGCTGGCTCTCCCACCTCCGACGGGAGGGACGGGACTCCCTTGCCCTCCACGTCGGCCCCTGTGTGCATCTGGGTATACCTGTGGGCACTTGTCTTGGGGATTCCGAGTGCCACCTGTAGGCACCCAGGAGGGAGGGGGATGCGGTGGAGATACAACACCTGTGCACACCTGCTTACTGGTTGACATACTTTTTTCCTGGCTTCTTCCTGGGTCTACAACAGGGACCAGCACCCAGTAGGTGCTCAGTACGTCTTTGTGGAAATGACGGAATGGACGGTGCCGGTGTTGGCGCACTTGTCGGGTGGGTGCCCGCGTGCCAGCGCATGGAGACGTGTGCATGCTCCGGTGTCTCGGGTGCACCTGGGCGTGCGTCATGCCGCTCGCACACACCACCTCTCCTGCTCCTTTTCCAAACTTCTTGGGAGCCAGGACAGAGGACGTGGGTCCCTGTGGGGCGGGGCAGGGGGCCGCCTTCTCAGGGGAAACTGGATCCCAGGACGTGCGGAGCAGCAGGGAGTAGGGCGGCCCCTTTGTCCCCCATAATCTCCTCCCCTCCCAGGCCCCCCTCCCTCCTAGCTGCCACTAGGGTTTAATGTCCAGTTTGGGGGCTGTGAGAGATTGGCGGTGTCACCTCCGTGTCTGCCTGCTCTCTGTCCCTGGGCCTTCGGCTCGTGAGTTCCAAGCCCTCGGGGTCCCTCCCAAACCTCTCTCTGTATGTTGCCCTTCAGTGTCTGTCTCCTTCCTTGTCAGGACCCTGCCTACTGCTACCCTACCCCCGGGGTGGGTCTCCTTGCCTCCCTGGTGGGCGGTGCCAGGACTCAGCCTCAGGTATAACGCCACCTGAAAGAAGGCGCCCAGAAGAGGCCTCAGAAAACCCAGAGACTGCACAGAGAGGCCGGAGCCAAGGAGAGAGGATGAGCCGTCTGCTAGGTGAGCGAAGAGGGCAGGGGCACCCGGGTCTAGCGCGGTTCTCAACCTTCCTCATGCAGCTCCTCAGGTGGGGGTGACCCCCCCCAAAAAATAACATTATTTTCATTGCACCTTCATCACTGTCATTTTGCTACTGTGATGAATCGGGTGACCTCTGTGAAAGGGTCACTCGACACCCCCCCCTCCCCAAAGGGGTCGCGACCCATGGGTTGAGAACCGCTGCTCTAGAGGCTGGGTGCAGCGGGAATACTGCCTGGCCCTTCTGGTCATCGGACCCACGTCCCCGGCTGCGACCTCTGCATCCTTCTCCGCGGCGCTGCTGCCGTGTGGCACGGCCCGTGGAGCCAAGCCCTGCCCGCTCCCATGCATGCTCACCACGGCCACCACCTGGGAGCCCACAGCTGCAGCCACGGCGTCCCTCGCTCTCATTCAATGGCTTCCTCTTTTGTGCTGACCACCTACTTGTCCACTCTGTCCCTCTCCGGAGACTGGTCCCTCCTGACCGCAGGTCCAAAGGAGATGGGGAGACGTCTTGGCAGCCTCGTTCCTAAGGTGCATTCTGGCCACGTTTTGTCTGTGACAGAGTGGTTCGATCTGGCGGGCCGTGGTCCTTGCTACAGTCTTCGCCGGCACCATCGCTCCAAGATCTCAAGCCTCCTGTTTCCCCTTGGCCCTGTCCGGCTTCCCCACGCCGTTGTGGCTTCTGGCCTGGGTTAGGCGCATCTTAGTCCCCAGAGTGACATCCTTGCGCTGCAGAGGCGCCCACTGCAATCTGTCCTTCGATTTCTTGAGTGCTTTCCGAAAGCTTCGTTCATCCGCCATCCTTGACTTAGTCACTCGCGAGACAAGCATTTATCGAACGCCAGCTGTGTACCGGGTACAGCGCAGTGACCAACACAGACTTCACGGAGATTCTTAGGCAAGGAGACAATAGCCGTGCGTGACACACAGGCCAGCCCAATGCTGGCGTGACAGAAGGCGAGAGCAGTCCCCGAGGGTGGTGACGGAGTGAGAGAAGAGTGACGGAAGGACTTGATTGGCGAGGACTGTCTAGGAACCCCAGGAATCCAGCGGGGAAACACGGGGTGCTGATTAGGGCCTGCTTTCCTCCATCGTTTCCTGGCTGGTGATCTCACATAGCGCCTCTCTTCTCGGCCTCCCACCGGTAGTGGGGACGTCGATGGAGCCAGACCTTGGAGAGGATGATCTGCTGGTGAAGGGGGTTGTCTGTTGGGCTGCAAGCCACAAGGTCAGTGGTTCGAGCCCACCAGGGGCTCCGAGGGAGCAAGATACGCTTCCTGCTCCTCCAAAGAGTGACAGCCTTGGACGCCCCAGGGGCCGTGCTACTCTGCGCTACAGGGTCGCGATGAGTCGGGATCTACTCGATGGCAGTGAGTTGAACTTCCGTTGGGTTGTTTCCACTCAAATGAAACACGAGCAGACCCCACAATCCAGATAGCCCCATCTTCCAAAGCGCTCCGTGAGCCTGGGCCTCGGCTGTCAGGAGGGAGTCAACCAATTCATCGTGGAGGTCTGTGCTAGGTGTTAGGGACCCAGCTTTCCTTTCTCCCAGGAGCTGGTGTGCTAGCGGGAGGGACAGCAGCAGCCAATGATAGGAAATCTCACGTGGAGGCAGCCTTGAAGACCCTGACATGGGGGGGGGGGGCTCTGGTCCCGGTGGTCAGGACCCCTCACCCGAGCCGAGGTTGGAAAAACAAGGAGCAGACAGCCTCAGGAAGATGTGAAGGACAATCCTGGCAGCACGTCGCCGGGAAGAATGAGCTTGGAGCGACAGCAAGACTGGAGAAGAGTCGGTGCTGTGCAAGTGGGCAGGGGTACGAGTCCGGCCGAGAGGACCAGGACCTGGGGCGCATGCGCCTGATGGGCCCCTCCAAGGAGTTTGGATTTTGCCATCGAGGGACCGAGCGGGGGGCTTGGGACAGGGGAGCAAGAGTGTGGGCTTTGCACTGATTCCCTCTGGCTGCTGGGGGAGGAGAGATGGGCCGTGGGGGCGCAGGGAGCGTTGAGAAGCTGGGAGAGGCTGCTGAGTCAACCGGCATTTTTGGCACAAAAAAAAAGGAATGCAGAAATGGTAATCGGTAGGGAGTGTACTGCACCCACTAGAGGGAGACAGCAGAGGGAGAGGCTGCCTTAGCAAGAGACCCGGTGGCAGAGGTAAGGGAGTGTGAGAGGGAACAGGGTACTCTCGGGAAACCACACCGAGCTCTGGGAAGGTTTGATCTCACTTGGGTCTGTGCGGGGAGGCGGTGGGAGCCAAGGACCAGGGAGGAAGTCCTTCTAATAGTCCAGGTAAGAGGTGACAGGGGCAGGGCAGAGATGACAAGGACAACGCGGCTGGAGTCTGTGTGCATCTTAGACTGCCTAACGTCTGTCCAGGGCAGAGCCAAGAAGATCCACTGGGAGGCTGGACGTGCAGAGTAAGCAGGCTCTGTGGTTTGGGGCTGAACAGTTGCTAGGGGGTCCAGCTGGTCCCAGTTGCTAAGGGCCCTACGTACCAGAGAATGAGACTCTCCCCAGGCCCGGGCCCTCCGCGCGACTGTTGTGTCTGAGCCCAGGCTGCAGCCACGGGGCCAATCATCTGTCTCTGCCAGACTCCTCTTCTTCTTTTCCGCCAATCCTCTGCTTTCCCAAGCTGGGATCCCTGCCGTCCTTCCTTCTAGGGAGCATGTTGGCCGTACTTCTTCCGAGACAGACTTGTGCCTGCTTCCGGCCGGCCGAGGACTAGTCACTGTTCTTTGTCAACCCCAGAATTCAAAGGCATCGATTCTTCTTCGTCCACCTTATGCAGGGCCCAGCTTCCACACCCATAGCGTTTAGTCCTCAGAGGGACACCTTTTTAAGGGTGTGTGTGTGTGTGTGTGTGTGTCAGATTTGCTGAAGGCAGTATGTCCTTAAATGCTTCGTTGTTGCTGCTGTTGTTCTTTTTATTTTAAATCATTTTATTGGGGGTTCTACAGCTTTTATCACAATTCATCCATCATGGTGTCAAGCACATTTGTACATTGGCTGCCATCATCATTTCCAAAACATTGTATTCTACTTGAGCCCTTGATATCAGCTCATTTTTCCCCTCCCTCATGAACCCTTGATAATGTATAAATTATTATTATTTTGTCATGTCTTACACTGTCCGATGTCTCCCTTCACCCACTTTTATGTTGTCCGTCCCCCAGGGAGGGGGTTATATGTAGATCCTTATAATCAGTTTCCCCTTTCCACCTCACCCTCCCGGTATCGCCACCCTCACCACTGGTCCTGAGGGATCATCTGCCCTGGATTCCCTGTGTTTCCAGCTCGTATCTGCACCAGTGAACATCCTCTGGTCTAGCTGGAATTGTAAGGTAGAACTGGTATTATTGTAATAGGGGGGAGAGAACTAGAGGAAAGTTGTATGTTTCATCGTTGCTACACTCTATCCTAACTGGCTTGTCAACTTCCCTCAACCCTTCTGTAAGAGGATGTCTAGTTACCTACAGATGGGCTTTGGGTCCGCAATCTGCACTCCCCCTCATTCGCAATGATATGATTTTCTCGTTCTTGGATGCCTGATCCCTGATCCCATCGACACCTCGTGACCACACAGACTGTTGTGCTTCTTCCAGGTGGGTTTTCCCTTCCCTGGTTTTATACCACAAGGGTATCCCCCTGTTCTGATCAAACAGCCGCCTCTGGGTCTATGTCCGGGCTTGGCATCTTCCCAGTGAAGTGTTCTGATACAGCCGCTCTTCCCAATGGAACCCATCATTTCCCAGGATCCACACAGTCAAATGCTTCCGGAGAGGCCACGAAACACACGTTTCTGGTGTTCTCTGCTTCCCGCTGAGGGTGCTCTGGCGTCATCAATGATGGGCCTCCTTCTGAGCCCTCTTCTCAATGCAGCGTGGGTTTCTAGCAGCGCCCCGTGGACGCTTGGCCGCAGCCGCGTTTGAATGATCTTCTGCAAAAACCTAGACAGTAAGCTGTCTTCCAAACGTCTTGGCCTAGCTGGGTGAGCACCTCTAGGGCTGCATCCAGTTGCTGGAACATTTCCGTGGGTTTTTCTGACAACGGCTGGCGCCCGTTCCCAGCCACGCCATCAGGACAGCTTGAGTTTCTTCCTTCAGTACCAACCAAGTCTTGACTGGATCCTGCCTCCTGAAATCGTCGCGTGCCGACCAATTCTTTTTGGTACCGGGACCCCGTATCACCTTTCCATGTTCTTTGGATGCTTCACTGTTTTGCCCATGGGATCCTAATGCCAATGGCTTTGATGTGACCTCAGGCAGGTTGGGGAGGGAGTGGGCAGTCGGGAGATGGGGAAATGCAGAGGGAAATATTAGATGGGCTGAATTTGAAATGCTTCTTGATCATGACGCGTAAAGATCAAGCAGGAAGCTGAATCCAGGGACCTGGAGTTCAGGGGAGCATGCTGGTCTAGAAATCATCTCACCAGTAGGGGGACAAAGGCTTGACTTGGACACCCAAGTTCATTGTCGGCCACACCACTGTACTTCTTTGAGGAGCTGTTAAGATGGATGGATGGATGGATGGATGGATGGATGGATGGATGGATGGATGGATGGATGAATGGGCATGCAGGCAGGATCAGGCACTTGGTGCTGATCTCTGGTTTTCTCTGCCAGCTCCCCTCTGCCTGATGACCCTTCTGATGCCACCCTTCTGCCCAGCGGCTCCTATCTCCCCCGCTGAGCCCATCAAGCAAGCGTACAGTCTGGCCCTGTACATGCAGAAGAACACGTCGACACTGCTGCAGACTTACGTGAGTGACTCTGGGCCTGTGCAGGGTGGGGGAGGGGGGGGCGGGCACTGCCCCCTTGGCCTAGCCCTGGGTAGAGAAAGCACAGTAAGCAAGCGCAGGAGAAGGGTCCCCTGAGAATCCAAGAGGACAGGGACTTTATTACCTAGAGTCACACCTGCAGCCAGGCCGTCGCTGATGGCTGTGTGACTTGGGGGAAACCGCCTCTCCTCTCTGGGCCTCAGCTTTGTCAGCCGCAAAGTGGGATAGCGAGCCCACCCTTGCCGCGCTCTCAGGAGGGCTGGGGTGTTTGGGGAGCCCGCAGGGAGGCAGGGATTGGCAGAGCTCTAACAGGGGCGTTGCAGAGTGGTTCCCACCGGCTGTTTACCGGCTGCTGCCTGTTTACCTGAGCCTCGTGCCACGCTGAGCGAGGTAGTTCCTTGTTTGACTGGCTCCTCAAAGAGTTGAGAAGCGGAAGTGTTTTTTCCATTAAGCTAAACATTCTATTATTATTTTAATAAATCATTTCACTGGGGGCTCTTACAGCTCGTAGAACAATCCACACATTAATTGTATCAGACATAGGTTGCCACCATCGTTTCCAAAACATTTTCTTTCTGCTTGAACCCTTGGTATCAGCTCCTCTTTTTTCCTTCCCTCCCCCTCCTTCGTGACCCCTGGTAAATTATAAATGGTTATTTTCATGTCTTACACCTTCCGCCGTCTCCCTTCAACCATGTTTCTGTTGTTGGTCCCCCCCCACTGGTGGGGTGGGGAAGAGATAAGTTGACCATTGTGATAGGTTCCCCATTTCTCTCCCTTCTCCCTCTACTTTCCCCCAAGAAGTGGAATTATGGTCCCATTTTATAGCTGTGAACACTGAGTCTCAGGGTAAATATGGCATCCACGGGTTCACAGCTAACAAATGGCCGTGCCATGAATTTGAAATCAGGTCTGTGGGACACTGCCGTCTGTACACACATTCCTTCACCCCCACCCCTACCCCCACCATGACACTCTTCGGAAGTAAAATTGGTATCCTACTGGCTGTGTCTGACCCACAGATCTTTGTACTTTAGCTTGATTATGAATGTCTATCTACACCAGGCACAGGGAACCTGTTGGCTCCTATGCCCTCCCCTCTCCACGTTACCTAAATCCTGCTTCTTCCCCCAGTTCCACGATCTGTCTGGCCCCAGGCGGCCTGCAGTGGGTGACTCGTCCACTGGACTCTATTATAGGTGTACATGACGTCATTCCGCTGAGGGTCCAGCCCCACAACGGCCACTGTGTCCCAGAGGGTCTTGGCAAGGTCCTTCCATGTGTCCGATGCAGGGTTGGGACCGGGTGACCCATCAGTGAAGGGGCCAATTAGTCTGCACGAGCCTGGGGATCCATGTGTGTTGGATGGAGAAGGCTCTGGAACAAACTCAATCATGCTAACCATCCTTTATGAATGGTTATAAACAGTTGTGAAGGGGGCCCTGTGGAACTGCTAATGGAAAGCTCAGCGCTCCTCCGTGGGGGCTTCTGGGGCCGCTCTCTGTCCTACAGGGTTGCTGTGAGACAGAATTAAGATGAAAGCAAGCGGGGGCCTCAGTTTCTGTTTTAGTTTTACCTTTGGATCGTGAAACGAACAAACAATGAAGTACTGTCAATTTTTTTTAAAAGTAATCATGCTGGAATGATACAGTCAATAATAAACTTGGATTGAAAAATGTGCCATAAATAACATGATCGTGCCCATTGATATTAATAGAACTATCTCATTAAAAACGAGTGCTGCCTTCCCCCCCTGCCAAGGCCGGCCTCAGCCCTTTATAGTTTATGATTGACACCGGGTACTTCAAAAACTTTGTGTGTGTGTGTGTGTGTGTGTGGGGATAATCCCATTGTTGTGCAATTCCGTTTTCCCAAGCTCTTTTGAAACCCCCTCCCACCTAACCTCCTGGAGTCTTCATGATCACTGCTGGGGGCTGGGGAGTCCATGTGGACTCTGAGTGAGGCCTGACCCGGGTGTCCCGGGCTGCAGTCTTCGCGGGAGCAGGCCGCCAATGTCTTCCTCCAGCTTGGGTGTGCTTAAACCGGAGCCCTTGTGACACAGTGGTTAGGCGTGGGGCTGACGAACCACAAGGCCTGTGGTTGGAAGCCACTGGTCGATCCTCTGGAGAAAGACAGGGCTTCCTGTTCCCCTCTGGAAGAGTTCCAGCCTCGGAATCCCAGAGGGCCAATGCGACCCTGCCCGATGAAGTGGCCAGGAGGCACCTTTCCCGTCAGTCAGCAGCTGAGCACTGCATGGTGATGCCCTGGGGCTCCTTACAGCCACTAGGCTTCATGGGAATGGTTCAGAAATGTGAGATTCCAAGTGGGGACCCCAGCGCATCATGAAAGAGGCAGGACTGGGCCCACAGGGCGCAGGCTGGAGACGACCTGAGGGGCGGAGAGTGGCAACACCCTGAACATCTGGGAGGGCAAAGGCGAAGACAGAGAACCGGGGGCACCTCTCCATCCCCTCACGCCCGCCTGTCTCTCTCCCTCACACAGCTCCAGTACCAGGGCAGCCCTTTCAGTGACCCAGGCTTCTCGGCTCCAGAGCTCCAGCTCAGCAGTCTGCCTCCGGCCGCCGTCTCCTTTAAGACTTGGCATGCCCTGGAAGACGCAGAGCGGCTGGTCCAAGCCCAGGAGGCCTTCCTGGCCTTGACTCAGCACCTCCAGCTGGTGGGGGACGACCAGATCGACCTGAACCCCGGCAGTCCCATTCTGCTGGCCCAGCTTGGGGCTGCAAGGCTCAGGGCCCAGGGCCTTCTGGGTAATATGGCTGCCATCATGACTGCCTTGGGGCTGCCTATTCCCCCGGAAGAGGACACGCTCGGACTCGTCCCATTTGGGGCCTCGGCCTTTGAGAGGAAGTGTCGGGGCTACGTCGTGACCCGGGAATATGGTCACTGGACAGACAGAGCCGTGAGGGACCTGGCTCTGCTCAAGGCCAAATACCCGGCGTAGATGGGGGCGGCTTCATGTCAGAGGTGGCAACAAGACGCCATTCACAACGGACTGGAGTCAGCTTGGCTTGTCAGCTAAGGAGGAACATGGAGCTTATGGAGCTGATGGGACATACACGCCATATCTTTGGGAATACTTTCTGGAAACCAAGCCTCAATTCCCTGTTTCCTGGACCTTCCTGCCTAGCTCCTGTGGCCTCCCTTCCAGTTCAGCACTACCATTTCCAGATTATAAACCCAAGGGTACTGGCTGCAAACTTCCTAGGTGGGAAGTCTAAGAGGGCTTGCTTTCCACTCTGCAGGGCAAGGACAGGTGGTTTCCTTCCTGGCTTTTCCTGACACATCTCTCCTAGGGTCTACCTTCCTGTCTCTGCCTACCTCACTTCCTGTATGAAGACCCGGCCTTTCTGAGCAGATGGGCTGCTGTTCTTCCTAGGGAGGAGCTGATTCCCACCCCACCGCCTAGTCTACCTCTCTGGGAGCCCTGGTGGTGCAGTGGCTAGGCACTGGGCTGCAATCCTCAAGGCCAGCCAGCAGTTCAAAACCACCAGCCACGCCTCAGGAGAAAGAGGAGGCTTGAGGAGTTAACAGTCTTGGAAACTCACAGGGCCTTGTCCTATAGGGTCCCTCTGAGTCGGCACTGACTCCGTGGCAGTGAGTAATCTACCTCTCAGAGGAGCCCCAGTGACGTAGCTGGTTATGCACGGGACTGCCAACTGCAAGGTCAGTCGTTCGAAACCACCAACTGCCCCACCGGAGAAAGATGCGACTTTCTAATCTTGTACAAAGTGACAGGCTTGGAAACCCAAAGGGCAGTTCTCCCCTGTGCTGGAGGGTCGCTGTGAGTCAGAAACGGCCCAGTGGCAGTCTGCTTAATCTACCTCTCTGCCTGTGCTCCCCGCTCCAACATCCTGTCTCCAGGACCGTAATTTTCTGATCAACAGAATTCCAGATTTGGAAGTTCTAAGGATTCTATATCATACTGTCTGCTCAGGACACATTCAATTGTTATTCTGGACTGGTGGTTAGTGTCCCTGGTCCTGGGGCTCCCCTGCAATTCCTATTGATGCTGGGCCCTTTGGGGAATGACGGTTATGTGTTGGACTGTGATCCCCGAGGTCAGTAGTTGAAAACTACCAGTCTCTTGGGGAGAAAGACAGGGCTTTCTACTCCCGTAAAGCGTTCCAGTCTTGGAAAGTGACAAGCCTGTCCTGTGGGGTCACGATGGCTCGGAATCGACGTGATGTCAATGAGTTTGGTTTTGGTTTCTTGGGTATGTTTCGGGGACCAGGCTACACTCTAAAGATCCTATTTCCCTCAAAACTGTTCCCCCATTTTCAACAACTGTATGTACAGGTAACTTTGGTTTTCTTTTTAAATTTTTATTTTGAAACATTTTACAAAAATTAATTTATTCTCAGAAATAAAACCCTGTTTTTCAGGTGAGACTTTTCTCTCCACCTCAGGGTGAGATGAGGGGGGAGGGTACAGGGATGGGGCAGAGGGAGGTGGTGAAGGTGGGACAGAACCTTCAAAGGGGAGGAGTGGGCGGGGCGGGATGGGATGGGAAGAGTGGGAGCAGCAGGCAAGGTGGGCCTGGGGACAGACAGTGGCTGAAATTGGTCCCCAGAAGCCCTGCCACCACAGGGCCAGCAGGCACTGCCCTGGCGGGGGGCACGACAGAGAGCCAAATGAAAAGTACAAGGGAAAGTGATTTGCAATTTGCGTCCCTCCCCCAGCCCCCCATAACGCTGAGACACAGTGACACGGGGCCAGGGGGGCACCACGAGAGGGCAAAGGGGTGGACCCAGCGAGACCAAGATGGAGAAAGTGACAGGCACAGAGCAAGTGGCACACCAGTAAGTCCCCCCCAGAACATGAGAACCAGCCTGTGCCAACGCATGCGGGCGTGGAGAGGGGAGGAACCCAGGTCCCGAGCCCGCTGCGCCCCGCACCCCGAGCTCAGGCCGGGCCCCCGGGCACCAGCTGGGCCAGGTCGCCCTCCGTGCGGCTCACCCACTCGCGGTAGAGGCCGCACACGCGCAGCCCCTGCAGCTTGGCCGGGAAGGCGCCGTGGGGCGCGGCGGCCGCGGGGGGCGCGTGGGGCCGGGGCGCGCGCTCCGGGCCCCCGAGCGCAGCCAGCACGGCCTCCAGCGCGGCCCCGAGCGCGCGCGCCTGGCGCGCCGAGTCTTCCAGGCGGCGCAGCAAGCGCGGCGCGCGCGGGTTCAGCTCGGCCTGCCCGCGGCGCACGGCGTCCAGCAGCGGCGGCAGCGCGTCCAGTGCCGCCGCGTCCAGCCGTAGCCGCTCGGGCAGCGGCAGCCCCGTGTGGCCCGGCGCCGGGGCGCTCAGGCCGGCCACCGGCAGCCGCGGCGGCGAGAAGCCCGGCCGCCCGAAGGGCTCTCCCTGGTGCAGCACCTGCGGACACGAGACACGCGCCGGCCGGTCAGCGGGCGCCCCGGGCGGAGCTCCGCCTGCGCTTGACGGAGCCCTCCGACCTCGGGGGGCCGCGGGGAGGGGGGGGACCTCAGCATCACTCCCCTCCTTCGGGGCGGCTGTGTTTGAGGGGATAAGAAGCCATAAGGGCCAGGGTCAGCTTTAGGACGCGCGTGCCCGATGCGCTGTTCAAACGGATGACAGGGTATCCATCCAGAGGGCACTTGATGAGCAAGCCAGGTGCTGAAAACGGGCCGGCCCGCAGGAGATGCAATACACCGCCGTGAGCTTTCCAGACCAGGGTGCAGCCCTACCTCTTGTTGCTGGGGTACAGGCTCATAGGGACCAGGATGAAACAAAACGCGCCCCCCTCCCCAGAGCCTGCCCTTCATGTTCCAGGCCATCTGGTGGAGGCTCTTCATCACTTAACTAACGGTGCCCTTTGGTGTCCTTTAGGGATGAAAACCATCTCCCTTCTCCGAGCCACAGTCCTCTTATCTGGAAGATGGGCAACTGCCCCTGCCCTGTCTTCCCGGCAGAGGGATCCTTAGAACCCGATGGAGATGGATGAGATCACCAGGGGCTGGTTTATTCTTCTCCCCTCCCCTCCCTACCCCAGAGCACGACCGGGAGTCATGGGTGGCTCAGTGACCAACCCTCAGAGGAAGGAAGGGGCTCTTGAAAGACACACGTGAAGGTGATTTGCAACGTGCTGGGCTGCTGACTACAAGGTGGGCAGTTGACACCACCGGGGCCCCGTGGGAGAAAGATGCTTTCCACTCCGGTAAAGAATTTGTCTCAGAAACTCACAGGGAAAAAGAAAAAAAAAAGAAAGAAAGAAACTCACGGGGGCAGTTGGACCCCATCCTATAGGGTCGCTGTGAGTTGGCATTGAGGGTTTTTTTAGTTTTTTCAGTTTCCTAACTTCCGGTCTGTGGGTCAGGCAGTGCGCTTGTTGCTTTAAACCAGCGATTCTCAACCTTCCTCATGCCGCGACCTTTTACTAGAGCTCCTCATGTGGTGGTGACCCCCCAACCATGAAATGATTTCCCGTGGCTCCTTCATCACTGTCATTTTGCTCCTGTGATGAACTGTCATGTAAATGTCCGATATACAGGATGTATCAGGCGACCCTTGTGAAAGGGTCGATCGGCCTCCCCAGGGGTCGCGACTCACAGGTTGAGAACCACTGCTTTAAAGGGATTTCTCCGGATCTTCCCAAGAGGGAGTGGGACCGGTGAGCCTGCTGGTGGCATTGATGGTGCTGTAAATGAGGACCCTGGGCTGACCAGGTAAGAGAGCTTGTGACAGGGCTGGAAAAGGCATCAAAACTGGGGGCGGGGCTTACTATAAGGCCAGCGCCTCTCTCGTTATCACTAGCCATAACTTTTGCATGATCAGTTGACTCTGATCCTCACTGCCCAATTCTCAAGCAAAGTGGTAGGTCACGTTCTGTCTGACTCCCAGCCATACTTTCCCCCCTCCACCAGGGAAGTTTTAGGTGAACCTCTTTCCTTCTGCCCAACCAAAGATGTCAGTACATCCCTCTCATCTGTCAAAACCCCCTCTTGAGATGGAATTTGTGCCCCAGGTTGAAAACTCAACGGCCTCCTTTGCTCGGGGAGACCAAGGCCCATGGACTTGAGGCGATGAGATCACACTTATGGAGAGAACTTTTTCCCCAGGGGCTCTTTGAAGCCCACTTGCATAGAGCCTAGGGTTCAGTCTGCCTCGGGGCTTGGGACCAGTTCCATTCTGTTCTAACTAATGATGCAATATCAGACCAGACCCCACATTTGGAAGGGTATGTGAAATCGAGTGATAAACGGGGTAAATGATGAGTGAATTCTCTCGAATAGGAGACTCAGAAGAGGCAGAGTGAGCCCTCTCTGGAGCCGGATGCAGGAGAATGGGTTGTTAGCACTGGTCGCATGTTGGGCTGCTAACCACAAGGTCAGCACCTTGAAAGCACCAGCCGCCCCAGGGGGAAAAGACGGGGCTGTCTACTCCTGTAAAGAGGTACAGTCTCAGAAACCCACAGGGCCAGTTCCACGCTGTCCTTTAGGGTTGCTGTTGAGTCAGCAGTGACAGGATGGCCCGGAGTTTGGTTTTGTTTGTTGGTGGAGAGCGACACACATTCAGAGTGGGGTGGGTTGGGTACCCTCTAGGAGCCGCACAGCGTGGTTTCTGTCTCCTTTGGTCAAGGCAACACGTACAGTGTACCAGTTTTTTAGACTCTCAACTACGCACCATCGAGTCAATGCTGACTCATTGTTTTCTAGGGGGGAGATTCAGTTTCTAGCAGGGTGTTGATGTGTCATTTCCCCCTGCACTTCCGGTTATTGTTCCAGTTCTCCCGCATTTGATAAATTTGGGTCAGTTCTAGTTTTGCTTGGTTGACTATGATTGAACTGGGTGGAACCCGTTCAAAGCCCAGGCCTTTCGGACTCTCCACCCAGAGTTCTGGGCACTCTCTCAGACAGCTCTGGAGAGAGGGTGTCCACAGGGAGGAGGACAGAGGGGCATGTGGGACCCAGATAGGAACTTCCTCCAATTGGCCATGTGGCCAGGGGCGTCTGCAGAGAACTGGGAAACTGAGTTGAGAAAATGGGTGGTCTAGGACTCCTATGATCTGTGCTTCCCCATGACCCCCAAAGTGTCAGGGACCCACCCCCAAACCCCCCTCTCCCCCTACTCACATATTCCTGGAGCAGCTGCTCAGCGTATTTGGTGAGGAGGCGGGCAAGGCTGTGAGTCTGGCGGATCTTGGCCTCCAGGGGGGGAATGAGTGAGATTGAGGAGTCAGCTTGAGGGTCTTCTGGTGGGAAAGTGGGAGGAGTAAGGGTAGCCCACCCCACATTCCCTAGCCACTTGGAGGCTGGCTTCTCCTGAACCTGGCAGCTCTGCTCTGAACGTATCCATGTTTAAGCCAGGCGGGGTCCATCGGGAAGCCCTTGACCTTCCCAAGCATCTGCTTTACCTGGAATGTGTTCCCTGTGCCCAAATACCTATTGAAATGGTATGAAGGCCACATTCAAATATCGCCTCCCAGATGTGGCCTCCAGAGTCACCTGCCTCTCAAATGTCTTTCTTCCTTCAACATAAAGCCATTTGCTCCAAGGTAGCACTTTTCAGGGTCCCCAGTCAAACCAAACCCACGGTCATCCAGTCGATGCGGGCTCATACTGACTCTACATACGGTTTCAGAGGCTGTAAATCTGCATGGGAACCAGATAGCCTCCTTTTCCCTCCTGCAGAGTGCCTGGTGAGTTTGAACCACCGACCCTGGGGTTAGCAGTTCAACGCTTAAAGGCTACCAGGGCCTCAGCCTGGATCCCTGAGAGGGTAGGCTGGCAAATCTATTGCTGCACTTCAGTGACCTTGGGTGAAATTCAACATCATCGAAGCACAAACTCAGTGCCATCAAGTAGATTCAGACTCATAGTGACCCTAAGAGGGCAGAGGGCAGAGTAGAACTGGTCTCTCTCTCTCTCTCTCTCTCTCTCTCTCTCTCTCTCTCTCTCTCTCTCTCTCTCTCTCAGGGGCTGGTAGGTTCCGACCGGTCGACGGTTAGCAGTTCAACGCGTAACCCACAGGGCCATCGTGGCTCCCTCAATAAAAAGCGGGAAAGGGCCTTCCAAGGAGACCAATAGCAATTATCAGTGCGCTATAAGGAAACAGCTCCTTCATTTCTCAGATCCAGAGACCTCAATCCCATTCGCTTTCTGATGCCTCCTTTTTTCCCCCTTTTTCTCTCATGCCAGGCACTGAGATGAGCCTTGTGGAGGCATGAACGGACCAGCCCCCAGTCCTAAGGGACCCAAGCCACAGGCGGGGGCCTCCCGGAGGACTACATTTCCCGAGATGCACTGCGCCTCCGCATGCACCTTGGGGGATGTAGTCCGGGCAGCGCACCTCCCGCCGGAGGTTCCCGGGGCTGGTACCGGCGGCTTCGGCTGGGGTGACTCGCGTCTCCAGTTGTCACGCCCTGTCTCCTGTGACCCAAAGGCTTTCTTTCCCCAACTCTACTCGTCCTTCCGGCCCCAAGCTCTGATTATGCCCCAAGACTCGGAGGGGCACCAGGCGTCTAGGCTCTTGCCCCCCGACTCCAGGACTCCCCCAGGTGGACTCCCACCAGGTGGGCGGCAGCCGAGCCCCAGTCCTGGAAAGTACAGCCCCAGGCCGCCGGTGCACCCAGGAGCCGGCTCCGCGCTCGCTCGTTAACCGACACCGGGGTACGCTCCCGCGCCCAGGCCGCACCCCCCCAGGCCCCAGGTGGCGGCGACCCTGACCCTGGCTCGCCCCCTGCTGACCCCTGCGCCCCTCAGTGACCCAGGATCAGCCCCTTACCCAGACTTCCCTCCCTCCGGCTCATGCTGGCCCTTGGCTGATCCCGGTTCCCTCCACTCCCCCCTTCAGAAGGGGGGATGGGGGGGACAGGGGTAGAGGCGTGGCTCGGGCCCAGCCAATCAGGGCCCAGACCCCCACCCCCACCCACCCCGACTCCCAGGCAAGATTCCTTGGCCCTGAGCTCAACTCTCAACCTAGGAGGCCTAGTCCAGTCGGCCAAGAAGAGGGGGAGGCAGCTTATTGGCACTGTCTGGGCCCTGGAACTGAAGCAGCCGGGCGTGGGAAGCAATCCTGTGATCCTCCCGCGGGGGGAGAGGAGGCTCAGGCACCGACCTGGGGCAGGGTCTGGCTATAGGACCAGGAGATAAGAGAGGGAGGCTGACCGGATCAGATGTCCAGGCCCTTCTTTTTGTGGAGGTGTGTGTGTGAGGGGGGGGGGGGCGGCGGTCTCTAGGGCTTAGGTGCACACCTACCCAGGCACACACCTCTATCTTAGATGTGTTTCACCCAGTCACCACGCTAAATTGTCACCTGACATTCAAACGCGGCCTCCTTCGCCTCACTCCACCAGGCCCATTGGCGGAAACACGCACACATACACACTTGCACACCCTCACTCTCCCATGGGAGCACACTTGAGAGACACACACGCACACACAGCCCCACTCACCTAGACACTGGAGGGCCTGCGCAGCATGATCCCCACAGAGGGATCTGGACCATGGAGTACACAGATGACCCATTGGGGTCTCGGGGTCTCGTCAACCCCTGAGGAGCTCACAGTAGGAAGACAGAGGCCAGAATAAAGGGATTACATGGCAGAGGGCACAGCAGATGCACCCAGCACTATTCACCCTAGTGTACTGAGGGGTCACTATATGAAGGGTTACTCTATAAACTCTAAATGTAGTCATGAATCAACTAAATGTATATCACAATGTATCATGTAGAGTCTGTAGAAGAGGAAGTAGAAGTCTAGAGAAATAGGAGAGTTCTGGAAGGCCATGTAGCTAGGTATGCAGAGCTGCAATTTCACCCCATCACTCTGGCTCCCGACATGCTCTCGTGACCACCTGGCGATGCGTCATGTTGGGTATAGGGTCAGCGAAAAAGAGGAAGACCCTGGACCAGATGGATGGACACAGTGGCTACAACAAAGGGTCCAAGCAGAACAACACTTGTGAGGCTGGACCAGGCCTGTGCAGCCTTTCGTTCTGTTGTACAGAGGATTGGTTGTTAGGTGGCTCACATGGGGACTTGGGTGTCCATTGCGCATGCTCAGAGGTTCAAGCTTCCAGACAGGAAGGGGCGGTACACCTAGGTGGATGTTACACCTGGATTGGCCCATCTGGGCCAGGTGAAGTCAATTCAGCCAATGGGGTCGACCAGGATTGGTGACCACGCCTCCCAGAGGTGGAGCTGAAAGGGCGTGAACCAGAGCTGGACTTCTGGGGTCCCTTTGTGGCAGGCTGTGTGTGCTGGGTGTGGTGGGGGTGGTAGCGAAGGGCTCTGAGGGTGTCTGAAACTTTCATAAAACTCCCTTGGGTCACACTCCAGGATTTGGAGTGAATTCTTCCTGGGGTGAAGCCAAGGTCCGAGGTATTTCTCCCACGAGAGATATCAAACAGGGTCACTATGAGTCAGAACTGACTCAATGGTGTGGGATACAGAAAGGTTTTTCCCCAGGTTGCTCCACCTATTGTCTGCCCAGCCTAGGATGCTGGGAACTCAGCTGCTTAGAGGTTTTCTCCCTGAGGGTCTCAGCCATCTAGACTCTATAGTCTGTCCCACCCACCATAGGTGGGGCCCGCTCCCTACTGATAAAGGATATTGGATTGTTTCCCTGAAAGAGAGCTCAGAGACAAGGTCAAGCCAATTTAAGGCTGACCAAAGTTAGGCTGCCATCTTGAATCTAGCATTTGTCCATCTTCTTGTCACATGTGTACCCCTAGTCCCTCCCCTTCCTATTGTGTGTCTGCTTATTGGACAGCCCCTTCCTGTTACGATGTCGTCACCTGTAATCAGGGGGGCTTGCGTACCCCTAAGTGTATATAAGCCTTGGTTAGAAATATATTCACTCTCTCTGTCTGGACCTGGCTGCTGGGATCATGGCCTTTCTGGAGGTGAGCATGCTACCATGAAACGTGTCTGTCATCTTTATTTTACTCTCTCCTATCGTCTATGACTTTACTATCACCTTCACACATTATCGCCATACGACTGCGCCTGCGGACCCATGGGTTGTTAGAGGCTGATTTAGTCTGACACAATGGGACCTAATACCAAGTAACAACACCTTCCCGTGTCTGGATGTGGCGGCACGACAGCACATACAGACACATCCTTCAAACAGTCACCACTGGAAAGGGAACCGATTACAAGGATCTACATATAAATAATAATAATTTATAAATTACCAAGGGTTCATGAGGGAGGGGGAGGGGGGAAAGAGGAGGGAAAATGAGGAGCTGATGCCAGGGGCTTACGTGGAGAGCAAATGTTTTGAGAATGATGAGGGTAACGGATGTACAAATGTGCTTGACACAATGGATGTATGTATGGATTATGATAGGAGTTGTATGAGCCCCAATAAAATTATTTAACAAAAAGAAAAGAAACAGTTTCCATACTCGCATAACAACAACACACACACACACAACACACATTTAGATATGGCTAGATCTGCCAGC
The DNA here is from genome assembly GCF_050624435.1 of Tenrec ecaudatus. Taxonomy (NCBI): domain Eukaryota; kingdom Metazoa; phylum Chordata; class Mammalia; order Afrosoricida; family Tenrecidae; genus Tenrec; species Tenrec ecaudatus. The sequence goes on along the minus strand of NC_134541.1, from coordinate 125,828,164 downwards.
AAGCACAGCCTTCGAAGAATTCAACCAAGACACAGTCATTTTCTTTTCATTAAAAACAGTAACTTTTAAAAACAATGTTATTGGCATAGAAATCACATCAGGCAACTTAAGAGTCCAGTCATCTTCAGAAGAGTTGTACAATCACCACCACAGTCAATTTGAGAACACGGTCTTTTTTCTACTCCTTGTTTTGAGCTCCCCCTATTTGCTCTCAGCCTCCCCTACTGTACCCCAAGAGACCATTCAACAGAGCATCAACAGAGCAGCTCCTGCTTGGAGAAACCACTTGCTGAGCCGTTCCCAGTCCGGTCTGTGTCTCCGAAGGGTGACCGCCAGCCTGGCCCCACCACATGGATTTTATCACTTGGGAACTTCACATAAGTGGAATCCTGTGTCTGGCTCTTTGCATTCAAGGCGTTTCCATGAGGTTTATTCAGAATGTTGGGTGTTGGGGCTCAGTCATTCTCATGGCCGAGCACAGAGTGAATGGACTGCAATTCATTTTCCGGGCTCCTGGTAATAAGCAAGGAACCTTGGTGGCAGAGCAGTTACGGGTTGGGCTGGAACCACAAGGTAGCAATTTGAACCCCAGCTGCTGTGGTCTGAGGGAGAAATATGGGTCTTTCTATACCCATAGAGAAGTGCAGGGTTGCTATGAGTTAGAATGGACCCAATGGTGGTGAATTTATTTATTTGCATTTTTGAAAAGAATCATTGTATTGGGGGCTCTTACAGCTCTTCTAACAATCCATCCATCCGTGGAATCAAGCCCATGTGTACATATGCTGCCACCGTCATTTTCAACATGTTCTTTCCATTTGAGCCCTTGCTATTAGCTCCGCTTTCTACCTTCCCGCCCTTGTGATCCTTTGATAAATGATAAATTGTTATTATTTTCACATCTTACACCGTCTGCTGTCTCCCTTCACCCACTTTTCTGTTGTTGATCCCTCTGGGTGGGTGTGTGGTGGGGGGGCGGGCAGGAGAGTTATGCTTCGTTGGTTCAACAATTCTCCCTTTTCTTCCCTCACCTTCGTCCTCGTCCCTACCCTTAGGGTATGGCTACTGCTAAGAGTGTTCCTGAGGGGTTTTTATCGGTCCTGGATTCCGTGTGTGGGCAGGGCGTTTATTATAAGGAAATTTCAAGAAAATCGAAAAGCGTATTGGCGAGAAGTTGCAGGGGAGACCGTGTGCGCGTCCTCCCATCAGGACCGTGCACGGTGGCTGCTCCAGGCGCTCTCCCCAGCAGAGCTCACCCCTCCCACCCCACAGGTCCCATCCTGCCTCTTCCCCAGGCGCAAAGCACCAGGAACAGGAACACGGATTTGAGACCCTGGATGCCCAAACTGCCGGAAACACTGCCTTCGGACGTCTGTAATCCCAGATGGAATGTTTTTGTTCGGGGAGAGGGTGCAGCCGCTCGCGGAGTTTCGGTTCCCTGGGGCCCCTGGCTCGGCCCCCTCCGCGTGGGTCGTTTTTTGGGGGGGAGGCCGGCTCACACCGGCAGGCCCTGGCGCTCGGTGGACAGTTGAGGGCACGGGTGAAGCCTGGGGGGGCTGGAAGCCGCCCTCGCGCCCCCACCCGCGGACACACACACACACACACACACACACACACACACACACACACACTCACTCACACACACACACTCGGCGCCCGCGCGCGCACGTGGTCTGGACGCGCGGCCTCGCAGGCCGGCAGGGGGCGCTGCGCGCCGGACGCCCGAGGGGGCGGGCCCGGGAGGGACGGGGCGGGGCCCGTGAGGGGCGGGGCGGGGCCCGGGCGGAGAGGGGCGGGGCCCGGGCGGGGCGGGGCCGGCCGGGCTTCCAGACCTCGGCGCCGCTCGCCCGCGCGGCCCGGCCGCTCCGGGGACGGGCCGGGGCGGGGCGCGGCGCGGCGCGGCGGCAGGAAGCGGGGCGGGGACTCTCGGAGGCGTTGGGGAGCGTGGGAGGGCGCGGCCAACTCCCGGAGGGACCTCCGGCGGGGAGCGCGGCGCCCCTGGCTGGCGCCAAGCCCGAGCCCGCCGGACGGGAGGCGGCCCCTCCCCGGGTCCGGCCTGGGCCCCAGCCCCGCCAGCATGGCCGGCCGGACCGTGCGGGCCGAGACCCGGAGCCGGGCCAAGGATGACATCAAGAAGGTGATGGCGACCATCGAGAAGGTCCGGAGATGGTGAGCGCCGCGGGCGGGGCGGGGACGGGACGCGGCGGGGGCCACCGCTCCCACAGGCGTCCGCCTTCCCTTCTCCAGCTGGGGCCCCCCCAGGTGTGAGGCGCTTGCTCCCGCCGTGCACCCGATTGGCAAGAGCGCGCTCCCCTCGTCCGAGCGACCCCCCACCGTGCCTTCCCCGAGTTGGGGTCCTAATCCGTCCCCGCCCCACCCACCCCCCCCAGCTGGGGATCCCGCGCCAGCCCAAGTATGCTCCAGAATCTTCATTACCGGGGCCCTCCCCCAGGCCCAGAGCCATGCCCTCCTGTGCGCCTCGGGGTTTGCAGAGCTGTGTCCCCAAACTCAGCGGGAAGGTCTGCTCCCGAAAGACTTGGGGCCTTGCAAACCCTCCCGGGGCAACTCCACTCCGCCCTGTCGTCCTGGGAAAGCCCTAAACTATACCCTGACTTTGGAAGCACCTCCTCTCTGTTCTGGGGGCCGCAAGGCACTCTTTGTCCTCCCTGTGCCCCATCAGCAAAACTGCTCTACCTCGTGTCCCTAGCCCACCTCTGCAGGTACCCCCAGATGTGCCCAGCTGGGGGAGCTCTTCCCTCCAGCCTCTCTGACCAGGCTACCCCCCCATTCTCCCACAGGGAGAAGCGCTGGGTGACCGTGGGCGACACGTCCCTTCGTATCTTCAAGTGGGTGCCGGTGGTGGACCCCCAGGAGGAGGTGAGCAAGCCCTCCCCCACATCCTGCACCCTCAGGCAAGCCCCCTGCCCACCCTGGCTACCATGGCCAGGCCCCTCCCAAAGCTAGATGCCAACCATCACTAGCTACTCCAAGCCCCCTTGCTGCTTCCTGCTCCCCACCCAGGGTTCTGAACCTTACCTTCTTCCACCTCTAACAAGGCCTTTTGCTCCCCAGTGCCTTAGTTTCCTTGTCTGCACAGTGGGGGGGTTTACGAATTGGGCTGCTAACTGCAAAGTCAGCAGTTTGAAACCACCTGCCGCTCCAGAGAGAGAAAGCGGACTTGCTACTCCCATAAAGAGTCACAGTCTTGGAAACTCAGGGCACTTCTACCCTGTAGGAGTGCTTAAAAGCAGTGAGGTTGATTGATTGATTGATTGGTTGGTTGGTTGGCTGATTGATTGAACCAGAAAGACACTTGGGGTTCTCACCATTCAATCCTCTCCTCCCAGGACCGACGACGCGCAGGAGGTGGTGCAGAGAGATCCCGAGGCCGCGAGCGGCGGGGCCGGGGTGCTAGTCCTCGAGGGGGTGGCCCCCTCATCCTGCTCGGTCTCAGTGGTATGTGGGGATCCTGGGATTGGGTGAGGGGGGGCTGGAGGAGGGAGGCGCGGGGGCCTCAAGCCCAATCCTTTGGCTTCTTGCCCCTACAGATGAGAACAGCAACCAGAGCTGCCACTCGGAAGGGTCCCTGCAAAAGGGTACCGAGCCCAGCCCTGGGGGTACCCCCCAGCCCAGCCGCCCTGAATCGCCTGCCGGACCCCCGGATGGGGTCCCAGAAGAAGCTCAGCCCCCACAGCTGGGTCAAGAGAGAGGTAGGATCAGGGTTTCCCCAGAATTCCTGTCCTTGACGCAGCTGAATCCATCAGCCCCTCCTCTGTTGTTGCTTCTTTGCTGACTGCTGGGGGGTCGGGGTTACCCTCCTCCCTCTAGCTGGGGTCTGCCTGATGCCTCAGGCCTTCCGTCACCACTTGAGATTTTCTGTACAGTTTGCATTTTCTTAGTTTAATGGGTTTCTCCTGCACTCCCAACTCATGTCAACATCCTAAAGGTTGGTCACTAACTACGAGGGGGTACCCCCCAAAAAACCCAGAATTGTGCTGGGCAGAGTGGAGCTTTCGTCTTAGTATGCATTGCCCCCCTACCCCCACCCACCAGGCGAGCATTGACCAACTCGCTCTGAGTTAGTGCACTCAGTGGCGTCGCCTGGGAAGGTGCTCTCTGGTCACAGTGAATTTTTTCGTAAAAGCAATTTTGCTTGAACATCGTTTTTTGTGATGGCCGATTTAAGAGAACAGTGTGCGGCTGTGAAATGTTGTTTCCTGCCTGGGAGAAATGCCACAGAAACTGTTGTGATGTTGAACACAGCTTACGAGGACAGCGCTATGGGAAAAACTCAAGTGTATGAGTGGTTTTCCCGTTTCCCAAAAGGTGAAATGTCGATGGATGACACACCTCATTCTGGATGTCCATCAACTTCCAAAACATATGGAAATCTCTGCTTGTAGTACATTTGGAGTTCATTCCACCAGGTCAGATTGTTAATCAAGCTTTCTATTTAGAGGTTTTGAAAAGATTGTGGAGCGGTGTTTAACAAAAAAGGTCTGATTTGTGGCAGATGGGGGACTGGCTTTGCCACCAAGACAGTACGCCGGTCTTTAGCAGAGAGCAGCATGCCTCTTTGGCTCCATGCGCTTTACTCATGTGACCTCGCTCTGCGACGTCCTTTTGTTTCTGTGAATGAAGAGGGACATGATGATGTAGATGTGAAGGAAAAAACCCAGAGAGGTGCTGTCAGCCATCCAAACAGATGAGTGTGAACAATGTCTTCCAAGAATGGAATTGCAGATTTGGCAAATGTATTAAGTGTAGCAGAGAGTACTTTGAAGGTGATACTGTTTTTGGTTTTTTTTTTTAACAATTTATTAGGGGCTCATACAACTCTTATCACAGTTCATACATATATATATACTTCAATTGTATAAAGCACATCTGTACAGTCTTTGCCCTAATCATTTTTTTCTCCTCTTTTCTTTTTTTACATTGAACTCTTATCACCATCCATACATATACATACATCAATTGTATAAAGCACATCCATACATTCCCTGCCCCAATCGTTCTCAAAGCATTTGCTCTCCACTTAAGCCCTTTGCATCAGGTCCTCTTTTTTATTTTTTCCCCTCCCTCCCCTCTCCCAAAGGTGATACTGTTTTGTAAAAAAATTAAGTACATACCTTTGGGGGGGAAAATCTTTTTTTTTTCTTTGGGGTACCCCCTTGTATGCTAGCTACAGATTATGGTGTGACATTTGGTAGGTGCCGTCTGCCCAGGATCTGCTGAGGGGAAGCCATATAAGTGGTGAACAAAACTCATCTTAAATACTTGTCACGCTTGATTTTTTTCTGATCCTCACCAACCCCATGGGACCAGATGCCCTACTATGATGCCTGTATATAGATGGGGCAGCTAATGCTCGGAGAAGTCAATCCTCAAGTTTACCCAGCAAGTTCCTTCTCCCATCCAGTCAGCCCAGCAAGCTTCCTCTCCTGTCCAGCCAGCCTAGGCTGTGCACCACCCCCAGGCCCTGTCCAGGCTCTGTTCTCCATCTCTCACTCACACCTGGCCCCAGCTTCTTCCCCCGATGACTTCTCCCTCCGGTTGCTTCCACGCAACTGCCAGAGCCAAAGAACCACAAGGTAGCCTGGGTCTTCCCCTGACTCTTCAGCCTGGCATTCAAGGCCCTTTGTGAGCTGGCCTCTGCTGACCTCCTGGTTCTACTCCAGGCACCCAGGCTCTGTCCCATCCTTTGCCAGTAGGGATACACGAATTGACATCCATTGAGTGCTTGGTTGTGCTGAGGGCTTTGCCCGTGTGATCTCATTTCATCCTCACAAACATCTCTGGTCCCCTACTTCAGTTCTCCCCGTTTCACAGACAGGGAAATTGAGGCTGAGAGAAATGCGGGTGTTTGGCCAGCCGAGGTCAGGCCAGGTGGCCCCGCGCCAGAATCTGCTTGCCGAGCATGAGTTCCCTCTGCTGGAAGTGGCCCTGCTCGCTCTGACATGCATGTTCCTTCCTGTGCCCTGCTTCCTGGGTGGCACGTGGGGATGGACACTCCCTCGTTTTCCCAGTCTCAGACTTTGCAGGATGGGTGCCTGGTGGCTGGCTGCTCAGGGCATGTCTGTCGCCTTGACCTTCCAGATCCCGGGGGCATGGCTGCGGGTGGCACCGATGAACCCCCAATGCTGACCAAGGAGGAGCCCGTTCCAGAATTGCTGGAGGCTGAGGTGAGAGAGGCCAGAAGGCTGGACTCCGGTCTCTGAGGGGAGGGACGCTTGGGGCTTAGCCAAAGGCTTGGCGGCTGAACTGGGTCCAGACCGGGGGGGCGGGGGGGCATGTAGTGTAGGACACAGGTCAAGGCTTAGAGCCTGGATTCTTGGGACCAAACAGGAAGAGGTCTTTTAGCGATGGCCAGTGTCTTCGGAAAGCCCTTCACAAGGCTCTTGGATTTTGTTCCCCACAAGGATTGACGGTGATGTCATTTTTCAGAGATGTCCGATAGCACACCCTTTCTCCAGAACGTGTTGCTGGGTTCTGTCTGGTGCTTTGCTTGAGCTGCATCTTGGGGAGCTGGGTGCCGGAGGGAGTGGAGAAGGCAGAGGCTAGGAGGCTGCACTCCGGGGTTCGGGTGGGGCTCATGGCTGTCCACCCTTCCTCTCCAGGCCCCTGAAGCCTACCCCGTCTTTGAGCCAGTGCCACCTGTCCCCAAGGCAGCCCAGGGTGACACAGAGGACTCGGAGGGCGCCCCCCCACTCAAGCGCATCTGTCCAAATGCCCCTGACCCCTGAGAAGCCGGCCTGCTTATCCTGCCACCCCCAGGGGCCCCTTTGAGTTTTTACAAATAAAGACCCTTTTATAATTTTGTGTCCTGTTGTTTCCCGGTCAGGGCTGGGGCGGGTCTTTTGTCCCCTACTCCGTTTCTCAGATGGGGTCACTGAGACTCTGTGAGGACCTTCCGAAAGTCCTGCCGTGAGTCCAGCTCAGTAGGAGCTTGAGCTAGGGCCTTCTCCCTCTGTCTCTCACCACCCTGCCCCATCCCCCTTGATATTGATCCTCTCCGGAACCTTCTGCCCTCTGGGACCCCCAGTGGGGGACCCTTCTGAGCCCGCTCAGGGCATCAAGCTAGACCCAGGAGTCCCATTTCACCCACTGAGAACCTAAAGGACATAACATCAACCTACTTATTTGACGTCATCTTGTTCAGAGACTCTGCCGAGAGGCTAGCGCAGGTGCCAGGGGCCTGCCCTTGGAAAGCCCACAGCACTGTGCCTCCCTGTCTGTGCTTTGCTGGTCCCCCTACCTGCCACCTCTACCCCAGATCCATCACCACCTCCTCCAGGAAGCCCTCCCTGACCCCAGACTCCATCTGTTTCCCTGGGGTTACTATGGCTGCCACACTCCCTGTGTTAGTCTGTTATGTCTTCAGGGATCATGATGGGCTCCCGAGGGCAAAACGGGGGGTCCTAGCCTTGCCCAGTGTCATACCAGGGACAGAGCAACTGCTTGGTGCTTGAGTGGGCCCGAGAGTGGGGATCGGGGGCTGTCTGGGAAGAGGACGGAGGTGGTTCATCAGCTGCTGTCTGAGACATGAACCTCAGGGTTTTGTGCTTGTTCGGTGCCGTGAGCCAGTTCCGACCCACAGCGAAGCCGTGTGCAACAGCGAAACACCTTCCGGTCCCGTACCGCCCGCCCTCAGTGGTTCGTGTATCGGGAGCCCATGGCGGCAGTCACTGTCTGTCCGTCTTGTTGTCCAGGGACTTGCTCTTCCTTGCCCTCCTGCTTTACCAAGCATGCGGATGATGTGTTTTCCCAGGGGCTGGTCTCTCCCACGACTTCTCCCACGTCTGTGAGACCCAGCCTTGCTTCGAAGGGGCACTTTGGCCCAACTTCTCCCGGCGCAGACCCTCTGCCCTGGTAGCCGGCCGGGGTGCTTCCCATGGCCCACATCCCGAGGCACCCCTTCTTCAGCGCCCCTGTTCACTGTCCAGCTTTCGCATGCAGAGGGGGCTCTTGAAAGTAGCACGGCTGGGGCCAGGCGGGTCTTCGTCCCCTGTGTCTTCAACGCCTCAAAGGGGCAGATCTGCAGTCAGACATGGAAGTCTGGGCAAGCCATCTCCCCCCTCTGGCCCTTAGTGTGGTCATCAGAGCAATGAGGGCTGTCAGTAGGCCTCATCTGCCCCCTTGGCTTGTGGGCGCTTTCAAGTCGTGCAGGGTTCCCTCAGTCCGGGCCTGTGAGAGGGGTCTCAAGTTTAAGACCAGCCTCACTAGCCTCCAGGCAAGATGTCGATGGGGTGATGCTCCCCGAGAGGCTGTTTGGCTTTTCCGGCTTGTACAGGTCACCTGCCTTCCTTGGCTCCTGGCCGACTTGTCTTCCATCTTCCACCCAGCCATGGGCATCTCCCAACCCCTCTGTCTGTGTCTGTGGTCACGTCTCCATCTCTGGCTCTGACCCGCCTGCCTCCCTGTGCCAGGACCTGGTGATGGCACCGCGTGGGTCATGGGTGCTGACTGTTTAATCATAGCGCCCTGTTTTCTAGGCCTGTGACCGACTCGGCGTCCAGGGATGAGGATGCGCACATCTTGGAGGTGGTGCTGAGGCGTCTCGGCGCCGGTTCCGTCTCCTAGCGGCCCCGTCTGTGTCCCACAGAGGAGGACACTGCCCAATCCTGCGCCCAACATCGCAGTTGTGATACTTAGTCCGTTGTCGCAGTCATGGTATTGACCTGTCGTGTGTAGGGCCTGCCTCTTGTTCTCGGTCCTTCTGCTTTGCCAAGGCCGATGTCCTTCTCAAGGACTGGTCTCTCTGGAGAACATGCCCAGAGTCTGGGACCAAGCCTGGCCCTGGAGTCTTCAGGATGCCTAGCGGGAATTCTGGCAGTTCTTCACCAGCACCATAATCCAGATGCACCGATCCTTCCGCCCTCTTCCCTATTGCACGTGCGTCTGGAGGTGGTTGAGAAACCGTGGCTTGGGCCGGCCACACCTTGACATCCTGGCTCCTGGATACGTTAGAGGGGTCTGTGGCGGAGTGTCATGTGGCCTGCCGTGTGCCGTGTCTTGGACACCATGCCGTCGCCTTACTCCCCATAGGCATGCACCCCACGCGGTGACGAGAGTGCTTTGTGCAGTGTCGTGTGTGTGTGGTGTCTTGCGTGAGCTCCCTGGACCGTGTGTGTGTGTGTGTGTTGTCTTGTGTGAGCTCCCCGGACCATGTGGAGGGCCAGGAACTGAACTCTGGGTTTGCATCGCAGCCTCTCTCCCTTCATTGGCCGGGTGACTTTAAGCAAGTGACCTTGCTGCCCCATGCCTCCATGTTCTCAGCTGTGAAATGGGGATAGTAAGAGGTGCAGCATGGGGGACCCCCTGGGGATTAACTGAAGCCCTGGATCGATGAGTACGGGTATGTGTTAAAGCACCAGGGAATGACAGCTGTTTTTCCTGCTACCTCCCTTTATAGAGGAGGGGTCTAGGGAGCTTGCTGGGATAAAGTCCAGAAGATCTAGGTATCAGTGGGGCTGGGAATGGGATTGGCGGGGGGGGGTCCTCCTGGGATGGCTACTTTGGAGCAGCACTGACAGGCTGGCTTTTGAATTGTCCCCAGGTCAGTCCCTTTCCTGCCCACAGAGCTCACACATGTGTCCTGGGCCCAGACCTGTCTCCACTCCCTTTCTGGCCCATTCTGTGTCTGGGCTGTAAAACCCACTCTCGGGGTGCAGCACCATGCTTACCTGCTCTCCCCTACTGTCCACACGCTCTGGAGCTGCCCCATCTGCCCTCGACCCTGTCCATTCTCGGGCCTTCTCCTCTTCCCGAGCCCTGCAGTGCTGCTTGTCCTGGCTCAGCTCTCTTCTTGCTTGCTTCCCTGGCCCCTGGAGGACATGGGACACCCCCCACCCCTCGGCCCCTATAATTTGTTCCCAATCTCCAGACTCCAAGAACCAAACGCCATCTCCACAGCGCTATCCCCCAGAGCCTCATCCTCACCTCCCAGCTCCCCCAATCCCGCCCCCACCCTTTGTACCTGTGAATGGCACCTCAGTCCCAGGAATACCCAGGGGTTAGCGTCGCTTCTTCCCTCTTCCTACAACCAATTTCCGTGAGTCTCGCCCTGAATGTAAGTCTCCAGTTGACCCCGCTCTCTGGTCGTTTACTAGTTTACTGGCTGGGCTGCCAGCAACCTTTCACTGCCGCTTGGTGGGTGTCCCACTTCACTCTTGCCAGTCTGCCATGCATGCTCAACCTGGCAGCTGGGTAAGCTCTCAGACCCCCAACTCTGTCTAAGACAGTGCCCCTGGTTGAGACCTTCCAGCTCTTAAACCCCTGCAGGAAAGAGCCTACTCTCTTCTGCTCCCTCTGCACCCCTGTGCACCTGCCACCTGACCTGAAGACTCTTGATACTCGCTTCTAGGGCTTCGCTGATGTTTTTAGGGCCTCTCTTGCCCCCTCTCTTGGCAGATGCCCGATGGTCTCCCAACCCTCAGCTTCTGGTGGGGTCACTCTCCTTTCTCTTTGGCTTCCCCCCTCTCTTCCCTGCCATCCAGGGACCACCAAGCATACGGTCTCATGGCCTGGGTCTGCCTCAGTCTCCCGTGCGCACAAACGTGTTGCGTCCACACGCTGAACCCTGGGGAGAGAGTGCGAACAAAGTGATGTGCTCTGTCACATGCCCTTACTCCTCGATCCAGCACTCTTTTGATCACTTAAAAATAAGTGGTGGATGTCATTGGACTTCCCTCTGGACGCTTCAGACCGTACATCCTTAACTCTCGTCATTAGGTGCCATCGAAGGGCTTCCAACTCGAGGGACCCCGTGTGCAACAGGACACCCCCCCCAGGGCTGTGTTTGGACCCATTGTGACAGCCATGGGGTCAAGCCATTGCACCCGGGGTCTTCCTGTTTCACGGACCCTCTGCTCTGACCAAGCATGATGTGCTTCAGGGATTGGTTCTTCCTGACACCGTGTCCGAAGTACATGAGACGAAGTCTCACCATCCTTGTTTCTAAGGAGCACTCGGATGGTACCTCTTCTGGGACAACGTTGTGGCTTTTCCTGGCTGTCCACGGTCCTTTCCACATTCTTCCCCCTGCCCCTCCCTCAGACGCACCCAGTCTTCGGCTGTCTTCCTGATTCATTTCCAACTTTCCTGCAGATGAGGACCTGGAAAATGACCCTGGCTCGGCTCAGATGGGCCTCAGTCCTCAAAGTAACATCTTAGCTCCTTAACTTGATCCGGAGGTCTATTTAAAAAAAAAAAAAATCATTTTACTGGGGGCTTTTACAGCTCTTAGAACATTCCATGCGTCCATTGTATCTAGCATGTTTGTACAAATGTTTCATCATTAAAACATTTCCTTTCTACTTATATTGTAATTAAATACTTTTATTGGGGGCTCTTACATCTCATCACAATTCATCCAGTGTGTCAGGCACATTTGCACCTGTGTTACCATCATCTTTTTCCAAGCATTCTCTCCCCCCTTGAGCCCCTGGTCTCAGCTCCCTGGTGACCCAGTGGTCTTAGCAGCAGATTTGCCCAATGGAATGTATCCTTTGACTTGTGACTGTTGCTTCTTTGAACAGTGCTTATGGATCCAGGTAAAATGATATCTTTGACATAAGGTCAACCTTTTCTCCTGTATGTGTTTACACTTTTTCTTCTTGAGGGAAAATGCCATGGGCGTGAAATACACCCGTATTAATGGGAGAGTTAAGTGAGTTGTAAGCGACGTGTACTTCTGCGAAATGCAAACCCTGTGGAAAACAGAACCTCCCCACCACCCAGGAAGTGCCCCCCCCCCGTCCTTTACAAGTCAGCCCCTCTCTCCGCTCCCTAGAAGTGACCGCTGTCTCTTATTTTTGAGAATCGTCTTGAGAATTGTGCTGCATACATTTATAGTTTGTTCTTTTTTATTAATTTGTCTTCGATCAACTGAGCATTGAACAAAGTCATTCGGGGGTGGTGGTGGGTAATAATGGTCCAAGTTCTCTCCCTTTCTCTAGCTCCCTGCATAAACCTGTCAAGCTTGGGGTTCAGGGCCCAGAGGAGCACACCCCAGAAAGAACAACCCTTTCCCAGAGTCTCTAGAATAGGGAAGTCTGTGGGCTCAGTTCCCCCAGAAATCTGGGGAGACAAGATCATGTTCACGTCAGGAGGTAGGGTGACCCGCCATCATTATTTGCCCAAGTGGCTTGATTTTAGCACCGAAGGGTCTATGTACTGGGAAACCCCTGCAGCGTCTGGGGCTCTGGGCCCCTTCCACCCCAGACCACCGCCCCTTCCCCTGCTCTCTAACCTCCCTGGCTCCCCTGGCATTGCTTGGCAGACCAGCGGATTGACTCAGCCCACAACAGTAGTCTTCAAATGTGGCCATACATCGAAGTCCCTGGAGCTCTTGCAAATATCCCAATGTCTGGCTCTCGTCCCCAAACCTTCCCATTGGCCTAGAGTGCAAGCTGGGCATCGCCAACGGCTCAGGGGACACAAAGCGGGGAAGTCGCTGACCGCTGGATATGATCTGCTTGGCTTACCTGGTGTTGGACAAGTTGCACATATTTAAAGTCAAGTAATGAGCCACAGGGATCCAGACTCCCAGTTCTCCTGGGGGAAGTCGATGCTCTGAGACATTGAGTTGTCTGCCCATGGTGGCCAGCGGGACAGGGAGCAGAGTACTGGCTGGCCCTGGAGTGTAAGCATGTGCTCTTCAGTCCCCATCAGGCCATCATGCTTTGCTTTATTTTGTCACGTGCCTGGTCTGCAGGCTAACGCCTGAGCCCCTCAGCCAGAATTGGTAATCTTTTTTTTCAATCATTTTATTAGGGACTCATACAACTCATCCCAATCCATACATACATCAATTGTGTAAAGCACATTTGTACATTCGTTGCCCTCATCATTCTCAAAGCATTTGCTCTCCACTTAAGCCTGTGGCATCAGTTCCTCATTCCCACCCCCCCCATGAACCCTTGATAATTTATGAATTATTTTGTCACATCTTGCCCTGTCCAACGTCTCCCTTTACCCACTTTTCTGTTGTCTATCCCCCAGGGAGGAGGTCACATGTAGATCCTTGTAATTGGGTCCTCTTTCCAACCCACCCTCCCTCCACCTTCCCAGTATTGCCACTCTCCCCACTGGTCCTGAAGGGATCATCCATCCTGTATTCTCTGTGTTTCCAGTTCCTGTCTGTACCAGTGTACATGCTCTGGTCTAGCCAGATTTGTAAGGTAGAATTGGGATCATGATAGTGGGGAAAGAGTAACTAGAGGATATTTGTATGTTTTATCATTGCCACATCGCACCCTGACTGGCTCGTCTCTTCCCTGAGATCCTTCTATAAGGGAATGTCCAGTGGCCTACAAATGGACTTTGAGTCTCCACTCTGTACTCCCGCCTCATTCACTATGGTAAGATTTTTTGTTCTGATGATACCTGATCCCTTTGACACCTCGTGATCGCACAGGCTGGTGTGCTTCTTCTATGTGGGCTTTGATGCTTCTGAGCTAGATGGCTGCTTGTTTACCTTCAAGCCTATAAAACTTCAGACACTATGTCTTTTGATAGCCGAGTACCATCAGCTTTCTTCGCCACATTTGCTTATGCACCCATTTGTCTTCAGTGATCACAGCATGGAGGTGGTGAGCACACAATGATATGATTTTTTTTGTTCTTTGATGCCTGATAACTGATCCCTTCGGCACCTCGTGATCACACAGGCTGGTGTGCTTCTTCCATGTGGGCTTTGTTGCTTCTGAGCTAGATGGCCGCTTGTTTACCTTCAAGCCTTTAAGACTCCAGACACTATCTCTTTTGATAGCCTGGCACCATTAGCTTTCTTCACATTTGCTTAATCACCCGCTTTGTCTTGAGTGGTTGTGTTGGGCAGGTGAGCATCATAGAATGCCAATTTAATAGAAGAAAGAGTTCTTGCATTGAGGGAATACTTAAGTGGTGGCCCAATGTCCTCCTACCTTAATACTAAACCCATAAATGTATGCACATAGATCTATTTCCCCATACTAATATATAAATATATTTGCATATGTACATGCCTTTATTTAGACCTCTAGCAATGCCCTTGGCCTCCTAGACATTGGTAGTCTTGAAAGCTTGGCTTCTTCTTCAGCCTCCTTACCTACCGTCCCAGGAAGACCCACTTTCCCCCTGGCCATCCAGCCAGAGGGAACTCCCAAGGACCTTGCAGTACCAGTCCAAGCGGCTCACTTTGGTCCCTGCCCACCTCTCGTCCATCTCCCTGTACTTAATGCCGTCTTCACACACAGAATTCTTTCAGCTCTTGAGTAGGCCAGATGGTTTCCTACTTTTTCTACCCTCTCTTCCTGGCCCACACCCACTTCTCTTCCAGGTTTGGCTGAGCTCTCATCTCCTCCGAGAAGTTTAAAACCAGCTCAGGTCCCAGCTCAGCCAGTGCACCTCCCCTCTTGTTTGGGTTCCCATGTCCCCTGCAAGAACCACATCCAGTGTGTCTCCTTTACCTCTGCCCTTCTAGGGCCTAGTGTAGTGCTTGGGCAACGTCTGTTGTTGTTAGGTGGGATTGAGTTGGTTGCCACCCATCATGACCCTGTGCACAACAGAATGAAGCACTGCCCGGTCCTGCACCATCTTCCCAATGGCTCCTATGTGTGAGCCCACCGTTGCAGCCTCCCGTGTCCGTCCATCTCGTTGAAGGCCTTCTTTTTCACTGCCCCTTCACTTTCCGAAGCATGACGTCCTTCTCCAGGGACGGGTCTCTCCTGACAATACGTCCTTCGGATGTACAATGAAGTCTTGCCCTCCTTGCCTCTGAGGAGCACTCTGGCCGTACTTCTTTCAAGACCGATTTGTTTGTCCTTTCAGGGGGGCTTCCACTATTCTTCTCCAGCACAATACAAATGCATCACATCTCCTTTGTCTTCTCATCAACAGCGGGTGCTCCTTAATAAAGGACCCAAAGAAAAAGCACACATGCCCCTTTCTGCCTCCATTGCTACAGTAGCATCCAACTCTTCTGGAGATGCCACTTGTTGCCACTGCTGGGCAGTCTCTGGCATTTTAGCCCAGATCCGTTCCACAGAGGACCCAGAACCCATCCTGTGGTTCCTTGCCCATCTCTGGTGGGCCTCATTGGAACAGGCTTATCCAACAACTCAAGGGCCCTCACCAGGGTTGACCTAGTAACCGATTTTCCCTTCTGTTCCTCTGGACTCTTGACTGTCAGTCTGTCAATGGCTTTTCTGCCCGTCCCCTTGTTTGTGCTTCCCACGGGCCCTGGGAGGCAGCTGCGATGCAGTGGAGGGGCAGGATGAGGCCCAGGAACGGGAGCTAAATGCAGTCTTGGGTCAGTGGCTCCCCCGTCTAGATTTCAGTTGCCCTATCTGAAAAACGGAGCCAACCTTTTCCTCCTCTTTGAGGTGGGTCGCCCACGTGTGAAGCACATCAGCCACACAGCATGAGCAAGTGCCTACGTAGCAAGCCCCCGGGGGAGCTGTGTGGTAAGCCAAATTCTAGTCCAGTCGGTAGTCCTGGAAGCCGTTACTTTTGGGGACCCAGAGTGTTGCATGCCCGCCAGGAAACGCAGGGCCTCTCAAGGGAAATAATCCCCCTGGAGTTTTTAATGTACTCTGTTTAAAGATGGGCCACCGGGGAGCCGAGGGAGAGCCGATCCGACGGCCCGGCCCGCTGGAGACTGCAGTCGCGCTGGGCGTGGGAGGGAACCCGCAAGGCCCCGGCATCGCGGGAAACAAAGGAGGACAACGTGCCTCGGGAAGTGGCGAGGTGAAAGCGGCGGGTCGCGGCGGCCGGGCGGGCTCAGGCCACCGAGCGGCGCGCTCGGGCGTCCTAGAGAGGCCGAGGGAGGACTTCCGGCGCGGGGCGGAGCCCGCCTCCCGGACCGGAAGCTCGGCCGCCCAGCCGGGAGGGGGAGGGGGAGGTGGGCTTCGGCGCGCCGGGCCCCTCAGGCGGCCCAGCTGCCACTTGGGCCGCGTCCCTCAGCCGCTTCCGGCCCCGCGGCGGCAAACCGGACTGGCTGGTTTGGGGGGCGCGCAGCCCCGAAGCCCGCTCCGGGCCCGGCTCTCGGCCTCTAGAGCGCCCCAGGGCCGGCAGCGTCTTAAGACCCCGGGGCCCCGGCCCCAGCCCCTAAGAGAGGAAGGCCTGTGGAATGGCAAAGGTAGGCTTTCCCGCCGCTGCGTCCTGTGAGGGCGGCAGGTTCCACGTCACGTGAGCCGCACCGCTAGCGGGCCGGGCCTCGGACGTCGTAGGTCCTGCCCATCGTGAAGGGCGGCGGCGCCCACGTGGTGCCCGGGCTGAGCGCTCCGCCGCTCCGCGGAGAAAGCAAGGTCGGGGGTTGTAAAGCCCTGGAAAACCGTAGGGGCCAAGCTCCGCTCCCCGCTGTGGGGTCGCCCCGAGTCGGTGGCCCGGGAGACAGGTTACTGGGTGTCCGTCGCTCTGGTTACTGCCCTAACTCCCCCCGCGTGAAGCGCGGGCTTCTGTCATTCTGCAGATAGCACACTGCGGCTCAAAGGGGCTTGAGAGCGCAAGGGTGTAACGCCAGGATTTTCCTTACCTAACCTTGTGTTTTGGATGGGTTTTTTTGGGTGTGTTTTTGAATTAACTTACATGGAGTACTTCCCGTTGACTGCGATCCAGGTGATACAGTGTCCCTGCAGGACAGTCAGGAGCCTCGGTGGCCAGGTGGGCTAGGCATTGGGCCCGAAGCACAAATCTGACAGTCTTTGGGAAGAAAGATGAGGCTGTGCTCACCCTGAAGATTTACCGTCATGTCTGCGAGTCCCTACATAGCTTAAGTTCCCAAACCGCCCCCTTTTCAGGGGGGAAAATAAAGTCAGCGCCCCGGTGACAATGAGAACGTTTTAGACAGGTGGATGTTGGTGTCCCTTTTGCAGCTCCCTGGGGCCTCCCGGCACACCCCTGGGCGGTGTCGCCCTCTCTGGGGAACACTGCGAAATAGGGTCCCCATGAAGTTGGAAATGAGTCACAGGTGACCAGGCGGCCATGGTTGTGGCTTTGTTAGCCCAGGAAATGGAGTGTGCCCTGCCTTTCCCCCACGGGGAGTAGCCCTGTGTGACTTCAGTTCTTATCCCCGTGGGTGAGCGATCCTTCCTGCCTGCTCACGGCCGGAACATTGAGTTTCCTCTTTGAATAAGTGCATTTCTGTTAAAAAATATAGTAAAGAGAGAGTTGATATTTTTGGACAAAAGAATAAGGAAATAGTTTTTTAAAAAGCAAAGCGTGGAATCTGAGAAGAGAATGGAGGTGAAGCCGAGGTCACGTTTTAAAAATCTTTTGGTGCTATGGTTCTTGTTGCGATAACAACTTACCACAGACCAGAGGTCTTAAAATCCAGGCTTCAAACAACACAAGTCTGTTGTGGGACAGGTCTGTAGGACAAATGTCCACCAGGGGTCTATCTGAGCCCCAAATTAAGGTGCTGACTCAAGACAGAATCTATTTTCTTGTCGTCCCCCCCCTTCTTGAGCAGTTTCCCCAAACCCGGTGACACTGCCCCCTGGGGGTCGCTGAACCAATCCCAGGATCTTGATCATGGATTATGGACCATCTAGCACAGAAGTATTTAATTGCCAGGGGGGTACTGAGGAATGCCCCCTGAAAGGGAAGTACTGAGCCAAGAGGGTTTGGGGACCTGAATTCCAGAGGCCGCATTCCCTGGCTCACGGCTCCTGTCCTCTTCCAAGCCAGCAGGGTTGCATTTCTCTGACCACAGGTGGGAAAACCCTAACCAACTCACTGCCATCGAGTCAATTCTGACTCATAGTGACCCTACAGGGCAGAGTAGAACTGCAAGTGGGGGGCTCCTACATAAAACAATTCACACATCCATTATATCACTCTGACATGCACAATTGTGGGCGTGAACAATTTCTAAACAGTATCTGCTTGAGTCCTCTTTTCCCCTCCTTCCCCTCCCCTGCCACTCCCACAAACCCTTATTAGGTGCTATTATTTATACCTATCTTACCCTGCCTGTTCTGCCCCTTCACTTACTGTCCTGCTGTCATTGCTATCCACTCCTCCCCCCCCTTCCTCTACCCTCCTGAAATTGCTGCTCCCATTGCTGTTTCTGAGAGGGTTTGTCTATCCTGAGTTCCGTATATTGATAGCTCTCTCATCTGTGCTATGATACGCACACAGGTCTGGTGGGATTTGCTCGAGGTAGGACTGAGATCATAAAAGTGGGGGGAAGAAGGAGTAAAAACTAGAGGAGTGTTGTGTGTTTCATTGGTGATAAACTGCCCCCTGGATACATTTTCTCCTCCACGCAGCCCCTCTGACTGGAGACTGTAAATCTTTATGGAGTAGAAAGCCTGATCTTTGTCCTGCAGAGTGATTGGTTTTTGAGCTTCTGGATGGCAGTGAGTTTTTTGTTTTGTTTTTGAGTGATGACTTTGTGTCTAACTAGATAATCTAGCTAATTAGATAACTGACTAGATAATCCCCATCTCAAGGGTCTTCCTTCTATATCTGCAGAATTTCTTTGGCCATGTAAAGTACGCTAGTTCCAGGAAGCTGGGCATGGATATCTTAGGGGCACCATTATCTGCTCGTCACAGTTTGGTAAGGGTATGGAAATCTTTTGAATAAACACCAATCAAAAAAGTACACAGCTTAACACAATTTTATAAAACAAGAAAAAAAACTCCCAAAAAACCAAAACCCACACCTGTCTAATCAACACCCAGACCAAGAAATAAACACTGCCAGCACCTCAGATTCACTCCCCACCTCCCCAGCAACTTGACTTCTTGTATTTGTCTGGAAGTATTTTCAAATCCATCTCTTTATTTGAAACGCTTTAACCTTTTGCTTTATGTGTTTTCTCTAAATTACATATAATTATATATCAAATTAATTCTGTCACCGCCATTGACGGTGAATGCCAATTCATAGTGACCCTATAGGACATGGTGCAACTGTCCTTTGAGTTTTCAAGGCTGTAACTCGTTACAGGAGTAGAAAGCCCTGTCTTCCTCTCGCGGCTGGTGGTTTCAAACTGCTGACCTCTGGGTTAGCAGTCCAATGTGTAACCACTCCACCAGGACTCTGTTCATATGCATTTCTCTATCCATATAGCTATTTATCTTAGTCCTCAGAGCAACCTCCTTGCTTTTAAACACTTCATTTTTCCAAAACCACTTTATTGGGAGCTAATACATGGTCATATATATTATAGTAATCAATATACCTATTTTCTTTTCCACCTTATCCTTCTTGTTTGTATGTATGTTTTTTTTTCTTTTGTGGGTTTGGCCAGGTTTCTCTTCATCCCCTTTGCCTTCGTTGTGTTCCTCTTCTCTTTCCCAACAATTGTAGTCATTCTTAAATTGTTAATGTCATTACGTGGTAGTAATCCTACTCCACGAGAATGAGCCTATTCCTCCAGTCTCCTCAGGAAGATCATACCATTAGAATGGTTTTAACTGTCTCCTCTGCTCACTCAGCATTTCCATCAAACCGCATAGTTTCTTGTTTTAGTCTCGGGTTAGGTGGTTCACTAATGTTAATCACTTCTGCCAAAGAAGCCTTACTTAACACAATCCCCAGCCTATCTTCCACAATTGGAACAGAACTCTGTACCCTGTAAGATGTGTTGCCTAACTGTGCTACCTCTCCGTCTTTCACCATATGGGGCTCACCTCGCCATCGCTAGTTTAGAGATTTTTTTAGCACTTCCATCCGGGTGTGCAGATGACATGCGCACTGACTCTTGAAGGCCAGAGAATGCCTTTCTTTGGCCCATTAGCTCTGTGACATGCCTGGTTGGGTAATACTTTTTTTTCTCTTAGAAGTCTTTGCTAAGAGGAAGAAAGAGCTCTGCTTTTTCTTAGACATCCATTCTACTGTCTCCTACATGATCGAATGCCAGATGAGTAGACTCAAACTAGTCTGATTTTCGTTCCTTTATGAACCAGTCCCTGGGTGGTGCAGAAGGTTAAAGTGCTGGACCTCTAATGCAGAGGTCAAGTGCGCTCAGCGAAGCCTTAAACGAACAACCCCTTCTCCCCCCCCCCCCCGCCCCCCCGGCAATCTAGTCCCCCAATCGGCCAGTGACAGTCCTCTGGAGCACGGTTCTTTGGCCCCCACTGGCCCCTCAGCGACTAGAAGGTGACTGGTTATTCTGTTATCTTAAGTAGTCTTTCAGTGCAGATGCTTTTGAATTACTTGTTCTGTTTCTGGAGTTGAGGAATTTCATCAAGATAAGCTTGTCTTGATAAAGCCCTCAGGACCAATCATGAGTAGCAATACCAGGAGGGGCAGGGGAAGGTGGGGTAGAAAGGGGAAACCGATCACAAGGATCTACCTATAACCCCCTTCCTGGGGGATGGACAACAGAAAAGTGGGTGAAGGGAGACGTTCGATTGGTGTAAGACATGGGTCCTCAAATTTTTTACACAGGGGGCCAATTCACTGTCTCTCAGACCCATTGGAGGGCCGGACTATAGTTTTTAAAAAAATTATTAGCAAATTCCTATGCACACTGCACATACTTTATTTTGAAGTAAAAAACAAATGGGGCATAAACACCCGACAGGCAGGATAAATGTCCTTGGTGGGCCACATGTGGCCCGCGGGCCATAGTTTGAGGATGCCTGGTGTAAGACATGAAAAAATAATAATTGATAAATTATCAAGGGTTCACGAGGAAGGGGGGATAGGAAGGGAGAGGGGAAAAAGGAGGAGCTGATACCAATGGCTCAATTAGAAGGCAAATGTTTTGAGAATGATAATGGCAACAAAATGTACACCTGTACTTGACACAATAGGTGGATGTATGAATTGTGATAAGAGCTGTACAAGCCCCCAATAAAATGATTTTAAAAAGAAAAGATAAACTTGTCTTTGGATAAATTCAACCTGAGACTTTTCATACAAAGACTCAATTTTTATTCTTCATCTCTTTCCTCTCCTTTTGGGGCCAATAGCCGCTCCACAGGAGAAAGACAAAGCTTTTTACTCCCATAAATATTTACACTCTTGGAAACTCTTAGGGGCAGTTGTACCTTCTCCTACAGGGTCACTGTGAGTTGGAATTGACTGGATAGCAGTGAGTTTCGGTTGTTTATTTACATGGGCAGTCTGAGTTTGCCCTTCAAGTTCACCCTGAGAGCCATGGTTTCCTTCATAGATTTCTGATGGGTTATACGAGTTTTCCCATGATCTTCTGTGTCTTTCTGTAGCATCTGTGCCAATTACCAAGTACCGTATGTGCTCAAGTATAAGCTGACCCAAATATCAGCCTAGGCACCTACTTTTACCACAAACACTGCATTTAAAATGTGCTGGAACACTTGGCTTATACTCGAGTATATACAGTATGTATCATAGATGGTGAGAACTAACCATGGGGTGGATCTGTGGACCATTTGGGTCCACTAGTAGCCTGAGGGTAAGGCTCCATCTGTGACCAGGATACTATTTGGTTGGTGGACCCCAGTGGCATTTGGGGGATAGGTGCTAATTGAGAGGTTGAGAGACTTCCTTCTTCCTGCTGTCCAGACAGCCTAATGAAGGGCCACAGGTCCCTTTAGGGCAGTGGCTCTCAACCTTCCTCGTGCTCAACCTTCCTCGTGCCCAACCTTTGAATACAGTTCCTCGTGTGGTGACCCCCAGCCACAACCAGGCGACCCCTGAGAAAGGGTCATTCAACCCCCCAAAGGGGTTGCGACCACAGGTTGAGAACCGCTGCCTTAGGGACAGCTTGGAGGGGGATTTGAGTTGTGTACTTGTAGCAGGGTCCTACCTCAAGGGTCTCAGCAGCCCCCTTAATCAAGGGGCTCAGGATCTGTGCTGAGCCCAGGTCTAGAAGTGGAGTGACAGGGACTCTCCAGTGTGGCCACTGGAGTCCAGATTCAGCCCATAGGACCAGAGTTTTTCAGTTACAAAATCATGCTGGAGAGAAGGGCTTCTGAAATGGTGGTGCAAAGACCCCCCAAAAGTACCTTTCACAAGAAGCAGTTAAAGGACACTAGCAGAGTGATCAAAATTCACTTTTTCTGAACTCCGGAAATTAACCACAGACTTGCTATTTGTTTATTGGGGAGTCAGAAAAGTGAGCTCTGTGATGTTTCCACTGGCTTTTCTTCCCATCCTCCTCCCGAGGTCTACAATAGCCTTGAGCACCAGCAGCTGGACAACAGTAGGAGCTGGGAAAATCAGCAGGCACTGAAGGGAGGACAGGTTAAAGCCCTACAAGAGACCTAGCCCCCTGAGGACTTGCTCTGCGGACAGGCCTAAAAAGCATTCTTTTCAGTCTGTTTTTATTTGACCTGGCTCAGAGCGCGCTTGCCTGCTCTCTGCACAGTCATAACCGTGGGGCATTTGTAGGGTGCCGTAAGTGGCAGTTTAACAAAGGAGCTGTCTGAGGCACTGTCTTCAACTGGGTTCTACAGTAAAGCAAAACCAGTAAAGCTTATGTATGTGTATAGATCGATTTCTTTCAAGAAAATGGCTCCCACAGTTTCAGGAGCAGGCAGGCTACAGTCCATGGATCAGATGTTAGGCTGCAAAGCTTCTCTCCTGACTCCAGAATCTGCGGGGGTGCTGATGAATCCAATGGTGTCAGGGTCTGCAGGCAATATGGCAGGCCGTTGAATCAAGTCCAAAGAACCAGAAATTGAGGAGCCAGATGCACGATCGAGACCCAGCAAAAAAAGCAAGCAGGCTTTTCCACAGCATCTACTTCTACTGAAAGCAGGGCATACTTCTGAGGAAACTTCCTTTCAATTGATGGACCTGAGTAAGGGCGTTGCGCCCCACCCTCATCTTCATACAGCTGACATGCTGTTCATAGTAGGCTCCGTTGTGGAGGTGATTGCATTGTGTTAGATCTCATCATGGGGGATTTTACTAGATCTTAGCTGCCATACCACAGAATCCTGGCCCAGGCAAGTGAATATAGCTGTTACTGGTAGTTGTCAGAGGAAACCAGCCTTCAACAACCAAAGGGCCAGTAGGCGCAGTTGTACGGTGAAAATATATACAGATTAAAGTCACAGAGGATAGGAGAGAGAATAAAATAAAGGAGTCAGACATATTTTATGGTAGCATGCTCACCTCCGCTCCCCTTGATGGACCACATGGAACTGGAGGAGAGAACCTTTACTGTCTTGGGATATTTATAGATATCCATAAGACATGCATATTCAGTAGTTATATGCTTCACAAGGTGGGTGGTACCTGTATTAGGGTTCCTGATCGCACAGGTGAGGAAACCTAATACCTGCATTGGGAGGTGTGAGGGGGCTGGGTGACACAGGGGAAAAGATAGTAAAAGAATGCCTGCTGTGATTGGGAGAGAACATCAACCATGTGCACACTTTACGGCAGCATAGCTGTTAGGGAAGAATCTGGGAATATATAAAGCGGGATAATGTACTTGGACTTTACCCCTAATTTACCACAGTGGAGGCTTTCTTCCTACTGTGGAATACTAGCTTTCCAGATTCCCTCTGTTTTATAAGTTAGGGAATATAGTCCTCATCATATTTCCTCCCATGTTAGTTTCCCACAGGTAGTGATACCAATTAGAGTGAACAAGAAGCTTAAAATGAATAACTTGGGAATAAGATTATCCATAAAACCCTCTGCTGCCAAGGCGATTATGCTGTAGGACAGAGTTCCAAGCTTATAAATCTTTATCGAAGCAGACCATTACATCTTCCTCCTAAGAATAGACTAGCAGAACATTCAAGCCACTAACTTTTCATTATCAGCTGTGCCTTATCGACTGCACCAACAAGACTCTTAAGATATCCATGGGGGTCTTTACAAGCTCCAACATGTTCTTGGAACCAGAAGGTCTTAAGCATGTGCAGATCTGTTTGTGCACATAGCCCAGAAAACCTTGAGAAGGCCCTAATCTCTTCATTCTAGCTGTTCTTAGAAATGGAAGTGCAAGCAGGAAGCAGACGAAGGCAGTGCTGGAGACTGCCTGATGGAGTTTGGAAAACATGACTCACCATACCCACAAGTCTGGGAGAATGACTGGCTCAGAAGATAGTTAGGGAGTCTCCAATCTTCATTAGCTGATGTGGACTCGAGTCAAGTGAACGCTCTAACGTCACGAGGGAGAAGAAGCTGGACCTGCACGAAGCTGAGTCTTAAGAGGCATTGGTCAAGTACAGCTTTGCCGTCAAACCACTCTATTTCTGACACCAGCCGCTCCTCCCACTTGTTGCAGCAGCCACACAGAACTCCCAGGTCAAATTCACGGTTACACGATGTATCAGAGAAGTTACAGGCTGCGGACGGCTCAGGATCACGATCAACTTGGAAGGAACAGGAAAAATTTGAGATGAGCGAGCGGCAAGGACGCACGCTGGAAAGCCATGGAAGGATCTCCAAAATGCCAAGGACATTCTCCCTCCTGCAAGACAGGACAATTTCTCACCAGAACAGCTCTCAGAGCAGAACGGCTCCTGGAACAGATAGGCTCTCCACTGGAAGAGCCTGACCGCTGTTCTCAGCCAGAGCCCTGTCTTCCTCCAGTGACCCGTGGGGAAGGCTTCTCTGTGGAGACCTCTCCATCACTGGCTTCACCACACACCATCGGCCTCTCTTCTGGCCCAGCTCACAGCGAGTATAGTGGAAGCGCCCCCAGCTCATTGTTCTTAGCGCTCGCCCGCTGAGACCCGTGTTTCAGCCCGGGAGGGGCACCTCTCTCAGACAACCAGAGCTTCAGCAATCCTCAGTGACCTACGGGATTTCAATCAACTCAGGCTTGGTTAATTACCGGATGGAAAGCCTCAGCCCACGTTGTTCCTCATTCACCTAGGGAATCAGCATCACCCCTGGGGATAACCTGAGCAAAAGTAGCTAACCCTCAGGAATAGAATACGATCTTGGGATCTCACAGCAGCTCGTTTCACGCCCCCACCCCCTCTTGTTTCTCCAAAGAACTAGGGTAAAGGCAACTCCTCGGAGCTTAGAAAACCTGAGCCATTTGTCCAAAGAACCAAGGCAAAAGGCCACCTAAAGGGACTTATTTCACCACAGCCCACCACTCAGCTCACCAAGCAAGGACTGCAGCAGCCGCACACTATACAGGATACAGACTGTAGACGTAGTGCAGGTGTTCCCGAGAAGCTCCAATTCTTAACAGTCTTGCTATTAGCCAGAAGGTTGGCAGTTCCAACCCACCCAGAGGCACCCGGCGATCAGCTTCCAAAAGGTCACAGCCTTGAAAACCTAAGCAGATGACGATAAAGCCTTGGGTGCGTAGGGTCAGGTCTCCAGAGGGACACATCGGGCATTTCAAGGGTCCTTTGTAGCTAACGAAACATGGCACACAGAGTAGCAGGAAAACTGCCTCTGTGGAAGCCCAGAAGTTGAATCAACTCGTCAGAGATTTAAAATCAACTGTTTCAAAGATTTTTTTTAAAGAAGGAAGCCATGTTGAGAAAAAAAGAAAATACTAAAAGGTGGCCTCACTAAACTGTTGAAGTTAGTTGCGGATTCTGACTCAGGACAAGGCCGAGTGTACAGAGCAGAACTGCTCCCTGGGGTGTCTTAAGGCTGAGCAGATCACGAGGCCCGTCTTCTGAGGCCCCTCGGGGTGGGTAGGCCGATCTTCTTTCAGCCACTGGTCAAGAGCTGACCTGTGTGTGCCACCCAGGCGCTCCCTTCACCAAATACAGAAGATCAATGAACACAACACTGCTCAAACTCACTGCCATCCAGAGTCTCCCAGAGACCCTCTAAGACAGGGCAGAACTGCCCTGTGGGTTTCCAAGACTATAACTCATAGAAGAGCACCTAGATCCGTGGTCCTCCACCTTCCTCACGCCGTGACCCTTTTATACAATTCATGTGGTGGTGACCCCCCCCAACCATAAAATTATTTTGGTTGCTACTTCATCACTGTCATGTTGCTACTGTGATGAATCAGGTGACCCCCCTCCTCCCCAGGGTTGCAACCCACAGGTTGAGAACTGCTGACCTAGATTCAGATGGGGTCTATTAGAGGGCTGTTTGCTGCCTGGGTTGGCTCCTCAGTCACTTTGTACAGGATGCTGAGAAGCTGTAGAAACAGGCAGATGCAGACTCAAAACCCAACTGGGTCTCTGACAGGGAAAAAGGACTGCACATCCTGGGTCCGAGCCCTTGGCTCCCTTCTGCCACCTGGATAGAGCTTGGGGAGAGCAACCTCCCCCGAGTAGCCACGGCAGGGAGACTAGCACTTGTTACAGGAGTAGAAACCCTCATCTCTCTCCCCAGGAGTGACTAGTGCTTTCAGACTGTTGACCTTGCAGTTCGCACACCAACACAACCTACTCCTCCAGCCAGGGCTCCTTCATATGGAAGTGTTGTTGTCTTAAATCATTTTATTGGGGGGCTCAGACTCTTATCACCATCCATCCATCCATTGTGTCAAGCACATTTTCAAAACATTTGCTTTCTACTTGAGCCCTTGGTATCAGCTTCTCATTTTCCCTCCTCCCTCCCCTCTCTCCCTCATGAACCCTTGATAATTTATAATTTTTTTCTCATGTTTTACATTGACCTATGTCTCTTTCACCCACTTTTCTGTTGTCACCGCCCCCCCCCCGAGGGTTATAGGTAGATCATTGTGATCGGTTTCCCCTTTCTCCCCTTACCTTCCCCTTCCCCTCCTGGTATGGGTACTCTCAATATTGGTCCTGAGGGGTTTATCTGTCCTCGATTCCCTGTTTTTCCAGCTCTTATCTGTACCTGTGTACATGCTCTGGTCTAGTTGGATTTGTAAGGTAGAATTGGGGTCATGATAGTGAGGAAGAAGCATTCAGGAACTAGAGGAAAGTTGTATGTTTCATCAATGCTATACTGCACCCTGACTGGCTAGTATCCTCCCCAAGACCCTTCTGTAAGGGGATGTTCAGTTGCCCACAGATGGACTTTGGGTCTCCACTCCACACAATGATAGGAGTTTTTGTTCTGGTTCTTTGATGCCTGATAGCTAATCCTTTCGACACCTCTTGGTTACACAGGCTGGTGTGCTTCTTCCATGTAGGCTTTGTTGCTTATCAGTTAGATGGCAGCTTGTTTATCTTCAAGCCTCTAAGTCCCCAGATGCTATCTCTTTTGATAGCCAGGCACCATCAGCTTTGTTCACCACATTTGCTTATGTACCTACTTTGTCTTGAGCAATTGTGTCAGGAAGGTGAGCATCATGGAATGCCAGGTTAATAGAACAAAGTGTTCTTGCATTGAGGGAGTACTTGAGTAGAGGCCTAATGTCCATCTGCTCTCTTAATACTTAATATATAAATATATATACATAGATTTATTCCATCATCATATAAATATATTTGTATAAGTACTTTATTCCATCATCATATATAAATATATTTACATATGTACATGCCTATATAGACCTCTATAAATGTCCCATGTGGACATTTCCATGGAAATTTTGGAGTGGAAGCCAGGTGATTTGGGCACATGAGGGAGGCTGTGAATTCTGGTTCGTGGAGTGCTGAACCCACCAAGTAGACACAATGAGCAAAGCTCACCTAAGTTTTAAAAAAGTTACAGGCAAGGTTATTATTTGCAATCAAGTGGTAGACATGTTCAAGGAATCTTGTGGGGAGTTGATCCCTCCGCATCTTGTGGTGGATGTGTGAATGTGGCACATAGAGGGCAGAGGAACAGTGGACTGGTGGGACAGAGGACATCGTAGAAAGCGGGACCAGAATAAATAATGTGGCTGTGCCCGGCCGATCAGCCAGTCGTTTCCCAGGCCCGCTTTCCAGAGGCCTGTTTCATTATGGCATAAGAATTCACTGTGTGCATTTATCACAGTAATTTTTTTGTTGTTGTTCAGTAAACCTTTCGTAATAGTAAAGAGAGTCTGGAATTGAAAAGTACAGTAACAAAAATGAAAACATTTACTAGCTAGTGTGAACTACAAAAAGAAAGAATCGGGCGACCTGAAGGCAGGTCATTTAGGGTTGGTCAGTCAGAGAACCAGTAAGAAGGATGGAGGGAAATGAACAGGAACCTATGGGGACACCACAGGCTTCCCAGCATCATCCACATGGTGGGAGTCTCCAGAGGAGTGAGAAAAAGAGGAAGAATGGATACATAACTGTAATAGTCACACACACACACACTGTACTCTGTTGGGAAAGCAATCTGCACGGGCAAGAAGCACACCAAATTCATAATCAGATAACTTCAATGAGATGCCGATCTTGAAACGTCTACTGAAGGACAAGAGAGGACCTTGACAGCAGTACGTAAAGGGAACTCATCACAGACAACCCTTTCATCAGATTAACAGCCAACTTCTTATGAAAACTATCAGGCCAGAAGGCATTCAAATGTTGAAAGAAAAAAAATCCAAAGCTGTCAACCGAAGAGTCTTGATCCAGCAAATACTGTTCTTCAAAAACAAAGGAAAAATGAAGACATTCCTAGGCCAAGGTAAAAGCCGAGAGAATCTGTGCAAGCCAACCTGCCCTACAAGACAAACAAGTGGAGTTCTACACCAGCGATACCGAACAAAGGAAGCTGCACAGGGAAATAGAAAAGACAATGTACTTCCATTTTTCACTCACAATTTCATCTATAGATTTAGAAGACAGTTGCTCAGTGTGTACAATGTGGATGGGTTTCAAATTTTTAAAGATGTAATAGCTCAAAGGAGAACTAAGGATGGGGTGATATAGGAGCAAAGTTTTTGTGTGCTATTGAAATTAAGGTGGTATTAATGTACAGCTGATACTTTTAAGCTAAAAAACTAGTTTCAATCCCCAGGGTAGTGTGAGGAAGATAACTGGAACGAATATAGAGTAAGAGAAACAAAAAGGAGTGAAATGGTACACTAGAAAATATTTAGCAAGATGGCAGTCATGGAAGAGCAGAGGGGGGGGGGGAAGACTGAAAAATTACCTAAGTCAGTAATTATATTAAATCTAAATGGGCTAGATATGAAAACCAAAAGCCGAGATTGACAGGTGGATTTTTAAAAAATATACATGACCTAAATATATGCTGTCTTTTGAGTCATAGGCACAAATAGGTTGTAAGTGAAGGGATGGAATACGACATATTGGACAATCATAAGAGATGTATAATGGCTAAACAGACAAAGCGGAACTTAAGACAAAAGTGTTACCAGGGAAACAGGACATTTTATAATACTAGAAGGGGCAGTCCATCAGGAAGACAGGAGAATTATAAGCATATGCACCTGTCACTAAGACCCCAAAGGACCGAAGCAAAAACTCACAGAAGGGTAAAAAGACAATTCAGCAACAAGGCTTGAAGATAAACAAGTGGCCACCTAGCTGAGAAGCAACAAAGCCCACATGGAAGAAGCACACCGGCTTGTGTGACCAAGAGGTGTCCATAGGATTAGCTATCAGGCATTAAAGAACAAAAAATCCTATCATTCTGAATGAAGGGGGGTGCTGAGTGGAGACCCAAAGCCCATCTGTAGGCAATTGGACATCCCCTTACAGAAGGATCTTGGGGAGGAGACAAGCCAGTCAGGGTGCAGCATAGCAACGATGAAACATGCAACTTTATTTCATTCCTAAGGATGCTGGGAATAATTAGCCAGCGCCCAAACCTCTACAAGCCACGGAATCATTTGTTGCCTGCTGCCTTGCATGTTTGATGTGCCTGTCTGTCTCATCTTTGGTGAATAAGTCCTACTTTGGGTTCTCATTCCATGGGCCTGCTGAGATCAGGGATTCCATCGCAGTGGTGGCACCTCTGACAGTCAATAGGCCTACTACCAAGGAGAGCAACCAAAGAGCTTTCCCAGGTTGAGGATGCTTCTCGTAGTAACGTCTATCTCAGTGTGTCAGGCAAGGGAGTGTCTTCTGAACTCTTTCATGGAAAATAACTGGCAAGTCATACGTGAAAATTCAGTCCATATTCATACAGATTAAGTGTTTAGATTTTCTCCACCTGATGCCTGCGAAACCCCAGCATCTTAACCTCACAAACTGTAGGCCACCATTGAGTGCACATTTCAGGTAACCAACCAAAGAAACTCTTGGACAACTTCAGGTGCACAAACCAGCATATGTATTGAATTGGAAATAGCTAGTGAGTGCGCCCGTCTCAATGAATCTGGCCCCTTCTGTTGTTCTTTCTTCCTCTTCGGCCTAACATTACCCTAGGGACCAATTCTCACACCCCACCCCTGATGCACAGTAGCCATGTCTGACAGTTACTCTGATATGTAAATTATTTCCTGCTGAGTCAGAGTCTACAGGACCCTCTGAAACATGCTGGTATTTGACCCTACCTGGTAAGGCTTAGTGGAGATGGATTTTGAGAAAGGTAATCACAAAGTTATCAGGCAGAAGAAAGCTAGTCTCCTTCTGGAAGGTAGCCAACTTTTTTGTCTTCTTTTTCAATTGTTATAAAAATACATGTAATACAGCATTGGCCAATTCAGTATAGGGCAAACTTCTTAAGTTAAGGAGACTGAGTGACTTGGGAGTTCAGGGTCATTAGTTTTAACCGAGTCTAACCAGCGGTACCAGGCTTGACTGGTGCCCCATCACATGGCACAGCTGATGAGACGGTGGCTTTAACTGTTACTGTAATTCATCATCCAACATAATGAAATCTTGTGTTGTGTTTTTAACCCTATCAGCCCTGAGTCTATAAGAAGTAATAGCTCGTTTTATAACTGTCCCGGAAGCTCTTTGGTTCTAAGAGAGAGACCCGATCTGAGAATGGACAGATGGACAGACGGGAACTTATTTTTCTCTCCGTCTTGACTCAGTGCACTAAAAGCCGTGCTCAGGGCCCAGCCTTTGCTTATTACCACAGCCGTGACCGTCAACATCGGTCACTTGGACTCCCGGGCCCTGGGCTTCATTTGGTAACGTGTCACAATCAACTGCTGGTGATGACATGATTAACCAATGCCATCACCTGCCGGGGATGACCAACATCCCATTTTCCATTGGCAAATCAACCTCTGATGTGCTCATGCGTAAGGGTGTAGCCAAGTGAATCCCAAACGCTGATCTTTAAGGCTTTCTCCCAGGGCCAGTCCAAGTACCCCACCTGTATTAGGCAAGCAGTTCAGAAGACAGAGTCTCACAAGGGATGGGATATAAGAAATTCTTCACAAGGGATTGAAAGAATGGAATCAGCGAGTAAAGCTATTTCCATTGCCTCACATGCGTGTGGAAAGTTGGACGTTGAATAAGGACAACCAAGAAGAATTGATCCAGGTGAATGGTGGTGCCGGAGAAGAATATCCAAAGTCCTCTGGACTGCTGAAAGGACAAACACATCTGTCTTGGAAGAAGCAGGACCAAGAGTGCGCCTTAGAGGCAAAAATGGCAAGATTTCGTCTTACATACTTTGGACATCTTGTCAGGAGAGAGCAGCCCCTGGAGGAGGATGTCATGTTTGTAAAGTGGAGGCGCAGCAAAAGAGAGGAAGGCCCTTGAGGCCTTGGACTGACGCTGCGTGTGGCTGCAGCCATGGGCTCAGGCACAGGGATAGTGGTGAGGATGGCACAGGACCGGGCAGTGCTTGTGTTCTGTTGAGCGTGAGGTCACCGTGGGTCAGAGCCGACTGAATGGCACCCAACACGGACAACAAAGGAAGCTAAGAAAGACCAGACTAGGACAACTGCACTCTGCAGGAGCCCCGTGCCTGAGAGTAGCAGCAGCATGGTCAGCTCTACAGAGAGCCCTTGTCGACTTCAAGCACCAGTGATTCCCCATGGACCCTCAGTGAGTGCCGTGAAGAGGAAAACCAGGCTGCCAGAGAAACCTTACCCTTCCTGGAAGGCAGCCAAATTGCCCGTGGTGTGCCCGCAGTGTTTTCCAGACCAGGGGCTGTGAACTCACCCAGAGGCCACTTGCTCTGCACACGCACCCGAGACTGTACACCACTGCGTGTCCCCGTAGAGGATGAGCAGCCGAAGACCTGTGTGTGCAGCAAGAGCAGGAAAGGTGAAACCGATGTGGGAGCCACTGAACCAGGAAGAACAGCCGTGATCTTGCAGTGCCCTCTAGCGACAAACCTTAGTATCATTTCACACGGAGAAGTACCAGTACTTGGTGTCCAGCTCCTATCTCAAGACAGACACCAAAGGAGGGTACGTGTTTGGAGCCCAGAGGCGTTATCTCGGTGACTAACTACCACAGTTGCAGAATCTCCATAAATTAAAGCAAACAGCCCGTGGTATGTGGCAAATCACACAGACTTTGGTTTGTGGCCCATAATTAACCAAACTGGCTTCCTCATCAATGTGGAAGAAATTTGCCTTCTGTTTCCTTACAAGTTCTGTTCTCTTAGTTTCTTAAGGCTGTTGTAACAAGTTACTGCCAGCTGGTAATTACCACAAAACACAAACTTTTGACTTAAACAACGGGGAAAAATTAATATTTAAACAAAATTTGAGACTTATTGGAATCTTACAATTAAACACAATTATAAAGAACTTTTTAAAATCATTTTAATTGGGGGCTTATACAACTCTTACTTATCACAATCCATACATCCATCCTGTCAAGCACATTTGTACATTTGTTGCCATCATCATTTCCAAAACATTTTCTTTACACTTGAGCCCTTGGTATCAGCTTTCCCCTACCCCCTCATGAACCCTTGATAATTTATAAATCATTTTTTCATGTCTTACATTGACCGATGTCTCCCTTCACCCAATTTTCTGTTGTCCATCCTCCTGGGAGGGGATTATAGGTAGATCATTGTGATTGGTCCCCCCTTTCTTCCCCACCTTCCTTTTCCCCTCCTGGTATCACTACTCTCAATATTGGTCCTGAGTGGTTGATCTGTACTGGAGTCCCTGTGTTTCCAGTTCTTATCTGTACCTGTGTACCTGCTCTGGTCTAGCCGGATTTGTAAGGTAGAATTGGGGTCATGATAGTGGCAAGGGAGGAAGCATTCAAGAAATATAGGAAAATTGTCTGTTTACTCCGTGCTACACTGCACCCTGACTGGCCCGTCTCCTCATTGTGTTACCCTGATAACACATTTGGACCTCTCTAGTTGTAAAATATTAATAGCATTGCCTTTATTTCAGCCATTTTTCAGTGTACAGACCAGTGGTGTTAATCTCACTCAGTGTTGTGCAGCTGTCGCTAAAATTTGGTTCCAGAACTTTTCATCACCTCCAACAAAAACTGAACCACTATTCAGTTTCCCTTCTGTACGCCCTCCCTCTGGCCTGTGGTAGCAGCTACCAGTGGACTTTCAGTCTCTCTGGCATCTGTCTCCTAGTCTGGCTATCTCATGGAAATGGGTTCATGTTTGTGCTTCTGTGTCTGACTTAGTTCACTTAGCATGGCGTGTTTGAGATTCATCCTTGTCTTCCAAGGTCATTTACCAATCTGACACCAACCACCCGCTCCTCTCACAGCACTCTCTGGTCTGTATTTCTCTGTTGTGTTCGACAGTGTTGCAGTGGCCGCGCAGAACTCACGGACAGTACTCATCGTACTGGGAGTTAGCAGCTTACAATTTAGGATCAGAAATGCGCAGGATACAGTTCTTCAGACAGGACAGCTTCTTGTAAGTCAGTGGTTCTCAACAGTTTCTCATGTGGTGGTGACCCCCAACCATAACATTATTTTTGTTGCTACTTTATCACTGTCATTTTGCTACTGTGATGAATCAGGTGACCCCTATGAAAGGGTCGTTGAACACCCCTCCCCCAAAGGGGTTGCGACCCACAGGTTGAGAAATGTTGCACTAGACGCTCCCTTCTCACATCAAACAAGGGAGCTGGCCCATTAGCCCCTGCCCCGAAGGGGTTCACAAGCAAAGCTCTTTCATGAGGCCAAGCAGGTGAACAGCACTGAAAACACCCATTTATGAACTTCTAAGGCTGTAGGTCAGCGGGGCTTGGTTGGATTTTCTGTGAAGAGTTTCTCAAGGCCAAAGTCCAGGCTAGCCTCTTCTCC
Source organism: Tenrec ecaudatus (assembly GCF_050624435.1). Lineage (NCBI taxonomy): Eukaryota > Metazoa > Chordata > Mammalia > Afrosoricida > Tenrecidae > Tenrec > Tenrec ecaudatus. The sequence continues at coordinate 125,794,280 of NC_134541.1, read as the reverse complement.
AGAGAATTCGGGGAAGCATCAGACAGCACCTCAGATTGTTGACTACAGCCAGTTCCTTGTGCTTATAGGACTCTGTTTGCTGTTGCCTGAGCTGCCTGGAAGCCCCCTGGTGCAGAAGCCACCAAATCATTCCACAGTTCCGCCATGCTTGCCTCGCTGTCGATTTTCCAACCAGCATAGGCATGGTGGGCAGCTTCCCCATCTGGAAGCTGTAACCGAGCTAACGTGCTGCTGGGTGTGTTTTGGGGCTCCCCACCGAGGAACGCAGTGAAAGCTGTGGGCACGCGAAGAGCAGCAAGGTCAGCGTTTGGAAGGGATTCCAGGTGGCCTGCAAAGGGCCTTGCCCAGTGTCCGCCACTGCTGCTCACGCCCTTGGCCAGGCCCCAGCATCACCCACAGGCTGCTGCCCAGCTGTCTGTACGCCACCCAGGTGTGAGCTGGCCGGGGCCAGTCAGCTCCTTCCAGGGCCTGCCTTCCCTCCCCACTCCTGCCCTCCTCACCTGAGCAAGGCGGGGAGTAGAGCCATGTGCCTCGCTCAGGCAGGGGCTCCCGTTTATAGGAGCAGAAGTTGTGGGCAGCGAGTAGGTGGCTAGCCTTTGCTCACTCGTGCTCCGGACTGTCCCCTAACATGCTTTCTCTTCCATCTCTGTTTTTGTAAACCTAGAGGCAAGCGTGGGTAGCTGCCTGCCCTTCTCGCAGAGGTGGCCATGGTGAATGTCGGTTGTGACTACAAACACCTGCCTCCCCCTTTCGAACCGAGTGCTGAAATGCACTGCCGTGGCTAAATGGGTGTCAGGGGCCACCCAGTTCTCTCAGAGCAGGGACCCCTTCCTCCTGCTGCCATCCCTAACCCCTTACTTAGTCTCTTCTCCACACTTAGGAAGCATTTCTGCTGTGCTGCCTGGCATGGAAGGGCCATCCCTATACATGGGCAGTGATCATGTGAACCCAGGAGCCCCGCCTCCTGTAAATACCTAGGAGCCGACCTTTCTACGTGGAGTTACCCCAAAGGTGTTCTTCTCCCTGACCACCAATGTCTCCAGCTTCCTGACTGGCCCGCCAACGATCTGGGCAGAGACCACTACCTTCAAATTGCCAGAGACCCGAAGAGTGAGGCTGGCATTTCGGGGATGCTGGTAGTAGGGATTTTCGTCTTTGCCAAGACGATGCCTTGGGTGGCCGCGGAGCAGTCTCGGGTTTCCACGCGGGGCTTCTGTGGCTGTGATGAACAAAGGTGGCTCCGTTCCAACATTCCCAGACCTCGAAGGCCATCCCAGCAGATGTTACTTCCTAGCAGGGATTTAGCGAGCAGAAATGTGCCGGCTGTGAGCGAGAGAGTAGCCATGTCCAGCCTTACAAAAAGCCTGTCCCCGTGGGCCCCGTGCCACGCACTCTACTTCCATCTTCTCGTGTCAAGGCCTTCAAGGAGCCGCTCTGTGCTTAAGAGGCTTCTGTGCTGTCTGATGTTCACATTACTAGTCGATCACCAACAAAAATGGAAAGCCTTTGTCTTTCTTTCTGTATTGGATCTTTACCAATTTGATCAATTAAGACACAATTTTAAGTAAGGTAAACTGCAAATACCATTACAATGTGGCTAATTTGGGGGCCGCTTCATATGCTTCCAGTGTATACAGAAATGGTAACAACTGCATTCCTAAAAGCCTGCCATTGAAACTAGTCCTAAACGTGTTAATGCTAGAGGGTTAACACGTTTCTGACCCGTGTTCTTTCAGCACCCATAAATGTCTGTTTTTTTCCATCTTTCTAAGGTTTCAGTAATCCCACTAGATCTTATTTTTATACCTTCCTAGAGTTTTTGTAATCCTACTGGGCCCCCAAACAAAAGGAAACTTTCTTAGAATAAGCTGAGATCACAGGGCTGTGACACTGGCTTCCGGTTGCACAGTTGTAAGGTTTTAAGCCAGAGCTGCTGGTCACCTAGCACACCCCTTGTTAAAAACTATGAAAACAGCACGGAGGCCAGAGAAGGCTGCCAGGGCATGGGAGACTGACTCCCACCAGGCCAAGGGCGGGCACACCTTCTTCACCAGCCCTCCTCCCCTATTCTGACACCAGCTCTTCCTCCCACATCACTCTACTTTTCTGTTGGGTCTTAAAAGGTGTTTTTTTTTAATATTGTTGAGATTATGTGCAGCAAAACATACCCACTCAATAATTTTTACACGTACAACTCAGTAACACTGATCACAATCTTGAAGATGTATAACCATGTTCACCCTCCCTTTCTGAGTTGTTCTCCCCTCATTAACAGCAACTCTATCTCAGCGGTTCTCAACCTGGGGGTCGAACGGCCCTTTCATAGGGTCGCCTGATTCATCACAGTAGCAAACTGAGTGATGAAGTAGCCACAGAAATAATTGTATGGTGAGGAACTGTATGCAACGGTTACAGCAGGAGGAAGGTTGGGAACCACTGCTCTGTCTGATCTTCTGAGTTGCTCTCCTCACGTGGCTCCTGTATAGACAGTTCCTTAAAGAGCACTATACTCCAGCAGAGACTTACTAGGTTGGCTGAATTGTTGTTTGCTTTGAAGGAGACTTCAGAGGACATTTCTCGGCGTCAGGTCTAAAGATACCTCAGGGTGCTTCAAGGGTTCATCCAGCCTCCCAGGCTCCAGAAAATTGGGAGTCTGAGGACTTGAGGATCAGGTTCTGTGTTTTATCTCTTTTGAGAAGGGTTTTTCTGTAGAACCTTTGACCAGAATGGTCAGGACCACAACGTGGACTTCAGACCACACAGAAGGTATCAGTTACAATGGGTCAGCAGAAAATGGAGCCTCATTCAAGCCAAAATAATGAAGTTCGGGAGACCAGACTGTCTCACGAGAAGGGGACTAGAGGAACCCCCATGATAATGACTGAAAGACACCCTTGAAACTGAAGCCGCTCCCAGAGGTCAGCTTCCAGTCATATATTAGATGGGACTACAAAACAAACATCACCACACAGGTGCACCTCTGAACAACCAGCTATGAGACCAAACAACAACAGGCAACACTGTCCGCCAACCAAAAATGAGAAGACACGGAGGGGGAGGGAACCAGGACATGTGGAAACACGGCAACACATGGTAGCGGTTGCAGCCACAGTCCTAGAACAAGGTGTGTCTGAACTCTTGTTTAGGAAAGCTAATTCGCCTGGTCACCTTTTACCTAAAGCACAATGAAGTGCTGTCTGACTAAGCTCAGTCAGGACAGCCTGGTAGTGCAGCAGGCTGTGCACTGAACTGCTCACCGCAGGTCCGGTGGTTAGAACCCACCAGCTGCTCCGTGCGAGAGAGATGAGGCAAGCTTGCTATTCCCATCAAGATTCACAGTCTTGGAAACCCATCAGGCGGTTGGTTCTACGCTGTCCTGTAGTGCGGCTGTGAGTCAGAATCTGCTAGAGGCCAGTGGGTTTGCGTTTGATTGAAGGGTAGCTGTACACCATCTAGCTCTTCTGGTCTCACGGCAAAGGAAGGAACTGCCCCTGGAGGCCCTTGGCCACGCACTCCCTTGCCTCCTGATTCTTTTCTCTGCTGCCCAGGACAGTAGAGGCCAGTCGCTGGGTCTTGTCCCAAGTGGCTTCCTGTAAGCCTTTAGGCCTCCAACATTATTCACTGGAGCACTCACTAGATCACAGGCATGAAACCACAACTGTATGCATCCAAGCCAGTGAGCCCAACCCCACAAGGTGTTTGAGCGCAAGCAGCCTCACAGCGACTCCGTTGTGGTGGTGCCTTTCCTATCATTGTCATTACATCGACCACACCACGCTTGCCAATTCAACCCTACACTTAGCCAGTGTGATTTTTCCATCATGGTAGACAGAGGGACTCAATAAACAGTGAGTCCCCTCTCTCCCTCCACTGCTTGGTAAGCACCTGTCGGTGTTAGTCTCTGAACATTAACCTGTTCTTGTCTTCTTGATGCCATTAGTCATACAATATTTGCCCTTCTGTGATTAACCAACGTATCAGAACTTCACATCCCCTCCTCGTGGAGCAGCCGTCCGTCCCGCGTGTACACTGCGTTTTGTTCATCCATTCACCTTGGGCTCGTGCTCACGGTGCTGCGGTGAGCAGTGGCGCCCAGCCACGGTCTGCATCTGTGTGGCGGCGGCTTCTTCACAGATACCTAGGAGTGGGATTGCTGGTGAAGGCTCCCTTGTGCGTCAGTTACAGACTCACAGCCTTTCCCTGCATTTCACTGAAGCACTTTCTGCCGTCAACAGGAAGGATACTGTAGACCCGTCTTGATTCCTCTTGCCCCTAAAAATGCAATCATCTGCGCGCCAAGAACTCGGTTATTTTCTGATGGGAAATATAAGACCCACATATAGGCACTAGTGATGCATGAGAATGTGTGTGTGTGTGTGTGTGTGTGTGTGTGTGTGTAAAGTACTGAATTTCCCTTTAAGTAGTGATAGAAAAGCAGGCTGAAGGGGAAAAAATGTTTTAAGGTTAAGACTTTATGTTGGTCTTTCCAGTGTGGTACCTGCCTTTCTGATGGTCAGTGGTGACCAAACGTCACAGCCCTTGGAAGCTGCCGTGATTGTGATCAGTATCTTACAGGGGAACACACTGAGCCCTCCAGAAACTTAACTTGCCTAAAAACACACTGCAACTAAGTGTTGGCTGGGAGAGAGTCAAACCCAGCTGTGTCTGATTTCTAACACCTTAGCTCCTCTTTGCTCAGTGTCTCAGCCAGCCGGTGGTCCCACCTAGGGTCCCCAAGGCAGGGCCTTCCTAGCAGGGTGTCAGGGTGGGCAGAAGAGGAGCCTCTCCCAGAGCTGTTTTTTCTCCCTGCAGGACCCTGGAGTGCGGATCACAAGGAGAGCCTTCCATGAGAAAGCCCTGAAGACAGAGCCCATACGGCGGCTCCTTCCCAGGAGAGGGCTCCGGACAAAGGCTCGGCCCGGCCCCATGGGGTCGGTGCCGGATACCAGAGCTTCTGGGGGAGGAAACAAGGTCCTGAGGGGACTCAGGACAAGCCCCCAGGGGAAGGGAAGGTGAGCTGGCTCCCTAGTAAGGTGAGGAGGGCCTAAGGCTTCTCTTGGCCACCCCTAAATGCCAGGCCAGCCACTTACCTGCGCCCCAGGTGGGAAGAGCTTCCGAGCTCCATACTCACCCAGAAATCCGGGCCTGTGAGCAGCCCCAAGTTAGGTCACAGGGCCCCCCTTGCTGCCCAGGTGTGGGAAGGACTTCTAGCAGACTGAGGACCTCTCCCAGCCAGCCTTAGAGGATGGGCACCAGAGGTCCTCCGCACCTCCAGTGCTGGGTGCACTGGTGCCTCCGTGTTGCCCCCGCTCATGCCAGCACTCCGTCACCGCCAGCGGCTGGGCCGAGTGCAGGCAGTGCCTCCCCCAGCCGCCGAACTCCTTCCCGTAGCATCATGCCGCTGTGGTCCAACCAGGCCCCAGCCTGGGTAGGCCAAGATCCCTGGGGCCCAGCACCTGCACTACCTCACCCTCCCCTCAGGAGGGGGGCAGGGCAGTTGGGCTGGCCAGGCTACCGGCACCACCTTCTCAAGTCCCCCTGCGTGTCGGTCATGCTGCTCACCTGGGAACTGACAGGACAGAGGACCTGCAGCTGGGCTCTCCCGCGGCTCCACTCCTTGCCGGTGGTGAGTGCCATAGGACCCACGGGTGGGGAGGTAGGAAGTGGCCCAAACTGGCTGGAATGAGCCGGCGCTTTGTAGCCCAGCTGAGAATCTTCACCTGGAGGAGGCCCAGAGCCAAGGAGCCGCTTGACCCAGGAGTGTAGCTCCAAGGGCTTCTTCCATGAAGCTCTCTGCTGCTGGACCTCCCCGACTGCACGCCTCGCGTGCCCAGGGCTTCCTCTGTGCCAGCCACTGTGACTTAGGGACCGAGCTCATTGTCATCCTCACACACCCACGGACCTACGCTTCCTCACCACCAGCCTTCCACGCAGGGAGAAACCAAGGCTCCCTGTGGTTGTGAGGAGACCAGTCCATGGCCTACCAATGCCACAGCCCTATCTGCTGTCCTGCTGCTGGTTCTAGGCCACCATGGGGTGGAGGCTGACTTGGCATCCCTTTTTTTCTCAGTGGGAAATGATACAAAACCCATTTTATACCAACATGAATAGATACTCCTGGACATGGGAATCCACATTGGCATCCATGGTCAAAATGAAACTTGAGACTTCACCAAAATTTGATCCATACGACCATTGTTTTGGGCTGAATCCGTGGCCACCTGGGGTGAGCTTGCTCAGATGTCGTCTGTGGATCTGCAGACCAGCTCCCAGGAGGGGACTTTCGGGAGGCCCCCGTTGACCATCCCACTCAATGGCTTGGAAAGCCCATCAGGTCCTACTAGGCTAAATCCCAAACAGATACTCATCTTCAGGAGTCAGAAATGAGGAAGGAGAATTGGGGGATCTTCCCGAAATCATGTTAACAGTATTTTTTTTTTCAGAACTCTTTCTGCATTTTTTAAAAGAAATCTACAGTCCGTAGCAATCAGGAAGGACTGTAGGCCATAGCCAAAATTCAAAAACTGGGAAAAACCAGCTAACGTTATCTGGAAAATACCAGCAAACTATCTGGAAGTATCCAAATAGCAAAATGGTTGACTCTTCCACAAGAGGCAAGGGCTACCGAGAGTTCCTGGTTGAAATTGCTGATGGAAGGTTCCATTTGTTTCCAGAACACACTTGGTAGTAGAACATTCAGAGGATGTAGATAGGCGGGACTATGGTATCAACACGGTACAGTTGACTATTCGTGAAAGCGACCTGCCGATAACTGGGCAGGACCACAGACACGTTTTTAATGTGTCACCAGTGACAAGAAAGGCGAGTCCACTTGTCACCAGTTCTCACCAGTAGGCTCTGGTTCCAGGTACCAAAGCACCAGCTTAGCCATGGACTTCGCGTGGCAGCGTTCCCTTCGCTGGCGTTTCATTTGGCAGCAGTGGATTTCTTCAAACCAGGAAACGCCTCCGGTGCTGTGTGCCATGCTTCACATCCGAGCTCAAGGAGATGGAGCATACATTTCCCATGTGCCCCAATTTCTTGACTCAGGATTCAGAATAGCATGGATTTCCTGATCCATACTGGGAAGGGTTTTCCCCGTCGAGATAGGATACTCGTCCCAGCACAATGATTGGCTGGACAAGTGTTGCTGCAGAAATCCCCACCTCGGCCATCACCAGCCTTGACATTGAAGCCTCGTGGTTTCAGAGGGCCCTGGAGCCAGTCCCCGATGGCGAGACCTTGGGACAGTCCCCTTCTCTCTCTCTGATCTTGGCTTCAATGGGTGAGACAATATGTGGGAAATAATAGGCTACCCTAGTCAGGCACTATCTGTCCTAGAAAGGGTTCACTGTGTGACTCTCGAGTCAGATAAGCTTAAATTTGAATCCAGGCTCCATTCTTTACCTACCTCTTTGGTTTTTCTAACCAGTCTGAGCCCCGTTTTTCTCTGCTGTAAAGTGGGAACACTGATAGAGCCGATTCCATTGGGTTTTGGTGAAGTTTAAGTGAGCTCCCATGTGAAAATGCTGAACATTGAGGAGGGTGCACTGCAGATGCTTGGTCAGTGTGGACGAGTATAGTTGTCTTCTGTAGCTGCCTCCCAGGACAGTGTGAGGATGACAGGGAGCCGTGTGTGGCAGAAGTGCTTCGTAAACTGTAAAGTGGTGTTCGCGTACTTCAGAGGGGATGGCCAGAAGCTAGGGGCAGTCATTGGTGGGACCTTCCAAGGAAGGGGCCCGAGAAGACTCACTTAAGCCCCCAGAAGGTAGCTGCATGGAGAAAGGTGTACCACCTGAGTGAGCTAGAAGAAAGGGTGCCAAGTGCGCTTAGGTATGGGTTAGTGGCAATCAAGTGGGGGGGGGGCATCCTTGGTGGGGGGGCCGGGAAACGGATATTCAGAAGGAAGCTTTAAGAGTAAAATGATACTCAGTGGAGCCTACCCACCATATCGTTTTGGGGGGGATGAAATCAGAAAACGGGGCCTATAACAAAAGTGTTTGAGGCAGGCGGGGCTCTTGGACTCTCCTCGGACACCTCCAGCTCCCTCTGTGCACGGCACAGGACGGGCACGCATCTGCAGACTTTAGGCCAAACGTGGTCTCAAGGGCTTTTCCAAAGGTGACCTCCGATAATCCTGACCGCAACCCCAGAAAGCACACTCCCGCTCTACTCCGATTTGACACGTGAGAACTTTGAGTCCGACCCAGTGAAACTCATGGTCCGCGGTCACACAGCGACAGGACGGAAGAGTCAGGATTCCGACGAAATCTAAGCTCTCCGCTCCCCCACCAAGCTGCCTCAACTCACCAGGTGCCAAGAGATTTGAACTTGAACAGAGAGGTCGACAAATCTGTGAGATTTTAGTGACTAAGTGCCCTCTTCTCTGCCAACCCTCCCTTCTGAGATGTCTCCTAGTTCTCTCACCCACCTTCTTTGCTCCCAGGGCTGTTCTCTGCTTTGACCTTAAATCAGGGTACCCCCCTTTGGGACTCTTTGCACAGGCCTCTGAGGAATCTATGCCCACGGCTTCAGCTCCCAGTCATCTCCCATTGTGGTTCAGGCTGCCCTCTGAGTGCCAGCCGACAGTCACCGCCTTGACATCGCTTTAGACTCACCTCTCCTCAGCACTGGGGCCTCTTCATCTCAAATACATAGTGAGGGGGCTCCAGGACACCTTCACCAAGGGAACCTCTTCAACCAGTATTTGGGGTACGGATGAACTTCAAGATCAAATGATCAGCAGATGGGCATGAACCTCTAGGGCGAATCTACTTAGCCACTGAGCTCCCTGCAGGGTGCCAGGCCCATCAGCAGAGGCATTAGTCACCAGTTAGACAGCCCCTCAGGGAGCGTCCAGGTTTCTGGAGAAGACAATCTGCCCCACTTACACACAGTTGCACAGTCTGATCAACGTGGAGGGAAAGTTTAGGAGGCCGCAAAAGAATGCAATAGCTCTGAACTCAATCGGGAAATCAAGGAAGCCCATTTCAACAAGATGGCAGCTCATGTACCTTCAGTGGTCTTCTTGTGTCCCTGTGCAGAGTCCCAGGAACCCAAAGGGGCAGTTCTACTCTGTCCTGCAGGGTCCCTGTGCGTCAGAACGGCCCCGGTCTAGGATGTGCTGGATTCCTGTCACGGTGCCGTGGCCTCCTTTAGACCTGGTAAGTAGGACAGCGGCAAAGAGGAAGACCCTCTGTGAGATGGGTTGACACAGGAAAGGGTGTGAGGAGGGCGCCCAAGCCAGCAGGGCTTTGAGTAGGGACCCATCTCCCCGTACCTGACAACCACAACTTGAAACGGTTATTCACCTTTTTTGGTGTGGTTGGTCGTTAGGACGTCACCCTGGTTGGAGAAAGCCACCCACCCACCCCCATCGCCGTCCTGGCGTGTTAACCACGTGATGTTTGGCTCATGTCTTTTCTCGGCTTTCTGTGGATTGTGGATTCTGCCATGGGACGTCCTTCACAGGCACCCGAAATCTAGCCACTCCTCACCGGTGACGGCCATGTTGACCCTCCGGTCCCGGTGTGGTCTGATTTCTCTGAGCTGTAGTTGCAGCCGAGGTGTCCGAGTCCATGTCAAGTGTTAACTAGACCAGCTTGAGTGTCTGCTGAGGAGTCTCCTGGGTCCGCCTTTATCGTGGTGGCTGCAAAGGACGAAGCAGGCTGAGTCTGAAGGCACAGCCCAGGGCCACCTCAGCTTGCCAGGGGCAGGGGTGTGCAGGGGACAGGAAAGCTTCCCACAGGGTACCGACCTGGACACACAAATAACCAAAGGCAGAGGGAGGGAGGGAGGGAAAGAGGCTCCCAAAGCCCAGGAAAACTAGGTCGTTTCTGGTTAGAGAAACCAGGGAGGCCCCTGGAGGAGGTGGCATTTGAACAAGGTTTTAAGGTTGAAAGTGACAGATTTTCATTTCTCAAAAGAAATATTTCATCCTTCAGTAGAAAAGAATCATGGGCACCATTTACAGATAAGGACAGTAGCACCACTTCTTTACACGTATCCCACTGACGCCGTAAAGATGCTGTGATGATCGTGTAAGAGCCCTTAGATGTCATTGCTGTCGGGCCACGGGACGTGTGGAGGGGAGGGCAGGAGCAATACTAGTGCCCATATGCACCTCGGGATCAGTCCCTGAACCCCTCATCTCATCTCAGCCAGAGCTCCAGGGATGATGGGAGCATGGTCCTTTCCCTGAGGATCTCACTTCTGATCCCAAGGGAGTTGCAGATAGAAAGAAGGGACGGTAGAGCGCCACAGTGAAACCCCGGGCCCAAAAGGTGGTGGTGACAGAAGCCTTGGGAGACAAAGAATATCCGGCAGAGCAGGAGACAGGGGCGAGGATCGTGGAGCCGTGTCAGGGGACCAGCACCGCATAGGGCACTTGCCCGCTGCTCTTAGGGTTCTGGATAGGTTTGTGTTCTGCTGTCTCATTCAAATGTTTCCTTTCTCCTGTTTTTAGGAGACAGTTTTTAATCCCCTTTAAAAAAAATAACCTCAACTTGCATGCTTATATTTTTCTCTTTTTTTGACACTAAAAATATTCGGTGCTGTTCATTTACCTCTGCACATACCTTTGCCTATATTCCTTTGTTTTTTATATTTTCTAAATAGTCTATGTTTTAGTTTTTTTATTTGCGTCCCGTCCCCAGGGTATATTATAGGAGGCTCCTTATGTTTTTAAATTTCTAAGTGGTGTTGTTTTATATCACTGTTAGTTGTAGCTTGTGATCAGAGACTGACTTCTTCAAGCCCCACTTTCAAAGTCTACCAAGATCTGCTCTGTAGCTTACTATGTATTGAGTTTTGTTACGATCTGAAACTTGAAAGAAGGTATATTGTTTGTTTGCAGGGTACGGAAAACTGTTTTCTATGTTCATATCTTCTATGTACTTATTTATTTTTTTGATCACTTGTCCAGACGATGTGTTAGAATATTTCCAATAAAATGGTTTCTCACGTCTCTTGCCGCATTCTGGAGTGTTCAATCTCGGGATCTTTCTCGTCGTGTAACTGACACATGAGGTGTTGCACCTGTTTCCTCTTGTTAATCACACCTTGTGGAGAGTGGGTTTAAGAGCTTCTATGCTGGACTCAAGACAGTCTGAGTTCAAATCCCAGTTTTACTATTCATTAGAAGGGATTTCTCCATAAAATGGGCGTTGTAATGGCATCTCCCTGGTACAGATGTTGGGTTAAAGGGGGTGAGGAGGAGAACGTGCTTAGCATCGTGCCTGGCACAGGTAAATCCTATAAAGCTGTAACTAGTTCTTAGGATCATCATCAGGCTGCCTGGCTGACCAGGACTGACATTTGAGACTTTTGGTACAGAGGGAGAAAAGGTCTTTGGGACCATGGTTTCTTCTACACGGCTTGTGAACAGAATTCATAGTCATTGGGGAAAGCAGGCAGAGATCTAGTGTGTTGTACAAGGCAAGCATGTGGGTCAGCCAGGTAGTGGCATACGAATGATGCCAGTGACACACCAGGGTTGCCTGGAGCCAGGGGCAGGTGGCTGGAGGCTGGCCAGTGGAACAGCCCCACCCAGCTTCTCAGAGGGCTCTTAGCAGCTCCAGGGACCCAGCCCCGGTGGGCTGGCTGCTAATGCCTTAGACCTGTGGTCTTGAAGCTGGCACGTGGGCCCTGAAACCACTTCACCCATCGGGGGTTCTATGGCTCCACCCCCTCCTCCAGAGCAGCTGTAGCCAATGATGTGTGTGAATTACAAACGCTCCCAGGTTTTGAAATCGGATAAGCCAGCATTTGTTATCCATACTCCAGGATCAGCCTAACTGGGACTTAAGGCGTGATCACACACGTGTGATCTTACCTGTTTAACTCACCTCCTGGTTCTTCCTGGGAAAACGGCTTTCGTAACCACCGAGCTGGCCCCAGCCCCAGGACAGCCCCATGTGCAGGGAGGAGGACAGTCAGGAGTGCTCGGGTCCGAGGAACGTGAGCCCCCACAGGACTAATTTACACCACGCCCCAAAGGCGCGTGAGAATGGCACTGGGCGTCTTTTTAAATTGTAAATAGAGTAAAAATACCACACCTTGAATGAAACAAAACCACCCCTCACACTCATTACTGAGAATGTAAAACCTTTACAGCACTGCTTCCTAAACAAGGACCCCCGTTTTCCATATGACACCCATGGGACTCCCTCAGAAAATTTTGGTGTCTACATTTGCCCATGCCAGATACTTTGTATAAGTGAGATCACACAATATTTGTCCTTTCGCTTTGGGAGTGCAGAGGGGAGGCCCAAAGCCCCTGTAGGCATCTGGACATCTGCTTACAGAAGGGTCGCAGGGAGGAGACAAGCCAGTGACAGTGCCATATAGCACCGGTGAAACACATTTTTCCTCTAGTTCAGCGGTTCTCAACCTTCCTAATGCCACAATCCTTTCATACAGTTCCTCATGTGGTGACCCCCAACCATAAAATTATTTTCGTTGCTACTTCATTACTGTAATTTTGCTATTGTTATGAATTGGGAGACCCCTGTGAAAGGGTCATTTGACCCCCGAAGGGGTTTCAACCCACAGGTTGAATACCGCTGCTCTAGTTCTTTAATGCTTCCCTCCCCCCACTATCATGATCCAAATTCTACCTTACAAATCCGGCTAGACCAGAGCATGTACACTGGTACAGATCAGAGCTGGAAACAGGGAATCCAGGACAGATGAACCCCTCAGGACCAATACTGAGAGTAGCTTTACCAGGAGGGTAAGGGAAAGGTCAGGGAGGAAAGGGGAACTGATCACAATGCTCTTCCTATAAACCCCTCCCTGGGGGACAGACAACAGAAAAGCGAGGCTTTGGACGGTGTGATACATGAAAAATAATTTATCAATTATCAAGGGTTCATGTGGGAGGGAGGAGGAAAAAAATGAATTGATACCAAGGCCTCAAGTAGAAAATGTTTTGAGGATGAAGGCAGCAAATGTGCTTGACACAATGGGTGGATTGTGGTAAGAGCTGTATGAGCCCCCAATAAAATGATTTAAAAACAAATGTGTCCTTTGGCAACTGAATTTACTCAGGATCGCGTCTCAAGGTTCACCCATGTTGTGGCGTGTGTCAGGATTTCACTTCTCTAAGGCTGAGTCATCTCATCGTAAATATTGCTACTAAGGTTCCGGTCCACACATGCACACAAGCTACAAGGATGGGGAAAGGGGGCAGCGGTGCGTTTGATCTCCTCGGGCTTCACAGAAGGGTCTGTGGGAGACTCGGCCCCAGCCCAAGGGGAGCTTCTGCTGTGGAAGTCAGACCCTCCACCCTCCACCCTTTTCAGTCCTTCAAACAACTATGTCTAGTCATTCTAGCACCAACCCTGCTGGCATCTGAAGCCCCAGGGACCTAGCCTCCAGCTTCATAGCAGCAGTGCAACGCACATGGCAGACCCCCAGTAAGTACATGCGCAAGTTTATTCCAAAGCAAACATATTTAAACGTGTCTCTGCAGTCAGCAGAAGGCTGCAGACAAGTTATCTCCATAACACATTTGTTTGAGTCTTGCAAGGCAGCCTTAAAAAAAAAAAGTACCACCGAAACAGTGACTTCCCCCAAAATTAAAATAAATAAGAACTGAAAACTGATTAATCGGTTCTCAACCACCAAATTTTTAACCCTAACCTTGCCTTTTTATCCAAAACATTGCACAGAAGTTTCAAAGTAAGTAAGTTCAGAGTTAAATAATATAATTTAAGAAACACAACATTAAAAAAGTTTTTAACAACTGCAGTATGGCCTATACCTTGAGACTGATGAGGATCTGGATCTGTGGGCACAGATGCGGAGAGGAGGTATGGAGAGACAGTCACTGTAAGGAAAGGGAGTCCCCTTCCACAAAATCAACTGGTAGCTGCTTTTCAGTTTTTACCCTTCATTGCCTTTTTTCACTAGGACTTGGCTGGTTTTCTCTTAAAAAAAAAAATTGTCTAGTGGGGTCTGCTGTTGGCGTTTCCTTAACTGTTTTCTAAAAGAGCTTACTAAATTATCAACAATATCGACAACACAGTTAACCAGTTTCCTATGATGTTTCTTTTTAAAAAAAACACTTTCTGGGGACCCATGTTTATTTTTTTAATCTAAAAACAGTACAAAATGCCTCAAGAACTAAGAAAATTATAGCAAAACGCTTGGAACATAGCTGCAAAAAGTTTAAACAACGCATACTCACAATGCCAACTAACATCCAGTGACCCAACTAACGTCCAGTGACCGAAACATGAACTGCTTTTGTTTACAAAAACCACGTGCGTCGGGTCGGATTCCAATGTTTTTTTTTAGCTCTGATGCAAAATGTTCTCGACATTTCACTTCAAAATCTGATTATGTCTAGTACTGATGCGGTCGAGTACCAGGGTTTTACTGTATATATACATACACACACACACACACACACACATGTTCTAAAGGAGTAATCTTGATAGAACTTGTAGGAGGGCACAGAACGATCACGGGTGTATTATAAAGAAGGACTGGAAAACAACTTTTAAGAAAAAGGCAGGTTTAAGAACATTGAAAACTGAGACAAGAGCCCAGTAATTTTTACTGAGAACTGTTTTCCTTTCACCACTGAGCACCTATGCATGGACCGACAGGAGCAGCCACATCCCACGAGCATTCTGCTGAGAGACCGTATTTCATCCACCCTACAGACCTGCCCCTGCCCTTTGAGTCTTCCCTCTGGTCCCCAAACAGAACATCTCAGAGGACATGCGTGGAGTCCCTCCCCTCGACGATGCCAAACGCAGCATTTCTGACACGGTGAGACTCCAAGCACCCCAGCGCCTCGAGGCGCAAAAAGAGGTGGGAACAGAAGTCTGTCTGTAGGAAAAGCAGGTGCCAAGAAACAGTAGCTCCACATGTTGATATTGTATCAAAGAAAGGTAGCTATGATGTTAGAGCAATACATTTTTATTTTCCCTCCAGGACAATGCTGCTGAGAGGATAACATCCGCCCATCACCACGGAACATCAGCTATGACTATTACTCAAATTTGATACCACCCACTCACGCCAAAGATGGAAAATTTGAAGATTTTTACCAACTTCTACAGTCTAAAATCTGATCAGACACGCAATCAAGATGCCATGATGATTTCTAGTAACTAGAATGTGAAAGTTAGCAACCGCAAGGAAGAGCCCATGGTGGGACACAAAGCCTTAATAAACAAATCTTACAAACCGTTTTTCTCAGACCACAGTGCTATGCATTTAGAAATCAGCGCAAGGAGACCAAGGCAGAAATGAAACACATGGGAATTGGACAACACTCTGCCTAAAAACTACTGGGTAATGGAAGGAATACAGAATGAAGTCTAAAATTCCTCAAAGCCAATGAGAGTTGGGCTTTAAAAGAAAGTGCTGAACGTGTGATTGGACGATTGTGGGTTCATCAGCCCCGGTTCCTGTGAGAATCAAGAGAAGCCTCCAGCTGGACATCTGACCTGATGAGTTTTCAAGGCACTGATAACTCCGCCTCCACTGGTACCAATAACTCCGCCTCTACTAGTACCGATAACTCCGCCTCCAGTAGTACCGATAACTCCGCCTCCACTGGTACTGATAACTCTGCCTGCATTAGGAGCTGTGAGGTGGCAATATTAATGTATCACGAGATGAAGTATTGGTGAGAAGTGAAGCACTGTGTGATTGTGTGTTTTATGTTTTGCAGCAATTTTTCCAGCATCAGCATATAGGGAAGCTGATTACCTAGTACTATTTACAATAAACAAAGTGGTAAAGGCAGAGAGGAGCTCAGGACTTCAGTTGCAGCTTAAATAACGACATCAAAGGCCACCAAGTGACTTGGGACCATGCAACTAGGATGTTTTGGACTAGCATTGGAAGTGATCAGCTGTGCTGCTCTGCTGGGTTTAAAACAAGCCACCCCAAAAAGCAGGAACAGGGGATCCCACTGGCATCAAGAAAGAAGCCCAAGAGTAGAGCACTCCTTCCCCTAAACATCCTAATTCCCCTAAATTCCTGTGGTTCTAGGAATGTGGGATAAAAGCAGCAGAGGTGGTGGCAGTAGTGGAACCCAGAGAAGAGCCATGGGCCTCCGGCTCACAAAGCAGGTAAAACTGAGGTCCTGTGGGCATTTAATCTGGGGGACTAGGTTAGCTTGCCCACACGGCTTGAGCTAGCACATTTGGAACGAGGCTTATGGTGGAGTGGTGAGCTCTCTGGGCATCACTTCTCTGCAGTGCTAAAGGAGCTTTGTAACACTGGCTAAAGCAGTCGCAGGCTAAGGGATCATACACCTGAGAGACTGAACCAGAGAGGTGTGCCTGAGAAAGACTCCTGGCCAGAAGAATTGTATCCCGTGTCTTGCTTATCTTGAATTGTAACCTGTTCATTTCTCCATGAAGCCCCATCAGCTAGTATATTGTCTATAAGTTTTGTGTACCCAATGGTTAATGGTAGAATTGTTAAGAGAGTGAAATGGTGAAGGCACATTTGACCTCGACTTCATAGGAATCTACCAGGGACTAACGTTGATGGTGATTCTTCCCAACTTGTGAAGTCAGATGATGCCCGCTCCACTCTACATGGCCAAAATTAATGTCTTCATGAACAGACCCAAAGTTATAATAGCATCTTTGGAACATGTAAAGCCCAAGATCATCTAAACTTAACGTTAGGCTTAATCATGCATGTTGTAGTATTACCCATTCATGGATTCAAATTGACGAGGAGCCCCAGTGACAGACAGGGTCATGCGTTGGGTTGCTAATGGCAAGGTCTGCAGTTCCACACCACCAGCTGCTCCACAGAAGAAAGATGAGGCTTTCTACTCCCACAAAAAATTAGTCTCATATGATCCCCCAGTAAAATTATTTAATTTTTAAAAAGTTACAGTCTCTGAAACTCACAGAGTCAGTTCCACCCTGGTCTATAGGGTCATCAAAAGTCAGGATCCACTCGATGGCAGTGCAAACTCAAATTGAAAGGTTTGAAAATTACCTCAAGTTCTTGGAAAGGATACAGTATTCAACCCTATAGATCACGCACATTATTATAGTTGAAATAAGGTTTGTTTAAAACTCAACATAACTAGCAAAAGTAAGTCAAGTTTATTTTATCAGTAAACTTGTATAAATTAAAAAAGGTGGAGACCCATATGGCCAATAAGCATGTGAGAAAGTGTTCCAGGCTAGCCATAGAGAAATGCAAATCAAAACAACCATGAGATACCACCTAACACCCCTGAGGCTAGCCCAAATCAGCAAATCAGAGCGCAACAAGTATGGGAGGGGCTGTGGTGAAGTAGGAACCCTCCTCCACTGCTGGTGGTCGTGCAGATTTGTACAGCCACTGTGGAAAGCAATCTGGCGATACCTAAAGAAAATGGAAATTGATCTACCTTATGACCCAGCCATCCCTCTACTGGGCATATACCCGGTTGAAGCAGCAAATAAAACACGACCAGTCATCTGCGCTCCAATGTTTATTGAGGCACAATTCACAATCGCAAAGACTTGGAAACAGCCTAAGTTTCCATTGATAGATGAGTAGATTAGTAAACTCTGACACATACACACAATGGAGTACTGTGCAGCACTGAAAAGCATGGATGATCACATGAAACACGTCATTTTGTGGGAAGAGCTGGAAGGAATTGTGTTAAGCGAGGTAAGCCAAACTCAAAAGGACAGGTATAACATGAGTCCTCTGAGGTAAGTACAATCAGCATGCCAGGAATAGAAGAATAAACACCTATCTCGCAATAAACACGTAGAAGCATAGATAGCTGGAGGGAGGACAGGCCACACCTAGGGAGGTACATGAGAGTGAAACATAAAGAAGGGGAAGGGGGCAGGTGGAGGGAGAAGCGGGGTGGGGAGAAACCGAGTGGATGGCACAGGGGGAACAGGGCACTAACCCACCCAGGGGGAGAGTATTGGTTGTGGCCCCACAGAACTGGAACATGCATATGGACCCCACCAAGATATGCCAAATCAGGAGGGCAACGTAACGTGCAGAGGAATCTACAGAGACTGGACCATATGCCGGCCCTAACCAGAATTAGCCTCACCCACCATCGAAGGGAGTACCACAAAAAATGAAAATAGATCGTCTGGTGTGGGAAAGGAACTGACCTATCACATCACACCCAGAAGGAAGCTGAAGCAAAGGAAGGAGGAAGAACAGAGCAGAGCATACCTGGGCCCACCAAGCTCAGAGGACGATAGCCCGGTTCAAAGGGCCCAATGTACAGAGAGGACCATACGGCGAAATGTGACATCCTGCACTGACCCATGGCCCTACACAGGACAGCACCGGAGACACAGTGGGGGATGTGCGACTGAGCTGACCCCACCACACTGAGGCAAAACACTGGGGGCGTGCAATGGAGCGACGGGGGAAGCAGAGCAAGGAGATCCCAAGAGAGTATAAAGGATGGACTTTGGGGCCAGGACCCCATCAGACTCATCCGGAAAACACTCCTAAAGGTCAACAAACAGACTTTGAACTACTAACAGGCTTTTTTTCTCTCTTTTTGTTTTGTTTTTTCTTTTTTTCCTCTTTTAAATTTTGTATGTCAGTAGCTTTTTTGTTTGTTAGCTTTGTCGGTGTTGCTGCCGTCGACGCCATGTTCTTATGTGCCACTTTGGTGCTGTCAAAGCCATCCGCATCTTTATGCACATATTACTACATCTGCAGGTCCATCTAGATAAGATAGGCTGGACAAACAATGTGAGAATCAAATAACAGGACCAATGGTCCCCGAGGGACATGAGAGTGTGGGAGGGAGGGGGAGGGAGGAGGTGTTGGCCAACCCAGGGACAAGGGAACGAGTGGTTCAAAACCAGTGGGGAGAGGGGATAGGAGGACTGGTAGGGAGTGACCAAGGGCAAGGTAACTGAGAGGAATTACTGAAACCAGAATGAAGGCTGAACATGGTAGTGGGACAGGAGGAAAGGGTAAGGAAATATAGGAAAGGAGTAGGAGGCAAAGGGCATACATAGAAGCCTAAATACAGGCACATACATATATAAATATATTTATGATCAAGGGGGAAATAGATCTATGTGCATACATTTATAGGTTTAGTAGTAGGGTAGCAGGTGGACATTGGGTGTCCTCACGCACACTCCTCAATACAAGAGCACCTTGCTCAGCTAAACGGTCATTTCATGATACCCACCTTCCCGACATGATTGCTGAAGACAGACGTGTGCATAAGCAAATGTGAAGAAAGCTAATGGTGCCCAGCTATTAAAAGATATAGCATCTGGGGTCTTAAAGGCTTGAAGACAAACAAGTGGCCATCTAGCTCGGACGCAACAAAGCCCACAGAGAAGCACACAAGCCTAAGTGAACACGAGGTGTTGAAGGGATCAGGTAGCAGACACCAAAGAACAAACACCATCATTGTGTGATCACCTTCCTCACATAATCGCTGAAGACGAAAGTGTGCATAAATAAGTGTGGTGAAGAAGGCTGATGGTGCCCGGCTATTGAGAGATATAAGGTCTGGGAACTTAAAGGCTTGAAAGTAAACAGTGGACATCTAGCCCAAAAGCAACGAAGCCCACATGGAAGCTGCACACCAATATATGATCATGAAGAGCCAAGGGGACCAGGTTTCAAGCACCAAAAGCGGGGGGAGGGGGCGGTGGAAATCATACTGTGAATGAGGGGAGAGCATGACGGGGACCCAATGCCCATCTGTAGACAACTGGACATCCCTTGCAGAGGGGTAGTGGGGAGGAGATGAGTCAGGGTCCAATGTAACAAAAATGAAACTCACAACCTTCCTCTAGTTCTTAAACGCTTCCTCCCCTCAACTATCATGATCCCAATTCTACCTTGCAAACCTGGTTAGATCAGAGAGTGCACAGCGGTACAGATGGGAACTGGAAACATAGAAAATCTAGGACAGATGAATCCCTCAGGACCAACGGTGAAAATGGCGATACCGGGAGGGAAGGTGGGTAGAAAGAGAGAACCGGGGATCTACATATAACCTCCTCTCTGGGGTATGGGCAACAGAAAAGTGGGTGAAGGGCGACGCTGGGCAGTGTAAGATAAGATAAAATAATAATTTATAAATTATTAAGGGTTCATGAGGGAGGGGGGAGCAGGGATCGAGGGGGAGGGATAAAAGGAAAATGAGCTGATTCCAGGAACCCAAGCGGAAGGGGAATTTTGAGAATGATGAGGGCAACGAATGTAGAAGTGTGCTTTACATAATTGATGTGTATATTGGTTGTGATAAGAGTTGTATGATCCCCAATAAAATGATTTTTAAAAATTAAAGGCATATTCAAACAGTTTAAATATATTCTTACATCACACTTGTTGTTTAAGTTTCTGGTTTAGTTTCTATAAGACCTTCCTTTTTTAACACAGAAAATATTTTAAGCTTAACTTCCTTAATATTAGGGCTTTTTCAAAGGAATATTCAATTGATATAGTTGTTTTTTAACTCTAAAGAAATCAGAATAAAATTATTATTTTTAGCATTGTAGATGCTTCTCTTTATTTGGGGGTTCTTTAATTTGTTCCATCGAACTTTTTGTCAGTCCTTATACCAATACCACATACTCCTGACTACAGCTTTATAATAAGTCTGAAATCAAATAGCGTCATTAAATTTTATTCTTTTTAAATCCTGATTTCCATGTAGTATTCTTTTTTACAATCATTTTATTGGGGGTTCATACAACTCTTATCACAATCCATACATGCATCTATTGTGTCAGGCACATTTATACATTTGTTGCCCTCATCATTCTCAAAACATTTGCTTTCTGCTTGAGTCCTTGATATCGGCTCCTTATTTTTCCCCTCCTTCACCCACCTTCCTCCCTCCCAAACATATGATAATTTATAAATTATTGTTATTTCAGAATAAAATTCTTTTAAAAAATCATTTTATTTGGGGTTCGTACAATTCTTATCACAATCCATACGTACATCCATTGTGTCAAGAACATATGTACATTTGTTGCCATCATCATTCTCAAAATATTTGCCTTCTACTTGAGCCCTTAATATCTGCTGCTCGTTTTCCCCCTCCCTCCCCACTCCCCCTCCCTCATGAACCCTTCATCATTCATAAATTATTATTTTGTCATATGTTACACTGTCCGACGTTCCCCCCCACCCCGCCTTCTCTGCTGTCCTTCCCCCAGGGAGGAGGCTATACGTAAATTCTTGTAATCAGTTCCCCCTTTTGACCCCACTTTCTCTCCACCCTCCAGGCATCGCCACTCTCACCACTGGTCCTGGAGGAGTCATCTGTCCTGGATTCCCTGTGTTTCCAGTTGCTCTCTGTGCCAGTGTACATCCTCTAGTCTAGCCAGATTTGCAAGGTGGAATTGGCATCATGATAGGGGTGGGGGTGAGGAAGCATTTAAGAACTAGAGGAAAGTTATATGTTTTATCGTTGCTACTCTGCACCCTGACTGGCTGATCTCCCCACAGCCCTTCAGTAAGGGGGTGCAGTATAAAATTCTTAAATGAATAAGAACTATACTCTAATTTGATAGACCAGAGGTAAGAAATTTTATTTTTGTAACCCTATCTTGTGCATACTTCAAAGAATCTTAGAAAACTCAAATTCATATCAATGCAAGTTTTCAAAATTAACTCAAGCTCTTGGAAATGATATAATCGTTTGTATCACTCATTTTAATGTCTGAAAACCTTTCATTTAAACTAATTTATGAACTAAAATTTTAAATTTAGACTAATTTTCCCTTTTGGAGGCTTCCTGGTGGCAATCAAAACTATCCGTCTTTTTTCAGTGCACTTTCCAAATGAGCCCGTTCATACAAAAATGCTTCCCAGAGTAGCTACCGGAGGTCTAAGCTATCAGGCAGACGAAGGGAGCTGTTTTCCTTGGAAGAGCGGAGAGCTGAGACCTAAAGCGGCGAACCAGCCTCGGCCATCCTCCGGCACACAGAGGACAGGGAAAAGCAAAGCCGTCCAGATGGGACCCTCTTACTTTGTAACCAGTCATTTTATTGGGAGCTCTTACAGATGGCATCACATTCCATACTTCAAATGGATCGAGCATCGTTGTACAATTGCCACCACCATCCCTTGCGAAACATTTTCTTCCTGTTGAACTCTCTAATATCCGCTCTCCTTTATCCCTCCCCCCCCACACACCAAACACCCTTTTCGAGATCAAAGTTGAAGTCCTCGAGATAGAACCGTACCCCGTTTAAAGGGGCCTTCCTGCAAACGTTATCCAAATGGATGTTGTGCTTTGGTGGGGAGAATGACAAATGCAACACCAATCTATGGAGACAATTGGAGCAGGCATCGGGCTGCTGCCTTCTGACGATGACCAGTGACCACTCTGTGCGAGGCTCCCACCCAAGAAATGCATCTTCTCACAGGTTAGGGGCTAGAAGTCCAAACGCAGGTCCCTGACTCCAGGGGAAAACTTTCTGGCCCTGTTGGCTCTGGGGGCATCTCAGCCGTGTCTTCTAGCGTCTGCCCCTCGTTCCTTGGCGAACCCCATGTAGCTTGGTGTTCATCTTCTCCCAGTTCTGCTGGCTTGTTCAATCTGTTTTAAATCTCAAAAAAGAGGTGGACACAAAACACACCCTATCCTAATTCTGCTCATTACCGTAATAAATGAGATGATAGCCACACGCAGAGGGAGGCACTGCAGCACGTGTTTTGAGGGGACACAGTGCGATTCATAACAATCAGTATGAGCGTTAGGCTGCTGGTCTGAGCACCTCAATTAGGTTTAGAAGATGTTATGAAATATGTGAAAGTTCTGACCAAATAAATTCAGAAATATGAGAAAGTTCTGACCAAATATATTAGATTGCCTTAGAAGACTCTGCCAATAGACTTCAGACAATAAACTGTACCCCGCCACCCCCCAACTAAAAAATGCCATGGTCATGAGCACCCTTCTCCCCCCCCCCCTCACAGAGCTGTTTGTGGCGTCGTTGACACTGTTGCGGTTTATACCCCCGAGAGTATCATTCGTTTCCCAGATGCAACGCATCGCGTCAAATCCCAGTGATCCTGTTCCCTGTTAGCTGATATTTTAAGTAACTTGGTTGGTTCTTTTGAAAATTTAATATGGTTTTGTTCTTGAGGCATACGATGAAAAAAAAAGATATTAATTTACCTTGGCTCATTCCTCTTCATCTTGTATCGCTCTTTATCATTATAAAATGTTGGGGTTGTTTGTTTTGCTAATCAATTATTGTATTTCTATGAACTGTTGTATATCCAAACTTATCCTGCAGACATGAATTGCTCAGGCTTCTCAACAAAGTCATGTCTTTAACACTTTGCTTTTTGATATACAGGGATTATTATTAGTTCGTGCCCTTTGGACTGGCAGAAGTGATCCTCAAATGTGGCCCCAAACCTCCACGGACGAAAACAACTCACCCTGAAGATGAGACCTAGGAGCATGAGAAACCGTCGCCCAGACATAAGGAAGAATCACAGGGGTGGGTGGACCCTTGGCACAAGAATGGTTACTCCTTTCTGGGTGAGGAGTGCCCTCTGGTGGAAGCTCGGACACAAAGGCCAGATGGGGAGGCTAAACATAAAGGGAAACGGAGGACTTGTTTGCCAACCAGGGAGACTATGGCCAAAGCCTGGACTAACAGGGCAAAGGTTTACTAAGCGATTCGGCTTTTAGAGCAGTCAAATGAATGCCGCCCATGGCTGGATGGACAGTCCTACTACAAGCTCCTGAGACACGAGCAAGGCTGGCACAGGGGTTCATTCATTCGCCCTCTGCAGGCTCCTCTGGACAAGAGTTTGTGCGGTCATCCTTGATCAGAAAAGGTGATGGGTGATCAGCACCACACAAGGCCCAGAGGCCACTGGTCCCCACAGTCAAGCTGGGGTGGTAGACTTGGGGGCAGGCGGGTATGCACCCTGCACATGGACAGCTGGTGCCCAGGGGGTGGTGGCAGAAGCCAAACGAGCTCCCGAGAACATGAATGGAATCCTGAAAGCTGCAGGCTGTGACCTCCTGTTGTGCGCCTGGCTGACATCAAGGACTGGAGACAGTCAAGGCCATGTACACGCAAGGTTTCAAGAGTAGCTTCCCTGCCAGAGCTGCTTACCGTGCCGTTGCTTTGCCCAAAAAGCCCGTGTGAAGATGGAAGCAGTCATGTCCCAGGCTAATCCCCTCTGCACCACTATAAACGGGACCGGCGTTATGGGGCCTGGAGATCTCAAAAATAATTGTAAATGAACATTTAAGTTTTAAAATCAATCCTTACTGTGTAAATCTGACCAAAATACAAAACTCCCTCTACCCCCACCCCTGGACATTCCCTGTCATGGAGGAGTGGTGCGTGGATTGACGATCAGGCGATGAATCCCACTGCTGGGGTCATAAATCACATTGATTTCTGTTCACCTCAATGAATGTGGAAGAAGGGTCACACGCTACATAGTTACTCAGATAAATTAATAGGATGAGAAAGAACATGGAGAAAAGATGATCACCCTCTTGGATGAAAAACAGAGCACACCTAATGCGATTACGATTTACTAATCTAGTGAGGTGAGATGTTCACTTCTCATGTCAGGTCCATGACTCTGCTTCCACGTGAATAAAAGTTAAAGGACTCCAGTTGAATGGCAGAGGCAAAGAAGAAAGTGGACAAAAAATTTCTTTCCTTTTTCTTTTTTTTAACTTTTCATTTTCTTGGGAGTTAATACAGATATATCATTCAATTGCATCAAGCCGTATGTACAATTGCTACCACAGTCAGTTTCAAAAGATTTTCTTTCTTCTTGAACTCCTTGATATCAGCTCCCCTTTATCCCCTCCCTACCCCACCCTACCCCTCAGGAACCCTTACTTCCCCCCTATAATAGTGGGGTTTTATTGCCATATCTTACACAATATATGTAATTCAATAAATCCATTTACATACAATTCCGTTATCTGATCCCATTGAGTGGGGTTATGCAGTCATCAATGTTATCAGCTCCCTAGTCCCCTCTCCCCCCACCCCTTCCCGTACCCTCAGGGACCCATTACTCCTGTTACTGTTTTGAAGGGTTATCTATCTTGGCTTTCATGTACCAATCTTAAAAATACAGATGAACATACGCAAGTCTAACATGATTAAGGAGGTAAAATGAATAAAATCCATAATAGAATATGGAGGAAATATTAAAGAACCAGAGTATCATTATGTGGTTCATCAGTGCTGTACTGCACCCTGGATTCATCATCCCTTCCAGGTGGCCCTTCTGAGAGGGACTGTCCAGTTATCTTACAGGTGGGCTTGGGGTCTCCACTGCATCCACACCCCTTCACATGGACTTGGCTGCTTGTTTTTGAACTTCTGATGCCTCTTCCCACTGACACCTCATGATAACACAGGCTGGTGTGCTTCTTGCATGTAGACTTGTTTCCCTGCTAGATGTTCACTTGTTTATCTTCAAGCCTTTAAGAGCCCAGATGCTATTTCTTTTGATAGCCGGGCACCATCAGCTTTCTTCACCACATTTGCTTATGCACCCTTTTTTGTCTTCAGCAATCGTGTCAGGAAGGTGAGTATCATACCATGCTACATTATTAAAACAAATCTTTCTTGTACTGAGGTAAGATTTAAGTTGAGGTCCAAAGTCCATCTGTTTCCTTGTTGCATTTGCATATATATATAAGTATGCATATATTTACATATATTCATATTTTCCCTTTCCTTTTTTCCCCTCCTATCCCACTGTCATGTTAACCCATTATTCACCTCTCAGTAATTCCTCTCAGATATAATTCAATTGCTCAAACATGACCAGAAAAGCTACACCCTCCTCGCCATCAGTTTTAGAACACTTTTTATTCCCCTGAACGCATCATCATTTCCCTGTTTACCATCCCCCTCCCCACTGCTCCCTTCCCATGCCCCCCAGGAACCCTCTGATCAGTCACTGTCTCTGAAAGAAAGATTGCCTATCGTGCATAGATAATTACCAAAACAAACAAAACATACAGACAGTCCCAAGACTATCAGATCCTGACCCAGAGCAGATGTGTGTCTCTCTGTGGAGGAGAGAGAAGCATCGGTCCAGTCCCCCTTTCCTCCAGAGCTAAAGATCCCGGGTCCCGCTGGCCTCGTTTCTCATGTGCCCTCTTAAGTCTTCAGCATTTGTGTCCACACAGTGAGGATCCAGAACGTCCCCACTGCTCTTCCCACATTCAGCAATGGAGAGACCTGGTCCCCGCCACCCCACCCCCCACTGCTCTTCCCACAGTCAGGGGTGGAGAGACCTGCAACCCACACATCCAGTTATGCCTTTGGACCAGGGGTTCTCACCCTTCCTCAGGCCGTGACCCTTTAATACAGCTCCTCCACCACACACTTATTTTCGTTGCTACTTCATCATGTCATTTCACTACTGTGATGAATCGGGCAACCCCTGTGAATGGGTCATTTGACCCCCAGAGGGGTCACAACCCGCAGGTTGAGAACCACTGCTTTAGAGGTTCAGTTTGGCCCCTGTGAGTCATCACCAACTAGTTCAGATGGGGTGCCAAGTGCTGTCCCCTGAGTCAGAAGTGTACGATAGGGATGCTTTGGGGACGTCATGACTTCACTCCCCCCTGAGTGGACCGAGCTTTCATAGAGATGGTCTTTTTTCTAATGGAAATGAAATAGCTTTTGCAAGTTAAGTTTATAAAAAGAATAGTCCACACAACTATTAATAACAAAAGCTCCTCCTTGGGGGTTGCAAACGGCACGAACTTTTGAGAATTGCTCTAAAACCTAAACCCTTCATTCTCAATTAAAAGTCCCTCCAAGTGACCAGGTGGGACTCTGCAAAGAAAGTGCTTGTGGCCCCCCAATGCCATTGGATAGTCTTCTGTCTTTTGGGATAGTTTACTAAAAGTGTAAATACCGTACTGCGTCATTGATGCATTGCACCCTCGCGGGGAGTGAGTCGTACAAATAAGGCGCACGGAACCCTAACAAGGGGATTGGTTGGCATGCCATCCTTCAGCGTTTAAAATGAGCCGCCCCAGAAGCAGGAACTGGAGACCATCAAGAGCCAGAGTGGAGTGCCGCCCTTAGAACCGAGACTCTCGTGCTGAGAATCTGATGTCCCCAGGAGACAGAGCCATTCAAACCAGAGACAGCAAGAGGTGGCAGGACAAGCCAGCAGAGAAGTGACAGCGGCAGAACATGGAGACCGTGCAGTGGCTTTCCTGGCCCTCAGGTTGCAGGCCGCTGGGTACTCAGTGGAACTGAGTTTGCAGACTCTCAAGGTCAGAGCCATGTGCCTTCAAGATGAAGACTTAAAAGTAAACTG
Source organism: Tenrec ecaudatus (assembly GCF_050624435.1). Classification (NCBI taxonomy): domain Eukaryota; kingdom Metazoa; phylum Chordata; class Mammalia; order Afrosoricida; family Tenrecidae; genus Tenrec; species Tenrec ecaudatus. The sequence goes on along the minus strand of NC_134541.1, from coordinate 125,766,989 downwards.
AGGTATTTCTGGGGAGCTAAAAGAGCTTTATAACCCTTACCAGAGTAGGGGAGAAGCCAGGTAAGGGTCAGAGAAAGACCTGCCTATGGGCAGAGCTGAGAACAGCTAGAGAGAGAGAGAGAGAGAGAGAGAGAGAGAGAGAGAGAGAGAGAGAGACTATCCTCAAAGAACTGCATCCTTAGTTGATGCAGTTCCTGATCTTGAACTGTAACCTGTAATTACCTAATAGACCCCCATAACTGTGAGCATGGTCTGTGTGTCATTACACACACCCAACTGTGAGTGTGGTTGGTGTGGTCCTAACTAGTCACCAAGCCCAGCAGAGAAGTAGACGGTGCTGAGAGGGACAACTGGTCTTAGAATTGGTGGGAAAGGTTGCAAGGGTGGTAGTAGGCTTTACCTTCACCCCCAGGAATCAGCGTGGGGCTCATGTGGGGCTCCTGCGGACTCCTTCTCACCTTCGTGAAGTTAGCCAAGGTCAGGTGGCTCTGCCATGACAGTGTCATAGAGCCATCACATAGAAGCCCCTTTGAGTGAAGAGGCCACATCCCACACACAGACATGGACGAAAGAATGAATGGCAGGTGCGCGTCTGCCTTCGGGGACTGGCTTCAGATCTGAGCGTGATCCTTCGCAATCGGCTTAACTTTCATCAAATCAGGTAATGTTTTGAAGCTTCTGGTCTGCCTTCTGAAAACTAGGATGCGAATGCCTTCGTATTTGGAAGGATTCCACGCAGTAAAATATGAAAGAATCTGGTGGCACTGAACATAGGAGAGGGCCACTATTGGTGCGTCTCCACCCCTGCCCTCTCTCTGGAAAGCAACCTCTCCCCCTGTCATTTCCTGCCACAAACCAAGCTTGTTACTGACCGTACATTTAAGGGGTACATTGTCAGATGGTTATCACTCTGAGTCTTTTTCTCTTGAGATTTTTAAAAAATCATTAAATGTAAACTAACTTTAAAGGGTTAATTCCAGTGAATACTTTTTAAAAAAAGTTTTATTGGCATGCCAGCCATCTACAAATCATACAGTCCAGTAGCTCAAGCTCTTGGCACTGTTAGAGGACTTATTGATTCTGATGCAGGCGCCATCATCTGGTACTGCTACCACCTGTACCACAAGGGGGAGGCTTCAGGAAACAGAGGTTTAGTTTCTCACAGTTTTGGAGGCTACAAGTCCGATTTCTAGGGAAGCCTTTTTTCCATCAGCTCCGGAGCAAGCTTCCTGTCTCTTCTAAGCTTCTGTTCTGCGTGAAGTTTATGGAATTCTGCTTCTGAGCTGGCAGGTTTGAATCTTTTATCTCACAAAAGAGATGCCCCCCCCCCAACTCCGGTCTCATGAACATAACAGACAAGCCCATAAATGGGAAGGATAACCACAGGCATGGGGGTGAAGAATTACAGCACATACTCTGAGAGGGCTCAATGGATTCCAATTCAGATTAAAAACAAAGCAAAACCCCAAACTCACTGCCATCAAGTCAATGGCCACTCGTAGGTCCCTGTAGGACAGGGTGGCACTGTCTCTGTGAGTTTCTGAGGCTGTGAACTCTTCACAAGAGTAGAAAGCTCTGTCTTTCTCCCATGGAGCAGCTGGTGGTTTTGAACTGCTAACGTTGTGGGTCAACAGCCCAATGTGTAACCACTAGCCACCAGGGGTCCCCAATTCAGTAAATGGTGTCTAGTTTAAATCTGTAGACAGGGAGTGAAAAGATGCTATGGAGTTGGGTTATTGAGACTGTAGAACAGATGCGTTTGAATCAGGGAGCTGTCGAGGCCCTGAAGCCCTGGTGGCATAGTGGTTATGTGTTGGGCTGCAACCCACAAGGTTTGTGGTTTGAAACCACCATCCACTACACAGGAGAAGGGCAGGGTTTCTTAGTCCCATAAAGCGTTATTCCCTTGGAAATTCAGAGACAGTTCTACTCTGCCTTCAAGGGTCACTGTGAGTCGGCATCGACTCTAGGGCAGTGAGTTTGGTTTGGAGATGCAGTTGAACAGCCAAAAGAACAAGTAGATCGATCTTGGATGAAGTCCAGCCAGAGTGCTCCTTAAAGGCAAGGACAGCAACGTTTGTCATGGTATCAGGAGAGGGACCTGTCCCTGAGAAGATCGATGAAAGAAGAGGAAGACCCTGGACTAGATGGGTGGTGTTGGCCTGGCATTTGTCTTAGGTTTACTGGTTAGCTGTCTCCTAGAACCTGGTTAGGCTGAGAGCTGAGTCTCTGGGCACACTGCTCAGCCCTTGTGAGCTCCCAGTGCTTGTAAGGAAGGCGGCGGCCATGAGCAGGGGCCTGTGTGGACTTGAAATCCTGTCTCTCCTTTTACTGGGTGGCCATGAGTGAGCCCTTAGACCTGGGGACCTCAGACTTCTTATCTGCAAAATGGGGGTGCAGTACTGACCCCACAGGGACTGTTGGTGTAGGGAGAAACCCCCAGTATAAAGCATTTAGTAAGTGCTGCACCTTAACCATGGCTGTTATTCTAGATCTTGGAATTCAGAATCAGGCTGAGTCTTTGCTCATAACGCCCAGAGGCCACAGCTCCCTCAATATAGCTTCTGCGGAATCCTAAGCAGCACCTCCAGGTCCCGGAGTTGGTGAAGGGCCCCTGACTTTCAGGACCGAGTAAGGCCTCTGTCCTCTGGGACTGCCTCTGCATTCCTCTGCTCTAAGGCTTGGGTATAGGAGATGCTGCTTCCAGCCACCAGGCTGGATGGAAATCCCAGTATCTATCCTGTGTCTGGGGCTCTCTCTCAGGATGCCTACTTCCTCGGACACCAGCGAGTGCAGCCCATAGGCACCAGTACGGTGCTCATTACTAGGACAGTGCAAAGAGAATTAACAATTTAGAGCCTGGTCCAGAGACCTTAGAAACCGAGGAATACTGAGACGTGTGTGTGTGTGTGTGTGTGTGTGTGTGACTGTGCCATTTGGCTGAATTCTTGACCTGTTACGTGCAAAAAAAAAAACCAAAAACAAACAAACAAAAATCATTTTACGAGACAGTGCGCTAGGCACCACACAGGAATCCAGAGGGAGATGGGAGCAGTTGATCATCCTGATGTCCCTCAGTGCCTGTCCTCCAGCATGAGACAGATAGCTGGACAGTGGAAGGCTACAGAGCAGAAGTGGCTGAGTAATACCATATAGGGGCGGGGGTTCATTTGGGAGGCTGTGAAGTAATCCTGACAGCATTCTGTGTAAGCGTTCCTGTAGGGCATAGGGTCCCAGACTGATACGGCCTATTGCTCCTTTTACAGAAAAACAAACATTATTCAGAGCCTCTGGCAATGAAAAGCCTTTGTCCTCCAGCCCATTATCCAGGATAAGGTGTAGGCATCTGCTTTGGCAGCCCTGCTGTTGTTCCAGTGGCCACTAGGGGGGCGGCATCGCCCAATTTGGGAAAGATGGCCGTAGAGCATGCATGGAAAGCTCCCATTGCTAAGGGGTGCAGCAAAGAGAAGTCAATGAGTTCAGGAAGCTGGTGTTTAATTGTTCTCATTTATCTCGACTCACTTATCCTTTGGTTGTCCTTTCCATTTCTGCAGATTGATCAAGTCATAGGTACCCAAAAAACCTCTCTCTCCAGATGTTTCATGAAAAACTTACCACTCAAGCACACCAGCCGATCTTCGGGCTCTGACACAGGGATGTACTTGGATGGTGAACTTGGACACAGCCCATCTAGCCAAAACCAAACTCACTGCCATCGACTCTACTTCAACTCATAGCGACCCCCCTGCCCCCGGCGGCCACTTGTCTCAGGTGGGAGAGACCCTCCGGGTGGCTTGGTCAGTCCTCCTTTATCCCTTTTCAGAACACAGGCAACTGGGAGCACCCCCCCCACGCCCCATCCCCCTTTGTTCACCTCCAGCACTGGTTCCCTTCAAGGGGGGGAGGGGAAGCGGGGGAGGGGCCATGGTCCGGGAGCATGCGGGCACAGGGAGCCCCTCCCCCGACACTCCCCCTCCAACACCCACCCCACCCCCGCTGGCGGGGCCTCTCTAGGAGCCTGGGGTCCAGCCTTTCTGTGGGAATAACCCCTTTGCGCTTGTCCAGGGCAGCCCCGCGGGGCAGGGTTAGATCCTGGGTGCCCCGGAGCGTTGGGATGACTCTGGGCGGAGCAGACTCGGGGTACTGGGTCAGCCGCTCTGCTCTTCTGGGGGTGGTTTTCCCATCTGAGATACTATTCCTAAAATTAAAAAAAAATCATCCTTCACCCTTTTTCCTTCTCCATGAGAAAGATGGGGCTTTCTCCCCGTGGAGGCACAGTCTAGGGGCAGTTACCTACCGGGTCCTGTAGGGTCGCCTTGATGGGCATCTTTCAGTGCCTGCACCGGTGGCCTCCCATTTCATCTCCTTCTTTGTTCCTTGACCTTGGCACGTTTCACGGTCCTTGGGGTGTAAAGTTAGGGAGCACGTTAGCTTTCCGTCCAACACTGCCCCACAGTTTGACCCAAGGCTGTGCTGGAATTTCCTCCCTGAGCTCTCGGTTCCTAGGTGGGGGGGAGGGGGCAGGTATTGCTGCTCTTTCTAGCTTGCTTGAAGGTGGATCTGAGGTGTACATTCCTCACTGTTCACCTTATTGAAGCAAACATACAAACCTTCTGACTCTCGTGACTGCACCTATGGATTTCCAAGACAGGAACCCCTTTGTTTTTTTTTTAATATATATAAATCGTTTTATTGGGGGCTCTTATAATGATCCATACATCCACTATATCAAGCACATTTATATGTTGCCCTCATCATTTTCAAAACATATTTTTTCTATTTGAGGCCTTGGTATCAGTTCCTCTTGTTTTCCCTCCCTCCTCCAACCCTCGTGAACCCTTGATAAATTATATAATTTATTATTATTTTCATATCTTATACCATTTGCTCTCCATTTACCCTTCACATGTTCTGTTGTTTGTCCCACTGGGGGGGTGTAATATGTTGATCATTGTGATTGTTTTCCCCCATTTCCCCCCTTCTCCCCCCACTTTCCCCCTACCCACATGGTATCACTACTCCCATTACTGTTCCTGAGGGGGTTATCTGTCCTAGATTCCATGTGTCCAGAGCTCTTTATCTGTACATAGGTCTAGTCCCCCATCGAAATATATAAATATACTTACATAGGTACATGCCTGTATTTAGACCTTTATAAATGCCCTTTGTCTCCCAGTTCTTTCCTCTATTTCCTTTGACTTTCTTCTTGTCCCACTATCATGTTCAGCCTTCATTTGGGTTTCAGTAATTCCTCTCGGTTACACTGCCCTTGATCAAACCCTACCAGGCCTTCTACACCCTCCTCATCATCGATTTTAGATCACTTGTTGTTCCCTAGTCCCTGGATTTGTTTACACCCACTTCCTTTCCCCGTCTCCCCCTCTCCCCAGTCCCCCTCAAACGTTGGTCCCATTGTTTTCTCCTCCAGATTGTTCATCCAGCCTATCTTATTTAGACAGACCTGCGGAGACAATAACATCCACAAAAGCAAGACAGAGCAAAACAAAGCACAAAAGAAAACAAAAACAATTTTAAAAAACCCAATGACCAAAAATAGGAAAAGCCTATAAATAGTTCCAGGTGTGGTTTGCTGACCTTTATGAGTGCTTTCCGGTCAAGTCTGGTGCCAAGCCCTGGCCCCACTGTCTATTTGGCAGGGCAGTCCATGATGGCAACAAATGTACAAATGTGCTTGACACAATACATGTATGTATGGATTGTGATAAGAGTTGTACGAGCTCCCAATAAAATCAAAAAAATTTTTTAAGAGCTTTACATGCAAGCGCAATTGAATATTAAGAAAACATCTCACCCAGTTCAGATCAAGTCCATAAATCTGAAATTATCCCCTATGTCCATTTCCAGTCTATGAATTCCTCTTCAGATTCATGCAACACATGCAATGTCACCAAATGCAAGAAGATCACAGACCAGTGGATGGAAAGTCTTGTGGGTTCAGTGGCGGTGGAAGCATCGTAGTGCTGGCATGGATCTCCACGTGACTCCTCAGCTCCAGGGCTCTGCCTCCATCAGCCTCTCTCCATGTGACCAGTCATCAGCAGTGTCTCACAGGAAGTGAATTAGTATCCCACCTCCAGCGAGCTACTTATCTTCCAAGCGCCTCCAAATGAGGTCATCAAGCTGCAACCTGATTGACAGGCTAAACTCCACCCCTTCACTCTTCAGTCTCAAATTGACAACAGATGATGTAACTACTGCACCCACCCCACCCCAATGCTTGTCTGAACACCTGCTTTCCATTCTTTGAGCAACAGACCCAGGAGTCGAATTGTGGGATTAGGTGGGAAATCCATATTTAACTCTTTAAGGAGCCACCAAACAAACAAAAAAATTTTTTTACAGTGCCCGAACCAAGGAAAACACTTGCTCACTTAAGTTTGGGGGTTGTGCGTGCATCTGCTTTGTTTTCCTCTGTTGTTACGGAGTGCCTTGGCCCAACGGCATCCTCACAATTACTGCTGTGTTTGCATCACCAGTCATGATGTCTCTCCTGACAACATGCCCAAAGCGTGTGAGAGAAGTCTCGCCATCCCTGCCTCTAAGGAGCACTCTGATCGTACTTCTTCCAAGACCGATTGGTTTGTTCTTTTGGTAGCCCTTGGCAGATGCGCGTCTTTCCTGATTTTTCCCTAGCTTTGTGCTCAAGGTCAAAAGGGACATTTCAAGATCTGTCGTGGAATGCAATGCTGTGGGGGATGAAATGATATCCATTCACCTGCAGTGAAGACCAGTTCATACAACTCTTCAAAATTATACGCCAACCACTCACGTCAAAGACGAAGACATTGACCACTGTTTTTAGCTAACTGTTACCATCTGGAATGGATCAAGTATGCAATCAAGGTTCATTGATAACCGCTGGAATGCAGAAGTTGGAAACAAGACTCATTCGTTGGATACGTTCCCCTCAGAGGTGTGCAGTGACATCTCCTTGTGGTTCTGAGTGTCTACGGACCACTGACGCTGAGCCTCTCTCATGCACTTGCTGAGTGCTCCTTGTCGTCTCGGCAGAAAGGTCTGTGCGGTTCCTGTGCCCGTTTATTAAGTTGGGTTGCTCATCTTGCTGTTGAGGGGCCAGAGTTACTTGTATGTTTTGGACATTGCACCTTTATCAGGTATCTGTGTCTCAAACATCATCTTCATTTTCTTGATAGTGTCCTTTCCTGCACAACATTTTTTAAAATATGGATGCAGTCCACTCGCTTTGTTCTTTTGTTGCTTGTCTTTCTGGTGTCGTACCCAAGACCACTGGTGCCCCGGTGGTACGGCCAGTAAGCATTGGGCAGCAAATCATAAGGTCGGTGGTTCAAATCCGCCAGCCCCTCTGAGAGAGAAAGAGGAGACGTTCTCCTCCCCTAAAGATTCACAAAGCCCGAAAGCCCTATGTAGGGACGTGATGAGTCAACCAACTTTATGGTAGGTTCTCTGAAATCATTGGCAAATGAAGATTCACCTCTATGCTTTCTTCTAAAGGTTTTCCAGTTATCAGCCTTCTAGGGAGATGTAGCCTCTGACCCATTTTGTGCTAACTTTTATCTATGGTGTGAGATAAGAGGTCAAACTTTATTCTTTGGCATTCGTTGCTATAATTCTAATTGATGACACGCCATCTTCTATAACGACGTTGTGTCTCCTTCTCAGGTATGTTTCTTTTTCTTTTTTCTTTTTGGTATGTTTCTTTTAAGAAATATGAGGCAAATTGAGGAAGAACACCAATAACGTAACAGTCCAGTGGGGCCCCAGATGTGGCAAAGACGGTGAGTAAACTCATATAACTTTCAAAGCTGTTGGTTGTGTTATGTCTTCTACAAGGAGATGGTGACAAATCTGAGTGTGGCTGTCTAGGAGACTTCAGATGGAGGGAGCTTTGTGGAAGAAAGAAGTGGGGCTCAGCTAGATTTTTAATAAGAAAAAAAACACCCTGAAACTCACTCCCATCAAGTCAATTCTGACTCATAGTGACCTTCTAGGCAAAATAGAACTGCCCCTGTGGGTTTCCGAGACTGGTGCTATTTACAGGAGCAGAAAGCGTCATCTTTCTCTTGCGGAGTGGCTGCTGGTTTTGAACTGCTGACCTGGTGGTTAACCACTGTGTCACCAGAAACCTCAAGTCTGGAGTCAGAAGATCCAAGATGCCAAGATCCTACCCTTGCTCCTTGACCTGGAGCCCGTGACCTGACTCGCTGCAGCCCTGTTTCCTCAGAAAGGATGTGAGTACCTGCCCTGAGAGGATGATCTGCTGTGTATCTTTGTCTTCTTCTTAAAAAAAATCACTTTATTGGGGGCTCATACAACTCTTATCACAGTCCATACATCTATCCATTGTGTCAAGCACATTTGTACATTCGTTACCCTCATCATTCTCAAAACATTTGCTCTCCACTTAAGCCCCTGGCATCAGGTCCTTATTTCTCCCCACCTTCCCCGCTGCCCCCTCCTTCATGAACCCTTGATAATTTATAGATTATTATTTTGTCATATCTTATACTGTCTGACATCTTCCTTCACCCACTTTTCTGTTGTCCATCTTCCAGGGAGGGAGTTATATATAAATCCCTGTAATCGGTCCCCCCTTTCTACCCCACTTTCCCTTTACCCTCCCGGTATCGCCACTCTCACCACTGGTCCTGAAGGGATCACCTGTCCTGGATTCCCTGTGTTTCCAGTTCCCATCTGTGCCAGTGTACATCCTCTGATCTAGCCAGACTTGCAAGGTAGAATTGGGATCATGATAGTGGGGGGAGGAGGGAGCATTTAGGAACTGGAGGAAAGTTGTATGTTTCATCATTACTACATTGCACCCTGACTGGGTTGTTTCCTCCCCACGACCCTTCTGTAAGAATATGTCCAGTTGCCTACAGATGGGCTTTGGATCCCCACCCTGCACTCCCCCTCATTCACAATGATATGATTTTTTGTTCTTTGATGCCTGATACCTGATCCCTTCGACACCTCATGATCGCATAGGCTGGTGTGCTTCTTCTATGTGGGCTTTGTTGCTTCTTAGCTAGATGGTCGCTTGTTTACCTTCAAGCCTTTAAGACCCCAGACGCTATATCTTTTGATAGCCGGGCACCATCAGCTTTCTTCACCACATTTGCTTATGCACCTGCTTTTTCTTCAGTGATTGTGTCAGGAAGGTGAGCATCATGGAATGCCAGTTTAATAGAACAAAGTGTTCTTGCATTGAGGGAGTACTTGAGTGGAGGCCCAATGTCCATCTGCTATCTTAATACTAAACCTATAAATATATGTACATAGATCTATTTACCCATCCTCATATAAACATATTTACATATATATATGCCTTTATTTAGACCTTTATAAATGCCCTTTGCCTCCTAGTTCTTTCCTCCACTTCCTTTGACTTTCCTCTCATCCCACTATCATGCTCAGCCTTCATTTGGGTTTCAGTAATTCCTTTAAGTTACATTACCCTTGATCACGCCCTACTGATCTGCAGTTGTATCAAGAGACCAAATGCTCCAATGTATGTGAAAGTACTTAGCAAGTTGTAAAACACTTAATCAATGTATGTTACTATCAGGACCTAGACTTAAGTGGATAGGGTTTGTGCAGGTCTCAGAAGGATTTACCCAAGTAGAAAGAAGAAGAAGAGGCATTCTAGAGGAGGTAGGGCAGGCCCAGCTTGGCGGAAGGTCCTACATCAAGGCCAGCCTTACTGTGGAAAGTAAGGGCAGGGTGGCACCCTCCGTGAGAGAACAGGGTTTCCCTGGGCCACCATCCTGCAGGGGTGCAGAAAGTCGGATTTAGGGTTTGCTCAGGAGCTCGATGAATCTGGAGGCAGGGAGCTTAATTTAGAATGGGTCCAGGACCTCTATGAAGAAGCCCCAGCGGCATCGTGTGTTACATGTTGGTCTGCGATTGGCAAGGTCAGCAGTTCGAAGCCCCCGACGCTCCACAGGCGACACATGGGGCTTTTGAGTCCAATAAAGAGTTAGTCTTGGAAACTCCACAGGGGCAGTTCTACCCTGTCCGATAGGGTCGCTATGAGTTGTCATCCACTGGGTGGCAGTGAGTTTTTGAGGACACCTCTAAGAGTTTGGAATGCACTGTTTTATAGATAAGGAGCCCTGGTGGTGCAGAGCTTAAGCTAACTGAAAGGTTGGCAGTTCGAACCCACTACTCGTCCCACAGGAGTCTGCCGATAAAGGTCACAGTCTTAGAAACCCTATGGGGTTCTTGTCCTCTGTCCTGCAGGATCTCTCAGTCAGAACCGGCTCCACAGCCTGGGGTTGTTTTAGGGGTACGTCTAGGCTTCTTGGGGTGAGTGACTAGAAAGACCAGGCCTGAGTGTTTGGAGGGCTCCCTAGTTTTTAAGTGCTTTAACCTGTCTGGCATGATATCCTCCTCCACCCAACCTTTGGCGGTGGTCAGAGATGTAGCCGTCCCGAGCAGAGGGGGCATCTCAGGGAGCAGTTTCTGCCCCTCATCGCCATTCCCATCGCCCAGGGAGAGACCGCTCACCAAGCTCAGACAGAGGAGACCCAGTCGTTTGCCCACAGATTGAGACACATGGTGTGATCTTGCTCTGAGTGCAGAGAGACAGGCAGTGGGGGTGCAAGGTAGGGAGATGCCACAGCCTGATTCTCATCACTGAGGCTGGGAATTTCAGGAAGTGCCAACGTGTGACCAAGACAAACCAGCTTGCCTGGTCCTTTTTGAGCTGATATTAGGATGGGGTGGTTATTTAAGAGCTGGACGTCAGAGGGTTGGGACAGGGGCCTGACTTCAGGGCTCGGCCGGGGGGCTGTTTGCCATAGGCAGCCTCTGGTCCCACTGGAACATTTGGTCTCAGGGGGGTGACTGTGGACTCTCACATGGTTCACGTCTTACCTGTCGACAGGAAGTCAACAACGTTTGTCCTCCGGAGATCAGGACACGTGGGGAGGTGGGGGGAGAGAAATCAATGTGTCCTTTGAATCCCACATCCTCTGCCCCGCGCCCTTATACACCGCAAATGTTTACTGGAAACAAATCCAAAATGTTGTCATTAGAAATTATCATTCAGTACAGGGTTCCCCCATACCCAAAAGTGCAGTGTTCCCGGAAGCCCTCTCCTAATCCGAAGTCGCCTCCAGCGAAGCAGCAGTGACCGTGGGTTCACTATTAGAAAATTCTTGAGCTTTCACCGACCCCCTGAACCCCCCAAAAATAACCTACCCCATCATCTCACATAACGTAAAACCTACACCAGCAACACTCCAGATAGTGAAAACCGCAAGGATTGGATACACACTCGCGCGCGCACACACAAACACACAAACACTCCCCTCAGAAGGGCTGGGAGGTGCCATTCTCGCTTCTCGTGTTGCGGGCACCTCTTTGAGGCTTTAACGCAGAATGTTAGTCTTGTTTTTCACCCTTTTCTGTCAAAAACAACAATCCTCTTGGGAGATCTTTCCGTGCGTGAGAACAGGCCCTAGGTAGGTCTTTAGTAAGCTTGACCAGTGGGGGCAGTGGGGCAGGGTGTGCGTGTCCAGGGCCGTGGCCTTTCCTCTCCAGGTAGCAGTCTCCCCGCCTGTGCTTCCCATCATCACTTGACCCTCCCTTCTCCTCTCAGAAGCAAGTCTCCTCCCCAAATGGCCGTGGACTAGACACAAACTTTTCCGGGAGTCCGAGAGCCTGGCGGGAGAGAATATCTGATCTGACCTTGGCATTTTGCAAATGCAGAACTCGAGATCCAGAAAGATTTGTGAGGGAGTAGACCCCTGTGGCGTGGTGGCTGCATGTTGGGCTGCGACCTGCAGACCGTCAGTTTGCCACCACCAGGCACACTGTGGGACCATGTGTTCTGTTCCCATAGAGTGGCCGTCCTGGAAACTCACTGGGACAGTTCTGCCCAGAGGGCCGCCAGGAGTCCTAATTGACTCGATGGCAGTGAGTTCGAAAGTCCTGGTAGCATAGTGGCTATGCCTTGGACTGCCCCCCTCATTCTTCCATGGAGAGGCGCCCCCAAATAGACTTCAGGCTAGGAAGGGCAGTTCCTGGAACGCCCCAGAACCGGTGGGGAGATAGTCATAAGGTCAGCAAACAGGCCTGGAACTATGTACGCTTTTTCGGGGTTTTTTGCTAGTTGTTTATTTTTCTCTTTTATTCAATCTTTTTTTTTCTTTTTGTTTTGTCTGTTATTGTTGGTTTGCCTACCTATATAAGATAGGCATGGGAATCAAGCCGGAGGAGAAAGCAACGGGACTGACAGTTTGTGGGGGGCAGGTTGGGGAGGCAGGGGAAGGGAGCAAGCAATGCCATAGTCAGGGGAACAACTAGAGAATTAAAATCAACAATGAGGAGGACATAGAGGTCCAGGGGGTGTTGGAGCAACAGCAGTCTAGCTGAGAGGAATCACTAAGAGGCAGAAGAAGGCAAGCATGCTGCTGGGAAAGGAGGAAGGTACAAGGAAACAGAGGACAGATCTAGGAAGCTAAACATCTGTATATATGTTTATACAGATATAAACATAGTTGTGCATTTATGTAACTATATTACATAAAAACAGGTATTGGGCTAGGTGCATATATTGATATGGCAATACATTGAGGAAGTGGATGGACTTTGGGCCTCTGCCCAAACCCCCACTCAATGAAGCAACACCCTGTTCTAACCCCTGGCATTCTGTGATGCTCACCCTCCCGGCACGGTCGCTGAAGACAAAATGGGTGCACAAGCACATGTGGAGAAGAAAGCTGATGGTGCCCAGCTATCAAAAGATATAGTGTCTGGGATCTTAAAGGCTTGTGGCCATCTAGCAGAGAAGCAACAAGCCCACATGGAAGAAGCACACTACCCTGTTTGATCATGAAGTGTGGACGGGATCAGGTAACAGGCATTAGAAGATTCAAAACAAAGAAACAAAAAACATATTATTGAGAATGAGGGGGGCCGGAGTTGAGGTCCAAAACCCATCTGTAGACAATGGGCCAACCCCTCACAGAAGGGTCACAGGAAGGGATGAGTCAACCAGGGCGCAATGAAGCACTGATGAAACACACAATATTCCTCTGGTTCCTTGAGGCTTCCTCACCCCCCCACTATCATGACCCAGTCCTGCCTTCTACTGTGGGCTAGACTGGAGCATGTGCACAGGTACAGATAAGAGCTCAGGACTCCCGGAATCCAGGTCAGATAAACCCTTCAGGAACAGAAATGGGAGTAGCAATACCAGGAGAGTAGGGAGAAGGTGGGGTAATTAATCATAATGATTGACACCTAACCACACCCCCCAGGGAGAGGAACAGCAGAAACCGTGGGGGAAAGGAGACAGAGGTCGGTGTAAGATATGAAAATAATGATTTATCATTATCAAGAAGTCACGAGGGTGGGTGGGGGGAGGGAGGGGAAAAAGAGGAGCTGGTACCAAGAGTTCAAATAGAAAGAAAATGTATCAAAAACCATGATGGCAACATATGTACCCATCAGTTTGATACAATTGATATATGGGTTGTTACAAGAGCTGTAAGAGCCTCCAATCCATTTCAAAAAGTTTTCTCCCTTCTGGTGCACCTTGATTCGGACTCACCCGCCATCCGCTCCCCGGGGGCCATGCTCATCCCCAAATCGCCCAGCGCCTTTGGCACACACCAACTGTGCCCTAGACAAAAACATCCTGTCTCCCTCACCTCGGATAACTACTAATTAATTTCTGGGGTTTAGACATTGACCTCCTTCTTAGAAGTGAGTTGACACCGCCCGGGTCTTGTGACTTAGGTTGCTCCGAGTTCATCTGTGTTGGGGCATGCGGCAAAAAGAACTGAGGGGAGTGTTTCCTGGGGGGCTCGGGCCCCTTTGGTTGAGTCATTCATTGTTGATAGACACCTGGGAGGTGTTCCCCCTTTCAGCTTCTGGGGAAAGTGCCGCAGCAGTGCACGCTGGTGTACAGACTTCTGTTCCTGCCTTCATTCCTTCTGGGTGTATTTTAGAATTGGGATTGCCGGGTCGCAGGTCTCTCTTTGAGAACCTAGTCTCAAAGTCACCCCACACTTTGTAAGACCTCTTTAATGCGCTGTCCAGCAAGCAGGTTACTTTGAGGACCAAGGTGCGCTGGACGCGAGCCATGAGGGACGTGGCAGCTGGACCCTGCACAAGGGAAGCTGAAGAATCCAGGCGTTAGAAGGATGGAGCTGGCGGAGACGATGGACAGTACCACGGGCAGGCTGCCGAAAGACCCAGCACCTCTGCTGGAAGGACGGCCAGCGTGTTCCTTGGAGGCAAGGATGGCGAGACTTCGCCTCATGTATTTTGGACAAGTCGAGAGAGGCCAGTCCCTGGAGGAGAACATCACGCTGGGTAATGCAATGGAACAGTGACAGAGAGGCAGATCCTCAACAAGACACGATGTGCCACGATGTGCCACGATGTGACCCGGGGCAGCAACAATGGGCCCAAACATAGGCGTAATTGGGAGGATGGTGCAGGATCAGGCAGGGCTTCGTCCACTGAACCCAGGGTCGCTATGGGTCAGAAACCGACTCAATGGCCCCTAACAACAGTGTAGTTCTCCTTACCCAAAGCTTTCTTTTCACAGTCGTTCGCCACAAAAAGATGAATACCTGATGATTCTACTGATACGAGCTAAGTAAATATTGTAATCAAAAAAATCAGGAGTGGTTGTCAGGCATCAGGGAGAGGGAGGAAGAATGGTTTCTGTTTTGGGGCATTCAGTGCGTATTAATGGCAGGGGCCTATGTGGGGGAGGGATGGGGATAAGGGATCGCAGTGGTCTAGTAGGTACATGCTGGGCTGCTAGCCGCAAGGTCAGCTGTTAGAAACCACCCGTCCCTCTGTGGGAGAAAGAAGAGGCGTTCCAGCTCCTTAAAGACTGACCGACCGTCTCAGAAACTCACAGGGGCAGTTCGGCCCTTTCTTTCTTTCTAGAACCATTTCATTGGGGGCTTATACAGCTCTTATCACAATCCATCCATCCATCCATCCATCGTGTCAAGCATATTTGTACATTTGTTGCCATCATCATTCTCAAAACATTTGCTTTCTGCTTGAGCCCTTGGTATCAGCTCCACATTTTTCCCCATCCCTCCCCACCACCCCCTCCCTCATGAACCCTTGATATTTCATAAATAATTATTATTTTGTCATGCCTTACACTGTCCGACGTCTCCCTTCACCCACTTTTGTGTTGTCCATCACCCAGAGAGGGGGTTATATGTAGATCCTTGTCATCGGTTGCCCTTTTCCATCCCACCTTCCCTTCTCCCTGTCAGTATTGCCATTCGACCCTGTCTTATAGAGTTGCTTTGAATCAAAATGGACCCCATAGCAATGAGATTGTTTGTCTGGTTCTATGGTAACTTTATGTTCAACGTTTTGAGGAGCTGGCAAACTGATTTCCTGCCACATTTTACATTCCCACCATCCATAGGTGAGAGTCCTAGTTTCTCTACAAGCTACCCGACATTCATGATCTGCCATTTTCCAAGCCTTGCCACCCTAATGGGGAGGTGGTGTCTCCATGTGGTTTTGACTGGCGTGGCCTAATGGCTAGTGATGAACACAAGCCTCTTTTCCTGAGCTTGTTGGCCATTAGAATCTCCTGTTTGGGGTTGTCCATCTTTTGATTGGGCCTTTTTTGGTCACTTTGTTGTTAAATAAGAGATTCTTTTTTAAAAAAATCATTTTATTAGGGGCTCATACAACTCATTGCAATCCATATATACATCAATTGTGTAAAACACATTTGTACATTCATTGCCCTCATCATTCTCAAAACATTTGCTCTCCACCTAAGCCACTGGCATCAGCTCCTCATTTTCCCCCTCCCCCCTCCCTCATGAACCCTTGATAATTTATAAATTATTATTTTGTCACATCTTTCCCTGTCTGACGTCTCCCTTCACCCACTTTTCTGTTGCCCGTCCCCCCAGGGAGGAGGTTATATGTAGATCCTTGTAATCAGTTTCCCCTTTCCAACCCACCCTCCCAGTATCGCCACTCTCACCACTGGTCCTGAAGGGATCATCCGTCCTGGATTCCCTGTGTTTCCAGTTCCTATCTGTACCAGTGTACATCCTCTGGTCTAGCCAGGTTTGTAAGGTAAAATTGGGATCATGATAGTGGGGGAGGGGAGCATTTAAGAACTAGAGGAAAGTTGTGTGTTTCATCATTGCTACATAGCACCCTGACTGGCTCGTCTTCTCACTAAGACCCTTCTGTAAGGGGATGTCCAGTGGCCTACAAATGGGCTTTGGGTCTCCACTCCGCACTGCCCCCCCATTCACTATGATATGAATTTTTTGTTTTGATGATGCCTGATACCTGATCCTATGGACACCTCGTGGTCACACAGGCTGGTGTGCTTCTTCCACGTGGGCTTTGCTGCTCCTGAAGTAGGTGATTCTTGAGGATGAGAATTTAAGGGGAAGATGGGCTGGAGCCTTCACATGCGGAGTTGGGAGGCACCAGGAGGACAGGACTAGTTGTGAGAAGCCTGAAAGCCCAGCATCTTCAAGTTCAGAGGGGCTGTCCAGGCCTTGGACCTCACTGACTCTTGCCCCATATTCGAAGACCATATTGCTGCCCTCAAATCTGCCATGGACATGAGCATAGATCCAGGGAAGGTTGCCCGTGCCTTCCTGGTTATAGCCTCTCCTGTGTGTTTAACGGCTGCTGGGGGGGAGGCCCTCTCATAGTGAGCAGGTAATGAGCAGCTCTTGTGCTCTTGGCTTTGGTAGCCTGCCCTCTAGAGCTGCTCTTCCACGGCAGCAACAGCAGGAGGGAGCACCTGACCCTCTAAGGTGAGCAGAATAAACACCCCTCTGTTGTCTCAAGACACGGTTCCTGAGACTCTCTGCTCTCCTGTCCACCAGGTTGAGGGCTGTGAGCTCTGATGAGGAAGACCAAGACAGGTCAAGTTAGCATGAGATGGTTCATCTGAGAAAGGGAACAGATTCTCCTTGTGATTTCAGTATCTCATTGACGCCTTTTGTCCCCCCTTTCTAAGAAACAGAAAGCCACATTTCCAGAGGGCAAGGTCAGTGAGGACGGAGCAGGGTCTGGACCTAAGTCTTCCTCCAAGATCTCACTAGGTCAGGGTCTCAGAACACGAGAGCCCACCGCAAATGGCTGCCAGGAAGAGAACTGCAGTGGGTTGTCCATGAAAGATGGACGTCTAGGGGTCACCTTCTTCCTTCCGTGGGTTGCCTCTGCCAAGAGGCGTGTCAGTCTGGGTAGAGAAACAAATCCATGGACACACATATGTGTACAAGAAAGAGATTTATATACAAGCGTAACTGAACATTGAGAAAACACCCCAGCCCAGTCCAGATCAAGACCATAAGTCTGATATTATCCCATATTTCCGATATCTATAAAATACTCTTCAGACTCACGAAACACATGCAATGACACAAAATGCAGAAGATCACAAGCCAGTGGGTAGAAAGTCTTTGGGTCCAGTGGTGTTGTAAGCATCTCAGTGCTGGCAGGGGTCTCTCTGTGGCTACTCCGGTTTCCGAGGTCTGGTTGCATCCATGTGGCTTGTCTTCTGCAATGTCTCCCAGGGAGTAGCAGAGAGAGAGAGGTGTCTTCCACGTCCAAGGAGGAAGTACCAAATTTCCCAGAATTCTCAGAAGGCCATGCCCACAGAAGTCGCATTGGCTATCTCCAGATTGACAGCCTAGACTCCGCCCCTACACTCTTAATCTTTACATGGCCACCAGGTTAGGGGACTGCCACAGAGGGCCTCTATGGCTAGTTACCATGACAGCTGATGATAGACGATAGGACATCACCAGGTTGCCTACAGGTCACCCATACTGTTCCTGGAGGTTGGCTCTGTCCAAATGATAATCACCTTCCCTTCCCAACTCTCCTCTCTCTGGGAGCAAAGGGAGGGAGAGAATGGCCGGCCCCAGAGGCTTGGCTTCTGGTCCCTGAGGATGCTGGAGCTGATTTGAGCAGCTCTTGGGATTAGGAGGCGGGTGGGTCTGGAGCCAGCCTTTCAGATTGAAATCCATCTCAGTCACTTCCTAGCTGTCTGCCAGTGACTTTTCCCTCTGTCTTCTGGAAAATAACAACACAGGTCCCACAAATTATTGCCAACGCCCGAGGAGTTAATATGTCCAAACACTTGGAACAATGCCCTGTCCCAAGAATAAGTACCCCAAAAATATAACTGCCAGAAGACCCCATCTTCATATTTCTGACTTTGAGTTTAGGGGACATAGATGAAGAAGGGGGGCAGGTTCCATGTGGCTGTCGCTGTTGTTCCAGGTCATTCCAGCCCACAGCAACATTCCGGTTGCAGCAGAACGAGACGCCGACCAGTCCCGTGCCCCCCTCACTACTGTCCCTACTGTCACTACTGCTGCAGCCACATGTCATTCCGTCTCACTAGGGGTCTGTGTCTTTCCACAGGCCCTGTACTTTACCAAGCACGATGTCTTTCTTCAGGGATGGTGCCTGCTGCCCAGACAGATTCGTTCCTCCTTTGGGCGGTCCATGGTATTCTTAATGTTCTTTGCCAGCTCCAGAATTCCCACGCACCAGGTGATTGACAACACCACGGCTTGGGCGGGTCCGTGTGTCCTTTGCTGCTCTTTCAGATCTTAAAGACGTCTTTGCAGCAGATGTGCCAACACAATGCCCATTGATTTCTTGATTGCTGCTTTTGTTTTTATCATGTAATTTATTTATTCTTATTGGTACACAGTCCCACATAGCATACAATTCAATTGTTTAATTAGGTCAAGCAGAGTTGTACAATCAATTTTAGAACATTTTCTTTCTTTCTCTTTTCATCATTTTATTGGGGGCTCTTGCTGCTCTTATCACCATCCATCCATTGTACATTTGTTGCCACCATCATTTTCAAAACATGTTCTTTCTACTTGAGCCCTGGGTATCAGCTCATTCCTCACTTCCCCCCTCCCTCCCTCATGATCCCTTGATAATTTATAAATTATCTTTTTTTCATGTCTTACACCGACCACTGTCTCCCTTCACCCACTTTTCTATTGTCCCTGATGTGTGTGTGGGGGGGTGTTATATGTCAATCATTGTGATCTGTCTCCCCCCACCTTCCCTTTACCCTCCTGATATCGATACTCTCATGATTGGTCCTGAGGGGTTTATCTGTCCTGAATTCCTCGTGTTTCCAGCTCTTATCTGTACCAGTGTACATGCTCTGATCTAACTGGATTTGTAAGGTAGAATTGGGGTCATGGTGGGGGGGAAGGAAGCATTAAAGAACTAGAGGAGAGTTGTATGTTTCAATGGTGCTACACTGCACCCTGACTGGCTCGGCTCTTCCTTGTGACCCTTCTGTAAGGGGATGTCCAATTGTCTACAGATGCCTGGACCCACTCGGCCCTCCCCCTCATTCACATCAATATGATTTTTGTTTTGGGTCTTTGATGCCTGATACCTGATCCTTTCGACACCTTATGATCACACAAGTTTACGCGTTTCTTTCTTGAGGGTTTTGTTGCTTCTCAGCTAGATAGCCACTTGTTTATCTTCAAGCCTTTAAGACTCCAGACACTATACCTTTTGATATCTGGGCACCATCAGCTTTCTTCACCACATTTTCTTATGCACACATTTTGCCTTTAGGGATCGTGCCAGGGAAGGCAAGGATCACAGATTTCTGGGTTCTTAGAACAAAGTCTTCTTGTATTGAGGGAGTACTTGAGTGGAGGCCCAATGTCCACCTGCTACCTTAATACTTAACAAATAAATGTATGTACATAGGTCTAGTTCACTCTCGTTATATATAAATGTATTTACATATGTACATGCCTGTATTTGGACTTCTATACATGTCCTTTGCCTGCTAGCTCTTTCCTCTGACTTTCCTCTTGTCCCTCTATCATGCTCAGTCTTCATCTGGGTTTCAGTAATTCCTCTTGGTTACATTGCCCTTGATCAAGCCCCACCAGGCCTCCTACACCCTCCTCACCATTGATTTTAGATCACTTGTTGTTCCCTTGTCTCTGGGTTTGTTAACACCCACTTCCCTTTCGCTGCCTCCCCCTCTCCCGCTGGTGTCCCCCCAAACCTTCGATCCGTTATTTTCTCCTCCAGATTGTTTATCCCACCCATCTAATCTAGACATGCAGTGACAATAATGAGCATGAAAACAAGACAAAGCAAAACATAACGAGAAAAGAAAACCAAAGACAAAATAGCAACAATAACAACAAAAAATCAACAATAAAAAAAGAAAAGCCTATAAATAGTTCCAGGCCTATCTCGTGACCTTATGAGTGTTTTCGGTTGAGTCTGATGGGGTGCCACGCCCTGGCCCCAAAGTCTATTTTTGGTTTTCCTCAGGAACTTCGTTGCTCTACTCCCCTGGCTGTTCTGTTAGTGTTTCACCTTGGTGTGGTGTGGTCAGATCAGGCCCAATTCCCACCCTGTGTCTCCAGGAGGGCTGTGGTTCAGTGAGGGACGTCCTGTCTGGTGGTGGACAATCTGACCGTTTCTCTGTTTATCATGATGTTGCTTACTGGCCCAAGAGTGAGGATCTGGGTTATCTTTATATCCTGAGGTGTAATCTAGTCTGAAGATTGTTATCCTTTGATCTTCAATGAGTGCTTCCTATTCTTTTGGATTTCAGCAGAACAAGATTATATTATCTGCATGTCACCGGTTATTAATGAACTTTACTGTAATCTTGATGCTGTGTTCTCCATATAGGTCAACTTCTCAAATTATTTGCCCAGAATAGATTGAAAATGGACGGTGAATAGCTCTATAGGGGACAACGCTGGAGATATAGTTTGGGAATTGTGCCTGATCCATCCATTGTGTCAAGCACATTTATACATTTGTTGCCATCATCATTTTCAAAACATTTTCTTTCTACTTGAGCCCTTGGTATCAGCTCATTTCCCCCCTCCCCTTCCCTCCCTAGGTACTCTATTTTCTTGTTAAGTCATTTTATTGGGGACTCATACAACTCATCATAATCCACACATCCATCCATTGTATGAAGCACATTTGTACATTCGCTGCCCTCATCATTCTCAAAGCATTTGCTCTCCACGTTAGGTACTCTATTTTATTTTATTTTTTTAATTTTAGGTACTCTATTTTCAAGAGCAAATTTCAGTGTCTCTTCTGATTCATTTTGTTAATTTCTTTATTTCCCATCTCTTCCATGAATTTTGCTTTCGTCTTCGTGATGTTCTTGATGGCATGCCCAAACGCATCTGATCTTTGGTCATTGGTATGCGGTGTGCCAAAATCCGCTCTTGAGGAAGTCTGAGCAGATTTTGAGACCACGGAAGCCCAAGGTCTATTTGCAGGGTGGCCACATAGATTAAGCCTCTGGCAAATCCCTTCTGTAGACAAAGGGTGTGACAGCCTTATCAGACAGGTTGATTAGGTAGATATAGTTAGGTGAAAATGTGATATCTTATCATCTCATCTCCCTTGACTCCTTTTTTAAAAGTGAAGGGGAAATCTGACCTTAGCCTTAGCCTTGCTACCACCCAGAGACCATGCGCAGTAAGTGATGAAATGTAACCCTTTTGACCCATTTTAAATCTGTCCTTGTTTTCAATATTTTCTTTCTTTGTTATTATTGTTAGTTTTTGTTGTTGTTGTTTGTTTGGGAATATTTTCCTGTATATGAAAGACAGGATGGGGCATCTATAGAGACAGCAACTGGATTGATGGTTTCCTGAGGGCTTAGCAGAGGAGGTTGGGGAAGATGAGGGACTGATAGCCTGGAGTACAAGAAAGACCAAAAAGCTAATTCCTGAATGCTTCCTCCCACCCCCACCCCCCACTATCATGATCCCAATTCTCCCTTGCAAGTCTGGCTAGAGCAGAGGATGTACACTGGTGCAGATAGGGACTGGAAACACAGGGAACCCAGGACAGATGATCCCTTCAGGAGCAGTGGTGAGAGTGACAATACTGGGAGGGTGGAGGGAGGGTAGGTTAGAAAGGGGGAACCTATTACAAGGATCTACATATAGCCTCCTCCCTGGGGGGAATGGACAACCAAAAAGTAGATGAAGGGTGACGTCAGACAGGGCAAACTATGACGAAATAATAATTTATAAATTATCAAAGGTTCATGAGGGAGAAGGGAGCGGGGAGGGAGGGGTAAAATGAGGAGCTGATGCCAGGGGCTTGGGTGGAGAGCGGATGTTTTGAGAATGATGGGGCCAATGTATGTACAGATGTGCTTTACATAAGTGATGTCTGTATAGATTGTGATGACTTGTATGAGCCCCTAATAAAATGATTCGAAATAATAAAGAACGAAGAAAAGGCTTTAAACATGGACTGTGGTGACCATTGTACAAGTCTTGCTATGACTGAACTGCTGAATTGTATGGTATGTGGATCATGTACCAATAAAACTTTAAGAAATAATTCATTTTAAAAATGTTAAAAAGGAAAAAAAGAGTCAATGCTAGTCCATCTCAGGCTCCCTGAGGCCTTTTTATGTGTTTCCTTCCATTTTCGATGACTTCCAAGTTCCTTTGCGGCATCATTCTTGGACCCCACACCCCTGCTTTTCAGAGCTCTTTGCAGTTGTTCTCAGCTGTGCTACCTGAGCAAAGGAAGGTCCAGAGGCTTTATTCCGTCCACGTCTTCAAGGCCGGCCCGAGCACTCCTGTCGGGGAGCCTGTGGCCATGTGGTGGCTGTGGGGTGCTGTGAAGCGGGGCTCTATGTCACCAAGAGTTCAAACATCCGAGGTGTCACCCGTGGTAGCCTGCAGACTGCCTCCAGGAACCGGGACCTGATGGTCTGCAACTAAAGTGAGTAACCAGTGGCAACCTGGCCAGCAGGAGAGAAACACGCCTGCATACAGGGCCAGCGAGGGAAGTGAAGCTGTGGTCAGAAGGCGCTCAAGATACAGCTGATGACCAGCTGTCTCCGCAAAGCCGACCAAGGCCTTAGGATGTGGGTGGAAGGAAAGCTCTCCTGCGGGGGGGGAAGGGCCCGATTCCTGTTCAATTCTGAGTCCTGTGCCCACGCGCTTGGGGGACAGGAAGCTTTTGTGTGCCCATGAATTTAAGTAAAGGAGCCTTAAAGACCCTGACCTCCCTTCTGGTACCTCAACTCTTCATTTGTGAAATGGGTTTAATACCTGGTCCTATCTGGCCAAATGATGGTGAGCTGGCCCATCAGACTATCCGGGCCTTGGGAGGATCCGGGGGGGGGGCAGCTATTTTGAAGGTTTCCTTTGGATTCCACTTGAGCTACTGGGAGAAGTTCGCAAGCTCCGGGACCAGGGGACTCACAGTCTTCCATCCTGCCACCTTGGGCCTCGCACTTCACAGGGATCCCAGAGGGGCTGGAGGACGGGTGTCACAACCCCCCTCCTGGCTGCACTGGTCCCTTTCACCCCCAATCTTGCTGTGATCAGTATTCTATTTCACTGTCCCTCCTCCCCCCTTATCTGTCTCCTGTGCCTGCTCCAGGTTCAGAACCCTTGCTCCCCACTCCGAAGCCAGGTTTCTGAGCCGCTTCGCTTCCTAGAGTCCGAATCCCAACAAAGGCTGGCCCCAGGGGACCGGTCGCCGCCAAATCTGAGATCAGGCTTTTTTTAAATTTTTTGAACGGGGCGTGGTTGGCAGAGCCCCTTCCAGGTGCTGTGCAGCACGACCCTCCAGGCTCGGCTCCGGATCCCTGGGAGATGGGGGCTGGCGCGCATTGCTTGCTCCCCCCTGGAGACGACGACGCAGAGAGGACTTGGTTTCAGCCACCTCCCTGCTCCCCCCCCCCTTTTTTTCCCAGGCTGTGGGAGACAAAGGGTTAAATCCCATAGAGCTGATGCGCTGACTCCAGGCTAGAGGGGCCCGGGAAGCTGGGGTCACTTCCTGCTCCGTCCCAGTCACCCTGAACTGGTCCCCGGGTTCTCAGCCTGGGATCACCCCTTGAGAAAGACCCCAGAGTCCTCAGCATCTGGCCCGCCCCCCTCGAGGCAGGGCATTTAAGGGGTTAAGTCCCCTGGGGCTGGACTCGGCCTTCCGGCTTCCCCAGACCCCAGAGCCGTGAGTTGGGGACGCCTGGGTTCCAGGGGGGTGGCCTGGAGGGCCCGGGACGGCCGCCAGGGAACAATGGGGCCCGGGAGGCGGGGGCCGGGCGCCGGGCCTCCTCCGCGCGGCCCCCGGTGCGGCCCGGGCTCGGGGTGGGGGGCCGGGACAGGGAGCCCCCCGCGGAGGGCTGGAGGATTCTGGGAAGGGCTTGAGGGTCTGGCTGGGGGAGGGGAGGCGTGAGCATTCTGGGAAGAGGGAGCTGGGCCCGGCTGGCAGGGCCGGGGGCTGGGGCGCCGCGCCGGCGGGCGGGCGGGCAGGCGCGGGGTCTGGGGTGCCTGGGGGGCAGCGATCGGGCGGGGGATGCCCAGACTCGGGACTGCGGAGCTGGAAGCGGGGGTCTCTGGGACCAGGTGCGGGCAGGAGGACAGGGTCCCGCCGGCTGCGGGCGTCCGTGCGTCGGGGGCGCGCCGGGGCCAGGGTGCCACCTTGTCAGGGTCACCCTGGGCCGCTCCCTGCACCCCTCCGGGCGGAGACTCGGCCCTACGCTTCCCCCCTCGCACAGGCCGAGGCCGGGGGGCTAGGCGTGCCCGCTGCCAGGGCCTGGGCTGGCGCCGAGCACTTCTAGTCTCCGTTGGGCTCGCTCTCCAGCTCCCAGACTGCCTGGCCGTTAACCCTTTCCTCTCCTGTGGAGCGCCTCCTCTGCGTTTTCTAGACGATCAAGGTCTTACCTGGCCTCAGCAAGCCCTTTGCAGCCTCCTCTGAGGGCCAGCCAGACCCCCACCCCCACCCCTCGCCAAATCCTGCAGAGCTGCTTCTGCCACCACCCCGAGGACACTAGCCAGACTGGGGGGTGTTCTCAGCCTAAGTCCCTGACGCCGTGAAGAAATTACTTCCAAACATGTAACTCCTGCCCTCCTCAGCTGGTTCCTCCTCCCCACTTACCTCCCAAACCAGGCTGCTCCACCCTGGCTCCTCTCCTGGCACCGCTGCCTTCACCCACTGTGCCAATCCCGCTCGTAGACCCCCTCCCACTGTCAGAGTCTAAAGCTGTGCTAAGTTCTCTCCACTCTTGGCTCCTGCGCGGCCTTGTACCCCCCATTCAGAAATCATCTCACCCTTTTGGGAAGTGACAGCAGAGCCCCTGTTGTGCCGACCCGCTGCCCTTTGCCTCCCACCCTGTGGCTAATAAGCAGAATTTTCAGTGGCATGGGGCCCAACCTGCTCTCCAGAAGCAAGGGACTCTCGTCCATTCAACAGACTGGCTTGTGCCAGGCACTGCCCTGGGCACCTGGTGCAGCATCCATAGCACAGGAGAAGGAAGGGTGGAGGGGCTGCAGGTGATGTCTGAGGGAGGGGCCCCATGGTGAAAGACTTCAGTGGGGGCCATGCTCAGAGATCACACACAGGCTGTTTGCACCAACCTCCTAGTTCTGGCGATTTCTCTGGCCCATTCTTACCACCAGCAGGCACTGTCTGAGTTGTTCTCGGCCCCAGCTCGTGCCAGCAGCCCGTGGCTGGCTCTGAGGCTCACATGATCCCCAAGGTCATCTCCCTCTCCCAGGAGCAGGGGCAGGCCAGAGAGAGAAACCTGCATCTCTTTAGGATCTGGCCTCGCGCGCTTCCCAGGCTGTGCCTTGTCACCTTGGAGAGGTCTTGCCCTGTGCTCTCTCTTGGTGCCCTGATATGTAAAATGGACAGCAGGCCCCCCCTGGGGCTGCCTCCCAGAGTTAGGAGGAGGGCTGGGTCAGGGAGGAGCTCTTGTGCAGGAGTTTGGGGTGCTGACCGCAAGGTCTGCGGTTCAGAACCATCATCCTCTCTCCGGGGAGAAAGACGGGGCTTTCTACTCCTGTTACAGTCTCAGAAACTCACAGGGGCAGGTCTACCCTATTCCAGGGTTTCTGAGTGCGCATCCACCACATGCAGGCAGTGAGTTGGGGAATGGAGGGCACCACAGCAGGGATTCCACCCAGTCCTTCCCATTTCCCCCTCCCTGGTTCCTGCGCCACCCCTTGCGACTCTCACCCCCCCTCACCTCTGCCCTGAGCCTAGCTGGACAGCCCTTCACCCCTCAAGACAATTGGAGTGGTTTCTTTTCTTCTTCTTCTTTTAACCCTTCAAGTACCCCTAGGCAACTTCAGTTCTCTCTGGGGCTCAACAGGAAAAAGTTTATTAGTCCCAATTAGCAGCCCCATTAAGGAGGGAAATTAGAGTGGTAATAAGCTCCCACTGATTGGCAAAACAACTGGTTTCCCTGGCCTCAGGCATTAGAGGCAGTGGATGTCAGCCACCTCTCCTGCCCCCAGTCTGGGTTCAGAGGGTTATGGCTGATGAGCTCTTAATTACACTTACATTCATCTCTGTGCTTTGTTGTGATTTTAAGATCTGAAGCAAGACGCAGACCTGCGGAGGGGGAGGGGGCACTGAGAGCTGATGCCCAGGAAAGCAGGGAGATAGGCAACTGAAGCCCGTTAAAGATGACTGAGACCTGGGCAGGAGGGGGGATGGCCAGACCCTCCTGGAGCCCCCGGCCCCCGAGGTAGCCTTACCTGCCCCCGTCTGCCCGGACCAAGGCCCTGTGAGGCCAGTTGGCGGTGAGGGGGCCCTGACCGAGTGGAACAGCCCCCCAGTGGCCCCGGTCCATGAGCCAGCCTGCGAAAGCTGGTGCAAGCTCGCCCGTCGGGGCCTCTACATCTGCAGTGAGTGTGGTGGGAGCTTTCGCCAGTGGGCCAAGGTTGGGGAGTGTGGCTGCAGGGAGGGGGCGGGGGCGGTGAGGCAAATGGGATGATGAGCGCCCACTGTTTGCTCCTCTCTCCTTCCCAGCCTCCCGGAAGGCCCCCTGGCATCCTGAGCTCTGGGATGGAGCCAGAGACGGTGCTGTGGGGCCCGGATCTGCAGCCGGACCCAGAGCAGAGCCATGAGGATGCTGACAGAGGTTAGGGCGCCACTGGGGTGGGGAGCCAGACTGGGGGGATTGGGGGGAGAAGAGCGAGGGAGAGGGAATGGAGAGCAGACCCTCACCCACCGCGTGCTGAAAGGAGGTGGGGGCTGGAGACTCCCTTTTTTCTCTGTAGGGGCTGAAAGTGGAAATGATGAGGAAGAGGAGGAGGAGGAGGAGGAGGAGAGCCCCCGGCAGGAAAGTTCTGGGGAGGAGATCATCTTGGGAGATCCAGCTCAGAGCCCAGAGTTCAAGGACCCAGCAGAGATGCCCCTGGAGGGGCCCTTCCTGGCTCCCTCCACCCCCCAGGACTCCCCAGCCTCACCGGGACCTGCCAGCCCCTCGGACCACCAGGCGCCTCCGGACCCCCCGGACACTGAGGTCGTCTCTGCTCCGGCCGACTGGACCAAGGCCTGCGAGGCCAGTTGGCAGTGGGGGGCCCTGACCACATGGAACAGCCCGCCCGCGGTGCCCGCCACGGAGCCCAGCCTGCGGGAGCTGGTCCAAGGCCGCCCGTCGGGGGCGGAGAAGCCTTACATCTGCAACGAGTGCGGCAAGAGCTTCAGCCAGTGGTCCAAGCTGCTGCGGCACCAGCGCATCCACACGGGCGAGCGGCCCAACACCTGCTCGGAGTGCGGCAAGAGCTTCACGCAGAGCTCCCACCTGGTGCAGCACCAGCGCACGCACACGGGCGAGAAGCCCTACAAGTGCCCGGACTGCGGCAAGTGCTTCAGCTGGAGCTCCAACCTGGTGCAGCACCAGCGCACGCACACGGGCGAGAAGCCCTACAAGTGCACCGAGTGCGAGAAGGCCTTCACGCAGAGCACCAACCTCATCAAGCACCAGCGCTCGCACACGGGCGAGAAGCCCTACAAGTGCGGCGAGTGCCGCCGGGCCTTCTACCGCAGCTCCGACCTCATCCAGCACCAGGCCACGCACACGGGCGAGAAGCCCTACAAGTGCCCCGAGTGCGGCAAGCGCTTCGGCCAGAACCACAACCTCCTCAAGCACCAGAAGATCCACGCGGGCGAGAAGCCCTACCGCTGCACCGAGTGCGGCAAGAGCTTCATCCAGAGCTCCGAGCTGACCCAGCACCAGCGCACGCACACGGGCGAGAAGCCCTACGAGTGCCTGGAGTGCGGCAAGAGCTTCGGCCACAGCTCCACCCTCATCAAGCACCAGCGCACGCACCTCCGCGAGGACCCCTTCAAGTGCCCCGTGTGCGGCAAGACCTTCACCCTGAGCGCCACGCTGCTGCGCCACCAGCGCACGCACACGGGCGAGCGGCCCTACAAGTGCCCCGAGTGCGGCAAGAGCTTCAGCGTCAGCTCCAACCTCATCAACCACCAGCGCATCCACCGCGGCGAGCGGCCCTACATCTGCGCCGACTGCGGCAAGAGCTTCATCATGAGCTCCACGCTCATCCGCCACCAGCGCATCCACACGGGCGAGAAGCCCTACAAGTGCGCCGACTGCGGCAAGAGCTTCATCCGCAGCTCGCACCTCATCCAGCACCGGCGCACGCACACGGGCGAGAAGCCCTACAAGTGCCCCGAGTGCGGCAAGAGCTTCAGCCAGAGCTCCAACCTCATCACCCACGTGCGCACGCACATGGACGAGAACCTCTTCGTGTGCGCCGACTGCGGCAAGGCCTTCCTGGAGGCGCACGAGCTGGAGCAGCACCGGGTGGTCCACGAGCGGGGCAAGACGCCCGCGGCGCGCCGAGCGCAGGGGGACGCCCTGCTGGCCTTCGGGGACCCGGCGCTGCTCACCCCGCCGCCGGGCGCCAAGCCCCACAAGTGCCTGGTGTGCGGCAAGGGCTTCAACGACGAGGGCATCTTCATGCAGCACCAGAGGATCCACATCGGGGAGAACCCCTACAAGAACGCCGACGGCCTGCTGGCACACCCCGCCCCCAAGCCCCCGCAGTGCCGGCCCCCCAGGCTCCCGTTCGGGGGCAACTCCTACCCGGGCGGCGCGGCCGAGGGCCGGGCCGAGCCCCCGGGCCAGCCGTTTAAGACGCCCGACGGGCCGGCGGAGAGCTTCAGCCAGCGCCTGGGCCTGCTCCCCTCCAAAGCCCACCTGTGCTCGCTGTGCGGCGAGAGCTTCCTGGATCGCGCGCTGCTGCTCCAGCACCAGCTCAGCCACGGCGCTGGCGAGAAGCCCTGCCCCTTCCCTGATTACCGGACCGGCCTCGGGGAAGGGCCAGGGCCCAGCCCCTTCCTGAGCCGAAAGCCCTTCAAATGCCCCGAGTGCAAGAAAAGCTTCGGCCTCAGCTCGGAGCTGCTGCAGCACCAAAAGGTGCACGCGGGCGGCAAGGCGCCCAAGGGCGGCGCCGAGCTGGGCCGGAGCTCGTCCGCCCTCCTGGAGCACCTCACGAGCCCCCTGGGGGCGCGCCCCTACAGCTGCTCCGATTGCGGGGCCGCCTTCCTCGACCGCCTGGCCCTGGCCAGGCACCAGGAGACCCACACCCCAGACGAGCCCCCGGGCCCCGAGCCGGCCACCCTATGCACCAGCCCCGAAGGGGAGGACCCCGCCCCCACGGGGAGCAGCCGCCGCGCAGAAGGGGAGAAGCCCAAGTCCCGCTTGGAAGAGCGACCCTATTTGTGTCCCGAGTGCGGAGACGGCTTCAGCGAAGTCGCAGCCCTCCTGCTCCACCGGAGCTGCCACCCCGGGGTCTCCCTCTGAAGAGGGTGTGGAGAAGGGGGTCTCTCTCTCTCTCACCTGAGAGGCACACCGGTTCCTCCCAAGAAGAGCGCGGACGAAGGAAGAACACCCGGTTACATGGTAGAGAAAGCGGAGGCAAGAGAACCCGGGGCCGAAATAGTGCTTTTACATCCGGGGCCCAGAAACCCTATCGCGTTGTCGCAGGGGGTGGGGGGGAACCACTTATAAGGCAGCATAGAAAAACTTGGGTTAGAAACCCTATAAATATGTAGGAAAACAAAATCCTTTTAAGTCTGTAGCAGAAAAACCCCTATAAACCATAGTGGATTACAAAGCCCTAATAACTGTAGGAAGAGGTCCCACTAAGTCCCTAGAAGGCCCTATAGAACTGTTACCAGCGTCCTTGGGAAGCTATAGGGTCGGGGATGGGCATGGAGTTAACAGTGGCCCCCAGAAGGTGTAAGGCGAGCCTCCCATAAACCTATTCCACGGTGTCCCTCCCATGGTCCCCCATGCCCCGCTGCTGCCCCCCAGAATCAGGGTGGGAAGCCCCTCTCCCAGCCATCTTAAGGAAAGCCCTCATCTGGGGAGCAGCCAGACGACATGAGACTAACAGCAGAAGCCCAGTGAGCTGAGGAGACGAGCCAGCTCAGCGCAGGGGGGTGCTTCTTGGGGCAAGAGGCCAGTGTCAGAGAAGCTATCTATGTGTGGCTATGTGCAAGGCACGTGGGGCCTGTGGAATTCCTTATCCAATAGGAAGGCAAGGAAGCCCTTTTAGAGGCTGATGTTGGAGTGCAGGGTGCACAGAACGTAGGGACACTGGGAACCCCACACACACGAGGAGGCGGAGGAATGGGGGGCTGCTTTGAGGTGGAGAAATGGTTCAAGGGAGAACCGTGCTCCCCGGTGGCCCAGAATTCGCCCTGACCCAGGCCTGATACCCCTTCTCCCAGCTCAGCTCCGAGAGCCACGCCAGGGACCGTGGGCCCCTCTTGTCACATTCTCAGGTCTCACTCTCAGGAAGGTTTTCCTGGAATCTTGCTGTGGTAACAGCCCATCTCCGCCTTCTGTCCTCAGTGGGAGAGGGTGGTCCGCTGCTAATTGACCTCCAAAGAATATCACCCTGTAGAGACTCAAGGCCTCTCTGTCTGGTCCAGTCCTATCTAGGCTTCGGCTCTTCCAGTCTACCAGAGCCACGGTGGAGTCGCCGTGGTAACGAGACGGCAAGCTGATCAAGCAGAAAGCTTCAATTAGCCAGCAACCTGCTCTTTGAAACTTCAGTCTTCCACTCCAGCTGTCCGAAAGGGCAAGTGACTTGCTCCTAACTGTGGCCACCTGACACCCCGTGGACTGGACCGTGGGTCCCAGAAGAGTTTACAGAGGCCTGACCACCTTCCCTGCCCTGGTGCCTGGAGCCCTCTGAGGCTGTGATGACCCCACACTAGGCAATCGTGGCCTAGTTCCTCCTCCACCAGAAACCCGAGAAACAGAAGGAAGGAGAAATGGGGCTTCCCTGCCAGGCCTCTCTCCTGTTCTCACACCCCACACACCATTACCACACTTACAGCCACAGTCACGAGTGACTGTGTGTGTGTGTGTGTGTGTGTGTGTGTGTGTGTGTGTGTGTGTGTGTGTGGCCGTCAAATGGCTGGGTGGAAGGAGAGAGAGAACCCTTGAGAGAAACATCTGTTATCAAGGACACACATCTCTTCAGCCAGAGGACAAGTTTGGTTCATGCTGGAGCTGAAAGGCAGGGCTGTGCTGACATACCACACAGACGGGATGGGGTGGCCCTTCCGTGGCTCTGTCCCCAGAGAGGGGGACCCGGATGCGTGCACAGCTATGGGAGAGGCCTCCGGCAACACTCTACAAGTTCTTTCACCCTTCATCCCCTGCCCCTGAAGAATGGTCCTCAGGTTGGGAAGGATCAGAATGCAGAATGTTACAGGAGAAAGCTTCCAGGCGGGGTGGGGGTGGGGGTGGGGGAGCAAGCTGTGGATGACTGCAGGGAAAACCTTGTTCACATCGGCAGCCCTCCAGCCCCGCCCAAATGCCTGATAGAAAACCCTGCTGAGGGGGCAGGGGAGCCTGCCTCTAGACCTCTGGTGAAAAACTTAACCAAGGGGACCTCCCATTCAGGAGGAAAAGGAGTTAAATGCTCCAAGTCTAAGATTCCCCCCACCCTCTTCAAATAAGAACAGAAAGAAACTAAGTTGTAGAGACAAGTCCCTTGTAAAGCTAGAAGCAGACCTCCTTGGAAACCAGCCTAAGGAACCCAGAGGAACAGCCTTCGGGGCCCCAGGGCCAGTCCCGGACAGATGGTCTCCGTAGTCAGAGACTAGGGTGTAGCACATTGTAGGATGCTCGCATGTTGTAGGAACAGGTGAGGGCTGAGGGTCTCAGCTCCGGTACTGAAGGGAAGGTGTGGACACAACTCATGGGGTCTGGGCCTTCAGCGCGGTGGGGAAAAGGTGTTCTTGGGAGACCTTGTTCTCACTGGGCCACCTGCCCCCATATCAACCAGGTGCTCCCCTCCTCCCCCAGCCAGCCGCTGTTTCTTGGGAAAAACCAAGGTGAGAGCTGGTTGGGAGAGGTGGCCCACCAAGTGGAGTGTCCCTCTGACCAGCTCAGGGAGTGGCCTCAGCCCTGGCCACCAGAGCTGAGTCTGAGAGGCTTGGCACACCGTCCCGTCACTCAGCTCCATGAAGGACCCAGACCTCTCTGAAGTGCCCACCCAACAGGGTTAAGGAATCACTGGGGGAGGAGAACGTGACCTGAGCTTCGGGTGACACTTGAAACCACTTGGCTCTGGGGGGTCAGATGGGAACGCTAAAGAACTCCTGAATTGTGGGGGGACTTGAACCCCTCCTGAGAAGCGGGGTTCCACACACAGACCCCACTGCCCCCACCAGGGAAGCCCCACTGGCTTGAGTTGCCCCCCCCACTGGACCGAGGAGAGGCCCCCACCCTTGAGTGTTGTGTGTCAATAACCGTGTTGTGTTGCTGGTGGTCATGTCGATTCGTTGAAGAGAATAAAGGGGATAAGACGTTCCAGTCGGTTTCTGCCTTGTCTTTCAGCCGAGAGCAATTGGGAAGAGCGTGCCCTCTTTCTCAGAACCAGGGCCCCCGGGGGACCTCAAATGCTCACCTGCTCCCTCTGGAGGGGAGGCTGGGGGCAGGTTAGGGTGGGCACCAGGGGAAACCTTAGGAAAGGGTGGCAGAGCCAAGGAACGGGCTGTGCTTGGCTTCTACTCCAGCAGGCTGCCGGGTGATGGGGCCTGCCGGCTCCAGAGCAGTCGTGCCGTCCAGCGAGGTCCCCCCAGAAAGCCTGTCCTGGTATCTACACCCACCTGACTCAGCCCCTTCCCTGAACTCGAGCCTCAGACCTTGAGGAGAGATCTCCCTCTCAGCATGCTAGTCTGGGCCTCACCCCTGCAGAGAGGCTCAGCTGGAGAAGAGGAGCCACGGCAAGTCATGGAGGGAAAGCAGCCTCCCTCCTCCCACCCCCAGCCCAGGTTTGCCTGGGTCTGCCCCAGCTTCACACTGTTGGGCCAAAGAACCCTCCATGCCAGGCCTGCCATGGTGATCTGCCACGGGCCTAGGCCTGGCCATGTGTCTATAGGTGGCTGTCTGAAATCAAAGCTCACTGTGGCCTGCCGCCCGGCCTCTGCTTCTGTCTGCCAAGGGCTTCCGGCTCTAGCCAGGAAACACACCCCCTCACACCCAACCCAAGTGCCTGGGGAGACCCTCCCTGTCCCACCTCCCACTTCCTCATCTGGACAGTGAGAGGAGGGGAGGGAGGGTGTGGGAGAAGGGGGTGCAGGTCCACTCACTGCCATTTCATATTCACTGGGTCCCCAGTTCTAGGGACAGTGAGGTACCACAGAACCCGGTCCAGTGAGGACTTCGGAGTAGGCACAGGAGCAGAGACTTAAAAGGGACCCTAGAACAACCCCCCCCACCCCCATCCCCACGATGGTGCCCGCCACAGCAGGGGGCTGGGGAAGCCCGCTGGAGGAAGTGACCTGAGGGATGCGGTCTGCAGGGACAGGGAAGGTGGAGGGGCAGGGCTCGGTGGATTGGGCATCAT
This sequence comes from Tenrec ecaudatus, assembly GCF_050624435.1. NCBI lineage: Eukaryota > Metazoa > Chordata > Mammalia > Afrosoricida > Tenrecidae > Tenrec > Tenrec ecaudatus. Next base: position 125,733,297 of record NC_134541.1, on the reverse strand, counting down.
AGATGGCTGTGTGCAGAGGGTGTGAATCCAGAGAGGATGGAGAGTCTCATTTTTTAAGGTTTTGTGCTTCTTTCTCTCCACAGGTGGTGCTTATTTTCTTGGTCTAGTGCTTGGGAGCCCTGGTGGTGTCCTGGATACGTGTTGGGCTGCTAACAGGAAGGTTAGCAGTTTGAGAGCCCAGCCTCTCCATGGAGAAGGTGCAGGCTTCCCATTCCCAGTAAGAGTTCCAATTTTAGGAATCCCCAGGGATTAGCTCAGCTCTGTAATGTAGACTCCAAATGAGCCAGTATTGACAGTGATTTTTTGGGGGGAGGGGGGAGACAGGGTGCTGCAGAATGCTCAGAAAGAAGGACCCCTGGTGGCATAGTGGATTACGAGTTAGACTGCTAAACACAAGGTCAGAGATTCGAATCCACTAACTGCTCCCTGGGAGAGAGGTGAGGCTTTCTACTCTGGTAAAGATGGATAGTCTTGAAGATCCTTCAGGGGAACTCTCTTCGGCCCTCCACATACAGAATGAATAAGTATGGTGAGGGGATACCAACCGACAGACACCTTCTCTGACTTGAAGCCAGTTAGTATTCTCTTGTTCTCTTTGCACAGCTGCCTCTTGATCCACATACAGGTTCGGTATGAGCACAGGGAACTGTTTGGAATGCTTAGGCTATCCGCAGTTTGTTGTGATACACTTTTGCATCGTCCAGTAAATACAAACATCTTTCTGGTAGTCTCTGCTTTCAGCCAAGATCCATTTGACATGAGCAATGATAACCCTCGCTCCATGTCCTCTCCTGAATTCACTGCTACAACCCTTGTTGGATGAGCTTCAGCAACATTGTACTTGCATGTGACATCACAGGTATTGCTCTCTAATTTGAGCATTCTGTCGGGTCACCTTCCTTTGGATGGGTCCAAATATGTATCTCTTCCACTCAGTTGTTCAAGTAGCTGTCTCCCAAGTTTCTTGGGTGCTTCCAGTGCTGTTGAAGCATTTTTATTGGTATTCCACCCATTTCCTGGAACGTTGCTTTTGGTTGTTTCCAGTGCAGCTTGAACTTCTTCCTTCAGTATCGTTGGTTCTTGATCATGGTACCTCTTGAAACAGTTGTGTTTGGGCTCATTCTTTTTAGTATCGTGGCTCTATTCGTTCCACCTTCTTTCATGCTTCCTGGATCATCCAGCATTTTGCCCATTGGATCATTCAGTATTGCAACTCGAGGCTTGACGTTTTCTTATTCAGTTCCGTTTAAGATATGCCGAGCGTGCTTTTTAACTGTAGGGCTTTGTGCATCTCACTATAATATTTGGCTTTGTCTTTTTTTTTTTTTTAACAATTTATTGGGGCTCATACAATTCTTATCACAGTTCATACATATACATACATCAATTGTATAAAGCACATCTGTACAGTCTTTGCCCTAATCATTTTTTTCTCTTTTCTTTTTTTACATTTTATTAGGGGCTCATACAACTCTTATCACAATCCATACATATACATACATCAATTGTATAAAGCACATCCATACATTCCCTGCCCCAATCATTCTCAAGGCATTTGCTCTCCACTTAAGCCCCTTGCATCAGGTCCTTTTTTTTTTCCTCTCCCTCCTCTTTCCCCCCTCCCTCATGTGCCCTTGGTAATTTATACCTCGTTATTTTGTCATATCTTGCCCTATCCGGAGTCTCCCTTCCCCCCTTCTCTGCTGTCCCTCTCCCAGGGAAGAGGTCACATGTGGATCCTTGTAATCAGTTCCCCCTTTCCAACCCACTCACCCTCCACTCTCCCACCATCGTCCCTCACACCCTTGGTCCTGAAGGTATCATCCACCCTGGATTCCCTGTACCTCCAGCCCTCATATGTACCAGTGTACAGCCTCTGTCCTATCCAGCCCTGCAAGGTAGAATTCGGATCATGGTAGTTGGGGGGCTTTGTCTTCTTGAGCTGCCCTTTGTAATGTTCTGTTCAGCAACTTGACTTCATCATTTCTTCCATGGGCCACCTTACGATTCAGAGTAAGTTTCAGAGTCTCCTCTGACTTCCACCTTGATCTCTCCTTTCCTTCCTAATGGCCTGTTTCTTTCTTCATGTGTGATGTTTTTGACGTCACCCCACAGCTCATCAGGTCTTCTGTCTAGAGTTTAATGCATCAAATCTGTTCTGGAGAGGCTCTGGAAGTTCAGGTGGGATAGACTCAAGGTCATATTTTGGCTCTCCTGGATGTTTTCATTTTCTCCAGCTTTAACTTGAACTTACCTATGAGTAATTGATCTGTTCTACAGTCAGCTGCTGGCCTGGTTTGACCTGCTGATATTGGAACTTTTCCATTGTCTCTTCCCACAGATGTGGTCAATCTGACTTCTGATTATTCCATCTGGAGAAGTTCATGTGTATACTCTCCTTTTGTTTTGTTGGGAAAAATACTTACTATGAACTATTTTTGGTTTTAAAAAAAATCATTTTATTGGGGGCTCGTACAATTCTTATCACAATCCATCCATTGTGTCAAGCACATTTGTACATTTGTTGCCATCATCATTCTCAAAACATTTGCCTTCTACTTGAGCCCTTAATATCAGCTCATTTTCCCTCTCCCTCACTCCCCACTCCTATGACCTATTTACTATCCTCCATCTTGCAAAATTCTATCATGAGATCTCTAGCTTCGTTTCTAGCACTGAAACCATCGCGACGTTTGCGTTCCACTCACCACAAATTATCCAGGCATTTTGATTGCATGTTTGATCAAATTCAGACTGAAGAGGTTGGTAGAACTCTTCAAATTCTTTTTTGTTAAACCATTTTATTGGGGGCTTGTACAACTCTTATCACAATCCAGCCATCCGTCGTGTCCAGCACATCTGTACATTTGTTGCATTATCGTTCTCAAATTCTTCAATTTCTTCATCACTAACTTTGGTGGCTGGTGCATAAATTTGAATACTAGTTGTACTGATTGGATTTCCCGTATGCAGATAGATATTATCCTATCACAGACAGCATTAGACTTCAAGCTGGATTTTTAATTGTCCTTTTTTTTTTTTTTAGAAGTAAACTTTTATTCTTTCAACTATAATTCCAGTACTACAAGGGCAGTAAAACAAGGATACACTGGGGGGTAGGAATGCAGCAATAAACATCTGTTAATTGTCCTTTTTGAGGGTGAACACAACCTCATTCTTCATGATTGTAGAATTCCTGGCATATTAAACCTTGATTTTCTGATTCAAAACGGCAAGTATCAGCCCATTTCAGCTTACCTAGAATGTTGATCTTGATGTGTTCCATTTCATTAAAAAATTTTTTAATCATTCTATTGGGGGCTCCTACATCTCTTATCACAATCCATGCATACATATATTGTGTCAAGCACATTTTTACATTTGTTGCCATCATCATTCTCAAAACACTTGCTTTCTACTTGAGCCCCTGGTATTACCATTTCATTTTTAACTGCTTCCAAGTTTCTAAGATTAATGCTTCATACATCCCAAGTTCCACGTAGTAATGGACGTTTGTGGCTGTTTCCTCTAATTTGAGTCGTGGCCCATCAGCAAAGGAAGGTCCAAAGGTGGTACTTCCACAGGCTTTCGTTCAGTCAGTAAGGTTGACCCAACTTTGAGAAGGTAGCTCTTCCTCAAGCATATTTTTTAGTGTCTGCTGCCCTGCGGGCTTATCTTCTGCTACAACCTCTGACCTTCTATTCATGAGGTTCAGCCACTGAAGACGTCTGGATGCTATTCATGTGGTTTTCAGCTAGTTCCTCGTAAGTGGACAGCCTGCTCCTTCTTCCAGTTGTTCTTAGTCTGGAAGCTCTGCTGAATCCGTTCACTTTGGGGGACCCAGCTGGCATGTGAAATACCAGTGACATAGCCTTCAGAACCCCAGCCACACACAAGCCACCACAGTACGACAACCTGACAGGCAGTCGTGGAGTTTAGCTGTAGCCATACAGAGATAAGCAGATGGGAACATCACTTCTGACTCCTAGCCACCCTGTGGGGCAGAGTAGAACTGTCCCTGGGTGTTTTACAGTGCTTCTTTACGGGAGCCGAAAGCCTCATCTGCCTCTTGGGATACAGCCATTGCTAGGGGTAAACACAGCCAGGGCAAGTGACGAAGAGGCCCTGGTCTCGGAACTGAGGAAAAAGTCCAGCTCAGTTGGTGAGGACATGCTGGCAGCGGGGGCATAGGAGGGAAAACTCCAGAGGGAAGTGCCCCAGAACCTGAGAGTGCCCAGAGGTCCCGCAACCGGCCAGAGTTCCTAGTTGGGAACAGGATTGGTCCAGGCGGGGGTTCTTGGCTCTCCACCCTAAAGGCCCGGGAATCAGCCACTGGGACACTACCGGGGTGACGAGTCAGAATCCATCTCCCAACAGTGCGCATGCTGCGCGAACCTTCCTTTGAGAACGTAGTCTGTCCGTCCTGGGTCCCTGACTGGCGTCCTGGGCTCTGACTTCTGCCACCTAATCTATTATTGGGTAAGAAGATGCCCCACCGCACCCCCAGCAGGCAGCGTGGGTGCTGCCCTGGACCGGCAGAGCCTGGCCGGCAGAGGGCGCGGCGGGCGCCTCTGTGACGTCACATCCGGCGGCCCCGCCCCGGCGCCCAGACGCCCGGCGGCCCCATGCCGTCCCCCGCGGCGGTCCGCGTCTCGGCCAGCGTGCCCTTGGCCGCCAGCCCCGCGCCCGCCGGGCTCTGCTCCTCCGCCTCGGCCCCGGCCTGGTCCAGCTGCCGCCCGGCCGAGGCGCTGGCCACGCAGCCCGTGCAGAAGGCGGACGCGGCCGCGAGCCCTCAGGAGGGCGCAGCCTCGGCGCCGAGCGTGGCCGCTCTGAAGCCCGCCGCCATGACCCCGAGCCCGGCCCCGACCCCCGCGGCGCCGGCTCTGCCCGCGGCCCGGCCCCCGGGCGGTAGCCAGTGAGGGTGGCAATGAAGACAGTCTCTCCCCTGAAGTGTCCTGGTCTGTCCGTGGGTGGGCCGGGAAGGGCGCTGGCTCCTAAGGGTCAGTCGAGCGTCAGCACCTTGGAATACACCAGGTACGAACAGGGACTACACCTCCCGGGATGCACTTCGAAGGCCCCTGCTCCCAGGGTCCAAAACCTTCCCCTGGAAGCAAGGTTTGGGGCAGTGTGGCACCCTGCTCCCGCCCTTGGGGGGCGGAATCTCGAAGGCCCGTAACCGCATCCCAGAGGATGGTGAAGTGACTGGGGCAGGGTCTCCCTAGCACGTGTAGCAGCTAAAACCTGGCGGTCCGTTGGGGAAAGGTGAGAGTTAAGGCGCCCTGGCTGGTCGACAGCAAGCCGAGGTTGGACATTTATTTGTAACAACTCCCAACCTACACAAGACATCTCTGTAGGTCCAAATTCCGGGCATCCCTCTGCAGCCCCACCTCCCTGCCCACAGGCATCATGGGAAGTGTTGGGGGGGAGGTACAGACTCACTCACAGGGTGGCTGGGCAAGGAGGTGCTTCTGCCTGGAATGATAGGAAGTTGGCCCAATGGCTGGTCTGTCCCTTCCCAGGGCAAGTGCTGCTGCCACCACAGATAGGCCACCAGGATGAAAGCCAGGCTGGAAAGGGGCCGGGGAGCCTGAGGGAAGGGGAGGAGGGGAGGGGGCTGGGAGATAGGTGGGACCCAGGGAGTCCTGTGAAGCTAGAAACCGATGTCAAACACTTCCAGGGTGAAAAATCTCCCAGCACCTAGTCTCCCCAAAAGGGGTGAAGGGGCCTAGCCCACCTGTAGCCTGTACTTCTGGGTGTAAAGCCAGGTGGGGAGCCTCTGGTGAGGTCGCAGCCTGGGAACTGCCTCCTTGGAACTAGGGCAGAACAGGTAGAAGGGCAGCTTCTGAGAAGCTCAGGTGAGTGGCAGACACTGCAGGGCGGGCGCCACCTGGGCGGCCCCTGATCTTCAGGCAAAGGGGCTTCCCTTCACTGATCCTGCCAACATGCGCTGGGACCCCCCAAACAACCAGATGGGCGGGAACTGGGCCCATAGGGTCTGGAATGCAGAGTAGGGGCCCCAAGAGAGGATGGAAGGGGGCTGAGGGTCCAGGGGCCCAGCCCCCATGGGCTCTGGGTACTCCAAGTCCCGAGCTGTGAGCTCAGCTGATGTAGACACGGTGGAAATCATGGGCCCCAAAGGCTGCGTTGCACTTGGGGCACTTCCGCTGGCGCGCCTCGTAGCGGCCCCGCACACACTCGAAGCAGAACACGTGGAAGCACTTGGTAAGCACGGCATCCTTCTTGCGGGTGTTGCAGCAGGGACAGGTCAACCGCGCCTGGGCAGGGCGAAGGCATTAGGGTGGGACAGCCTCAATGGTGCGCAGCCCAGCACAAGGCAGCCTGGAGCCACCCTCCCTCCGCCCCTGGGGTGAGCACTCTACCAACCAGGAGCCCCGCTCTGCGGCCAAGCGTGAAAACTAGAAAGCAGAGGAGCTGAGATTCTAATGGGCCAAGAACCCTGGGCCGTATGTGGGATCTTCCATCCCTCAGTCGGGCAGGAGAATGCTATGCCTCTCTTCTCCTGAAATAACCTCGCCCTGCCTGCCAGCAGGAGGTCTTGTCTTGCAAATCCAGAGAGGGGGCCTACACCCAGCGAGCCCCATCACACTTCCTCCGCCAGCCACCTGAGCAGCCTCCCCAGTCCTGCTTGGCCCTCACTTAGGACCCTGCCAATCAGCATGACCAGGCTCCAAAGCCGCCTCATTGGAAACCCCTCCCCCTCCCCAGCAGCCTCTAGCTGTCTGCCCCTTCCAGACCAAACCACTTCCAAGGGGAGTTCCAACAGTCTTCCCCCACCCCCTTTCCCTCCCACCTGAGAAGGCAGCCCAGCTGAGCTCCACCTCAAACATTCCCGCCAAGATCCTTTGCTTTCTTGGCAGCTCAGATCCAGCTTACGGTTCCCCCCCACCCCCCCACCTTAAGCTCAACCTCAACCCCCATTCCCTCAGTATCACTCTCCTTCCCAGCACAGAGCCCACCACTTAAATTGTGGGGTTCCCACAGCTCCCACCCCTCAGCACATCCAAGCATAGCCCACCGAAACCTGCTGGGCCCTGTCATTATGCAGATGCTCCCACCAGGAACCCTCCAGAATACTTCCCCTCACCCCCCCACCTTCCAAGTCTAGGCAGTATGACCTCCTAAAATATCACTTTTTTGTTCCCAATGCTTCATGCTGGTTCGCTGTCGTTTTTGCTTCAGCAACAGAATTTGGTGCTCAAGCCTGACCGTCTCCAGCTTATGTCACCAACACACCTGACCATGCCATTCCAGGCTAGGTGGGAGCCCTGGGAACAGGGCAGGCTGCTTGGCCTGGCCTAGGCGGATAGGACACTGCCTGGCCTCTCTGCAAACCCCACTTTTTGCCTCAATTATGCCAGTTCCTCCTCCCCCAGGGGTTCTCCACTTTGCCTGGGAACCCCATGCCTGACAGCCAACCCCGCCCCTCGAACCATCTGCCTCTGGTGCCTCTCCTGAGGGAAGCCAGCTAACCCCCAGGGCGGGTCTAAGGGCCTCCCCTAGGCTCCCATGCCCCTCTCAGACCTTTGCACCCGATGGCCGTTAGAATCCCGTGGCTGCCTCCTCCATCTAAGCACACAGCTACCTAGAAGTGGCTCTGGCACTAGGTGTTGGAGCAATGGCTAGGTAGCTGGCTTCACTCCACACCCGAGGTCCTGCCCCACACCTTTCTACGACCTTCTGCTGTCATGGAGTAAATTCCATCTCACAGCGGGGCCCTGTCAGACAGGCTAGAATGGCCTCACTGGGGCTCTGAAGTTGTATTCATGAGAAAGGAGTCCTGGGGGCAGAGTGGTTATGCACTGGGCCCCTGAACACACGGTCAGCAGTTCAAAACCACCAGCCAGCTCTGCAGGGGGAAGAGGGGGCATTCTTCCACCAGCAGTCACAGGCTCAGCAGCCCACAGGGGCAGTTCTACCCTGCCCTAGAGGGTCGCCCTGAGTCAGAAGGGACTTGGTGGCAGTGAGTTTGGCTTTGGGTTTCATGGCTTTCCTCCCTCAGAGCAGGGTGGGGGGTTTGAACGACAGACTTTCAGGTCAGCGGTTGATGAAGGATGCCATCAAGGCTCCTTTGCCTGATCCCCCTGGTGCTTAGCCGACCCAGGGCAACTTCTCATCCCCACTCCCAGGCTGATAACCCCACCTTGTACTCCTTGATCTCCTCCTGGAGGATTTCGTCAGCATCTGCATAGACCTCCACCTTCCTCTGCTTCTCCAACTTGCGCCGCAGACGGGAGATGTCCTCCTGGGGTGGGAGAGACTCAATGAAGCGCAAGGGCCTGCAGTCTGAAGGACCTGTGCCCAGACAGGGTTCCAGGGGCCCACCAGCCCCCCTCACCTGAGCTCTCTTGAGGTTGAAGCTCTCTTTCTCGCGAGCAGCGCGGCTCTCTGCCAAACAGGGTTGGATCTCTCGGAGTCGGGTCTGCACGTGCTCCAGCTGCACCTTCAGGTCCTCAGCCAGCTGGGCTGCTTCCACAGCCTGACGGGGGGCATAGGGAGGAGGGGAACAAGGTTGGCCTGAGCCAAGGTTTCAGGCCAGGATCCACCTTATCTGTGTATAACCTTCCAGAAGTTCTGCACTAGAGCTGGCTTTGCCTCCGGACCCCTCAGTCCTGGACTCCTCCCTCCTTACCGACACGCCCGGCTCTTTCCTGATACTCTGCTGTAGGAGCCTCCCCAGCTCTTCCCTTTGTTGCCCTCCATGACTCCCGTGGAAACCTTCCCCTGAAACCACCTCAGGTCTCAGCTCCTATGGCCCTTCCTGACACATCTCACACTCCGGCAAAATGGCTCGTAGTTCACCGCTCATCTGAGGCCTGGCTGACTCGATGGCAGTCCCTCAAGCAGGGTCGTTGTTCCTGCTCCCGATGGCTCCCCAGCACTCAGCACCGGCCCGGCACACAGGACAAGTCAGGATATCCCACAGATACGAATGGGTTGACAGCCCAAAGAAAGCCCGGCAGGGGAAAAACGAAAATCTGTGTTCATCTTAAGCCGCTGCCATGAGACGCTGTCGTTCAGTGTCGAGCTGGTTCCAACGGAGGGCAGCCCGATGCCCAGAGGATGACGCGCTGCTCGGCCCTGCACCGTCCTCGCCTGGTGGGGGCGGGCATCGTCCGCCCTGCAGCTGTGGCGTGCGCTCATGGGCTGCTCCCGAAACGGCTGCACGCAGAGTTCTCTTGGGGAGCGCGTGCCCTTGAAGAAGACGCCTTCTTATGTTGCCCAGGCATCTTTCAGTACTGCAGCGGGAAGGCGTGAAGTTATTCTTTCTTCCTTTCGGTTTGAAATAGGCTGGGCGTGTTCTTCCGGTTCCGTGTTCTAAATGTCCAGGTCCCTGCCCGTTCCCCATTGTAACAGGAGACATCTTCCGGGGCTGCCTGTGCCGTTCTCTTCAGCTGTGACTTCATCGTTTCTCCCGTTGGCTCCGTCAACTCCACAAATAAGAACAAGTTTCAGTCTCCTGACAGCCACTTAGCTCATTTAGGCCTTCTCTAATCCCGTTTAAAAACTTTTATTACCATACGATCCAACAGAGTTCAGTCCAATCCCCACCAGTCGATTTTAGAAGTTTTTCTTCCGTGTGTTATTTGTGATATTATTTGTGGCAAAAATACACACAACATTCTCCAACCATTTCTACATGTATCATCCAGTGCCCTTGACTACACTCTCCATGTTTCCCCTTTGCTTTCCTCAGGAATGAGGCTTCATTAGCGTTCCACACGTCCAATCTGTTCCTGAGATGGTCTCGAAATTCAGGTGGGATCTCCTCAAAGTCACACTTGGGATCTTGTGAAGTCTCTTCAGCTCCAACCTGAACTCATCTCAGCAGTTGATGGGTCTGTTTCAGTCAGCCCTTGGGCTCATTTGTCTGCTGTTTAGTTTCTCCATGGTTTCTTCCCACAGATGTCATCTGTTTCTTTGTCCTCCATCCAGTGAAGTCCCGGTGTACAGTGGCGGTTGTGTTGTGGAAAGGCTATTGGTGATGCAGTCGTTGATCTTGCAGCGTTCCGTGATGTGATCTCCAGCGTCCTTTCAGTCACTGAGGTAGACTTTTCCAACTACGGTCATTCCTCCGTTTCCAACTTTTGCATTCCACTTGCCAGTCAAGATCATATTGCGTGATCAACTTCAGACGGAAGATGTTGGTAGAATTCTTCAATTTCTTCATTGCTAGTTTTGGTGGTTGGTGCATAAAGTTGAGTAATAGTTGTACTGACTGGATTTCTTTGTGTGTAGATGGGTCTTAACCCGTCACAGACAGCATTGTGCTTCGAGAGACTTTTGTCTGTGAATGCGATGCCGTTCCTTCCCCTCGAATCTGTCGTTTTCAGTAAGGTAAACAACAATTGGCCAATACCATCCACTTTAGCTCACCAAAACCTATGATTCTGACGCAGTCCATTTCAGTTTTGATTTCCATTTTCCCAGTTCCAATTATGAACAGCATTTGTAGCTGTTATCACCTTCAGTCACGCCCCGCCAGCAAATGGAGGTCCCCAGTGCTTATCCCCACCCCGTCATTTCTTCCTCAGTCGGATTCGGAGTGCCTTCAACCCGACGGGCTCCACTGTTGGCACCATCTCTGCTGCGGCTCTGCCGCTGGTCACAGGACGCCAGTCCTTCTACAGAACCGGACAACCTTCTTGGTGCTCTGCTTCTCACCGGAGACACCAGCAACACACTTGCACCCACGCCAATAGAGCACAGCACAGCACAGGACAAGCGGTGGCTGCCGCCAAGCCAGGCACTGCGTAGGCATCATTGCTTCAACACCGCTGTGTGCCAGGGGCCATCCCCTTCATTTGACAGCTACCGATGCGGCAGTGGTCGGGGGGTGGGGGGCTCTGGAGCCATAGAGTGAGGGAATCACCCTCCCGTTTCCCCGGTGTCTCCTTCTCCAGCAGGACTGATGAGAAACCACCTGTCGGGCTGCTGCCCGGGTGCAGGCTCACCTTCCTCTTGTTGAGTTCTAGGGCCTGGCTCCGCAGCGCCAGCTCCTTCTCCACGCCGCCCAGGCTGCCCTGCAAGGCCCGCTCCTTCTCCTCTAGCTTCTGCACGGTCAGCAGCTGGGCATCCACCTGCAGGCAAGGGTGCGGACTCAGTGTGGGGAAGCCCTCGCCTCCCTAGCTCTGCCCCACCAAGCGAGGCAGCCTCACCTGGGACTTGAGACCAAGGACTTGCTCGCCCAGCTCATCCTTCTCCTCGCGCAGGAGCTTGTGAATCTGGTTGGCCTTGATTCGTTCGGACATGAGCTTGAAGTTGGCGTCGTCCTTTTCCCGCAGCTGCTGGAGCAGCCGCCCATTCTGCTCCTGCATGTCCTCAAAAGCCTGGCCAGTCACGTCCATCTCTGACAGCAGGGCCTCCTCCTCCTGCAAGCAGGCAGGGCCGTGGTGGAGGCGGACAGCCACCCCCCGGGGAAGAAGCAAGGGGACCACGGGGAGGGTACCTGCTTTGTGGCCCCCAGCTTGCGCTGCAGGTGCTCGATCTGCTCCTCGGCCTGCCGAATGCGCCTCAGCGCATCCTCATCAGCCATCTTCTTGCTCTCCCGCCGATCCCGCTCCTCCAGCTCCCGGATCCGGCCCCGCAACTCGTCCACCTACAGTCATGCCAAGAGAATGGAGCGTGCTGGTCACGGCATCTTGCCGACCGTGTCAAAACCAATGCCCTCCCAGCCTCTCTGCAGGCCCCGGGCTCCACCGGCCCTCACCTCAGCCTTGGCCTTGCGCTCTGCAGCCATGAGCTGCACCTTGTCCCGCTGCTCCTTCGGTGCTGACTTGTACATGTCCAGGAGCAGCTTCATCTCCTTTTGGCTCTCCTGGGCCTTCCTAGGGGACACGCCAGATTTGCTCAGTGAGAAGAGCTGGAGGTGGTCAGCTCGACAAGGGTGGGAAGGGCGAGAGACAAGAACAGGCCTCACTTGAGCTCGGCTCGGAGACCCTTGAGAAGCTCAGATTCTTTCCTCTTGGCCTCTTCCACCTTGCCCTTCTCCCTGTCAACCCTGGACAGAGCGAAGGCTGCCGAAGGGGGCCCTACTCCAGGCCCTTCCCGTTCACGAAGCTCCCGCTTCGGCCTGCTCTCAGGCTCTCGGCCCCGTGAAGAGGGGCCCTGGGCCGCAGGGGTTAGGGCCTGGGTATCCTCTTCAGGAGGGAGCAGTTCCTCCTTCCGCACTGATGAGGTGGTTACACTGGCACCAGGCACTGATGTCATCTCCTTCCTGGCCTCTGGGGCACCACCAGGTCCTGGCCCACCTTCTTCTTTGCCTGGGGTGGAGGCACTGAGGCCTGTGTCCTCTGAGTGGCCCAGGTTAGGGATGGAGTGGGCTGAGCCACTGGCCTGGGCCCGGAGCTGAGAAGAGACAGGATCCCAGGATGAGGTGAGGGCCTGCTCACTGGGGTCCAGGAGAGGTTTTTCCCAGGCAATCCCACACGCACACACGCACACACCTTGCCGATCTCCGCCTGCACCTCGCGCAGCTTCCGCTTGTAGCGCTGGGCATCCCCCTTCAGCTGGTGGTTGTGGTTCTGGAGGCTGCTGATGAGATGTCGCATCTCCCGGTTGATGGGCCCTGGGAGGCAGGGGTCAGGACGGAAGAAGGCAAGCTGATTCCCTCGGCAGAGGCTCACCCCGAGCCAGAGCCAGCCCTCACCCCGGTGCAGAAGAGGCAAAGGGAGGCTTCAGCACAGTGAGTGCCCTTGAACTCCGACAGCTCATTTTACACTCAGACTTTTTTAGGTATCAGCCATTACAGGTTCAGAAACCCTCCCCACATTCCCTTTCATGGAAAACACTCTCTTGATGGGGGATCCTGGAAATCTTTTAGGAGGTGGAGAATCTCATCTCCCCCCGCACCCCCTAAGTGCCGGTGGGTTAGAACTAGTTCAACGCTTACGTCGACAGTGGCATGGGAGCTCCTGCCGAGAACGGAACACACCCACGAAACACCCTCACGCTGATCAGCTGCCCTTGTGTTTTGAGTGAGTTGCTGCAGTTACTTTCCTCTCTGCCCCTCTGCTGGCCAGACTGACAGGTGGCACGCTGGGTGAAGCACTCCTCCCTCCCTTGCCTGACACCCCCCAACCCAAAAGGTGCTTCAGAAGAGAAGCCTTGCGATTGCCTTCCATGAAGTCACAGCCTTGACAGCCCTCCACAATGGACCTGACCGCCACCCAGTGGTGCTGACCAGGTGGTCAGCAGTTTGAAACCACCAGCTATTCAGAGAAAGACGGGGCTCTTCCTACAGTCTCTGGTTGCTAGGACGGGAAATGGCCTCGGTGACCGTGGGTTTGGTCTTTCTTAACAGACCGGCTAAGTTTCTTCTTCAGTGCTCCGCTGGGACAGGGCTTCAGTGTGCTGTGTTCAAGGCCCGGGCAAAGCCGGCTCACAAGAGGGAGTGTGACACGCCTCTGGTCTTCCCAAGATGTGTGTGCTCAGGCTGAGCGGACGGACGAGGAGTGAGGCGGGAAAGGGGCCCGGCCTCTTGCACTTGCCGGTGCAGCCCAGGCCCGGCACTCCCAAGTGACCCCGGCCCCCACCGTCCTCAGCACGCACCCGCCTGCTCGTTGGCCGCCAGGTTCTGCTCAAACTCGATGCGCAGCATCTCGTACTCCTTGCGCACCTGGGCCAGCGTGTCCTCCAGCTGGATCACCTCGGTGCGCAGCTTCTTCTGCAGTCCCAGCTCGTCGCTCTGCAGGTGGGACCCAAGGGGCCTCGTGACCCTCCTGCCCCACCCGGGTCCCCGTCCTCGCGCCCCAGGCCCGCTCGGGAAGACTGCAGCCCCCACGCACCTCCATGTGCTCGATGTGGCGCAGGTGGGAGTTCTTGGTGGCCAGCAGCAGCCCCCGCGCCTCGTCCAGCTGGGTCTTCACTTGCAGGGACTCGTTGTAGAGCAGGGAGAACTGGGCCTGCAGCAGGCGGTACTCGCCCGTCTCCCGCACCACCTCCTCAGGGAGGCTCCGCAGGGCCACCTGGGCCAGACGTGTCATCAGCACGCAGGAGTCGGGGAGCCCGGGCCCTCCCAGGCCCCAGCCCCAGCCCACCTTGAGGCGCTCGTTGGTCCGCACAGCCCCCTGCAGTTCCGCCTGCAGCTTCTCCAGCTCGGCCATCCGGCTGTTGGCCAGCTCCTGGTTTTCCTCCAACTCAGCATTCAGCATCTCAAACTAGGAGTGGAAGGGGCCGTGGGAGGCGGGCGGGCTGCCTGTCTGCTCTCTCAGAACTGGAAGTCCATTCCCCAGGGCTCCCACAGGTTGTTTGCAGAAATGCATTACGTGGGTCCAACCAGCAGAAGCCAGGCTCCACACTGACAGGGTCCTGGAGGACCTGGGGGCCGGCTGGAATGAGTGAACAGTACATGGCCGCACGGCACCCAGGAAACATGCAATGACCACACTGTGAGGGTGGGGCCAGGCGAGCACTGAAATAGGAACCCACACCCACTGCAGGGAAGGAGAACTTCAGCTGTGAATGCCAGCATACTTCCAGAGGGCAGCTGGGAGTCTGTACTGGTGTCCCGAGGCACTGTATGGTCTATCTGCTGCCTGTCTGCTTCCCCCACTAGAAGCTAGGCACTGCCTTCTCCCTCCAACATTCCCGGCACCAAGGGGAGTGGTGGGTGCTTAGGTTTACAGAGCAAAGGCGTGGCCTCAGGGACTTGGCTAGAGGGTCCTCCAGTTGGACAGGAAGGACAGTGCCCCTCACCTTCTGCATGCTGAGCGTGATCTGGCCGCCCTGGAAGCCCGAGGAGCTCCCAGACACGTAGTAGCCCGAGTTGAGCTGCGGAGAGAAGCATAGCAGAGAGGTAACACTAGAGCAAGGGTCCTCACGCCCAGCCCCGGCTCCACGGACCCACCGCGCAGGCACACCTGCTCCAAGGCCTCGGCCAGGTGCTTGTTGAGCTTCTGCTCTCGCTTGCGCAGCTTCTCAATGTCCCACTGCAGGTCCTCCACGGTCGTCTCCATCTCCAGCACCTTGGTCTCTGCTGAGGTCACTTTATCCTGGAGCTCTGAGTACTGGGGGCCACCAAGGGGTCAGACGCCTGGGCGGGGGACTGAGTGGCCTGAGACTGCAGACACATCTCACTGGAAGCCAAACCTGGCTCCGGTTCTAGTGCCTCCCCAAGGACCCGACCCACCTCCAAGGAGATGCGGTGATGTTTCTCCTGCAGCTGGGTGGCCAAGTCCTGCAGTCGCCGGTTCTCCCGGCCCAGTTCCCGAGTGCGTGCCTGGGCCACCTCGCTGGGGGGCTCAGTGTCCCCTGAGAAAACAGGGTGTAAATGAGTCAGTTCCAGGGCAACGTGGCCAAGAACTCACTCACCAGAGTCTGCTCCACGTCACTAGCCTTCTCACGACAAAGCCAGGAGGCTCTTCTCGACCCTGGGCAGAACAGGAAACCCACTCGGAGCCAGCTGCCCAGGACACCCAGGCTAGGGTGGCAGAACTAGAGCTGCAAGAAGCCATCAGCCCCTACAGCCTGGCCCTGGAGAGCCAGTAACTAACTGCCAACGAGATGGCTGTGCAGTGCTCCCTCCCACATCCCAGGAGGTCTCCAGCCGAAGGCGTGGCTACAGCTCCTCCACCCACATCTCCCAGGGGATCAACGGAACCACCAAGCAGCCCCACCCCTTTCCCCTGAAAACACAAGTTCCTCCAGCCTGATGGGGCCTGGGAAGAGGGAGCCATCATGGTGGAGGGTGGACAGCTCTGCAGGGGGTGGGGGGGGTGCCAAGAACTCACCTCGGCTGTGGACTCGCTGGCAGAGTCCCTCCACCTGGCGCTGCAGGCGGTCTGAGGCCTCCACAACCCGGGACACGGCAGCCTTGGAGAACTCCATCCGGCCCTGCAGCTGCAGCTCCACCTCCTCACAGCTGCTGGCGCCCAGGGCCACCACGAAGGCCAAGGCCGGCTCACTAAGAGGGGGCCGCAGCTCCATCGGCAGAGGCTCTGAGAACGATGCAAAGACCCCAGTGTGAGGATGAGCAAGGCAGTTGCCACCACCAAGTCCCCTACCGAACCCGCCACAGCCCGCAGAGTTGACACATCTGCTCCCTGTCAAACCTTGCTGTCTCCACCTTGAGGGTGAGACAGCTGAGTGTCAGAGAACTAATTCCTTAAGTCACAGCAGTCCCTATCCCCTTCCTCAGGGAAGCCTCCCCTGCTTTCCCAATCCGGATTACAGCCATATACGCGCCATTCTCTCTCAGGAACTCCTGACCTCCTCACTCGCTCTGAGGTCATAAGCATTAACGAACCAAACCAAACTCACTGCCGCTGCGGCCATGTGCACTCACATAGCGACCCTAGTTTCCCATGAGACTGTTCATATTCACAGGAGTAGAAAGCCCCATCCTCTCCTATGGAGCTTCTGGTGGTTTCGAATGTCAACCATGTGATCACAGTCCAACACGTAACCACCACTCGTGGCTACTCTGAGATCAATTGCTTGCACACGCCAAAGTGCCCGTTTCCTTGAGAGCTAGTCTACTTCTGGAAGCAAGAGGTGCCTCATTGGCAAAGGGCATACTGCACTTGTCCCTCCCAAGTCTACAACATTCACAACACTCAATAGCCTATTTTCCCCCAAAACTAAATCAGGCTCAAAAGCACATCTGGCAACAGGAAATGAAGCCAGACAGATGCCAAACTCTGCACTTTTGTTTGCAGTGGGGGTGGGGAGGAAATTCAAGACCTTCCCAGAAACAAACTAAGCTGCCCAGACCCCAGGGTTCTGGCCCTACCCCTCAACTCGGACGTCCCTGGCTCTGTGAGGGGGGTTCCGTCATGTGTCGGCCCCTCCTGGGCTCCAGGCGCCTCTGTCCCCGAAGAAAGGTCCCCTTGGCTCTCATGACGTCGAAGGAGGACTTTCACAGTTTCATCCAGCTGAGGGAAGAGAGCAGCGGACATGTCACGGCCCAGCAGGTGCTTCCCAGCACAGCGCAGAGAAGTCGAGAGGCAGTTGCCCCATAAAGACCGGGTCAAGGGAAGCAGAGGGGCAGCCACCTGGGCCCAATAGCGGTTGACAATGAGGAGGGTGGCGTCATCCGTGGCCTGCCGTTTCTCTAGCTTCTCGATCCTTTCTCGCAGCTCGTCTTCGCAGGCCTGCCGCTGTTCCAGCCGCTCTGCTAGCTTCTTGTTCTTGAACTGCAGCACCTTGAGGTCCATCTCCTCCTACCAGGGGAGAGAAACAACGAGCCCCAGGAGATGATCAAGCAGGGCTCGGAGGGCAAACCTGCCGAGAAGAGAGGGTCCGCCCCAAGTGGCTGCTAACAGAGGACCTCAAGCGGCCGCCACACCCACAGGGAACACGTCTGGGCAGCGGGAGGGTGGGCTTCTGCCTCTGCGAGTCTCTAACCCTGGGGTCTGACAGCTCCAACGTCCCTCACCAGGAAAGGCAGGCCGTTGTGCCCTGATTCCCTTCCACGGAGGATTCTGGAATGCGGATCTTGCTAAGCACGAGGTGCTACCCGTTATGGTTCTGGGCAGAGAGCAGCAGAGAGGGGGGTCTGGGAAGCACTGGGATCCCGCCCTACGAACCGTGGAAGAGATACCCCCCAGGCGGATGGGCTCGAATAGGGTGGTCGTGGTCTTCTCCTCGCGGCTGAGCTTCTTCTCTGGAGGCCCCGAGCCCCCATCGCCGGCGGCGCGTTTGTTACCGGGCCCAGACATGGCTGCGGCCGGGAGGAGCGGCGCGGGGTCCCCCCGAGGGCGGAGGCGGTCCTTGCTTCACCTGCGGGAGACAGAGCGGAGGAGTGGCGGCGGCCGGGGCTCGAGCGCCGGGACACCCCCGGCCCCCGGCCCCCGGCCCCCGGCCCCGCGCACGCACCCGCTGGAGGCTGGCCCCGCCGGCACGGGGCCCTCGCCGACCGCAGCCTCAACCTAGCGCCGCCATCTTGGATTCCACCGGACGTCACCGGCTCCCCCGCCCACCGCGCAGGCGCCAGAAGCATGCCGGATGTGACGAAAAGGCTTTAGTTCCCGTTTCTCTCGGTCGCACGTGGTTCCTCCTTTTACTTCCTGTTTGGGTGCTTCCTGAACGCCTCCTTCTCACGGTGATTGGCCAGTCGTCGGTTCCCATGGTAACCGACAGCAACGCTTGCCCTTGCTTTCCGGCGCTCACTCCGGCAACGTTGGGACTTACGACGCCTGCGCTCCGTCTTCCCACGGATTGGTCAGTGTCCTCCACCGTCTCCTTAGCAACAGTCACTGTTGAGGCGGAGCAGGACACCTCCCGCGGATTGGCTGCCCGGAGTCTCTCTGCGACGCAGATTGGCTGAGGCGTCGCTGGAGGGCCAGCCCTGGGCGGTCCCTGCCCCAGAACCCGCTGAGCGGAGGCGGAAGCGAGTCAGGGACCGTGGGGACGCGCAGCACCCAAAGAGCGACCAGAATGATCCGCCAGAAGTCGGAGCTTGGCTCGTCCTCTGAACTGAAAGGGGAACTGGAGAAGGATTTCGGCTCAGGGTGTGAATCGGGCACGAAGATGGGAACGGGTGTGCGGACCGATTCGGGGACTGCTGCCTCCGAGGCAGCCAATGACGATCCGGGAGCCAACTTGTTCCCAGTGAGTGAGGGGAGCGGTCTGCTCTGGGACGTGTGTAAGCGGGGGGTCCCCGGCAGGGTGTCACCCGCCACTGAAGCTGCTTTGGGAACAACCCCGAGGATGCGCTGTGCTTCGGTGTAGCACTGAGGACCCGCACTGTCGTACGCGGTCCTTGAGATGGAGTCGCGAAGGGGGAGCACTGCCTTCTCCAGCCCGCTTTCTCTCTGCAGCCGCCGTTGCCCCCGCCTGGGATCTGCATGTGGTGAGTGAGGAGCCACGGGAAAAGGTTACACGTCACCCACTTGCTGTTCTTTCAGTGCACCCCGCCTCCCCACAGGCCTCTCAAGTAGCCAGGGCACCCCCATTTTGCAGAAGAGGAGGGAGAGGTGCAGTCACCCCAGGTGACTGGAAGTCAGCGCTTTTGCTTTCCCAGCCCACCGAGGGAGTGTGGGAAGGAAGAAGCCAAGGGTGGAGAATGGAGTGGACCGTCTGCGGCCGATTTGCTGTGCAGAGGAGGCCTGGAGACTTACAGGAGAGATTGCCAAGGTCTACAGCAGAGCAGTGGCCGAGGAGAGAGGAAAACTCACGTGTGCTAACCGGGGTCTTTACAAATGAAGAGGGACCCAAGAGATCTTCTAGGGCATCCCCTTCTTTATTGACGGGGAGACTTAGGTCCCGTGAGGGGCAGTGACTTGCCCAACGCGACAGCACAAGTTCGGAAAAAAGCGAGCCAGGCCTCAAACTCAGGTCTCCGGATTCTCAGTCAGAACCTCCATGGCTCACACAGCTTCCAACACTTCCTCCTCCTTCTCCCGTGACAGGAAGTACCTGGACATCCATGCGATGCACCAACTCGAAAAGACAACCAATACCGAGGAGATGAGGGAGTATGGGGCTGAGCAGGGTGGGCAGAGGGGAAGGGTGGGAGTGTAGGGTGGTGAAGGGAGACTAGGCATCGGCCCACACTCCCTCTCTCACCCATCTCTCTCTCACTCTCAAGAGTGCTGGCCGAGCTGATGGGACTGAGCTGTCCTGAGCAGAACCTCCGTGAGGCCATCACCCTGGACCTCTTCTCCCATGCCCTCATCTTCTGCCGCCAGCAAGGCTTCTCCATGGAGCAGACGTCCACAGCTTGTGCCCTGCTCCAAGATCTCCACAAGGCCTGTGTTGGTGAGAGGGAGGCAAAGGCTAAGGGGCACAAGAGGCAGCAGGAAGTGGGTGAAGATTAGCACCGGGAATTCCCGTCTCTAGCTAACAGTGTAGGAGAAAGGCAGGCCTTTCTACGCCCATCGCCGGGAGCTACAGAAGGAGCCCTGGTGGCATAGTGTTGATGCATGGGGTTGCAAACTCCAAGGTCAGTAGTTTGAAACCACCAGACAACTCCTTGGGAGAAAAGATGAGGTTCTCTAGTCCCAGAACCAATTAGTCATGAAAGACCTCAGGGTAGTCTTACCCTGACCTCTGGGGTCACCGTGAGTTCTCCCGGTGAGCCCGCATCGACTCCATGTGAATGAGTGTGCGTGTAGCTGAGATAGTTAGCAGGAGTATCACACATAGCAAGCCCATTTCCACTTTTCTGTCATGCGGGGAGAGCATTACCTTAATGGGCTTGTTCTGAGAATGTACCAGGGGGCTTCAAAAAGTTCGGGACAAAACAGAAGGAAAAGTTGCCCCAACGTTTCTCAAGCCCTTGGACATAAACAGATGCACGGTGCCCCCTGAAACAGCCAGGCTCTGCTGACACCCTCCGTTCAGATTCTGTTTCCCGCGAAGCTACCTGTGCTCTGGCTTGTCCTCCCCTCCACTAGAACATTAGCGTCAGGAGCAGGACCCGGCCCATTTGGCTCAGTGCCTACAACAGTACAGGGTGGCTGCTCAGTTCTTGGTGAGTGGATTCACGAAATCGGCCAGGACTTGAGCAGCTGCTGACTTGGTATTTGGTGGCATGAATGACTCCGTATCGGAGGGGGCACTCACCGTCACCTCTTGCTTCCCTTCCCAGCAACCCCCTTGGGCAACGTGGAGGAGTGCTACCGCTACTTCACCAGTGTGCTCTTTTGCCACGGAGTCCGGGTCAGTGCCCGGAGTGGGACCTCACCCTTCCCGAGACACGGTCTAGCCTGAGCTCTGGCTCGGGCACCTGCGGTCTCCCTGCACCTAGACTTCTCAACTCTTCGGGAGGCCAGGGCTTGGGCAGGTGTTGAAGGGGACTGGGGAGTCCAGAGGTGGGTCAGGCCCCCATGTCCGGTCATCTCCATAGCGGCCTCCCTTCAGCATCAACATTTTTAATGAGGAGCAGCTGCTGGCCCTGTTGGACTACGTGGTCAACACCTACTTCCGCCACTTCAAGCTCTACAAATATGTTTTCACGCCCCAGGTACCGGGCTAGGGGTGCTAAGAGGTCATCCTCATAGTCTCTTCCCCTCTGGTTAGACAGCCTCCACCCAGAAGCCATGACCCCCTCTTTTCCCAGGTGCGGCTGGACCTGTCTTTGACGTATGTGGGGCTCCAGCTCCCCATGCCCTCGCCAGAAGGTAGGAGGCTGGACAGAGGGGCTGTGGCTGGGGGTGAAGCTGAGGCTGAGGTCTCTTCCTGCTTCTGGCCTACAGAGATGGGAAGAAAAGATGAAACCGCAGAGGAGCCGGAGATCGCCCCTCAGGAGCAGGAACCAGAGACTCTGGCCCAGCCAGAGGAAGAGCCGAGTGAGTATGGGGGCAGGGCTGGGGCTTTAACCAGGCTCCCCCTCCCCCTCAGTCACGGGCCTTTTCTCCCAGAGGATCCCTTACACAGAAGTCCAGTGTGACAGAGACACGTGTGTGTGCTGGGGGCGGGAAGCGGGAGTGCCAGAGAGGACAACACATTTTTAATAACAAGAAGAGCTGTCACTGCAGGCTGTCCCCAATTTCCAGATGAAACCGGAGCCCGCGTGTCTAAGCGGTCTTCACTGCCGCGCCAGGGAAGGCCTGCTTGTGTGGCGGGTGAAGGTGACCGGGACAAACGTGTGACATGCAGGGGTCGGCTCTGGAGACCAGCTTTTTTGGCGCCTAGCAGGCTGTTTCAGGCCCTTGCCAGATGAAAGCCAGCTCACTGCCATTGAGGCACTTCCGGCTCCAAGTGACCCTGTGTTAGGATATCGGAGACTTGGCTCATCTTTACGGGACCAGACAGCCTCACCTTTCCCCCAAGGAGCAGCTGGTGGGTTTGAGCCTCCGGCCTTTCGGTGAGCAGCCCAAAGCTTACCCACGAATGCCTTCAGTCTTATTATACTCTGTCTACCCAGAGGAGTTCTGGTGCCATCGTGGGTTAAGGTTGGGCAGCTCGCCGCTAGCCAGGTCAGCAGTTCAAAACCAATTAGCCACTCCACGGGAGAAAGATGAGGCTTTCTACCCTGGTACAGATCTACAGCCGTGGACACCCACAGGGGCAGTTCCACTCTGGCCGTTAGGGTTGCTATGAGTTGGCCTGGACTTGGTGACTGTGAGTTTGAAGTGTGTGTTAGAGATGAGGACACTGAGGCAGGCGTGGGGGGGCTAAGTAGCCTAAGGTCACACATCAACAGGACAGCAGAGCCACTCTCACTGACGGGCTGCTTGACTGTCCGGAAGTAGAGCCCTGTGGCCCCCTTGGGAGCTGTGTGGCCCGAGCTACAGGCAGTCCCCCAGCCCTGACGGCTCTCTCCTGACCTGTCCCTCCTCACCTGCCTCTGCAGACCAGGCCTCCCTCTTGCGAGCCTTCATCAGCACCCAGCTGAGCAAGGAGCTGGAGCAGCTGCGGCAGATGGTGGAGCAGCGGCTCCTGGCCAGCGAGGAGCGGCTCAGCAGCAAGCTGGCCACGCTGGAGCGGCCTTCCCAACTGCCCCCGGGCAGAGGCAAGCCCAAGGCCAAGTGACCCCCGGTTCCCCCGCCTCCCACCCAATAAAGGCCTGGGCCTTCCCCACCCTGCCCCTCCTGAGCTTCTCTGCCCAAGGCAGACACCAGACACATGGGACCCACTCTCCCTGGCACGGAGCAGATTTTATTTGCTGTGGAGGATGGGCAGCACTGACAAGGTCAGGCATGGCGGCCCCGCTGCTCCCTGCCCCTCTTCCAGCCGTCTCAGTCCTGCTGTGAGCGCGGTAGGTATACAGTAGATCTTCATGGCAATGGCATGAGCAGTAGTAGGCCTAGCCAGGCATGGGGGCTGGAGCCCAGGGCCCACGGGCTGGACTGCGGCAAGTCCTCGTGAGTTCTGCATCCTGAGCTCCTAGCCCAACGCCAGCAGCCCCTCATCCTCCAGGACAGCGGCCGAGTCCGCCTCCTCTTCCGGGCCCGAGAGGGGGACCGGCCCTGGGGGCCGGTGCTGGAAGAGGGCTGCCCGGTTCTGCTGCTCCCCCTTCTTCACCCAGTGCCCGTAGAGCCGGAAGGCACAGCTGTCGATGAGGCGCCGGACTGGGCGCAGCGCATACGGATCCCTCAACAGGGCACTCTTGGTCAGGGGCTGGATGCGGTGGGCACTTAAGGCCACGCGCCCCGCAGCTAGCACTGTCCACACTGCCACCTGAGAAGGGGGCGTGTGTGTGAGGTGTGAGCGTCAGTGCAGGCTCCAACTCCAGGAGGCTCACAAGGCAGCGAGACCAGCCCTGCCGGAGGCTGGGGGAAAGCTCGCAGGCTTACCCGGAAGCGCTGGCGGGGGCTGAGGGTCCAGGGCTGGCTGCCTTCACAGCGCTCAAAGAATGGGTGGCGCAGAGCCTGCTCGGCCGTCAGTCGGGCCTCCGGATCCACCTGCAGCAACCTTGCGATCTAGGGGCAGCAGCCGGCACTCAGTGGGCGGCTCCTGGCCCTCCCCTCTCGCCCTCCCCTGGCTCCAGCTCACCAGGTCTTTGACGGTGCCAGAACGGTCGTCCCACTCGGGCGACGTGAACTGGTAATGGCCCTCCATGATCATCCGCAGCATCAGGATCTGGCGCCGGTGCCAGAACGGTGGCGAGCCGGCCAGGAGTGTGAACAAGATGACCCCACAGGCCCAGCTGGGGGCGAGAGCAGCGTCAGGCGGGGCGGAAGGGGACATGGAGACCCAGTATGTTGAAGGACTGCACAGGGACGGGGACCAGACTCACAGGTCGACTTCCTTGCCATAGCCTGGGTGGGTTTCGTCCATCGAGCATTTGAGGATCTCTGGAGCCAGATAGCCTGGGGTCCCGCACAACTCTGGAGAGAGAAGGCTGAGCTGAGTGGCGATCACCTGCCCCAGCCTCAGGTGTCTCCACTTTGTCTCCTGCAGCGTCTCAAACCCCTGAGCCTCTGCCAGGGTGCCTGGGCCCTTCTAGGCAAACCTGTTTTACTGGTGGCTACCAAGTTCCTACCCGCCTGTTGGGAACTCCCTCCTCCACCATGCAGCTGAGCCAACCTCTAACTGCCCCGACCCACTCCACACCAGACTTGCTTACGACCACATTCTTACACAGCCAGGACAACCGACGTCTGTTCATGTCCCTTTCTGCCCACTTATTTCTTCTCCCACCACTTCCACTTTGGATCGCCAGAGCCCCACTCAGCCCAAGGGCAGCCAGCAGGAACTTCTGTGCACCCTGGTTCTGTGTCCTGCTCACAACCCCTCCCCAGCTCCCCGATGCACCAGGGTCAGGTCTAGGCTGTGTCCACACCAAGCCCTCCATCACTAGTCCAAGCTTTTATCTCCGTTTCTCGCCTCCCACACAGCAACTCTCATCAGCCCAGCAATTTCCAAGCTGTGTTCGTGGTGGTGCAGTGGGCTCTGCCCTGGGCTGCTCACTACATGGTCAGCTTGGCTGGCAGGCTTGGGAAGTCCACACAGTTTTGCCCCCTGAGGTTCACACACACATGGTACAGGGCAATTAAGCACTCACTTGCTGACTTCTCCCCATTTATCACCCCTGGGGCTCAGCACCCAACTCTGCCAAGCCTCTCGGGGCGCTGGGCGTCTGTACCTCGCAGGCGCTCCCCAGGTTCCAGGTGGCAGGAGAATCCAAAGTCGGAAAGCCGGACCTGCATGTGGTCATCCAGGAGGATGTTCTCGGGCTTCAGGTCTCGGTGCACGATGTTGTTGGCGTGGAGGAAGCTCACGGCTTCCAGCAGAGACCTCATGATGGACCTGGGGAAGGGGGCGTGCAGTCTCCGCCTTTCTCCTCGCTGCCCCTGCCTGCCGCCCACCCCGGGCTGCAGGCCCAGCTGTTACCTGGTCTCCTTTTCAGAGAGGGCCACCTTCTCTGTGAGGTAGTCAAACAGCTCTCCCTTCCGCATCCTAGGAGAGAGGAAGTGTGTGTGTGGGGTGCACCCTGCAGGGAGGCTGCAGTGGAAGCCAGTGCCCGCGGGGAAGACCCCCCTCCCACCCAGCAAAGGGTTGGTGAAGAGATCCCTTTGGAGGGAAGCCAAAGGCAGAGGCTCCGTGAGGGAGCCGGATGCTCGGGGACCTGGGGGCTGAAACAGCTGCATTATGCCAGTGTGAGGCCAGGTGGCAAGAAGAAATGCCTTCTGGGACCATAATTTAGATGAACGACTGGCCCCTCTGTGAAAGGTCTCTGACACCGATCATAATTTATAGGCCAAATAAACACCGTTAATTGTGGGGGGTGGGATGAGGAATAGGGTGTGTGGAAATTAGGTTGATGTGACAGCCCCCCCCAGACATTAAAAGCTAGGGTCGTCATTACGAGCTAGAGCCCCATCCTTGACCTAAGAGCAGAGTGGATGTTGCTGGGGGAGGAACACTGGTGAAGTTCCACCATGGTGTGATGGACCCTCTACCGTCTGCTGAGGGTCACCTCAGCCACTGCCCAGAAAGCTTTGTGATTTTTTTTTCCAGGTGGGGGCGTGGGCGCCATTGTAGAAGCAGCCAATTCCTGGCTTCAAACAGCCTGCTCTCCCTTCACTTCGGACCACAGGGGGTGGGCGGAGCCAGTGTCCCCTGAGGTCCTAAGGCCCCTCTGAACGTGATGAGCCACTGTGGCTTGAGGACCACGCTTCAGCCATGGCCCTGGGAGCAGGGGAGAGCCCGCCGGGGCTCTGCAGGGGGCCCTGGCTTGGGTGGAGGACTGCGGTCACACTGGGGCCCTGAGGGGTGCCGGGAGGGAGGTACTCACAGGTCAAACACCAGGAACATGAAGCTAGAAGACTCGTAGGAATCGATGAGAGTGACTAGGGAAAGAGGCAGAGAGGCAGGTGCCAGGGGGGCGCTATGGGTCCCCGGGGGGAGGAGCAGAGGGGGGAGGTGGGGTCGGGGGAGGGCTGTGGGCGGGAACAGTGGGGGTGGCCTCACTGATGTGGGGGTGGCCAGCGACCTGGCGCAGGATGTGCGTCTCTCTTCGGGTGGCTTCCCGCACCTCTTCCAGCTGCTCCGGACTCAGCCGCTCGGCGGTCACTTCCATGATCTTCACGGCAAACTCATGGCCCGTAGCTCGATGGACACACCGGCGGACTACGGAGCTCACTCCTCTGCCAGAACGGGACAAGAGAACCAGTCAGGGCCACACCCCTAGGGAGCTCACTCCGGTTGGGGGTCACCACCACAAGAGGCACTCAATGAAAAGGGTGGCAGCATGAGGAAGGTTGGGAACCGCTGCTTCTAAACCCTTGCAGTACTGCAGGCTTGGGCCTGCCTCTTTTCCTCCTTTGTGGCCTCCATTCAGCCCTGGGGCTGTTAAATGCCAACTTAAGGACCTTTGCTGGCCTGGTCGGGGTCTGTGCTGGGCTGCGGTTGGAACCCACCAGCAGCTCTGCAGGAGAAAGATGGAGCGCTGAGCTCCAGGAAGGAGATGCGGCCTTGGAAACCCTATATTCAGTCCTGATGAGTCAACCGGGCTGATGGCAGTGGGCTGTGCTGGGGGTTGTCTACTCAGAGAACACCTATGATACCTAAATGGGAAGGGGCCGACACAACAGCCATGCCCCAGTGGCCTTCCTGGTGTGCACAGCGTCCAGCAGACTAGGCCGCGTCAACTTCCCAGAGGACAGTCTTGCACTTTTCCTGGTAACACAGCTAGGACTGCGACGGGTCGCTTTCAGACGGCCTTTTGGGGCCCATGGTCTTGTAACTCCCACTACAGGTCTGGGGAGGATGATTCAGATCAAGTGCTGGAGGCCCTAAGGGGATCGGAAAACCCTTTGCCACTGAGTGAATTCTGACTCAGGGCAACCCCAGAGGGCAGGAGACCCCTGTGCCTGGGGGTTTCCGAGCTGCCAACCCTCTATGGGAGTAGAAAGGCCCATCTTTCCCAGCGGAGCGACTGGTAGTTTCAAATGGCTGACCTTATGGTTAACAGCCCAAGTGCACCACCAGGCTCCTGCTGATAATGCAAATAAGGTGCATGGAGTGGGACCATGCCAAAAGGGTATGTAAAACCCAGATGAGGGGATCAGTCCGTTTGTGTCATCCTGCTAAATTTAAATAAGTCATCCCGGAAGCAGAAAGGGGGGTCCTCACTCCCACCAATAAAGACAGGAGCAGAGCATGTCCTTTGGACCCAGGTTCCCTGTGCTGAGAACCCCCTAGGCCCAGAAGATAGACAGAGCTGTAAGACCAGAGGTGGCTCAAGATAGGGAGATGTAATGAGAGATGGTGATAGTGGAGCCAGGAGCCTGGTGCCAGATGGTGCAGCAGGCGTCCCACACCGCAGAGGAAGACAGGTCTAGGGGGTATGCCAAGCCTCGGAACAAGGGAGCTGAGACCTTCGGGCAAAAGGCTTCCTGGTGGAATGGGGGGACTGTAGGAACCTGCTGGCAAGAGCTGCGAGTCTTTGGGGCCAAGGCTGGCAGGTGGAATGGGGCACCTTCCAGCACTTTCTGGCAGAATTAAGGAGCGTTGTTAACACCTGTCAGAGGAAGACAGGGGCCTGTGTGCAACAACTCCTGACTGGCTGAGACATGTCTCTTGTCAGTTCCCAAGACTCTTGTCAGTCCTTAACCTGGAGGACTCCAAGGTATTGACCACTTTTCCATCCCCAGTGAAAGCCTGTGATTGACTCTGTTTAGTGTCCTGTCTGGCACAGGTTAGTTCAAAGCATGAATGAATGAATTTGTGACAAAGTACAAGTTGTCCCAGAATAAGTCCAGTCACCAAATGGTCCCCGCTGACCTTGACCCTTCCCATGTAGAGCTATCTAGAATAAGCCCTGGTGGCATCGTGGGTTACCCCTTGGTCTGCTGATCACAAGGTCAGCAGTTAAAAACCAGAAGCCACTGTTCAGAGCAAGATGAAGCGGTCTGCTCCCATAGAGACTTAGGGCCTTGGGCACCCAGAGGGGCAGTTCTTCCCTTGACCTGTAGGGACGTTCTGAATCAGCACTGACCTGAGGGCAGTGATTGGGTGTTTGGAGACCCCTGGAGCAGGGGGCCTGCGGGGCTTAAAGCACTCGGTTGCAGAACCGAAATCTCTGGAATTCAAAGTCATCAGCAGCCCCACAGAAGAGACCCTGTGCAGCCCCTAGAAGGAATTGTATATCCCGGCCAAGACCCAGTCTCGCTTCACACCCGATGCCGGCCGCGGCCTCACCTGCCAATGACGTCCTTAGGATCGTACTTCTGGTAAAACTCTTTGGCGGCTGCCCAGTCGGGCAGCTCATCCTCTGGCCCCACGTCCCGCGTCATTCTGAAGGAGGCGGGCGTCTGGGTGGAAGAAACGGAGAGGCTCTGGGAGGACGCCCATCGCAGTTCCCTGCGCAACCCTAGTGGGTGGGGCGCCAGGATCCTGGGGTGTGCGGGGGGGTGGGGTTGGGGACGGGACTGGGGAAGGATCGGGGCGGGGAGACCCCGTCGAAGGGTCTTGGGGGAGGAGGGAAAGGGTCGGGGGAGGGGAAGGAAGGAGAGATGGAGGAAGGAGGGGCAGGGGCACCAGGGCTGGCGGCTGTTGCCGCGCAGGCGCACTTTGTCAGGCGAGGGGATGGGGAGCGGGGTCTCGAGCGGGCTCATCGCGAGCGCAGGGAGAAAGCCCGGGGTCGCCGAAAGGCCGCAGGGTCGCCCAACTCCCTGGCAGTCACTTACCTTAAACCACAGGCGCCACCGGCAAACACCCTGGGCCCGCCCCCACCCTCTCCGCCAATGGCCAGCGCCGCCCGAAGACCGAGGCTCAGAGACCCTCCTGATTGGACGCTGGCCGCCCAATAGGGAGCCGGGAATGCCGGCGCTGGTGCGAGCGCAGAGCTTGACGTTACCTAGCACTGCGACGCGTGGGCGGGTCTCCGGATCCAGCCAATGAGCGGAGCTGGAGGCCCGGGCTTGCACCCGGAAGTTGGGTTTCCCGGGAAGCGTGACCTCTCGGTTCTCCCGACGCAGGCTTTGCTGCTGCGCCTCCAGGTCCTGGTCTCGGGCCAGCGCTCCGCAGTCTCCTCCCCACATTCCTGTCTGAATTTGACTCTCAGTTGGCTGGAGAAGCGTACTTAAAGTACCGTGCACTGCCAAAAGAACAAGCCGATCTGTCTTGGAGGAAGAATGGGCCCAATGCTCCTTAGAGCACGGGTAGCAAGACTTCTTCGCAAATACTTGGGCATGTTGTCAGGAGAGACCAGGCCCCGGAAAAGGACATCGTGTTTGGTAAAGTGAAGGAGCTGCAAAAAGAAGGTCCTTGATGAGGTGGATTGACCCAGTGGCTGTAACCATGCGCTCAAATATAAGAACAACTGGGAGCCTGATGCCAGACTGGGCAGTATTTTGTTCTGTTGTGCATAGATAGGGTCGCTGTAGGTCGACCCCATGGCACCTAGCAACATTGGCGGTCTGATCCAAAGCGCCCGCCTTGATGGACAGACTGTAGTCTTAAAAACACCAGCACACACTCTGTCTGGACCCCACTTAGTGTACACTTGGATTAGCCACGCCCCTGCAAAGCCTCCCAAGCCTCTACCCTCCTTCCCTTCAGACCAGTCCACCCACTCTCCTCCAGTTCCTGTAAACCAGGTCCACGGGCGTCAGTGGCCAGACAACCTGTCTCTCCCTGCGTTCTCCCACTTCCACTCAACAAGTGGATCCGGGTGGCCACCTAGCAAGCATTTCAGGCTGCTACAAGCTCCTTTGTTTGACCTTCAGTCCTAGGTGTTTTCTTCATGGTTCTAGATTTTTTTCCAGCTTCTGACAAAACCCACAAATTCCAAAGAGTTCCTTTTTTCTCTTCAATCTGTCAACAACAGCCCCTTAGGTGAGACTCTGAATACAAACATCCTGAGTACTCCAAAGCACTGGGTGGGCTTATCTTTTCAGAGGCTTCTTTGCAGGCATGTCTAAATTCATTTAAAGATGGAATTTTGGGGGGTGGGGGGGTAGGGGAGTAAGGAAGTGGTGTTAACAAACACAGGGACAAGGGAACAACATGGGACCCAAAATGGTAGTGAGGGGGGAGTGGCAGGCCTGGTGGGGAATGATCAAGGGTAAGGTTGCGTAGAGAAGAGGTATAGCTGTAGCCCAGGTGGGAACGGAGCATGGTGGTGGGGCAGGAGGAAAGTCAAGGGAGATGGAGGAAAGAGCTAGGAGTCAAGGGGCATTTATGGAGGCCTAGACAAAGACATGTACATGCAAATATATATATATATATATATATATGAGGATGGGGAAATAGATCTGTGTCTATATTTATAGGTTTAGTATTAAGGTGGCGGAAGGACCTTGGGCCTCTACTCAAGCACTCCCTCAATGCATGAATACTTTCTTTTATTAAATTTGCACTCTATGATGCTCACTCTCCCGACACAACTGCTGAAGTCAAAGTGGGTGAACAAGTAAATGTGGTGAAGAAAGCTGATGGTGCCCGGCTATCAAAAGAGATATTGACCAGGGTCTTAAAGGCTTGAAGATAAACAAGCGGCCATGTAGTTCAGAAGCAACAAAGCCCACATGGAAGAAAACACCAACCTGTGTGATCGCGTAGTCCTGAAGGGATCAGTTATCAGGCATCAAAGAATAAAAAATCATATCATTGGCTGTACACCTCCATGATACGATCGCCGAAGACAAATGGGTGCATAAGCAAATGTGGTGAAGAAAGCTGATGGTGCCCAGCTATGGAAAGAGATGGTGTCTGGGGTCTTAAAGGTTTGAAGGTGAACAAGCGGCCATCTAGCTCAAAAGCAACAAAGCCCACATGGAAGAAGCACACCAGCCGGTGCGATCACGAGGTGCCAAAGGGACCAGATAAAAGGCATCATGCAAAAAAAGAAAAAATATATATTCACTGTGGTATATATATATATATATACCATAGTGAATGAAGGGGGAAGTGCAGAGTGGAGACCCGAGGCCCAAGTGTCGACCACTGGAGATCCCCTCAGAGAGGGGTTTAGGAGAGGAGATGGGTCAGTCAGGGTGCGATGTAGTACCGATGAAGAACACAGCTTTCCCCCAGATCCTGGATGCTTCCTCCCCCCAACTACCATGATCCGAATTCTACCTTGCAGGACTGGATAGGGCAGAGGTTGTACACTGGTGCATATGGGAGCTGGAGGCACAGGGAATCCAGGGTGGACGATACCTTCAGGACCAGGGGTGTGAGGGGCGAGGCTGGGTGAGTGGGTTGGAAAGGGGGAACTGATTACAAGGATCCACATGTGACCTCCTCCCTGGGAGACGGACGGCAGAGAAGGGGGGAAGGGAGACTCCGGATAGGGCAAGATATGACAAAATAACAATCTGTGGGTTATCAAAGGCACATGAGGGAGGGGGGAAAGGGGAGGGAGGGGGAAAAAAAAGAGGACCTGATGCAAAGGGCTTAAGTGGAGAGCAAATGCTTTGAGAATGACTGGGGCAGGGAATGTGCGGATGTGCTTTATACAATTGATGTATGTATATGTGTGGATTGTGATAAGAGTTGTATGAGCCCCTAATAAAATATAAAAAAAGAAAAGAAAAAAAAAAGAAAATGATCAGGGAAAAGAATGTACAGATGTGCTTTATACAATTGACATATGTATGGATTGTGATAAGAGTTGTATGAGCCCCTAATAAAATATTTTTTTAAAAAAGAGGACATAAGCGAAATAGTGTCCCGCCAAAGTCTCATCAAGAGGCAGCACACACCAAGGCAGAGCAACAAGAGCGGTTGACCAAACTCTTCCGCAGCTTTGGGAACACCCAGTATGTCAGCACCCGGCCGCCACTACGTCAAACGGCATCTGTGAATTCTGCATGTACATGCTACTTTAGGATTTGCGAATTTTCTGGCATGATTTGGCAGGCCATTTTTAGATCAATAAACAGAAAAGGTTACAATATGAAAAAAGATGGAATTTTAATGACTCAAAGCAACTGGGCTTACAAACTCCATATTTTCATACTTCCCAATAATCAGTTCTATAAATCCTTATGTCAACAATAGGCAGAAGTAAAAAAAAAAAAAACAATAGGCAGAAGTAATCAGTATAAACAAAGTAGAATTAGATCCTACCTCAATTTTTCTAAATTTTTTCCCTAGCTCAATTCTTAAAACAGTTAAATTCAATCTGTTTAGTTTATCTTAATCCTTATCTAAACTATTATATTGATTCAAAATATGGGATTAGGCCTCAGAGCATCAAACCAGAACCAGGCTGTCAGCCATTTTGACCTGTCAGCCGTTTTCTCTAAGCAGCATGGTCTGAAAATTTCAAGGGGTTGATTTCTACCCCTGAGCTCAAAATATACATTCACAACATTCATTTTTGCCATTTCACACAGGAATTTTAAAAAAGACTACAACCAAACAAAATAATCAAAGCTTTAACTTCTCATTTTCTTTCCAGAAAACCACCCAGGAGATCATATGGACATATTTGATGTCGGGCTAGCCGAAGAAAAAGTACCATGAGGGAGTGGTCAGCCATCTACTCTCCCATGACTTGCTTCTCGAGTACCCAACACCCAAGGTACCATAATGTGTGAGTCTGGGCTGACTAGAGAAACAAATGAGTAGACACTCATGTGTCATGTGTATAGGAAAGACGTTTATATAAAACAGCAATTGAATATTGAGAAAACATCCCAGTCCAATCCAGATCAAGTCCATAAGTCTGATATTAGCTCATATGTCCACTACCAATCTATAAAATCCTCTTCAGACTCATGAAACACATGCAATGACGCCGAATGCAGGATGATCACAGGCCAGTGGGTGGGAAGTCTCATGGATCCAGTGGCATAAACATCTCAGCGCTGGCAGGGCTCTCCACGTGGCGGTGTCTCCAGCCTTTCTCCATGTGTCTTCTCCATAGGGATGTCTTGCAGGGAGTCAGTCCAGAGAGAGAGTGGGTCCCACTTCCAGGGAGGAATACAGGAGTTCCCAGAATCCTCAGAAGGCCATGCCCACACAGAGACCCCATTAGCTATATCCTGATTGACAGGCTAGGTCCGCCCCAACACTCTGAATCCTCAAATTGACAGCAGATTATGATACTACCACACCTACTTTGTGGTGTTTGTAGGGTAAGTACATTTAATCATCCTACAGCCATTTAAGAAATGTCACTCGGGAATCACAACCATACATGGGGAACAACATCCCAAAACTTACCATATATACTCGAGTATATGCCGATCCGGATATCAGCTGAGGCACCTAATTTTACCACAAAAACTACAATAAAAATGTGCTGAAATACTTGGCTTACACACGAGTATATAGGGTAAAAGAATTAGACTGTTAGCATCAACTAAGTCCACATGGAAGAAGCAAACCAGCTTGGGTGGTGCAAGGATTATAAATAGTACAATCCAGATCCAAGAGAGGGAATGGTTTCAGAGCTTAAATTGTGAACACCTGGCTTGCAGGAGGCTCTGTTGGACAGTAGAAGCCCCAAATCCATTTTCAGGATCCACACACGAATCAAGCTTCCAGTGACTCACCTCTGATCACAGTTGAGTGTGAGGAGCCTGTTATCAAGCTGAGAGCGTCATAAAGTCGATTATCGCAGACACAGGTTTGATCTTTTGATTTTCTTTGGACCTAGTTTTGTTGTTTCTGCTTTTAAAAAAAGAGCGAAGGGAGATCCACATGGATGAAGTTTCTGGTGAATCCCGTGCGACCGTGGACCAGGCATGTGGACAGCCCTGCGATCATGCACAGGGCACTGGAAAGTGGATCACTGCAGATGCAGTTAAGGTTAAAATTTAGGTTAACAAGTTAAGGTTCAAATCTCCATCTGACCCCTTTTTAGTATTTTCTGCTTTCTTTTCAATTGGGGTTTTGAATGTTTTACTCTGTTATTGTTAATTTTTATTGTTTAATTTTTATGTTTTTTGTGTGTATGAGATCCAGGGGAGAGAAATCTATGGGGACAGTCACTGGATTAATGGTTCCTTAGGGACACGGCAGGGGAGGTTGGGGGGATGGGGAGCTAATAACCAATGATAAGTGCAAGAATGAAGAAATGTTCTACAGCTACCTGAGGTGATGATGCAATTGAACTATTGAATTGTACGATATGTGAATGAGATGCCCATAGAACTGTTTAAACAAGAAATGTGCCGGGCACTATGGAATTTATGCAAATTATCTTTTATAGATACACATTATTTTGAAAAGGCACTCCTTCAGCCAAGTTGTCCGTGTTACCTCCACCACTAACACCCTCTGTTGTGCTAACACATCCCTGATATGGTGTGCCTGCCAAAAATTGCCTATGAATCTCATTGAGTAACATCCCATCGCTACTGCCCTCACTTCCAAAATGCCACGAGACAAGGGATGGAACACGCTTCTAAACGGAAGGAGACTCACGAGAGACGACAATGACAGGCCAAAAGAGTTTCTGCACCCGGCCCTAAAACGGACAAGACATCACCACAAAGGATACCAGTAGACAACGTCACATCAGTGGTAACTTCTCGGAATTGTTTCAAAGATGCCTTTGATGGTGGTGTTGGTGAAGAACAAGAAATACACCATGGGCTGCTGGGAAGAAGCGCAGCCCAAGTGTTCTTCAGAAGCAAGGACGGTCCCGACTGTGCCGTGCATCTTCTGAACGTTATCCAAAGGAACCAATTCCTGGAGTAGGCTCCTTAGCGGATCCGGGGGACCAGCCTTCTTAAGATGAGCTAACTCGGTGGCTAGAATGTTAGGCTCAAACGCAGGCAGAACGGTGTGGGGACACAGGACCAGCGTGTTCCATTGTGCCTCCCAGAGGGTTGCTGCGGGTTGAGCGGGACTTAAGAACAATGGCAGGTATGTGAGAACATACCCTTGTTCTGAATTCCGAGTGACAAATCTGTTTTTCAGTTACCAATAATTGAAAAACCTCACTGGCCACAATATTGCCACTGCCGCCAAGCTGACAAATCACTTTCTCTCTTTTTTCTTTTGGTTTTCAAAGTTTTATTTGAGCAGTTTGTAGCCAGCATCGCGTTTGATCCTGAGAGGCAAGCAAGGGAGAGAAGTCTCTTGGACCGATTTTAGAGTCTGGGACAGTGAAGCTACAGCGGGCATTGGCTGGCCCCAGGTCACAGCCAGGAGAGAAGAGCATGAGGCTGGTCCCCTGGCAACAGCACCCACCCACCCCTCAAGCCGACCCCCCATAGCCATGCACAAGAGGCGGTCCTGCTCAGGTTGGGGGGACCCAGGAAGACCTCTACTCACCAGGCCTGAGCCCTCATAGTTGTGCCCTACCTAGACCCGGAGAGCCCATCCCATGGGGGGCTCCCCTGTGCACACCTGCCCCCACCGCTCATGCACACACAGCTGCAGGCCACCCATCGGGTGCAGCCAAGGCAGCTTCCTCTGAGGGCCATCAGCGCCCTGCAGCCACAGGCCCCACGGGGAGTCCGAGTGGCAGCAGAAACATCTCTTGCAGCCTTGCCCATCCAGGCACAGTATTGGGGACCTGGAGAGTCCCCACCCTAGGCCCGGGCGAGGCAGAGTGGTTATGGCCAGTGTGGCGGCCTCACCAGTTGGCCTTCACTGCCTTGATGTCGCTCACAAGGTTCTGGGCCAGGTAGATGCCAAAGATCTGGAGAAGGGCAATGTCCACAAAGACGCCGGCCAACGATCAGGTTGTCCTGCAGCCACTTCTCAAACTGGCTCACGCAGCCTCTGGTGTGGATGGATCCCTGCTGCCCCAGCTCGTTTGAGCCGGACGTCACATCCACACTGGGTGTTGAGAACATCCTCCGCAGGGTCTCTGACGCAGCAGGAGGGCACCCCACAGCGCTCCCGGCTCGGGTTCAAGTCAGTGCCGTTGTAGTAGATATTGAGGTTCCAGTTGTTGGGCCCTCGGGCTCCGCAGCAAGACCAGTATTCCTGAGCAAAGTCAGTGAGGTTCTGGAGGTCCACGTCATCCCGGTAGGCCTTGACGTTGTTGTTGATGAAGAGGTTGAGCTGGTCTCGAATCCCGTCCTTGAAGACGAAGGCGAAGATGCGTGTGGCCAGCTCCAGGAAGAATATGAGGCCAAGGAACCCAGAGAAAAACTTGAGCGGGAAGGTGTTCTTTCGCAGCAGGGCCCGATGCAGCCGGCAAAGCCCAGCACCGACATGACGCCTCCGACCACCACGAACAGCCACATGGGGTCCAAGCCCCCGAGACCCGTCAGCGCTGAGATGTCGGAGAGCACGCCCTTCTCCCCCAGGCCCAGAGGCCAATGGCCAGGAACAGGGATCCCAGCACCCAAGACAATGTTGAAGCCAAACAGGAAGTATCTCCTGCAGCAGCCGACCTACCTCGGGTTCCTGGAAGTGCTGGTGCTGCCGGGCATGGTGAGCGGCCGCCCTCCGGCCTGAGAACGGAGCCAAGAGCTGGGCCCAGCCCTCCGCGGGCTGCCCTGGGCTACAGCCACCCCGGACCTAGCCGGGCGGCTGAGGCTTAGTGGCCATGGCCACACAGAGCGCTGGCCGGGGCCCCCCCAAATCACTTTCATATGGCCTTTCTCACGCAGGTCTTGTAACTCTTAGCAAATAACTAGGGGGTGGGGTGGTATGCAAATAAGGTATTTATGGCCCCCCAAGAATAGATAACTTATGAATAACACAAATAAAATGCATGGGCCAAGAAAACGTGTGCAGAGCCCTAGAGAAGGGATTGGTCCCTTTTTCCGTCTGCTGGCTTTGAAGGAGTAATCTCAGAGGTGGACAGGGGAGCTAGCTACCACCAGAGACAGGATTAGAGTGTGCCTTTTGGACCTGGGGTCCCTGTACTGAGACTCCTAAACCCAGAGACAAAGACAAAGCTAAACACTGAAGATGGTACCTGATAGCAAGTGGAGGTAGCAGAACAAGGTGGCCTGTGAGCGGTAGCAGTGATGGGCGGCGACCATGGAGAGGCTTCCTGGCAAAGTGGAGTCCCGCTAGGCACTGACAGGGCAGAGTTAGAGCGCCTCGGTAACAGTTGCCAGAGCAGGCAGTTGCCAGGCCACGTGTCAGAGCGAGGCCTGATGGTGGCATGGCCGAGAAACTGTCCTGATCAAAGAACTGAATCCCGACATGCTCCTGATCCCGCCTTCTTTACAAATTCACGAGTATGGTCTGAGAGTTCTGTGTACCGACGATGAACGACTGGGCCCGGGGAGACGGACCAAGTGCGGAGAGGAGCAACAGCTGGTGCTGTCGATGCTGAGGCTGATTCTCCGCCGTGCCGAAGTGAGAGGAAGGCAGATAGGCCACGCCACTGGGCAGGCACGAAACAAGCAGCGATGATTTAAGTGAAACTCAAAGACTCCCTGCCAACGAGTCCATGCTCTCACAGCTGCCCCTGTGGGCTTCTGAGACTGTCCCTCTTTAGGGGAGCAGAAAGCCTGTTTTCCTCCCCAGGCACGACAGGGGGTTCGAAATACTGACCATGTGGGTTGCAGCCTGGGTTTCCACACCTCCAGAGCCCCCCTTCACTTCACAGCTCAGCACTGACATATGCAGCTAGAGAAATGCAAAGCAAGTATGGGGGTGAGGGGGGCTTCAAAAAGCTTGTGGGGAAATCCCACTGCCCTTTAGCTCCATTTTTGAATGCTCCCTCATATGGTGGCGTGTCAGAATTAGGTCCCCATGCACAGGCACTCACAGCCGGTTCAAGCTCATCGGTGTTTAGGGGAACGAATGGAATAGTTTCTGCTGGTAAACCGACATACACCTAGCCTGAGGTTTGTAATTTGCTTCCTTTCCTTAGGAATTAGTATGCCCGATTCAGGAATTAGTAGTGAACACAACCAAGTCTTATGTGGAGAGTACTGGCTCACGGACAATGGAGCACTAGCATCGGTAAGAGAAAAATCCAGTTGTCCCGGCAGCACACCCCGCTCCCGGCAAGCCCAAGCCCGAGTATTCCAGAGGCTCCTCGGGTAGTCAAAAGCAGCACCGTTCTATAAATGGCTTCTCCTCATTGTCATAATTTAAATCGCTGGAGTCACCCTCTGCCGTCCCACACAGGGAAGACTGCCTCTGTTTCTCCTCCCATTTCTTCAGGTGCTCTGTGGACTCTGGACCAGGTGAGGGAACCCGGAAACTCCATCCCCGAGGTCTAAGTGCACCAACAGGCATTACAAGAACACCTACAGCCACATGAGTCATAAGAACCCCAAATAGAAAACACCTCAAAAGACCAGCCCCGCCAAGGGGCCAATCTAACGTACGTGAATTCATAACATGGCCTGTGATTGCAGCCCTGGGAACCCCAGCCACACAGAGTAAGTCAGTCCAGACCATGTTTCAGGAAAGAAACCACACCACCAGAACACGCCTGGTTCCAGTTATAGACTTGACATGTAGGCGGAATGATACAATGTGGTTGGAAGTCAGAATGGCAGGGCCCCATGGGAAGAAAGGTAGCCGTCGTGACTGGAAGGGACACGGGACACGAGGGGTGTTTGGGGGGCTGGTGGTGCTCAGTTTCCTGACTGAACGTTGTGACTGTGAGAACTGAAGCAGTTAAGAGATATCAAGTGCATGCAACGCAGTCTGGAAGATGGTAACAAAGAGAGGCCAAACGCAAGGCCGGCAGCTCCTCTAACTAGTGAGCAGCCTTGGAGACCCCGCCCGGCGGGCTGTTCCTATCTATGAACTGAAAGCAGAGTCTGGATCTGGGGCTGCTCGGCCTCCCTGGCCTGAGGGTCTTTGTCGCTGTGTAAAAGGGGAGGGTCTTCCCAAGGGCAGGAACTTCCCAGAAAGAGCTCTGGGGGAGGCGTGACCAGGCTCTCCCTGAGGGGGAGGTGTACTGAGCCCAGAGCTTTTCACCAGAGTTTTATTATAACACAACTGGCACCGAAGGTCAGGCTTGGTCTCCAGCCCCATGTCCAGGTGGAGGCCCTGCAGATGGGGCGGTGGGGCTGGAAGGATAGAGCGGGCTAAGCCCCTCTCCTCAGTCTCCACTGTTGCCTCCTCTGAGTTCTTCTCCAAGCTACCCGAGGCAGACACCGTCCTTCCAGCCAGATGGGACCTGCTGTTGGACCGGGTCCCAAGCACAGGGCACTGCAGCGTCCACGAAGTCTCAGCTGGTCCTCCGCAGGGGCCCCCAGGGTCACTCAGCCTGGGCGATGGCGTAGGAGAGCAGCCACAGTAGCAGGGGACCCAAAGCAAGGACCGTGAGCCAGACAATGAAGCTGGCCAGGATGAGCCTCCGCGCCCGGGCCCTCCAGTGCACCGCCTCCTCAGACCGGCCTGCTTTATGTCGCTCTTCTGCCTGTGGGGGCGGGTCTTTGGTTAGATTCTCCCCCTGCTTCTGCTCGAGGTGCCTGTTGCCCCATTGCTCTCCACCCCTCAGCCACGCCCCCTCAAAGTGCTCCCACAATTCAATAACCCTCCAGCTCCAGCTTGTCTGGGTGCCTTGTCCCACTGCCTGGCTGGCTCCAAGGGGGCCAAGGACAGCGCCTGAGATTGTAAATCCTGATTGCCCAGGTTTTCCCACCCACCCCACAGTCATTCCCAAGTTGGAATTCTTGGCAGGAACCCGTGGAGCTTGATGTAGAGCAGTGGTTCTCCACCTTCCTAATGTCGCGACCCTTTCATGCAGTTCCTCATGTGGTGGTAACCCCCCAACCATGACATTATTGTCATTGCTACTGTCATGAATCAGACAACCCATAAAGGGTCAAGGCCCACAGGTTGAGAAGCGCTGGTGTGGAGTTTCATCTGTCTCCACTCTAAACAGATCCCGTTCTTACGTCCCCCAAAGGCTCTATGCTTTCCACCATTAAGGGGGTCTCTTGATTTTATCCCATTGAAACCCCCAAATCCGTACGATTATAGAAACAAGGTCTACTGGGTAAAAATGCAAACTAGGGTTGCCAGAACGCATTGAGAAAATCCCAGAATGGTCAGGAAAAGGCTTAAGTAATGCAAACCCCACACGCAGCTTCTGTGAGGCTTGTGGAGCGGTGAAGGTGAATCCTCTCCATGATCCTGGTGTTACTCACCAGATCCCAGAGCAGCGGTTCTCAACCTGTGGGTCTTGACCCCTCGGGGTGGGGTTGAACGACCCTTTCACAGGGGTTGTCTAAGACCATCAGAAAACGCAAACATTTCACAATATGTAATTACATATTGTTTTGTGATTCATCACTGTGCTGTAACTATATTTAATTGCCTCTGTTCAATTTGTAACAATGAGAATACATTCTGCTTATCAGATATTTGCATTATGATTCATAAGAGTAGCAAAATGAGTTATGAAGTAGCAAAGAAAATAATGTTCTGGTTGGGGTCACCCAGCATGAGGAACTGCATGAAAGGGTGGCAGCATCAGGAAGGGTGCGAACCGCTGTCCTAGAGATTGCTCTCATCACTGCTCAGCGTCTCCAATTCACCCTCTGGGCAGGCCTGGGGTGTGGGTCTCTGACCAAGGCCCCCTTCCCCCATGAAAGCCTCCAACAGTACATTCAAGGTCGAGCCAAAGGCCCAAGTGCAGCATCTGACACCCTGGAGAATCTGGGTCCTCTCTCACTATGCCCCACCTTTCATCTGGCCACGCCGAACTAAGTCTCTTCTCTTTAACCTCTCCCCCTTTACTTACTCCCCCTGTAAAGAGATTTTCTCTTTAACTTCTTCCCCTTTCCTTACTCACCCTGTAAAGAGATTTTCTCGCTGCCTCCCCTCCGCCCACCCACCTTGGTCTCTACCCATCATTCAGTCTCCGCCTATCCTCCCTGGCTTCCATAAGGCTGTGGTCCCTGTTAGGACACTGATGAACTGCATTCTATTTACTTGATCCGCTCTCCTGCCATCTCCTTCATTAAAGTGTACTCTCCGATAGCAGGAACCAGTTTTTATTCACTTTTTCCTGGCCCTGGCGGGTCTAGGACTTTGATCGATATAGCTAGACCAGATAAGAAACCATTGCCTTACATCCACCCACCCACCCACCTGCTGCCAGTAGGAGGGCATTTCTCACCTTGACGGCAAACACAAGGGCCACCACTCCCAGGCACGAACAACCACAGAGAATGCTTGTGGCCGCCCAGTACCGGAGGCGGAGCCAGCAGCAGCGGAGGGGGGGAGGAGTAGGAGCAGGCTCCCCGGGGCTCACCAAGGTCTCCATCGCCTTCTCTGCGTCCTCCATCACCTGTGGAGAACGTCAAGGTCCATGTGAGCCCCGAGGGGAGCTGCTGGCCGGGCTTGCTCAGACTTCACCCCTCTCCCACTGCCCTGGCCCCCCCGCTCCTAGGAATGCTGCCTAGCTCAGTTCTCAGGAATTCCTCTATTGACTCATGTAGCCGGAGTGGTTGCAATCTGCCCTCCGTTTTAAGAGGACAAGCCAGTAGGAAAGCACTCTCTGGGCCACTTGGTGACGAGCACGAGGGACAGTGACAGGTGCGCCTGAGGAGGGAAGCACAGGATTCCACACCAGCTTAGGAATCTGAGACCATCTATGGGTCGCAGGGTTCCCTCAAGTTCCCCAGGGGCCGCACCAGAGCACGGGGCCCTAGGTCCTCTACGGCGCTCCAAGTGAAAACATGGCTGGAGCAGGCGGAGGACCCGGGTTCCCTCTTGTGCCGTTAGATGTACTGCCGAGAAACCACAACTCTGACCAGAATGACTCAGTGGCAACCTCCTCTGCCGTGGTGTCTCCCACCTCCTCTCCAATTAGACCAGCAGGGCCCACCCAGAAACCTCCGAGGGCTCGAGGTAGGTCCTTTGCCCTCGAATCTCCAACCATGACCGTGTGTACCCGCCTCCCCCCCCCCCCCAAACGTGACCACGGATAAGTGTGCAAAGGGCACAGTACGCAGAGAACAGATGACATGGGGCACTAAGCTGTAGGGTAGAGAGAGAAATTGGGTAAGATACACACAGCCACAGGACCAGGGACTTGGGTCAGACACACACACTCAGCCAGAAGGCAAGGACCAGGGAGCTGGAGTCAGAACAAACGGGGCTCTTACCTGGCGACTGGCCCTGAGGAACGGAGTTTTGCTCAGCTCCTGCTTCAGATTCGATTTGGCTGGGGTGCAGGATGGGCTGACTCAAGGTCTCTTAAGCCAAGCCCAGGGGTGGGGTTACAGTGGCTACCCCACAACGTGGGAGCCCTAAGAGCCGGGAAGGTAGTGTGGCTGACTCAAACCAGTTCAGCTGGATGGAGGGAGGGAGGGAGGAAGGGGAAAGCAATGATGGAGCAACTGGAGGCAGGATGCCAGCCTTTGGGGGAGGCGGCATGGGCAGTCCCAGGGGAAAGCCCAAGAACCCCGGACAAGAAGGCAGCGAAAGGTGCACAGCTCGAATGACAATCGGTACCCTCCCAGACTGGGTTTGCCAGCCTTCCTTCTCGGGTGGAGACTTTTGATTCAAAAGCGTATGTAATCCAGGGTTAGAGATCAGGCTGGGGAACGTCTTGCTAAGAATTACAGGGCTCAGAGCAACAATGCCCAAGTCCCCACCCAACCCACCATCAAGGCAGAAAATCAGAAGCCTCCTTACTCGGATGCTTGTACAGAAACTAAGTTTATTATTTTTTTTAAAAAAACAAAACAAAAAAAAATAAAAACAAAAACCACCCCACCTCATGGTGGAGATGCCCCTCCCCCTTCCCCTTCCGGCGGTGGGCCGTGAAAGACAGCTGGAAAATCAGGTACAAGGGGTGGGGACAGACTAACTCGCCACCCTTAACACTGCCCAGCCATGTGGGGTGGGAGGGGAGGGTGAAGAGCCACATTTCTACGACGACCAACTGCCTACCCCCTAACTTTGGTGGAAAGGAGGAAGGCCCTTATGTCCCCTGGAGGCTTCCCTGCCACCCACCCAAAGGCTTCAAGTAGTGGTTAAGAGTCAGGCCTGGTTGTGGGGTGGGAGGAAGGGGAGAGGGGCCACGGTGGGACCTAGGTGGAGGGGCAGCCCACTCACGTCTTAGCCTTGCGGCCTCTGTGACTAATGGTGGGGCCAACCAGGTAGGGCGGGGCAGTGCTGCGAAGGATGCGTTGGTCCCCGTGGTCGGCACCCCCAGGGCGGCGGGGGCCAGGCTTGCGGCGGGGGGTCCCGTCCCCTTCCTGCTCTTCACCTGAGGCTTCGGCCTCAGACTCTTCTACAGAACCCTCAGGCCCCAGGGGGCTTGGAGGCTGAAGGCGGCCCCGCTTTGAAGTGCCGGACCCCCCACCAGCTGGTGGCCCTGCCCGTTTGCGGGGCACCTTCTCTGTCTCTAGTGGAGGGACTAGAGATCCCGGACGCAACCGGGTTGAGCGCAGTTTTGGGGCTAAGGAGACCATGGGGGCTGACAACTCCAGCCCGCCACCTGGCCCCCTCTCCACTAAATCCA
Source organism: Tenrec ecaudatus (assembly GCF_050624435.1). Taxonomy (NCBI): domain Eukaryota; kingdom Metazoa; phylum Chordata; class Mammalia; order Afrosoricida; family Tenrecidae; genus Tenrec; species Tenrec ecaudatus. Next base: position 125,690,123 of record NC_134541.1, on the reverse strand, counting down.
AGTCCTCCTGAACGACAGCCACCACCATGGACCCTTCGCTCTTACGGCCCCGCGTTCCCTCCGCTTCCAGTCGCAGGCGGGCCAAGCGGGTAAGGGGCCGGCCTCCATCTTCATCAGAGCTGCCCTCACCGTCGTCCTGGCCCTGGGGCCCGCAGCTCTCAAGGACGGACGAGCTTTCATGGTCCAGGGCAGGGAGCTGGCTGGGACGAGGTGATGGTGGGTTCTTGGGAGGTCGACCCCGCTTGCGCTTGGGAGGGGATGTGGAAATGGTGACGGTGGTGACAGTGTTGGCGACAGTAACGGTGGGAGAGGCTACAAGAGGTGGGAAGGATGGCAGGGGCAGTGGTAGCGGGGGTGGCGGTGTCCGGCTCTCTAAATTGCCATCCCCTGGAGAAGAAACAGTCCCAGGGATGGGCAAATCTCGCGCTTTGGGTGGCCGCCCACGCCGCCTTTTCTCCACAGGTGACAAGACGATGGGTGCGGGTGTGGGAACTGATGGGGGTCCTCCAGCAGGGTCTGTGGCCGTAAGGCGCTCAGCCTCGGGCACTGGGGTGGCCCCATTGGGCTTTCCTTTAGAGGTGGCGGAGGGGGCCTCATCCACTCCCGGCCCAGCATCGGCCGGAGACCTGGTCTTTTTAGGGGGCCGTCCTCGCCGGCGCTTCACAGCAGGTGGGGTGATGGCAAGCAGTGCCTCCTCTCCATTCTCTGGGCTGCCTCCACTGGTCACCCCCAACTCGATGTGACGGCGGGCAATGAAAGGCTGCTGGGTTTGGGTGGGCAGCGTGGAGAGGGGAGCAGCTTCGCAGTGCCCACTAGGAGACTCTTGCCCGGTCGTGCTGTGGCTGGATGGACTCCCCAGGCTGGCACCCATCTCAGAGCCCTCGGGTGCTGCCGTGTTGGCAGCTGCACTTGCTCGCTGCTGTCGTCGTCGTCTCACCAACTCCTTCTCTTCTACCACGGTCACAAGCCGTCCAGGCAACTTGCGAAGCACTTTTGGGCCTGGAGGCTGCCCCGGCTGACCAGTTCCCTGACCGCGAATTTCTACATCGGCGCTGGTGCGACGCCGAGGGGGGCGGGCAGGTGAAGGGCTTTCGGGTGAGGAGGAGGCAGAGGACGATGCTGACGGCGCTGGAACAGGTTCTGGTAATTTCTCTGGACTAGAGGTTGGAGTCCGGGCCTCCAGCAGCTCTTCAGAGGTCCTGGCACCCTCCACTGGCTCCTGCAGTGGCTTGTCGGAGGCTGCCGAGGCTGGGCGCATCACCCCACTGTGCTCATTCAGACACATGGGCACCGCCTCACCATCGGGCAGCAGTCTGACAACTGCCTCCTGGGCAGGTGCTGGCACCTCCTGCTCTTGACCGTGGAGGTGGCCACTAGCCTCTGGGGTTGGGCTTAGTGTCGGAGTGAGAGACGGGCCCTTCTCTGGTACAGACCGGACTTCCACAGCAACTGGCAACAGGTCCTTAGGGGACCTACAAGCGAGCGGGCAAGTCTCAGAACTGTCCATGCCAGTGAGCTCCAGGGGCTCCGGAGATGCCACCATTGGTGCGCACAGCTCCACCTCAGGGCCCAAGCCCAAGGGGAGATTGGTGCCTACAGGGGACAGAGGCACAGGAGCTGGACCAAGGAGCAGAGAGGGAGAGGGAGTGAGAGGAAAAGGGGTCTGAGCTGGTGGGGGGGTCTGAGCAGCTGGGGGAGGCTGAGCTGGTGGGGGGGTACTAGCAGGAGGAGGGGTACAGGCAGGAGAAGAACAAGAGTGGGGGAGGATCTGAGAAGGAAGAGGCGGTGGTGGTAGGACTTGGACAGGAAGAATGGCTATTGGACTTGGGGGTGAAATGGGGATCGGGGCAGAGACTGGGGGAGGAGGAGCTGGAGTGGGCCGAGGTCTGGGTGCTGGCCGGGGAGCTCGCTCCCTGGCAGGGTTGCAGCGGGGGGGCGTGGCAGTACTGCGAGGATGTTGGATAGGTATCACGGGAGTGTGGTTTGCGCCTTGAGTTTCGGCACGGGCTCCACGAAGACGCTCACTGACTCGAGTCCCTGGCCTCTCGGGAGCCTTGACTTTCTTACTGCGCCGGTGGCTGCCTCCACCGGTTCCACAGGAAACCTCATCGCCAGCCCCCGGCCCCTCCTCCTCTTGGGGCAGGCGGAACACCTCTTCCTTGGCTTGGTCCAGGTCCTTTCGGGCAGCTTCCACTTGCTCCTACCAACAACCGAGTCCAAGGGAAGATCAGTGGGAGGAGGCGTCTATGGAGGAGGCATGGGCACAGATCAGCAGCCTCCCCCCTGTGGCTCCCCCAACCGAGACACACTCACTTCCGCCTGCTTGAGCTCCTCCCGGCTCACTTCTTCCAGCGAGGCCTCCAGGAATTTCATGGCATAGCGCTCAATGGGGGTCAGCTGTGGGGAGGAGGTATGATGACTACGGAGACCAGGTACGCAGGGCCCGTCTCCTCTGTGATTTTCAAGCAAAGCAGGAGGGCCACAGAGTCTGAGGATGGGAGCTGGGTAGGGTGAGAACTAGAGGGCCCAGTACTGACCTGCTCTACCAGGGCAGCAATTTCCTGCTCTGCCCGAGACATCTCCTCATCCTCCGCCCCGGGCCGGCTGGCCTCTTCCCCCTCGCCAGCAGGAAACCCTTCATTCTCATTGAATTCTGCAAGCTCAGCCACCTGCTCAGCCTTGGCCTGAGTGGCTGCACGGATATCCTCTTCATCCTCTGCCCGACACAATGCCTGGTGGGGGGCAGGGTGAGAAACATTACACCTGTCCACAAGAACTTTACATCCTAGGATTTGATTTTGGCAAAAATATAAAGCCACTCCCTTAAGGGTCCTGAGAATTACTAACCCAACCCTGTGGTTCACACTGACGATGGAACTGACTTGACCAGGATCCCCGAAAAGGAAAAAAACCTTCCTTTCCTTTGAGCCACCTCTCATGCTCTAGAAAAAGAGCCATCACAGAAAATCCTGAATATCAATCAAAAAGCCAACAATCCTCTCGTGTACCTAATGGGCACAACTCTCTTCATCCAACACAGCCTGTCTGCTCTCCCCCTTGCGGTGACACCCTAGCGTGCACTGACGTCACCAAGGCCAGTGGCCTCAGGCAAGGCCAGCCCCAAGCAGGAGGCAGGGAAAAAATCCCCATGCGCTTCATACAAGAGGGAGCTTGTGGGGGAAGCCACCCAGACCTTAGGGTGAAGCACCTTCTGAGGTGGAGTCCAGGAGGCACTATTCTGAAAAGCTTCCCAAGTACTTCTAGCATCCAAGTTTCAGAAATGCCGTGCTTTCCCGTTTCACCACTTCCTCCTCAGCTACCTCTTTCTCACGAGCACGTGAAAGAGGTGGAAGAGGCATGAACTTAACAGAATTTAGATGGTTAAAATGAAAACCTAGAACTTTTCTTACCCCTACTAAATCCTGTGAACCCATGAGCAATCAATCTACGATAATCTGGTTAGCAGCAGGAGCAGCTGCGTTCTCCTCCACAGGCTGACCACTAAGGACAGGCCCACCCTTCTTTCACCTGCTCCAGGAGATGAGTCGGCTTGCTAGCCATGGCCTCTTCCTCGTCGTCAGGGGCGTTAGACGGCTCCTCCAAGGGCATATCAAACAGCTCTCGGATGGTTTGCTATTGGAAAGATCAGAGGGAAGAGCTTCAGACCCAGGGCCCACGTCTACTTCTAGGAAAATGACCACTCTTGGAGGCATCACAGGTGCCAACAGTGACACGGCTGGTCCACGGGGGCCAGCGCAGCAACTGTTTAGTAAGCAGAAGCAACACTATCGGCAGAGTGGTTCTCTTCTGCAGAGGCGGGAAGTTTGTGGTAAAACAAGACCAAACTCCCTGCCATAAAGCAGTTCAAAGCGGTGACCTGCACGGAGACAGACGGCCGCACTGCTCTTCAAGGCACGGCGATGGGTTCAAACTGCTGACTGGCCCTTTGGTCAGCAGCCCACAGAACCAGCGAGGTCATGTGGCCCCCCAAAGGCTCTCAGTACCTGTTTAAAATAGGCGGTCGTGAAGTTGCCGCCCTCAATGGCCATATCTCCCAACATTCTCTTCTGATTTGCCTTCTTAAGGATGTTCTCCTCCACCGTCCTTTCACTGATAAGCCTAGGGAGTGACAGAGGCCCCTGTACATGTGCACACAGCCACAGCCACCCAGGAAGCTCCCTCCTCCCCCAGCAATGAAGTCAGGTGAAGGGAGACCAGGGACGAGGCAATACCTATAGATGTGGACGTCTCGGGTCTGCCCAATTCGGTGACAGCGATCTTGGGCCTGAGCATCCATGGTGGGATTCCAGTCGCTGTCATAAAAGACAACAGTGTCTGCTCCTGTCAGATTTACACCCACACCACCACTCCGAGTAGAAAGGATGAAGCAGAATATGCGTTTATCTGCATTGAACCGTTCCATCAGGGCCTAGAGGGAAAGGGAGAAAACCAGGTAGTGGAAGATAGAGGCCCAGCAACAGACCCTTACAGAAAAAGCGGAGGGGGCCCCTTCTGGGTACTTGCGGTCCAGAAAGAGAAAGCAGGAGGTGGGGTGGACATCAAGGGCTTTGGATGCCCGGGTTACCTGTCTCTGTTCAACTCGGGTAGAGCCATCCAGGCGTGAGTAGAGGTGGCCATGGTAGGTGAGAAACTGCTCCAACACATCAAGCATTCGGGTCATCTGAGTGAAAATGAGCACCCGGTGGCCCTCTGCCTTGAGCTGTCTCAGCAGCACCGCCAAGGTTTGCAACTTGCCTGAGGAGAGGAGGGGACACGGAGAACTCTCAGCACTGATGGCTATGACTGAAAGGTAACCAAGACTTTGGGCCAGAGTTTCAGTTAAGTCTCCTCCCTACTGCCCCATTCTACCCGTCCCGGCCCCCCAAATATCTACAGCTATCAAGTTGACTCCAGATCACAGCAACTCTACGGGACTGCTCCGGAGGACTTCTGAGACTAAAGACTCACAGAAGCACACAGCCTCATCTTTCTCCCATGGAGCAGCTGGTGGACTGAAACCACCAACCTTGTAGGCAGCAAGGCCCAATGTTCAACCCACTACTGCACCACCAGGCCTCCTTCAGCGAGTCTAGAGGACCAAAACTACATAATTCCATGTGGTCTCTTCCCTTAACGGCTCCCCTCTTTCAGCGTGCTCCTGGCTGGGGAGAGTTCTCGGAGTGGAACTAGGGGGAGGGAATAGTGACCCTCCAACTCAAAACGCGTTGCCATCAAGGTCATTCCAGCTCCTAGCAGCCCTGGGGAAGCGAGGGAGTGGGGGCAACGGGTCCTCAGTGCTGTCTGCACAGCGATCTTCACGCACTGCGAGTCGCAGAAACGGAGAGCGGAATTGTGTCCAGAGCTGATGGAGGGAGAGTCACAGAGTCACAGAGACCCCGTCACAGACCAGATCCAGTCAGCCAGATTCTAGGAGGTTATAGAGCTCAAGCTTGCCACCAAACAGAGACAACTTCATGATCTGATGGATGGGTTTGGATGTCTTTAACACACGAGGGAGTAATACCCCCCAAAAACAGAACCCCCCATTCCTGAAGCTATGTATTAATTTTTTATTTTTTAACTAAACAACCTTATCACCTTCAGAGTACCCACCCTCCATTACACTTCATACATTTGTCAACTCTGCGATTCCATTCTTGGGAATATTGTTCAAACTCATCTATTTGAATGGCTGACAGCAGCCCCCCCCTTTTTTTTCTTCACCTCTTTTACAACGTCAAATTGCTGTCCTTTCACGTCCCTCTTTATTCACGGAAACAAAGAGAAGTCCCATGGAGCAAGCGCAGGTGAGTAAAGTGCATGGGCAAAGAGAGACAAGCCCCAAACAGTTTTTTGCCAACAACTGGTGCACTGAGAGGGCTGCACGCGCAGGTGCACTGTCATGGTGGCAAACCCAGTCCAGTCTGCCACAAATGAGGCCTTTTTTGTTGCTCGCTGTTGTACAATCTTTTCAGAACCTCTACATTGAAAGCTTGATTAATAGTCTGACCTGGTGGAACGAATGCCAACTGCACTACGAGTCGACAATGTCACCCATCCATTCGGGAAGTTGACAGACACCACAATGAGGTTTGTCATCAATCAGCATTTTTTGAAACAAGACAACCACTCATACACACTTGAGTTTTTCTTACGGTGTTGTCCTTGTAAGATGTGTTCAACATCAAAAGTTTCTGCGGCACCGCCCCCACCTCCCCACCCCCAAAAGCCCGAAACAAAATGTCACAGGCACGCTGTTCCCTAAGTCAGCCATCACGAAACGCAAGGTTCAAGCTAAACTGCTTTTATGAAAATCTTCACTGAGACCAGAGAGAACCTTCCCAGGTGGCGCCACTGGGTGCCCTCACTCAGAGGGCGTTGCTGGCCTGGGGGCAGATACCTAAGAAGAAGCTTCGTCCCGCCCAGCGCAATTCTGGATTTTTAGTGGGGTGCTCCATTGTATGCTCAATGCTATACCAGGTAGCTCGTCATACTTTGAAAAGTTTCTAATAAGATTTTAAATGAAAATATGTATCTAAATTCTTATTTTTCTTAAATCCCTTTAGGCAATCCTAACACATGCTCCTATAGAAATGCTGGGCAGGATTTGTGGCATAAACTACGCGTCCCTGTCCCACAGGGTAGCTGGTGAAGGTCACTGGTTACGGAGACGGTAGACCCTATCCAAGTCCCAGAAGAGAATCAAGATGGTCGTAACGCAGCTCAGTGCCTCCTTGCCACACCCCCATCTGATGAGCCTGCAGCCAAGTGTGCCGAGAGGATGCTCCTTCCCAGACAGAAAGACACTTGCTGGGGTCAGGAGAATCCTCACAACCTCTCACTTCCTGCTGGGGACCGTAGGGTGGGGTGAGCCACAGCAGTCATCTTGAAGATGAAGGGAAAATAAGTATCAGCCGGGAACAAAGACCCCAACAAGCTGCTGAAGCAGCCCAGCCTTCTCATAGATAAAAGGTAGCCTTTTGGTTTAAAGTCAATGCTAGTTGGGGATTTTTGTTTGCAACCAAATGCATCCGAATTGATACACAGATCCTTGCTTCTCCCCAAATGAAAGATTGTTTACAACTGGCCTCATCGATGTGAAAACACTATGCTGTGCCGTCTTGCCGTCACTGTATCCTGATCGTTAACAAGAACCTAACATGGTCGGTCACAAAGTAATCACACGATGGGTAAGTGAATGAGCCACACACATCTTCAACTGTCACTAAAGTTAAGCCCACAAAATGCCAAGAATCCTTCATAAAGCCTTATCTCATTCTTACCCATCAACCGAACCTGAAACCCATGTAATGAGAGCACCTCCTATCACAGTCTTACTACTGGCCAGTGAACTCACCACAATCATACTGGATGAGCCTCAAGTCAGGAAACTGGGTGCGCATGTTACACACAATGCGGTGTAAAGGACGGGCCCGGGGCCAGAGCTCACAGGCCAATTGCTCCCGGAAGGCTGCCTGGCGTGGGGCTAGCCAAGGAGGTGGGTGGCAGGCATGTAGGGAAGGGGCAGGCGCCTCCACAGGAGGCATGACAAAGATGAACCTGTGGAAGGAAGAAGGTAAGTGGTATAAAAGATGGAACTCTGGTAGGTCCCAAAAACTACCACCTTCACCAGACTCAACCACGACATCCACTGTGAGGCCCCAAGACCCACTTTCCATGAGCACTTAGCCCTGCCAACCTCTCAATGATTGCTGACAGCTGGTCTAGTCGTTGCTGGGGCAACAGTACAGCCCTGCGGGCAGCCTCGGTAAAAGTCCAAAAGGTGGGGTGGCTGGGGCCAGGAGCACGAGGGCCGGTGGGGCTGGCAACAGGCGGGGGCAGGGTACAGAAATCCAGGACTTCTGTTCCATACACAGGCGCCAGGGCCCCATGAGCCTCGCTAAGTTGGAAAATCCGCTCCAGACGTTCAGATCGCTGCCGCTTCCGCTTCTCCTCCAGAGAATCCTGGGGATTAGAGGAAAAAACACCGAGAAAACCATCAATCCCCACAAGGCCCACACCTACGGCTGAGGAAAAAACCAGACAATTCCTCAGACAGGCAACTTTGAAAACCATGACAATTTTACAGTAAGCGCACTCTCGACTGTCCAAGCTATCTACAGTGAGTATCGTCCTCCGTCTCACAGTGCTGAAACTAAGGTTCAGGCCTGTATCTGCAACGAGCTTGGAAAACGGACCATCTGCCAGAATCATCCTACGCAACCCTTCGGCTCCAGAGCATCAAAGGTAATTCCCCTTGTTGGGATGGGTCCACAGTAATTACTGGAAGAGTCGCCCAAATAACTGAACCACCAACAGAGGGGTCCATCAGACTGCGCAGATTTCTGCCAAGGCCAGAAAGGGGTGGGTTGGGACAGGCACAGCTAGCCGGACATGGGGGCTCGCCCCCTAGAGAAGAGGGGGAGCACTCGGCTGTCAGGAAGCCTGTATGGTGCTGAGTCAATCCTTTCCCACATCTGCGCCTCTATAGTCCCATGGCTCCTGTGACCCATGCAGTTTTACATTTGTGTGACGACTTGAGGAAAGACCGCCCCAGCGCACTGGGAGCGCCACACCTGATCTGACGGTACAACAGCCACAGTGACACACCTATCTGTAGGACAACACCGAGTGCTGGCGAGGATGTGGGATGTAAAGCCTACTTTGGAGTTCAGTCCCTCAAGTGGTTAAACACAGATCGCTACCTGACCCTGGGACAGACCCCAAGAGAACCTGAAATCGCAGATCCAGCCCGAAACTCACACTGGAGTGCTCACAGCCACACTAACCATGAATCAAGACGTGCAAACAACAAAAATACAAACGTCTGTGTCCGCTGATGACTAGATCAACAGAACGCGGGAATACTACTGGGTCTTGATAAGGAACAAAGTACAGAAACAAGCTAAAACACGGCGGGCTGTTAGGAGTTACTGCTGTGTTCATGCTGACTTGTGGCAGCCCCACAGCTACTGCTGGAAGAAAAGATCACGTCACATGCGACCACCCTAAGTCGATGATGCCTGGATCGGCAAGCCTACATGCAGGGGCTCCGAGTGGACTGGTGGCCGCCTCCAGGGTAAGGTAGACAAAGATGACTGCTGATGGGATGACAAAGATGCCCTTAAAGATGTTCGTGGCGCCGATTGCAGAGGCCGGTGGTGGCTCAGTAGCAAAATTCTGGCCATTCGTGAAGGACACCCAGATTCCATACCTGGCCAATGCACCTCATACACAGCTAGCACCTGTCAGTGGAGGCTTGCATGTTGCTATGATGCGGAACAGTCTCGCACAGGTCTACTTCCAAAAGTCCATGAAAATTATGAATTGTAATGGTCTAATCCCACTGTGCATGGACTCATCAGGGGCTGAGGGGCCAACACGATGCCAGCCAGCAACTGCACAACTGTGAGATGTACGCTTTTAAATGTTGCTTAACAGACATCTCAAAAATGGAAAGAAAAAAAATCTGTGACAAAAAAATTCACTTGGCCTGCAGATCAATGGGCATGGCGTACTGATCCCTGGTTCCAGGGTTAGGCTTTAGGCTGCTGCTACTTTCAGCAAACCAGGACAGAGACCGGAATTTATGATGCGTGTGTGTCGAGGGTCAGGGATGGGAGGCACCGTCTTGATAACAAGAAAGAAGGCAAGTTCCAGAGAGATTCATCAGACAGGCCTTCACCAGTTCTGGGATTATTTATTGCAATCTGGACTGAAAAGAAATGGACCAAAATAAAAGAATTGGGGGGGGGGGCCCACGGGTTGTCAAAAACTTGCCAAGGGATGGGGGCAGTTTCTCATTTTGCTCTGGATCACCAGAGGTGAGATAGTAGGTAGTAGGAGAGGCCCATGCTCTCTAGGGGACTGGACCCTGTGATGGGGGAGCACCATGGCAGGTTTAGCAGAAGCCTGGAGAGTTGAACCTGTGACTTTTGAGAGTGGCAGCCTGCTTTCGTAGGCAGGTGACAACCCCATGGGGGGAGGGGAAGCTCTACCAACAGCTGGAGGGCAATGCTTGCTCTTGCTTTTCTCCTGGGGCATTAATGTTTCCTTGTAGAGTCTACTGCTCAGTGAGGGGGATGGTTTTAGCAACCCAAGAAAGTCATTCTCTCTAGTGGGGAGGAGGAAAAAGCAATGGCTGCGTCCTGATTGTGTGATGCCGCTGATCAGTTAATAAGGCAATTACAAGGAGCTCTGGTGGTGTAATGGTTACGCGTTAAGCTGGAACCTCATGGTTGGCAGTTTCAAACCACCAGCCAGCTGCTCCGCAGGAGAAAGACTGGGTGCTTTCTACTCCCGCCAACAGTTAGCAACCATCCTCAAGCTGCACAGGGCTCGAGTCAGTCCTGCCCTGACGGCAGTGAGAAGGCCATGACATGTCATGCTGACTCAAAACAGCAGCCACCGGTCAGGAGAGGATCGCGTACAGACCAGCCATGGTCCGGAGTTAGCCCTCTGAGAAAGGGCTAATGTAGAGACGAAAGGTCGAGGGAAGAGAAAGGACTTGCCCAGCGTCATTCAAATATGTAAGCTCACAAAACTAGACTTTGAAAGATTCTAAGTGACCCGATTCTGACCCCTACTCAACAAAACATAAAGCCCCGTTGCTGTTCCCTGAAAAAGGACACCTTACCAGATAGAAAGGGGAACGCGGTGGTGGTGGAGGCTGGCGTCGAGGTCGAGGGCCACTGAAGGAGGTAGTGGTGGAGGGCGGGCTGGGGGGACCAGATCGCAGAGTCAGCGCCTCAGGCTCATCCTTAGGGACAGACAGCCGGGATGCCATGGTAACAGGCAAGGGAGCAGAGCCAGATGCCGGCGCCACAAGGGGAGATGGCTGGAAAGCCGGTGCCTGTGTTGAGGCTGCAGCAGGGTCCAAGGTCGGCACGGGAAGCGGGGTGGGGCTCAAGGTGAGCGTTTGCACAGAAGCTGGGGCCAGGAGTGAAGATGCTGCTGCTGGAGCCAGAGTCAGTGTGTGTGACGAGGATGGGCCCATCGGAGAAGCTGGAGTCAGAGGGGGTGCTGGAGCCAAGGACAGTGTCTGAGTTGGACCCAGTGGTGGCCCTGGTGCCAAAGAGAGTGTCTGGGCTGGAGCTGGTACAAGGGACGATGCTGGAGTCAATGATAATGTCTGAGCTGGGAAGGAGCCCTGGGGGTTCCCTGTTCCTAGGGAGAGTGTCTGTGATGAAGACGAGCTGCCGAGAGCGGGTGCTACAGCCGGGGCCAGTGTCGGTGTGGAAGCCAGGCTCGGGAGAGGTGACGGCACCGGTGCTGGGACCACAGTCAGAGTCGACGGTGGAGCCAATGCAGGCGATGGGACTGGAGCCAGAGAAGCAGTGGGAACTATAGGGGATCCTGAAGTCGGCGACGGAGCCAGGATGGGAACTGCAGTCGGTGACGGAGCCAGGACAGGAAGAGGAGCCAGAGAGGGAGCTGGGGAAGGAGCCAGGACTGCTGTCTGTGGAGCCACCATGGGAGCCAGAGAGGTGGCCAGAGCCTGAGATGCAGAAGATGCTGGAGCCAGAAGGGAAGGCTGAGCTGGAGCTGGACTTGGCGTTGCCGGGAAAGGACTGGCCAGAGCTGAAGCTGGCACCAGGACGGGTGAGCATGCTGAAGCCATGGCCGAGTTCAACCCTGGAACATGTGAAGAAGCAGGAGCCAACAACAGAGGATGCCCAGGTGCCTGAGATGAGGACAGCGATGGAGTTGTTGCCAAACCCAGAGTCAAAGCTGATGCTGCTGCAGAAGCCCCAGCTGGTGCCAAAGAGGGAGGTCCAGGAACTGCCGAGCCAACTGGTGCCAATGCAGGAGTCACAGTGGTCAAGAGGGCTGGGCCCGGAGCAGAAACAGGTAAGGGGGCCGAGATAGGAATGGTGAGTGGAGCCGAGGCTGGGGCAGAAAATGTGGTAGAGATGGAAATGGGGAGTGAAGAGGAGACCGAGGATGGGACTGCAGAGGACACAGGACTAGCCAGGGGAGAGGAGTTGGGCACTGACATCGGAGAGGAGGCTGGTCCAGGGAGTGAGGCTGGCCCAGGAATAGGAGAAGAGATGGTCAAGGGAGCAGCTCCAGGTGCCGAAGCTGTGGAAACAGAGGATGCATTAGCCCAAGACTTCTTTCCCTGCTCTTTCTACTTGGTACCCTGCCCCTCCCTGCCCTCTTCCCTAGCCCCAAGCTCCATCTGTTTCCCAGACAACGTCCCACCTCTCCCCCCACCCCCCATGACATCAAAGCCACAAGGCAATCCCAGTAAACGTATCCTGGAATTAGACCGGTACTTGGGGCCCACTGCCAATCAAGGCAGTATGTCCGTAAGGGATCTACTGGGATAAGAGTAAAGCCTCAAGGCCACTGCACCTCCACTCGTAACAGAAACGTCTGGCCTCAGCCACCTGGACTTACCACTGACTTCGGGCGAAGGACTGTGGACCAGCTTGAGAAGGGGCCTCACCAGAGTGGGCGTGGGTAGAGGAGCCCGGGAAGGACCCAAAGTAGGTGTGGGTAACCGGCCAGGGGTCAACGTGGGGCGTGGAGACAACACAGCTGGCAGCCCAGAGCTTGGGGGCCGGGGCGCTGGGGCCAGCGGAGGCACAGCAGTCAGTCCATCCCGGGGGGCCTGTCTCACTACAATCTTCACCACGCCCGTGTTATTCACCATGGTTGGTGGCACTGCAAGAGGAAGCTACATTGAGGGAAAGGCAGAAAAGAAACAGGAGACCCAAAGGATGGAAGAAGTCCAGGGGCAGGAATGGGGGCCAGACAGACAGACATCAGTGATACTGGCAGGAGGAAGCAACACTGAAGGAAGGCAGGACAGACAGCCCAGGAAATGCCTGGAAAGAACCAAGGCCAGCAAGGGCTGAGGAGGAAGAAGGCTGAGAGCCTCACCCTGGTTAGCAGCAAGTGGAAGGCTGAGACCAGTGGGGGCAGGGGTGGTGCTGGGGGTCGAAGAAGGCAGCACAGAGACAGGGGAAGGGCCAGGGGTCGGGGCCACGGCCTGGATGAGGGCCACATGGGCAGGCTGGCTGATGAGGTGGTGCTGCCCCCCTGCCGACACCAGGTGCACCACATTCCCTGGGTCAAGGGGAGAGAGAAAGAGAGAGAGAAGCAGCTATCAGCCAGGGACGGGGAGAGGGAAAGGCGAACAGAGGGACGCACTTCTCCTCCAGAAGGACAAAAGACCCCTCTCCAACCACCCGGCCCACGCTGGTGAAGTAAACATAGAGGCTGACATCTAAGGAGGAAGAGCCACAGAAACAAGGGAACAGGGGCGAGGAGCAAGAAGGCAGGACAGGGGGTGGGTTTTACCTACTTTGCAGCGGGCGGGGCTGCCCCACAGCAAGCTGGCGCACCTGGGCACCAGTCAAAGTCAGCTTGTTGCCCTGGATCTGGAAGGTGAGAGGTTTGCTTCCCCCTGCGCTAGCCATTGGACGCTGTGCCAGGGAGGCCAACTGTCCGATGCTGACCACTTCTCCTGCTGTAAACAGAGAAAGGGCATTTTGTGCACGGCGCTCTTCAACACCACTTCTCAAGTCCTCACAAAGCACACACCCTCCTCTCCCCGGAACCTCCTCCAGCCCTTCCATCCACACAGCACTGCTTTCCAACTCCTCCACACCCTCTAGTGGCCAATGACCAGAATAACCCAATGACCAGCACAGCCCCCCATCAAGAGCCCAAATCATTTGCAACCACCATACCACTACACTGACGTTTTCACCTCCCTGCTCTTTGAGGCCCCTGACTTGATGAATTGCTCCTTTCTGGCAAAATAACTGCTAGCTGCTTAACATCTGATACTCAATGCTACTAGGCGTTTGCTCTCAGGCTCCCTGGCAGTTAAGCGTGCCAGCCCAAGCTCCTGACAGCGAGGTCCCAGGACTTACAGGGCAGGCGAGCCTGCATGTCAGGGGTCAGGATGAGGCGCTGTGGAGCAGGTGTTGGAGCTGACACTGCAGTGGTGGCGACAGGGGCTGCAGTGGCAGAGGTGGCTGTGGGGGCAGCAGCAGCGGGAGGGAAGGTGTAGCCTGGTGGCACTGTCAGGGGCTTCAACAGACTGGAGGAGCCTGGGGGTGGGGCGGGGCTGAGCCGAACTGGGGCGGGTGGAGCTGGTTTCAGGGAGAGGGTTGGCATGGGAGGCCGTGTGGTCCCACCGAGGACTCCCAAGGGGGATGATGGCAACGCTGCAGACACAAAGAGTACCTGTGAGACGCACACAGCCCGCCTACAATCTTCCCTGCTCTCACCCACCACAGCTGCGCCCCCCACCCCAAGCCAGCTCCTTAAACCCTCTCCTCCCCTCATTACTCCTCTCTGCGACCTGAATAAGGTCCCTCAACTATCCCAGCCTCTTAGCTCCCTTGCAACTCACCTTGGGGGAGAGGACCACTGTTTGGCTGCATCGGGGGCAAAAGAACAGGGCCAGGGGGCCGGGATGCTGGAAGAAGTGGGGGCCCAGAGGTCGAGGCTGACACCACCAGTGGTGCTGGCAGTGCTGGAGGGACTGAGCCAGGGGGAAGTGGGGCTGAGAGTTCAGGGCCTGGAGGTCGCACTGGGACAGGACCCACGGGAGTCCGTGGGCTGTTCACCACCACCACTGTCCGGCCTTCTTGCTTGGGCACCGGCTGCAGCATCCTGTAAGGGGAAAAACAAGTCAATGAAAGATGGAAGGAAAAAGCAGAACAGGAAAGAGAAAGAGAGAAGAGAAAAGGCCAGATGAAGCAGAGAGCAACTGGAAAAACAAAAGGAGAAAGAGAAAGAGACGCCAAAGGCAGCTTTCAGAAAGTCAAGGGCCCAGGACCCTCTTCTAGCCCCTCGCTCCCTCCCATCCTACTGCAATATGTGCACTCTCTCTGTGCACCACTTAAGCCTAGCCTCCAACTTTTTCTATGTCAACCCCTGCCGGGCAGGCTAACTCAGTCCCCCCATCCCCTTCTTCTTCGGCCCTGGTACCTGTTGACCTTCATTTTGACTGGCTTGGGCCGGGGTGGGGGATCCGGAGCAGTAGCCACTTCTAGCAGTATCCGG
Organism: Tenrec ecaudatus; assembly: GCF_050624435.1. Lineage (NCBI taxonomy): Eukaryota > Metazoa > Chordata > Mammalia > Afrosoricida > Tenrecidae > Tenrec > Tenrec ecaudatus. The sequence continues at coordinate 125,675,096 of NC_134541.1, read as the reverse complement.
TGGGAGAGACGGTGCCGGGGCAGAAAGGTGTCAGCCTCATATCGAGACACACGACCCTCCAGGCCAATAAGGTCAAACCGACCCATATCTATCCGCTGCCACAGAAGGAACACAGAGAAAGGGGATCAAACACAGTTGTAAACAAAGTCACCGTTAAGACCTGACAACAAGCCAGGTACAGACCTCGGCATACCCAAGTATGAGTTATCACAAGCACACTGCAGAAACAGGCCTCACACTCATTTTTAAAGGCAAGGAAATCTAAGGTCAGTGGTTAGTCATCACCTAGCACAAAGTCTCGAGACTAGGAAAGGATGAAGCTGAGCGAGTGGTGCCGAGGGCTTGAGATAAGGGGAAGAGGTCAGTTTTTGGCCTGAAAAGAGAAGAAAGAGAAGTACCGATGACCTGGAGGGCAACACTTACCTGGAGAGGGTGGACATCTGTGGCCCGCAGCACCAGGGAGGCAGTGCTGAAGCAGATGCCCGGGGTGATGAAAGGGGAGGTAACGGGCCGAGGGTCAAACAAGTTCGGGTGATTGCAGACTTTCCGAAGCTGCATCAAAATGTTGATGACGCTCATGAAATGGCCAGTAGCCAGGGTCTCCTTAGTTCTACAGAAAGAGGAGAAACAAATCAGCCTTTCGGACAAGCAGCCCCACCCCCCCACCTGGGCCCCGGGCACACGCTAAGCCCCCCTTACGTGGTCTGGGCCATGAAGTCATCATAGAGACAGCGTTGGCGCTTGGAGAGCCGGCAGCGGATCACGTGCTCGTACTTCTTGGGCATCTGCTTCTCAACATCCACCTTCACTCGGCGCAGCAGGAAGGGCCGCAGAACCTAGACGCAACGCAATCTGAGCGAGTGAGAGGAGCGCTGGCCGAGCCGGCAGCCACGCTCATGTCGTCCGTCAGCCCAGCCACACACACACAGGAATGAGAGGGCAGGCTGGGCAAGGCCCTGTGAACAGGCACGCCCCACCAGAGGCCCGAGCGGAACTGCGCTTCGGAGCACGAGAAGGTTAAAAGAGCAGAGGAGTGTCCAGAAGGAGTGGAGGACAACAGTTGGGGCAGGGATGGAGTGGAAAACCAAGGGCAAATTTGAAGCCTTAAGAGGTACAATCTGTGAACACAGTGGAAAAAGGGAGAGAATGCGGAGAACATCGAGGGGGGAGGGGAACAGTTAAGAATAAGAAGGGCTGTTGTCTAGCTGGGCTGACCAGAGTAACAATTTGACTGACCAAGGTGGGGCTGAAATCACAGTTCAGAAGGCCAGAGATGGTAGGTTTAAAAGAAATGATTGACGTAATCAGGTCAGAATTGGAGGTGGAAGGCGTGCCGAGGGGGAGCACAATCAGACATAAGCAGAGTCCTAAGAGACATTGTCATTTAAAGCGGAGCGGGCAGGAGGAGCTGGAGGTTATCACACCACAGCGGACACACACAGAACCAGACCGTCAAGGGAATGAGGGCGAGGAAACCCAAGTACAGAAAACCCCACCAGGGGCTGATGGGTGATAGTCCTCTAAATGTCACCAGGAAAGAGCGCGCTATGAGGACGAATACGATGAGGGCACTCCATCTGGAAATGCGCTTGACAGCAGGCTGAGTTCAGCCTGGGGTTGCTTCCCTGTCCCGTCCCCAAAGGCCTTCTGAATACTGCCCTTAGCTCTGGTTTGGACCAATAAGCCTGAATTAAGGACAGGGACTCGGAAGATTCGCTAAGAAGCGTGGGGCAGAGCTTAGAGGAAGGGGGTTTTCTGAGTCCGGGTATGTGCTGCTCTGTAGCCTCCAGTCCAAGGGCTGGCCTCGTCAGGACAGCGCCTACCTTATGGAGCCGCTTGACTAGTCCTTCGTTATATTCTTGGCTGCCCTCAATCATGCCAGTTAGGGGGTTAGAGAACCACTCCTTGAACTCGCGGTGAGACTGGAAGACATGAGGCATCAAAAAGTGCATCAAGGACCACAGCTCCATGAGGCTGTTCTGCAAGGGCGTCCCCGTCAGGAGCAGGCGTCTCTGGCTGCAAAGAGACAGCAGCGAATTAGTGGAAAGACAGCAACATTCCAATCTGCTCACCATCCCTGATACTCGCCACTCGCCCAGGCAGCCTACTGCTTAGGCCAAGGCAACCCTCCCACAAATTCCCATGCCCACCTGTTGAAATTGAGCAGTGACTGCCAGCGCTGTGACTTGAAGTTCTTGATGTTCTGCGCCTCATCCAGAATGAGATAGCGCCAGTTCTTGCGGCGGAAGGCCTGGTGGTCCTGCAGCACCAGCTTGTAAGATGTGATACACACATGGAAGGCGTTGGGTTTGGTCCACCCCTGAGACCACAGAGAAAGCAGCAGATTGTAGGGTCAAAAACAAGAGCACAGAAATCACTCCAAGGTCCTCAAGAGACAGGAATCGCCTTAGGAGAAAGGACGAAGTCCCAGGAGAATGAAGCAACAGAAAGAGGGAAAGGAACTCATCTGAGGGCCTAAGAGGTATCAAACCCCACAACCAAACCACAGCCATTGAGTCAATTTTGACTCACAGAGACCCTAGACAGCAGGGGTGGGGAACGTCTGGTCCAGGGGCCACACAAGGGCCACATCGTCATCAATACCAGCTGACATCCACCCCCACCCCAAAGAGAAGCCACGGCAGCCATCGTATTGGGGTGAGTTGAAAGAATCCGTGATTAAATACAGCTGGCTCCTTTTCCAGCTGGTAGCTAGGTGGACTGTGAATGCCAGGAAGGTCCAGGCACCCACTCCTGCCACACAGGGTTTCCACAACTGGCGATCTTTAAGGGACAACCAGTCTCTTTCTCCAGTGGAGTGGCCTGGTGGGTGTGAAATCCCCCCTTGAGGTTAGCAGCCCAACGCCTACTCACAGGGCCACCAGGACCCCTTTGAAAAAGAAGAGGAAGGGTTACTGGGGGGGAGTGACCATATGAAAGACCAAACCTGCCGCTTGAGTTTCCTCTCTTTCTGGGCTCCGTAGTAGGTGAGGATTTTAAAGCTGGGGCACCAGCGTTTTAACTCCATCTCCCAATTCAACATCACACTGGTGGGGACAATGATCAAGTGGGGCCCCCAGTTACCTGTTCAGCAAAAGAATGAGAAAAAGTAAGAGACATTTTGCGATCTGGTTCCTGACCTATAACCCAACCCTGACCTCCTAATGGCCTTCTCCAGAATCCTAACACCTATACTGGCTGGCTCCTGCTCAGTCAGGGAAGCTGCTAGCTAGGAGGGCAGGAAAGAGTGAGTAGTTCACCATCCTGCTACACAAGCGCCCCAGGGAGGTAGCCAGGGGCTCACAAGGACATGCCCTGGTGAGTTACCTTTCTCACAGGCCAAGTGGGCCAGCAGGGAGATGGTCTGGATCGTCTTGCCCAGGCCCATCTCATCGGCAAGAATGCCATTAAGCTTCTTCTCGTACATGGTAACCAGCCAGTCCAGGCCGATATGTTGATACTCCCGGAGCTGGCCCCGAAGCAGCAGAGGGATCGGCGTCTTCACCTGGTGGGAATGAAAAGCGGTGTCACGAGGGACCGGAGGTTTCTGCCATTGGCAGATAGGCTAGTGAACCGCGAAGAACAGGAAGCGGGGCCTGCCTGGGGTACCTGGGTAGTGGCCAAGGTGTAACCCTTGGGCTGGAGGCTTTCAGCAGCCGCAGCAATGTCGGTAATTTCCTTCTTAGGGCCTGGTGTGGGGGGCCCACTGCCCCCATCTGGCTCACTGTGTTCTTCATCTCGGGCGAGCAAGTACTCCACTCCAAAGTCCTCATCTTCCTCGTCCTCATCCTCCTCTTGGCTCTGTGACTGGGCCACCTCAGACTCCTCGGACTCCGAGGCCTGCGAGTCCGAGCTTCCACTTGTTCCCTCCTCCTCTGAATGTTCATCTTCCTCATCCTCACTCTGCTCCTCAGGCGAGTCTGAAGCAGGAGACGGGGGTTTGCAGTGGACCATACGTCTTCTTCAGTGTCCGCCCTTCCTGACGACTACTCACCTGACTGGCTGCTACTATCCTCCTGAGCAGCTTCTTCAGCTTCTGTGCCCTCCTCCGGTTCCGACTCAGAGCTGTTAGCCTCGACCTCCTCCTCCTCCTCCTCACTGCTCGCGGAGCCTGGCGCTGAGGTGTCAGAACCATACGCCCCAGGATACTGCTGGAGTAGCTCCTCCACAGACAGCTCACCTGGTAGAAAATGAAGGCTAGGCTTTAGTTACTTCAAGGAGAAGAGGAAGGTGGACATGTAGGTCTCATTTTAGTGAAGCTTTGCAGACATTAAACTAGATCCTTATCTGAGGGGAGACAAAGTGCTAACTTCCAGCACCAGCTACCAAAAGCAAGCCCACAGCCTGGCCCAGCTCTGAAGAACACCGTCTAACAAATGAACTTCACGGTCAGAGTTCATCAGGTCAAGGGTGGCCAATACCACCATTTGCCACTGAGCAGCCAATTTATGATCAACTAAATCCCCACCGTAAACATCCATCACATCCGACTTCTAACTGCTCACTCAGCAATCTCCCCTCGTTGTTTAGCAATGTCATTCACCCCTCCAGTCTCAGTGCTCGGCTCGGCCCAGGACAGACACCATGCAGAAGCTCAGCAAATGGCTGGTGAATGTCACCTTCTCGAGCCAACTCGCTCAGCTCCATGGCGTGATCCACTTCCCCTGCCAACTGTTCCTCTGCTGCGATGGTGTCCTCCTCATCCTCCGCTAGGAAAGAGAATGAAGCAGGATTAGTGGGCCTAGGAGCACGGACACGAGCCCACAAGAGGAGGTGAGGCAGTCTGAAAAGCTGAAGCCAGACAACTCAAGAGGTCAGGAGTAAGAGGATGAAATGAACAGGCCTGACCTTCATCCTCATTGGCAGTAAACTCTTCATCATCTTCATCTGGATGCCAAGGCTGGCTGTTGTGCTGTGCGGCTGAAGAGAGAGGGGGCTTCCTCTATAAGGTAAAGGAGGGAAAGGCTCTGAGGTTAGAATCGCAGGAAAGGCGGCCCCGGGGTTGAATAAAATGTCACAGAACTGTCTCTGTCCCATTAGCTGACCACTGCCACTGGCACAGTCCCAAGGGAAGGATGCAGCTACTAGACCCTGCCCCACAGCCTGGGGAGGACACTCTTTCAGCTTATGCTCTGAAGAGACTTCAAGGTGAGTTACCGTTCCAGCTCCCACCCACGAGTTCATGAGGAAACAGGACGGTTTCACCTAAGTGGCCGTCAGGACCAGAGAGATCACACATCAATGCTAAGAGCAGAGCAGAGCAGAGCATACTCTTCCGCCCCAGCACTGGAACCTCTGCCTATCCACAACGGCAACTTGTCCCAAACCCTTAATCACAGAGAACTGCCAAAAACTCCAAATGAAGCTCAGAGCCCAGAAGCCAGGCCCTGAACCTCTCTCTCTGTTCCCACACTGAGCCCTGCCTGTACCTTCAACACCTGGGCAGGTTCTTCTTCAGCACCGTCTTCAGGCTCATCTCGGGTGTCACTCCCGTGAGACCCCAGCGTGTGCGCGGGGCTGGCAGGCCCTTCTAGCAGCTGAGGGGGCAGAGAGCGGAGCAGCTCTTCCAGGGGCAGTTCTCCCTCACGCTGAAGCAGTTCAATCTCGCGCCTCTGCGTCTCCGCATCATTGCCTTCCTGCTGCTCTTCAACCTCAATCGTCTCCTCATCATCCTCTTCCTCCTCTTGGGGCTGGAAGTCCCCATCTATAGCAGGAGAACAAGGTCACAAAGTCCACGGGGCCCTGCAAGCCACAGGGTGGGTTTTCAGCTCTGGGAAGGGCAGAGAGAAAAGAATAAAACGCCAAAAAGAATGCACACCTTCATCATCTACCCTGGAAGCAACAGGTGGAGGGCTGGAGGCAGCTGAGCCCGTGTGGGAAGAGCCAAGGCAAGGGGAGGAGCCAGCTTTGCTGCAGGCAAGTGGCTGATTGAGGCTCTGTGACAGAAGGTCCGAGTACTTCTCAGTCTGCCCCACAATGAAGTCCAGGTGCAGATCCAGAGCTTTTTTGCGTTTTTCTTCGAGCCGCGACTGTTGCTTGAATTGTACCACCTGTCAAAACGAGAAAGGATGCTAGATACCGACTAATTTATATACTCTTATGGACTGGATTATGCCCCTCCAAAATACACATTATAAATCCCAATTTCTATGTTTGTGGTCATCATCTTGTAAGGAAAGGGACTTGACTTTTTGTTACTGAGGCATGATTAACACAGGGTGTGCCTTGAGATGAGGAAATGAAACTAGAGGTGGGGCAGACAGATGTCCATTCGTATGGCCTCTCCAGGGGACCAGCCAAGACTCCCCTCAAAGTTTTTTCTTTCTTTCTTTTTTCCCCCTTGTCTCCCAAATATAAAATCAGACAGACAAGTTTTGTCAGTCTTGTATTACTCTGGGACTTTCTGTAGCACTGGAATGGAACCCGTCAGCAGTAAATCGGATAACAGGTTACGAACAGTGCACTCCCTCAAAGTTTACAGGAAGCCTTCCCCTAGAATTAGTACCCGGATTCCAGACTTAAGCTTTCTGAAAATTTGCTTGACAAAGGCACCCCTTCCAGCATTGTTACAGCAGCACCACAAAATTTAGATACATGTGCTTTCACAAAGGCTTGTACTGGCCTTTCCAGAGGGATGCACTAAGTGAACTTAATAGGCCCCTCATTTTAAAAGTGTTGGGGTTTTCCTGGGGAACACACAAGCGCACAAGGAGCGAAGAACCAGCTGCCCCACCCACCCAACCAAGCAGCAGGGAAACATTTGCAAATGTATCCGGGGCCAGGTCTCAGGGAGCAGATGTTCCCTAAGTGGCAGAGAGGAGGACGTCATGCCAGGAGCAGTACGGACATTTGTAAATGGACAGGGATGTAAGGAAGGAGTGTGTGTGGAGTGAAAGAAGAGGCACCAGCCATAAGTGCAACGGAGGCAATTACGGCATGTAAGCAGCTGGCAGACATACAGACCAGTGTTAGAAGACGTGCAGAAAGGACAGTGGCCTTCAAGAGCTCCAGAAGAGCACCAATTGACCCTGGAGGCAGGGCCCACACTTCTCCTACAGCCTTTTCTCCTCCTCCAGGTATTCAATGTTATGATCCAACAGACGACGTACGCTTAGAGCTGCGAGAGGCTATCCCTGCCACCCACCAACCTACACCAAGGCCCTTGCCCTTTCTCAGCCCCAGCCGCCTACCTTCTCCACGTTGCTCCAGAACTGCCTGACATCCTTGGCCATGGCAGAGGCAATTCGGCGCAGCTTGGCCTGCTCCTCCCTCCGGGCTCGCTCTTCCTTCTGTCGTTGCTCTTCGTGGTGCCGGATCACCATGCGCACCACCTGTGGGAACGAGGCCCCCCAAGCTGAAACACTTACAGGGCAGAACCCCTCTAAGTCAAAGTCACAAGACCTGCGAGGACAGGGCTTGCTTCTCTGAGACAACGCAGTTCCCTCCTACCCAACCCCTCCCACCCAGGGAAGGCAAACAGAGAGGGAAGAAGGTGGGTCTAGCTGAGGACGTACCTTACGGGCCACACCCCGTTTCCACCGACGCTCCTGAGCAAAGTCAGCAGAGAGCCACTGCATTTCCTCACACAGATAGTCCCAATGGCCTTTGGGGCGGGGGGGCTCTGGCACCTTAGGCAGCCTCCTCAGTGACCAGAAACCCTCCCTCCGGAGCTCAGCAATCCGGGTCTCAATCTCAGCCTCCTAATAGGGGAAGGCTGGGTAGGTGAAGAGTTCCTGGACACCAACTCCACTTTAGCAGCTGAACTACTGAGCAAGGGCCACGTCAGCCACCACCTAGGCTCTCTTAAGCTTATGGCCTTGGTTAGTGCTCAATACCAGTCCTATCAGTAGGAATAATGCATTCTTCAAATGCGGGGGGGGGGGGGAAGGTTACAAAAATTAAGTGACTTGAGAAAGTTCAGAGGAAATGATACAAGCTGGGAATCCAAAGTACGTCTATTAACTCTTGATACCAATTTTGTATTCTTTAGGCTAACAATGTGCAGGCATGACGGATGCCGTCAGGAGGTGGGGAGAACAGGGCATCTGTTTCTGTCTCGACCCTACATCAGGGCACGAGGTGCTATCACCACAGAGTTCCCATGACCCAGAGGATGTGCATGGCACATGAAGCAGAGAAACACGCGATAAAGCTCAATTGACAAAGATGTTCAGGGAAATGCTACTTTTATTAAAACATATTCTTTTAAGGAATGCACTGAAGTTAGACTTCTAAGTGTCGATGCTTAGCTATAGCAAAAAAAAATTAAACAAAATTCTATTTTGATTGTAGGAGTCCCTAACTGGGCACTAACAGTTGGGCCCCTGACTACAAGCCAAGAGATGAACTGTTAGCCTGAGAAGACGTCTTTCTTGGTCAGGCAACCTGCTTCTTAAAAGTCACAGCCTCCCAAGCCCTGTGGAAGTTTTACTCTCTATACAGGGGCTTGACGTGAGCCTAGACAGTCCATCAACAACACTTTCATCTGATCACTTTTACATTAAGAAAACACTAAAGCACTTGAATTTCTTTTAAACAACCAACTTAAAAATTCAGCATGAGTACTCTAAGACAGAGGCAATGACAGCCTGAGATGAGACAGGGAAGCACGTGAGCTGACAGTGAAGGCAACACCAGGAAAATGCAAGGAGCAATCCAGTGGCTTTCCAGCATTAAGTCTGCCTGAATCCTACGGAAGGCTCCTTAGAACAGACTGCTGGGCCCACTTCAAGTTTCTGCATGGCCACTTCCAGCCAACTAACAGCCATGCTTACACTACTACTCCAACACACATACTCCTGCGTTACCTGCGTCTAACAGAGGCAGGAGAGAAATCAGAAGTGGAAACCAGTCTTAAGTCTCAGTGTACATTTTCATAAGAGCTGGGACTGTTGGATGCAAAACTGATTATCTGAAAATGTAAACTTCCACCTCATTTATAATTTTTTTCTCATTTATAATTTTAAAAAATGGTTAAGGAAAAGCATTTTCATGTCCATTATCAAATTCAGTTTAAAGCTCTAACAGCCTAGATTGTATGTCATTGTTATAGTGAAAAAGTGTTGGTGGTTCTGTGAGATAAGTGTTGGACCGTTAAGTCCAAGGCCTGGGTTCAAACCCACCGGCTATACTGAGGGGAAAAGCGGAGGCGATCTGCTTCCAGACAGTGCTACAAAGACTCAGAAACCCTACACAGGGCTGTCTTTCAGCTGAACTGGACTCTACAGTGGGTTACAAGGAAAAGGAAAATGAGAATCAAGAGTTCATGTAACATGCTCAAAACCATACAAACCAAGGCAAAGACTACGCCCCCAAATCCATGGCCAATATATGTATGTATATAAAATACCCATGGGAAATGGACATTCGGGGGAGGTTCCCAACATAAGCTTCCCAAAACATACATGCTTAGCCTGCTCAGCGATTTCAGCATGGCTCTTCTCCCACTTTGGGCCCTTGTTAGCCAGGTCAGCAGCTTGGGGTAAGTTGAACCCCTCCAGGGAGACCGTGGGGCCATCTGGGGGGCCTGGAGGTCCATCCAGAGAAGAATCTTGAGCTGAGTGCTGGGGAGAGATGCCGCCTGCCCCACTAGAGGCTGCGGAACTAGATGAAGCAGGGGACACTGGGTTGCTGCCTGTCATGCCGTCCGACACCATCTAGAAATGGAGAAGACGCGTGCTTAGCGCAGCCCAGTGGTTTCTGAGTGCTTTACTTCATCTTCCTAACACATTGGAATAAAGAATCAATCCTATTGTCACAAACACAGACATCTGGGATGAAAAGTTTTACTAAAGTGCTCAACATGGCAAAGTCAAGTTTATAGTTGACATACAAGCAAATTATGTCTGGAGATTTCCATCTCCCGAATTCAGACCACCTCTATAGCCTATGACTTTAAATTGTATTCCACTTTTCGAAGCCTCAATGACTTCTCTCTGACAAGCAATGTCCCGCTGTCCCCTCGTTTTCACACCAAGGGTAACAGACTTGCCTACAAAGTAAGCATTCTGTTGTTGCTTCACTTCTGACTCACACCGACCCTAATACTCAACAGAATGAAACACCGCCTGCACGTGCATCAGCCTGACAATTCTTGTACTTGGGCCCAGAGTGGCAGCCACTGTGTCAGTCCATCTTGTCAAGGGTCTCCTTCTTTTTCACTGCCCCTCTTCTTCACCAAGCGTGACGTCCTTTTAGAGACCGGTCTCTCCTGAGAGCATGATTAAAGTCTTGTCAAAGATGGAAGTCTCGTTAGCCTTGCTTCTAAGACACATTCTGGCTGAACTTCTTCCAGGACAAACTTAATTGTTCTTCTGGCAGTCCATGGTACTTTCAATATTCTTTGCCAGCACCGTAATTCAAATGCGCTGGTTCTTCCTTCATGTTTTACACACACACGAGGTGCTACTTACTCATGGCTGGGGTCAAGCACACCTCAGTCCTCAAAATGACAACCGTGTTCTTCTACACTTTAAAGTGACCTTGTGCAGTGGACCTCCCAATGCAATGTGATTCCAAACAAAATTAAATCCTCAGCATCATCAATCTGTTCTGTTGATCATGTCATCTACTGGCCCTACCACCAAATTCAGGGGTCCCTGGTAATGCAAACGGTAACCTATTCACTCCTAAGTGGAAGACTGAGGATCAGAGTAGACCCAGAGGGGCTTTGGAAAAACAGCCTAGAGAGCTACTTCAGAAGAACCAGCCCCTAAAAATCCTATGGAGTCTAGTTCTCCTCTAACGCAAATGGAGTCGCCATGAGTCACAATCAACTCAAAGGCAACACCCATTTTAACCACCAAATTGAATAGGCCAATAATAATACCAAGACCACAAAACCATTTTTTCTCACCAATCTTGGCAGTTTCATTTACACAGGAAGGAAAAGTCCCTATTTGTAAACTAAACACCTGCACTTCACCTTACACATGCAAGAAACAGAGCAGAGTCCTACTGAAACATGAACAGAGGGGACTCAAAATTCCTGCCACGCTCACAACATACCTGTGCCTCTCAAAGTCCTACCATGACAGAAGTATGCATGTTACAGAATTCCCCGCCGTTCAAGAAAATTATAAATATCAAATCCATAAGCCTAGCCTAGCCAATTCCAAAACAATACACCATTCAGAAGATTTATCCTGTTCCAATTCCAAAAGGAGTGATACTACTATCATCAAAGAGCATAGTCTGAGAAACACACCTCCCCAACACGTCTCTCTGACCTAGCCTAATTTAACCGTCTTCAGGTAGTTGGGGCTTCCACACACTCTTGGAGATCAGAAATATCTAATCTCCAACTTGCTGATGTACACAGAGCACAAAAGACTCTCCTGCCTCAGCTACTTGGGCAGCTGGAGCTGTGGACACTGGCTAGCACCTGGACCATTTCTGTTGCCCATGCCCACTTGCAAACCTGTGTCTGCAGGATTGGGAGCTGAGGGTGGGCAGAGGAGGGGCTGCTCTGCATGGTCCCACTCTCAGGCTCCTCTGTGGATGCCTGAAGACTGACTGGGTCGTCACCACTGCTGCTGGCCGAGGGGCTGGCGTCCGGCTGCAGGGCATGCTGGGAACTGGCCTCATTCTGGGCCACCGGCCACCGGGACCCACCTTCCAGGGCCCGGGGCCCACCAGGGCGTCCCAGCCTCCGCTCAGGTTCACCGGTCTCTGGAGCACCTAAGGTAAGGTTTAAAAAAAAAGAGGTAAAAATAGGATTAAAGAATATTTAAAATTAAGGAAAACCAGAAATGTTCAAACTAACGGCAAAAACAATGATGAAAGTTTACATGTTTTGAGCACTTCTTACATGTCATTCAACACTTGGGCGACATTTCTAGGATCCTAGGGCTTTTCATTCCATTGCAAATGTTTATCTAGTTTCTATCACATGCCAGACCTGGCAATCTGCCACTGTGAACATTACAGCCTAGAAACCCCTGGGGGCAGTTCCACTGTCCATAGGTTCTTAGGATTCTGAGTTTTTAATTATTTTTTCTTCCAATCACAATCTCTATGTCCAATTATGCTGCCCGTTTCTAAGGGCTACCTTTGTGATGAGATGGGAAAAAATCCAAAGCTTAACCCTGATAAGAATCATAGAAAAGATCCCTGCGCTAGTTTTCGGAGCACAAAATCAGTGCACAGGATGATCAAATTACTTCCACAAGACCACACAGTTGGAAAGTGGTGAAAGCATGGCTCAAACCCAGGTGGTCTGATCCCCAAACCTGTTGTAATTCTTCTTGATAGAGCCAGGGTGACCAGGTCTTCTAGCCCCAGCCCCAGTTCTACTGTCACAGCTACCATCAAATTCTCCAGAGATGACAGATATTCCCGTAGTTCTCCATGGCAAGTATCCAGAAGCACCCTCATCCATTTCTCCCACTAGCACTCGAGGACAGACACACACACCCTCAGATACCTGAACCCTCACCTGTGTGAGCTGAGACCACACTCCCTGTGAAAGTCTGAACTTCCACGGTGCCGCCGTACTGAGGGGAATTGGAGGAATCTCGCCTACAACAAACAGGGCAGGAAGGCAGCTTTGAGACAGATTTGCACTGAGCCCAGTTTCTACCTCAGGTTTTAGAATTGTTTACATATTTCTAGCTCGGTTCAGCCCTGGTGATACAGTGGTTAACGCGAGGGTCGGGTGGGTGCTTCCAGCCCACCAGCCACTCCCTGGGAGAAGCGCTCCGGAAGCGCTCGGAGTCTCAGGTCTGTTCTCTCTCTCCAGGGAGCCGTGAGTAGGAAGCAACTCAATGACAAATGAATTCTCGGTTGGAAGTGTTGTGGTGTTTGTTTCGTAAACTGTTCAAAGCCTGGAAAGGAGGCTCCGGCGGGGGTGGGGGAGAAAACGTGCAGAGAAATCATGTTGCGTGAAAACAGAATCCCCCAAGGATGGAAGCTGTGGAGACGGGACCAAGAAGTGGGGCAAAAAAAGTCTTGAAAGCCTCAGGGCCAGCGTCCTTAGCGTCAGAGCCTAACAGCCACACGGCCTTATCCATCTCCAAAAGCTCCTCTTCAGCCGTCAGGACGAGGCGCAAGGCGGCCGGCGACACCACGCCTGTGGGTCACCGCCAAGTCCAAGGCCACCCTTCCTCGGCGGGGCCCTGGGAACCGCGCCCCTGCTCCCATCTCCAGGACGGCGGCGGCGGACAGCGGTCAGCGGGGCCCTCCTCAGCCGTGAGCGCGGCCCCAAAGCACACAACCGGGCACCGGAAGCGGGGGTCATTAACCTCCCGAGGGCCCGGAAGTGCTTCCCAGTGTTTAAGGAAACTCCTTCGCCAGGTGCCGCCTTGGAGTCACTCCCTTCTCGGAATTCCCAGGACCGGAGCGAATCCGCGCCCCGAGAAGCTTCAACTCTTGACCTCCGTCAGCGGGGCCGGCTACCGACCCCTCCCCAGCTGGCTGACCCGGTGTGACCCCTGCCCCTTGCCCTAAGTCGCCGCCAGCCCGCCCCCGAGCCCGCCCCTTCCTAGATTCCCACCCCACCCCTCGCGCGCGCCGGCCGGCCGGCCGGGGGGAGGGGGAGGCGCAGGGCCCGCGCGTGCGCGGCCGGAGGCGGGGCGAGCCGGCAGCGCGCACGGCCGGCCGGTGGGCTCCCGCCAGAACCCAGACCCACGCACGCAGGGGTCGCGGGGAGGGGAAGCCGCGCCCCCTGCCCCGGGGCGCCCCCCGCCTCACCAGGCCGCAGACGAGCTGGGAACCGGGAGGGCGCGGGCCACCGGCTCCGGATCCCTGACTGGACACGCTGGGCGCGCGCCCCCGGCTCGCCACACGCCCCCCTGCCTCTTCCCGCGCGCCCCTGAGGGGGAGGGCTGGGGTGGTGGGCGGGCAGGAGCGCACCTGGGTCCGTCCTCCCTGGGCTGGCTCGCTCGCTGGCTCGGGCACGCGTGCGCGCAAGGGCGGGAGGGAAGGGGAGGCGCGCCGGGGCCCAGCGACGGCCGGCCTGGCCCTGCTCTGTGTGTCTGGGGGCGCGCGCCGACAGCCCTGCGCACCGGCCCCGGGGCCCCGGCCTGAGGTGCGCGCGCAGCACCCCGGGAAGGTGGGAGGGGAGGCGGCGGGGGAAGGATGCGCGCGCAGGCACCCGTTAGGGGAGGGGGGGGAGCATGGGGCGTCCGCCATCTTGTCTTCCCTCTCCTTACCTGCGTCCTCGGGGGCGTGCACACCACCCCCCTCCCGACCAGGAGGGGGGAGGGTCCCTTCGTGGCCGCTGCTTTCGTGGCCTTTTAATCCCCCTGAGGGCCGCGGTGGCTGCCGCTGCCTTGCCGCCACCGCCTCCGCTCACGGCACAGATGCGGGGAGTGGGTGGGGAAAAAGGGAGACGCTACTCCCAGCGAACCGCTCCCGAGGCCTTGCCAAAATGGCCGCCGCCGCCTCGACCGCCGCCACCGCCGCCACAGCTCTCTATCGCTAGCGCCGGCGCGGCCCGTCCTCTCGCGAGACGCAGAACCTAAGGCGGAGAGGGGAGGGGGCGGGAGCAGGAGCGAGCCAGGCCCGTGTGCTGGCCGAGGGCGCCGCCCGGCGCGCAAGGCCTGCTGGGAAGTGTAGTCAGCCCAGAGGCCCCGCGCTTGTCCCGGAGCCGCTAACCGCCCGCCCACCCACCATCGTGCAAGGTACCGCCGAGGCTGCATTGCGGCGCGTCTGGTCGGGCCAGTTTTTTTGTTTTTGTTTTCCTCTTAAATGGCTCACCTGATTAGCTGAAACGATTTGTCAGGTACTTTAAGCACGATGAGGAGCCTGGACCTCCTTCTCCCCAGGGCAGCCCCCATAGATAAAGCTGTGTCGTTTTAATAGAACCCCCCTCCCCATCCTGTTCACAAATTTCTAGGTTAGGAGCCCCTTTAGAAATCGTACCCCAAATGGAAGATAAGGACAGCAACATTCTACTGGGTGCTCCGTTGTTAATCTCGTTTGACCCATTTTGCAGATGAGAGGCCAACCAAGGTGGCAGAGCCCAAAGCCAAGACTCATGCAAGTAATCTGAGCCACACTACCTCCCTAAAACAGAGAGTAAAAGAAGGGTGCCCGCACTCTCCCACCCTCACGTCTTGTTTCCTTCACTCTAAATTGCAGTGTACTTTGTCCTCCACTTCTGCTTGCTGTTAACCCATTTTTCACACAGCAACAGGTGTACCACTTTCCTATACATCAGAACATGTCATCATTCTCTTAAAAAACGCAAAGAAACTCAAATGATGTATTACAATAAAACGACTAAATCTCTATAGGACTGACAGGCTGAATTTAAGAAGCCAGACCCAGAAGAGTCCAACCTAGAGGATTCCATTTCTTACAAAGTTCAAGAGCAAGAGTAAAATTAATTGAGGGAGATAAATATCAAAACACTAATGACAAAGAGGAACTGCAACTCCAAAGAGGCAGAAGAGAATCTTCTAGAATATTAGACATGTTCTTGATCAGAGATTGGGAAGCTGCAGGCCAAATCCTACCCACCTCGTGTTGCTATGTTGCCCAAAAGCTAAGAATGTTTTTTACAGCTTCAGATGGTCGAGAGGAAAAAAATACTAAGAGAAAAAGAAGTTTTGTAATATGTGAAAATAATTTGTAATTCAAGTTTCACAACAGTGTCACTGGAACACAACCATATCCATCTGTTATATATTGTCTATGGCTGGTTTTGTACAATAACAGCAAAACCAATTTGTTGTAACAGACACCACATGGTCCATAAATTCTAAACTCGTTTCTGTTGGCTTTACAAAACAAAATTTTCAACTCCTGTTCTTGCATCTGGGTTTGAATAAGGTCACGTCCATAAGTATATTCAGATGTAAAAATATACAACTGTTCATGTAAGTCTTACACTCATGTATATATTTATATGGAGATACAACTTTCCATACACTAGGATGGCTGTTGGAGCCTCTGGGTGATGCAAGTAGTCCATGTGCCTGATGACTAACCGAAAGGTGAGATGCATGAGACCTAGATACATCTCAGAAGAAAGGCCTGACAACCTACTTCCCAAAAATTAGCCTTTGAAAAGCCCATGTAGGGGCATCCAATATAGGAAGTACTTATACCACATAGCTTATTCCATACGCCCCCATCTCAGAAGATTGTCAGCAACCCCACAAGGCACAACAATTGTTCTGTCTGCACCTGGAGCAGCAGAGAATGAAGAGTGAGAACTCTCGGAGGAGGAAGTATGTACATAAAGGTCTCCATGAAACCAAGGAAGCTAGATGGCGCCAAGTTACCGGGACTGGAGATTTTGATAAAAGATTCTGTAGAGGAATACTTATCAGGAGGGCCAAAACATAGACCCGAACTTAACATTTTAATAGAATCCAGACTTTTGAAGCCACGGAGTTTAGATGACCTCCCTCCCAAAGCTATTGCCAGGAAATCATCTTAAAGCCTTAAACCAGACAATTCTCCTGAAGACTCCTGAAAAACCAAGTGTTGAACTTTCCTTGTGACAAGTGTCTGCCTTGAGCATGATGCTGTTTTAAGATGTCATGGACGACAACCTGAACGTTTAGATAGGGGTTTTAGGAGTCGGTGAGTGGACGTTCATGGGGGAGAGGCAACTCAGAGAGGGGCAGTGAGAAGGGTCATCAGTGTCATGAATTTCAAGTGTGGACTGGTTTGCTGTGAATGTTCGCAGCAATGACAATGAAATGAATTCTGCAACGACAAGAACAGCACCGTGCTATTTCGAAGAACCCCTGTATGGGATTACGTTGAAAAATAGCTCATCTAGGAAGCTGAGGGCCTGGTTAGCCCAGGAGAAATGGAAGCAGACTCATTTTGGGAAGGAGGCTGAGAACGATTGTACAACTGGAAAAATATGGATGTCACTAAATTGTACCTGTAAAAATTGTTGAGTCGATGCATGCTTTGCTGCCTATACGTAGAAGAAATAATCCCCAAGATTCTAGTTTTTCGTATTTCCTACTTTCTCTTCTATTCAAGTTTTTCTCTGTCTTACTTTGTTATCTGTTTATGAAATCCAGGATAGGTAAATTGATAGAGGATAACTGGGTACGTGGTTACTTGGAGGTACGGCAGGGAAGTGGAGGGGAAGTGGGGCTCTACTAGCAAGGAGGACAAGAAGGAAGGAATGTTCTGAAGCTGATTGTACAGCTCTTCCCAATATGATTGAACTATGGAATTGTGTGATATGTGGATTATGTGCCAATAAAGCTTTTTTTCTCATCAAAAGAAAGAGCAAACGATGGAAAGATACGATATAGGGATTAACCCCCAATTAATAATACAGTAAAGAAAGAGCAGCCTGGGCGCAGAGCGCTAGCTGAGACGCGTGGGGTCACTAGGCGTTGGAGCTGACTCCAGAGCAACATTTGAAAGGCAAAAAAGTCCTGTCTGTTTTTCAAAAGGGAGGACCGTGGAAGAATCGAGGCGCCTGCGCATTGCCGATGGCATGTCCAATGGTACTGCCATCGTGGAAAACAGTTACGTGGTTCCTCATCAAATTAGACACAATTACTCTAAGCCAAGGGAAAGAAAATACATGACCCACCCATCCACGCTGAGGTTTCCCTCCAAGAGAATTGAAAGCAGGGACTGGATACGCCCACTGGTTCACTACAGCCCCCAAGGGGTGGGGTAGGGTTTGCGGGAAGGTCCATCCACAGAGGAATGAATATACAAAATGTGGGTACCCAAACCGTGGGGTCGGACTCAGGCCTAGCACAGGCATGAACTTCCGATGCATGCTGGGCCGCCCGTGGACTTCAAAACAATGCTGAATGAAATAAGCAACAAATAAAAAGCATTGAAGGACATCTATTGTTTGACTCTGCTTCAATGCAGCCTCTAGGCAAATTGGGACCCCCGAGTATATTGGCCGTTACTAGGGCAAACAGAGAGAGAGACAGGAAAGGGTCGCTTTATGGATACAAAGCTTAATGGATACAAAGTTTCTGTACAGGGTGATGAGAAAGTTTTGAACAAAATGGTGATGGTTACACAACTGTGTGTGGTGAATGTAAATGATGAGTGTAAGTGAATGCCATGGAATTGTACACTTGAAAGTGATCCCAAGGACGATTTGGTGTTGTATATGTTTTATCACAATTGAACACTTCCCCCCTCCCACCCCTCCAGCGTAACCTCCCTGCCCACCTGGTTTCCTGCTGCATCGATGGCTGGCTCACTGCTTCAGCCATCAGATCCTTTCTAGTCTCCAGACCGTCCATCAAGTTTGTTTCTGCTTCGAGAGTCTTCATCTCCTGTGACTCCTTCTGTCTGGAGTTCTTGTCTTCTTGCTGGCTCCCTCTTCCCAAGGAAATCCCAGCTTAAACATTGCCTCCTCCTAGAAGTTCCCTGATGGATCTCTGCCCAGCATTCTCTAGCACATTGTCTTCACAAGACTTACCTGTGTGAGTGGGCAGCAGGGAGGAAGGGGAAAGGATGGGGAGCTGATGCCAAGGGCTCGGGGAGAGGGCAGGTGTTTTGAGAATGATGATGGCAACAAATGTACAAATGTGCTTGACACACAATGGATGAATGTGTGGCTTGTGCTAAGAGTTGTACAAGCCCCCAATAAAATGATTTCTTTTAATGATGAAAAAAAGATAATGTATGGAGACCCAAATGTATCAATAATCACAAGGTGTAAACTTATAAAGTTGCTTAAAGAACTTTCTCTTGGCCTTTGTTAAGAAAAAATAAAAGAGTTAACTGCAGTGATGGTAGTATATGAATGGTGTGTGTGTGCATTGCCCGCTTCCTGTGAAAAGGCAGACTCCTTGACATCGGGATTGTCACATGATTCTCTTGATCGCCGTTGAACAAATAAACATGTTCTCAAAGAACCTTGTCAAAAGGGGGTGCTTTTTCCTACTCTACAAATGAAGTTCTAGTTCAAATGAAACTGAGTGCGATCTGTCATTTCCAGGCCACCGTCTGAATGGATTGAACCTCACCTTACACTATTACTACCTTGCCGTGTGACCTTGACAGGAGCGCCTGGTTACGATTGGGCTGCTGACTGCAAGGTCAGCAGTTTGTGGGAATAAGACAAAGTTGCAGTCTCAGAAACACACAGGGGTAGTGCTACCCGGCTTCTAAAGGGTCATTATGAGTCCGCATTGACTCCATGCCAGGGAGTTTGGTTTGGGTTTGGTGTGACCTTGAGTAATTCATTTCACCTCTCTGGGCCTCAACTTCCTCATCTGTAAGATGGGGACAGAGTTGCTGATATAAAATTGCTTCAGTGAGTTTTAAAATACATTTAAACAGGGATGTATCTGGGAACCAATATTTCAAGGATATATTTGGGTCCCATATTTCCGAATCTCAAATGCGTGATCTTGAGGTCAAGTTTACCTGTCAGATGTCCTCTGTAGAGTGTTGTGGTTTGTAGGATTTTCTTCAAAGTGCTTTTAGTAAGGAGAATGAAGTTTCCAACTTGCCACAGGCCCTCCGCTTTCTGTTGTCCTGCATTGAGTGACTTCACACATGTGTCCTGGCTTTCTGGCTCCTGTAGCCCGCTGAGATTGTGATTGCTTGTGCAGACACACAGATGGCAGCGAGTCCTTCCACCTGGCCTGCATGTCCTTTGCCGGGAGGTGTGCCGGGTACAGTGGGAAAGAAGAGGGAAGATGACATAATATTTTAAGAAGTTCATCTGCCTCCCTGGGAGGAATGGCCAAGGAACCCTGAGTGGCTTAAATGTCTGCTACCCACAAGGTCGGCTTGCACCTAGGAAGAGGCGGCTTTCTACCCCTAGAAAGAGTTACAGTCTGGGAACCTCCCCGGGGCAGTTCTACCCTGCCCTGCAGGCTTGTTATGTGTCGGATGGACTTCCCGGCAGCCACTTTGTATGGCTATGATTTGGGTTTGAGGAATGAACCATGAGCTTGGTAGAAACCATCACCGCAGAATGCTTTGCTGTGTCTGGAGAACGGTGACCGAGTAATTTACCAAGGATCAGGTCAAATGCAGCAGGATATTAGGGTGGGCTTCCTAAAGAAGGTGCTATTTGAGCCCGGTTTGGGCACATTTAAAACATTCCAAGCAGATGGCATGGTCTGAGCAAGGCTGAGCATTGACGGACAGTGACTCGTTTGATTGACTTCCTTTTGAGGGAGCAGGTTGAGACAAGGTTGGAGAGATCACCTCTCTAGGACAGCCAGGTGGCCAAATGCCCAGCATGCCACACGAGGTGGTAGGGCATTCCTTCCGAGGTGACAGGGAGCTATTGAAAGTTGATAAGCAGGGACTGGCGTGAGCTGGACTCCGCTTTACAAAGCACAGGTGTAATGGGGGCCACTGCCCAGAAGGTGGCAGTGGAGAGGGGAGGAGAGACACAAAAAGAATTAGCAGAACTTGACAGTTGACTGCTAATGACGATAATCTTTCAAACGCCAGTTCCTCTTGCCTTCTGGGAGGTCAGCCTTCCTCAAGTCTTCTTTGCCCCCTAACTGCCCTAACGCTTGACAGTCTCCAAATGTTGGGGCGCCTCAGGATTCTCCCCTCAGCTGCCTTCTCTCAGACAGACAGAGCAGATACCCCGGAGCCAATGAAGCTTAAGCTTCAGAAGCTTTGCCTTGTTTGGACCCCTGGGGTCGCTGGAAAGTGCTAGGGGTTCTAGAACTATCCAGATCCGGTAGGGATGGTAGCTTGCTCTCTGGTAGTTTGCCTCCGGAGAGCTCAGAAGAAAGATCTCTGTGATTACCATTTTGCCATGCATCTCACCTATATTCTTGATCTTTTTTCATAGTTTTATTGGCATATAACTAACATGCAATACAACTCAGTGGTTCAATCAGGTCAAGTAGCGTTGTCCAGGGAGCTACTAACAAGGAGCTCAAGACAGAGGAAGATGTCCCTTGTACCACTCTTCTCCACAGGCCTGAATTCTTGACTTGTAGATGTGGATTACGTCATCATAAAACTGTTAACCAATTTTTAAAGGTCATCTCACACACACACAAAAAGAATCTAAAATGTAGAAATAAACAAAAAGAATTGTACACTCATCACCACAATCAAGTTTAGGACATCACTTCTTTGTTACATTCTTTGTCCTTAGCTCCCCATTCCCCCTCCCCCCACTTCCCCTGACAGACCTACAAGAAGCCATCCACCCAGACACTGTCTCTATAGATTTACAGTAGCCAGCATCTCTCTTTTTAAAATGACATGATTTAGTTTTACTACTAATAATACAAAATAGTGTCTGTGTGTGCTCTTTTTCTCAATCCATCTCCTTTTAAAAAAATCATTTCGGGGGGGGGGTGGCTCGTGCAACTCTTACCACAAGCCATCCATGCATCCGTGGTGTCGAGCACGTTTGTAAGTAGCCATTTTATCTTCGGCCAAGAACTCTCAAGGACTACCCCTGGCTTAGAACTTGGGCTCCCCTTTACTTATTTAACTCTTTGATTCCCCACCCACGATGGTGGCCCTCAGGTAACTGGTCTGCTCAAACCTGAACACATGATCTGAGCCCCCAAACCTGCTCTTCCTCCCCACTGTGCCGAGAGCTGACATCGCCACCCACCCAGTCGCTCCAGCTAAAACTATAGGCGTCAGGTGCCCTCTCCGTTCTGTATCCCAGTCTGCCACCAGGTTTCATCCACTGCATCCTCGTTTCTCTGCAGCCCCACACCCAACCCTTGCCCTGAGCTTTGTACCCCTAGTAACTCCACATGTTGCCATTCATGTGACAGCATCAAGAGGTGGCTGGGTGGGACCTCAGAGCCCCACCCCCTCCACATACTACTTCCCACAGCCTCCCCTTCCCATTCTTGGATCTGGGTGCTTAACGTTGTCTGGGTCTTACGGACAGGCAGGCCTACCTCAGAGATCGAGCAGGTTTGGTTCGAGACCGTGACAACCAAGGAAGTCTTGCACTTGCCGGGGAGTGCTGGTGGGGTGGGAATGATGAGTCACCTGGGATGCAAAAGGTCAGCAGTTCGAAACTACCAACCACACTCCTCCAAAGGAGAAAGATGGGGCTTTCTACTCCTGTTGCCCACGACAGTCCCAGTCACAGGGCTGTCCTGCCCTACCCCCTAGGTGGCTCTGAGCTGGCATGACTCGATGGTAGTGAAGCATGTCACACTGTTGTGGATTTTTTGGGTTTGGTTTCCCAGTGCATCATAAAAGTTACACATACATCATCCTGCAGTCTGTTAAATGTGCAATAGCATTATGGGAAAAAAAATGGAAATGTTGTGAAGCAGTGGTTCTCAACCTGTGGGTTGAAACCCCTTTGAGGGTCGAACGACCCTTTCACAGGGGTCGCCCGATTCATTACAGTAGCAAAATGACAGTGATGAAGTAGCAACGAAAATCATGTTATGGTTGGAGGCTCACCACCACATGAGGAACTGTATGGAAGGGTGGTGGCATGAGGAAGGTGGAGAACCACTATTGTAAAGAATCATCCAAACACGACACAGAAACACAATGACAAAAAAAGTAAAAAAAATTATCTGCAAAGTGCTTTAAAGCCAAATGAAATAAAATGAGGCATGCCTGGAAAGGCTATGCAAATGAAGCCTCCCGTAAGATTCCCCGAGCCCTCCACTTGAGTGAACTTCTGGAGCCTTGGCAGTCTCCTCCAGCCTCCTCGCTGCTCCTCCTGCAGCTCTTGTGCGAGAGACAGCGCACCAACACGTGAGGGTGTGACAGAACGTCAGGGACGGATAAGACCTAAGAAGGTAGTGCAGCAGGTAGATGAGCTTAGAGGTGAGGCTCAGGGGGGACTGTAGACAAGGTGGTCTCTGGTGAGGTGACTGGAGGTTTCTCCACAGAATAGTCTGGAAAGCCATTTCTGACAGTCCCTCCCCTGAATCAAGTCCTTTCAGGTCCCCCCTGAAACTTCTTTCTGAGGTCCACAGAGCCCTGCGAGGTGAGCCCCTGCCCAAGTCTCCAGACTCCTTTCCCCTCCCAGTCCTCCATCCTGGTCTTCCCCCTGGTGTCTCTTCATTGGCTTTCTGGACTTTCTCATGCCTGGTCCCCCTCTTGTAGGTGAGTGCTCGTGTCTGTACCCATGGTCTGAGCAATTGCTTAGCAGGCACGACGTAAATGTCTATAGTCTCTGAAGTCTGCATGCATGCTGAGAGTCCTAGCCCATATGTGTTCAATTCATTCCAAAACCTTCATAATGACAGGCACCGAGGCTCGCCCTATGGTTCTGCAGGAATCCACTCACTCGCTTCTCACAAGAACCCTCTGAAGTAGATGATCATCCCCATTGAACACGGTCAAGAGGATCGTTCAGTAACTCATCCTCAGAGACACGGGGATTTGAACCTGCATGTGTGCCCTTCAAGGCCCTCTGGTGGCGTGCTGGAGACACATTGAGCTGCTAACCACAGGACTCCAATTCAAAACCACCAGCCACTCCTTGGGAGAAAGACCAGACTTTCAACTTCTGTAAAGAGTTACAGTCTCCAAAAGTCACCAGGGCCGTCCTACCCTGTCCTGTAAGGTTGCTATGAGTCAGCATGAACTCGGTGGCAGTGACCTGTTTGTTTTTGTTTTGTTTTGTGGCCCTTTAACTGCTTCACAATACAGCCTGTAGGAGGGAGAGATGAGAAAGCGATTAGTACAGTTCCAGGTGAAAGGCCCTGGGGACTGCGATCTTAAGAAGAATGGGATCCTGGGAATAGAGCAGCCAGGTTGAGCAACTCACTCTTCCTCTTCCTGGGACCTCTAGGAGAAGGCCACAGAAGGCAACCATAGCGTGACTGAAGGCCCTGGGGGGTGGGGGGAGCAGAGAAAAAGAGGGTGAATTGCTCTTATTCTCCTCTGGGAGAATGGAGGAATTTTTAGAGCATAGTCCAATGTGGAGTTCACAGGGCAAATGCACACAAATCAAGCCCTCAATGAAGGAACCCAAAATGATGACACCCCAGTCCAGGAAGGGTGTTGGAAGACAGGAACTCACATGGGGGGGCGTGTCCTCAATGATACACAGCTGCTGAATATGCCCCAATTCAATTGTCTCCATGCACAGCCCAGTGACACCAATGACAGTCCAGTTGTGAAACCATTCTCCGCCTCCTTTTCTGAATCGCCTCTGGGGCCCCACCCTCTACTCCACCCCAGTCACAAAACCTCACAGAGGCCCTTATCTCATCTCTCCGCTCGCTCGCTGTCTGTCCATTTGATCGCACGTAGGCAGTTCTGAAAAGAACATAATGCTCATGCTTGAGGCAGATCTGTTTGTTTTGTTTTTTTAACCAGTTCTGCTAAACTGTTGTTTGGTTTTCAGACTTCAGGGATATTTTGGGTTTAAAGTTTCACGATGCTCCCAGGGCAATTGTTACAGAGCTGTCTGTATCCAGTCCCCTGAGCTCCAGAAAGTCCGAAGTCTAGGATAATTTGAGATTATGTTCTGCAAGCTCTCTCTGTTGATCTAGATCGTGTTATAGAAGTTTTCACCCAGATGTTCAGTGCTGGTTGCTGGAGACTAGACAGTTCTGGTCTCGTGGCAAAGGAGGCAGTTGTTCATTCATCCCACATCCACATCGTCCTCCTAGTCCTCATGCGCCTTCAGGCAAATAGAGGCCAATGGTTATGCCTTTGATGGCCTCTGGCAAGCCTGTAAGACACTAGCCATTACTCAACAATCTAGAAAGTAGAACAGAAAGATTGAAACAAAACCCGCTGTCATAGAGCATGTCTTTAAATAATGCCTGGATGTCCCATGAAACCATGAATGACCCTCAGACTCCAAACCAAGGAACCAGATCCCTTGGGGTCTCTGGTTGTACACAAGCAACCTCAGTAACTACTTTTTTGGTTGGGGTGGTGGGGTATCACCCAAACGCTATCATCAGTTCAACTTTTTATAGGCGGACAAGTGGTTGACAGCAATTACAATACCCAGCTGTGTGGGCCCACCCTTAATGTATGCGATTTTCTCATCACTCTTACCCTCCCCTTTCCCCCTGTAACCACTAATAAGCTTTGGTCTTTATACATCCATCTTTTCTTGTCTTTTGATGTAAGCGAAGTCATACAATATTTGTTCTTTTGTGGTTAACTTATTTCACTCAGCATTATGTCTACAGGCTCCATCCATCTTGTAGCATGCAGCCAGACTTTGTTACTGCTGGTCGAGCAGCGGACCTTTGGATGTATGTACAACATTCTGTTTGGACATTCATCTGTGGATGGGAATTCCGTTGTGGGCGTTTGTGTATTGTGAACAGTGCTACAACGAACACTGATTGCAGTCTTCCTGGTGTGTACCTAGGAGTAGAAGCGCTAGGTCATAGGATGGTGTTATTTTTAGGTTTTTTTGAGGAACTGCCGCACCATTTCCCACAAGAACTGTACCACTCTGCATTCCCACTAGCAGCCGTGGGGTTTCCCCACAATCCTTGCCAACACGTGACGGCGTGGGTTGTGTTTGCATTGGCTTTCATCTTAGCCATCGTCAAACTCCAAACTCACTGCCATCGAGTCAACTCTGTGCCTCATAATGAACCTATAAGGCAAGTGGAACTCACTCTTCCTGAGAGTAGAAAGCCTCGTCTTGCTGAGAGTAGAGGAGCAGGTGGAGGCTTTGACCTGCTGACCTTGTGGTTAGCAGCCCCACCCTAACCACGACACCCACCAGGGCTCCTAGCCATCCTCGTGGGAGTGACCGTGGCTTTGACTTTCGCCTCCCTGATGGCTAATGACATTGAGCAGCTTTGCATGTATCTGGTGGTCATTTGAATACTGTCTTTGGTGAAATATCGGTTCTCCTTGACTCATTTTGTGATTGGGTTATGCGTCTTTGTGCTGTTGTACTTTTTTCTTCAAGTTTGGATCTTTAAAGATTGCTTCTGATAAAGACACACCCTCCACTCCAAAAAAATTTTTAAATCATTTTATTGGGGACTCCTACAACTCTTATCACAATCCATCCATCCATCTATTGTATGTCAAGCACGTTTGTACATTTGTTGCCCTCATCATTCTCAAAACATTTGCTTTCTACTTGAGCCCTTGGTCCACTCCAAATTTAAAATGCATGTCCCTGACCCCAGAGAGTCCCCTTTTACAAAACGGTCTTAAGGAATGAATCAGATAATTGAGACAATATGTATGTAGAAAGATCTGGATCACAGCACTGTTTATAAAGTTTTTAAAATGACACGACAGGAACATGGACAGGGTATGATGAAGTCGCTGGGACACAGGAGAACGCGAATGACCAGCACTAAGCTGGCCATCACCACGAGAGAACAAGGACGTGCGGGGATGATGATGATGACATGGTCATTTTACAGGGCCAACAGGGTTTTCCTTTATCTGTCAGCTTATATTAATTTCCTTCAGGATTCCTGTGCCCTCATCCTGCGGGGCCCAGATTCTAGCTTCTGAAGCATAGACACTTTAGAAGGGGCTAAGCTCCCATACAGGATGAGTTTTAAAAGCCTTGAGCTGGAAAGCCAGGAAGCATTCAAAGATGAAGGAAGTTTTGTCTGCAGGATACAGGCACCTAAAACTGAAAGCCATGTAAGCCTCGGGGTGGGCGTGGGGGACGTTGGCTGAGTTCAATCCACTAAATGATTCACAGACGAGGGGCTAGAAAAGTGTTGTATTCGAAAGAAGGTGAATACACCAAGCTAGGTTTTATTTTCTTGAATCTTGTGAGCAAAGAGCAACAACAAAATGCGAACCAAAGTCCCCCAAAAACAGTCAGAATGTGAATGTGTTCAATCTTGGAGAGTGGAACGCAGATGTTTGCCACACTCTCCTAGTTTTGTAAACCTGTAAACAACTAAAACATGTTTCCAGCATCGTAATGCTACTACTACTAATGTTTCCAGAGGCCGGGCAATGTTCTGTTTACCAGTCTTAGTGGATGGAACACATGGATGGAACCGTTTAAAGTTTAAACGGTTGGGGTGAGGGGCCATCCACTCAGTTCCAACTCATAGTGACCCGCGGACAATAGAATGAGACCGTGTCCAGCGCTGCCTTGTGGAGCTTTACTTGAGTCCGTTGTTGCAGCCACTGGGTCAACCCATCTCTTTGTGGGTCTGTCTCTGTTCTACTGACCCTTCATCAACCATCCTGTCCTCCAGGGCCTCGTCCTTCCTGATCCCATGACCCCCAGCCACGAGAATCTGGACACTGACATGCATCATGAGGGTACAGAATGCTTAAGGAACTTTATGGGAATTTGTGACATGACCGCGCCAGCATCCCTACACTTCCCTGACCTCGCGTGGAGGTGACCATCTTCTCGAGTTGAGTCTCACTGTCCTCACTTCCAAGGAACATTCGAGCTATAGCCACTTCTTCCAGGACAGACCTTTCCATTCTGGCAGTCCGTGTTGTTTCCCATACCTGACACCAGCACCGTACTTCAAAGGAACGGATTCTCTGGCCTGCCTTGTTTACCACCCAGCTTTAGTGTGTGCGTGAGGCCATTGAAAACACCAGCTCCCAAACAGTTCAATGTTAAAGGTGCGGAGGCAAAACATGGGATTTTGTTTCCTTTGTGTTCTCACATGAAAAATAAAACTCGGAAGCGAGCCTGCATTTTTTTTTCAATGTTTGGATTTTGAAAATTGAGGTTTGTTCATTGTAGCGGTCCTAAGCACTCGCTCTGTATAAAAAAGTAGAATCTAACCTTATGAGTTAGCCACCCCAAAGTATCTATCCTTCCTTCCCCTTCCCCTCCCTCCTCAGAAGTAACCAGTGCCAGCAGTGGCTTGTGCTTCCTCTGGGAACATTTCCAGGAATAAGTATCTTTAAAAATGGCGTCATGTTGTTTTGTTGTTGCGACGCGATGGGGCCAAGTCGCTTCCAATTCATAGCGACCCTGTGCCAAGACAGACCGAAACCCTGCCAGGTCTGCGTCACCGTCCCGACTGTGTCTCTGTTGGAGCCCATTGTGGCCGCCACGATGCCTCGCCATCTGATGTCACGCCATCTCCTCCAGGCCCTACTTATTTTTGGCTGCCCGTCTGCTTTACGCAGCAGGATGTCCTTCTCCAGGGACAGGGCTCCAAACTAGGTAAGACAGAGTCTCGCCCTCCCTGCCGCTCAGGAGCACGCAGGCCAGACTTCTGGCAAGGCTTCCAAGACTTCATCCGAGATGGGTTTGTCCTTTTAGCGGGCTGTGGTACTTTGCCATAGTCTTTCTCTGCAGCGATTCTGCTTCTGTCTTGCTTATTCAATGTCCAACTTTCACAGGCATAGGAGGTGACTGGACATACCATGGCTTGGGTCAGACACACCTTAGTCCTCAAAGTAACATGCCCGTTTTCAACACCAACGAGGTCTTGTGCAGCAGATTGACCCAATGGTATCAAACTATTTAGATATTATCCTGCATCTTATTTTTTGTCCCATATTATATATATATATAATTTATGGTTTTTCTAGGTCAATGCATATAATAGACTTACCTCCTATTTTTTATAAATCATTTTATTGGGGGCTCATACAACTTTTTTTTCAAAACATTTTATTAGGGGCCCATACAACTCTTATCACAATCCACACATATACATACATCAATTGTATAAAGCACATCCGTACATTCTTTGCCCTAATCACTCTCAAAGCATTTGCTCTCCACTTAAGCCCTCTGCATCAGGTCCTCTTTTTTTTTTCCCTCCCTCCCCTCTCCCCCCATCCCTCGTGAGCCCTTGATAATCCACAGATTGTTATTTTGTCATATCTTGCCCTATCTGGAGTCTCCCTTACCCCCTTCTCTGCCGTCCATCTCCCAGGGAGGAGGTCACATGTGGATCCTTGTAATCAGTTCCCCCTTTCCAACCCACTCACCCTACACTCTCCCAGCATCGCCCCTCACACCCCTGGTCCTGAAGGTATCGTCCACCCTGGATTCCCTGTGCCTCCAGCTCCCATATGCACCAGTGTACAATCTCTACCCTATCCAGTCCTGCAAGGTAGAATTCGGATCATGGTAGTTGGGGGGAGGAAGCATCCAGGATCTGGGGGAAAGCTGTGTTCTTCGTCGGTACTACATTGCACCCTGACTGACCCGTCTCCTCTCCTAAACCCCTCTGTGAGGGGATCTCCAGTGGTCGACACTTGGACCTCGGGTCTCCACTCTGCACTTCCCCCCTCATTCACTATGGTATATATATATATATATATATATATATATATATATATATATATATATATATACACACACACACACACACACACACACACATATATATTCTTTTTTTTGCACGATGCCTTATACCTGGTCCCTTTGGCACCTCGTGATCGCACAGGCTGGTGTGCTTCTTCCTCATACAACTCTTATCACCATCCATCCATCCATCCATCCCTCATCCTTTTATTTTTTGTTTGTTTGTTTTTACCTCATCCTTTTAAATAGCTCCCCAATTGTCCATGGTGTTGTTGTCCTATGCTTGTGGCTGACTTTGTGCTACTCTATGCTGAATGGTTGTGTAAACTTATATCTTGTGTTATGCAAGAAAGTCTATGAGTTGACGTCCTAAAGGGAAACAGAATCTCTGGGTCAAAGAGTATATGCATGTAAGATTTTTATCTTATGGAGCCCCAAGCCCATTGCCACAGAGTGAAGTTTTACAGGTAACAGCCCCACAGGACAGAGCAGCGCTGCTCCCTGCCATCTCCCAAACTTGTACTCTTGACAGAAGCAGAATGCCACGAGTTGCTCCCGTGGAGTGGCTGGTGGGTTCAAACTGCAGCCATCTTCCTCCCTCACGCCCCCACAGATGCCTTCTTCTACAAAAATATTAGCATCTTGTGCCCACTCTTTTTAAAAGGAAAACAAAGTCCACTACTTCGGTACAAACACTTGGATTTATGAATATCTTTTATTCGTGGTACACATTTCATGTTCAGTATGTGACTCTCTTTGATTCATTGGTTTTTAAATTAGCTTTTGATGGGTTTATTTGTTAATGTATATCCATTTCGTTGTTTACATTCCCATCATGCTAGCAGTAATTAACATCTTCCCATGAGCTCTACTTCTATCCCCCTCGAGCTTCTCCGTAAGAAGAGACCCCTGTCTTGGACTCTATGTTTATTAACTCCTTGTCTTTAGTTTGGGAGAAAGACGAGACTGTCTGCTCCCGTGAAGAGTTGTAGGCTGGGAAGCCCACAGGGGCAGCACCACCTGTCTACAGGCTTGCTATGAGTTGGCGTGGACTCGACGGCAGGGAGTGTGGTTTCTTGGTCTTCAGTTGTGTAGTCAATTTGACGACTAGGCATCTTTTTGTGCAGTTTCACTCGTGTTTGAACTTCATTAAAAAGCCATCATGGCGTATGCAGTCTTCAGGGTTTGCATTTTCTCCACCTCAATATTATATTCATAAGGATCATTCGTATTGTATGAGGGGCTGTAATCATTTCAAATTTTGTCCCTAAGTGAGATTTCAGTTTGTCAAGATACCTTGATTTATTTATTCATCGTCCCGCGCAAAGGCATTTGGGATTCTGTCGGCTTCTTGCCCTGTGCCCACTGCTGCTGTGAAACCTTCTGTGCCAATCTTCAGGAGCACGCGTACAAGGCTTGCTTCTGGATTTGCCCAAGAGCAGAACTGCCGGGCTTTAAGAAAAGCCTGTGTTCAATTGTATGAGAAGGAAAAAAAAATTCCCAAAACCATACTGAGCTACACTCTCCCACCATCCGTGTCCCCAAACAAAACAAAACAACAAAAACAAGCCCACGGCCATGACGTTCACAGTGGCCCCGCAGGACAGGAGGGACTGCTCCTGTGGGCTTTCCAGATGGTGAGCACTTGGTGGGAGTAGAATGCCTTGTGTCTTATCCCATGGAGCTGCCTGTGGTTTCAAACTGCTGACCTTGTCGTGAGCAGCCCAACACAGACCCATGATGCCCCCAGGTCTCCTACCAGCAATGGGGAGGGGACCGATGGATCTTCTCGAAGGTTTGGCATTATCTGACTTCTTTATTAAGACCGATATATATACACATACATACATACCATATTAAATGAAGGGGGAAGTGCAGAGTGGAGACCCAAGGCCCAAGTGTTGGCCAATGGAGATCCCCTCATAGAGGGGTTTAGGAGAGGAGATGGGTTAATTAGGGTGCGAGGTAGTACCGATGAAGAACACAGCTTTCCCCCAGATCCTGGATGATTCCTCCCCCCAACTACCATGATCCAAATTCTACCTTGCAGGACTGGATAGGGTAGAGATTGTACACTGGTGCATATGGGAGCTGGAGGCACAGGGAATCCAGGGTGGACGATACCTTCAGGACCTGGGGTGTGAGGGGCGATGTTGGGAGAGTGGAGGGTGAGTGGGTTGGAAAGGGGGAACCGATTACAAGGATCCACATGTGACCTCCTCCCTGGGAGATGGACGGCAGAGAAGGGGGGGAAGGGAGACTCCGGATAGGGCAAGATATGACAAAATAACAATCTGTGGATTATCAAGGGCTCACGAGGGATGGGGGGAGAGGGGAGGGAGGGAAAAAAAAAGAGGACCTGATGCAGAGGGCTTAAGTGGAGAGCAAATGCTTTGAGAGTGATTAGGGCAAAGAATGTACGGATGTGCTTTATACAATTGATGTATGTATATGCATGGATTGTGATAAGAGTTGTATGAGCCCCTAGTAAAATGTTTTTTAAAAAAAGACCGAGTCAAAAATGAGATCTCATGACAGACCTTGATTTGCATTTCCCTCATTACTCATGAGAGTGAGGCTTCTTCTTAAGTTTTGCGTTAGTTATGCTTCCTCATCCTTGAAATACATGCTTAAGTCTCTTGTCCGCTGTCCTCTGGGGCTGTTGTTCTTTATTGGTTTGTAGAAAGTATTTTGATCATCTTGCTATAACTCTTTGGAGCATGAGTAGCCCAATTCTACCAGAGCTCATAATATGTGCTTGGCACATAAAGATACCCCAGGGGCCTTGTTGGGTAAGGGTTGACCTGCTAACTGCAAACTAGGAAGTTCAACCCTCCCACTCTAAGGGGAAAGGTGAGGTTCTCTGCCCCAGCCAGACTTTGTCAAATGTCAGAACCTTGTACAGGGTTGCTATCAGTTGTAATGGGCTCAAAGATAATGGGTTTGGGCTTTGGTTCCTTCAAACATGTAGTTGATAATGTAATTTCATGTAAGGTATCTTTCCATGAACGGAAGTTCTTGATTTTAGCTGTTGATGTTACAGGATAGTTTTTAGATTTATATTAACAATTTCTTGGATAAACTAACCTTTTATGTTTTGCCTAAGACATAAGAAATTCTTCCTGGCTCCAAGGGCAGGAAGAGAGTCCCTATATTTTCCTTTTGTTTTGCTGTTTTCCATTTTTATCGGTACAATTCAATAGTTCAATCACATTAAGAAGAATTGTATAATCTTCTCCACAATGGGTTTTAGAACTTCCAGCCCGTGGTTCTATCACCTTTATAATGAGTTGGGGAACAACAGTCAGTTCTGGTACTCCCTCCCACACTACCTTCATTGCGGACTCCCGAAGAAATCCCCTCACCTGCCCTATCCCACCTTCCACCCCTACATCTCCTACATCCATGCATCCACTCCTTCTGTGCTTCGCAAACTGAGAAATCCAATGGAAAAACAAACAAAATAGAAATAACAATGATATAAAGATAAAAATACAACTGTCGAGCAAGCAAGAAAAGGCCATCTTCAATATTTAAAAAGCCGGGGAAGACATTTTCGCCACACGGAACACTTGCACCTAGCACAAAGTCGGGTTGGTCAATAGGCAGGTGAGCTGAGCAAGTATCAAGTCCGATCCAGCATCATCAAGATTACAACGTGCTCTGTCTGATAGGAAGGCTGTCCGAGACCCTTGCCTGTAGCCAGTGGGGACTGCCAGTGGCTTACATCTAACGGCCGAACTTACTCTGCAGATGGGTTTTGCCCTCCATTGTCTTCTACCAATTGGGTGTTCTCACTTTAGCTCTGATACTTTCCCTTCGTCATACTTGAGTTTTGTTATTGTCGTCTTTGGGTCACACAAGCTGGCGTGCTTCGTCTGTGTGGACTTAGTTGACTCTGCACTGCATGGCTGCTTGTCCCTTACATTTTCTACTAAAAGTTTTAAAGCTTTGCTGTTGATACTTAAATCTGGACTTGATTTGTGTGTGTGTGTGGGTGTGTGTGTATGGTGAGAGGCAATGACCGCGCTTCATTCCCCGCACCCCCCTTATGGATAACGTTCTTTTCCAGCTCTGCCAATGAAGTAGTCTGTCCTCTGCCCATTTATCGATGTTTCATATATTCAAGAGTTTATTGTGGTGAATTTCCTTTCCCTCTCAACATTACCAGAGACCACCAGTGGTGGAGTGAGTACATGTTGGGTTACTGACCACATGGTCAGCCCTTCGAACCCACCAGCTGCTCCACGGGAGAAAGAAGAGGCTGTCTACTTTTTTTTTTTTTCAGATAAAATAATTTTATTATTTTTTAAAAGGTTTTCTTTTCCCCCACTTAAAAAAAAAAACTACCCACAGAGGTAGTTCTTCCCTATGGGTCAATGCGAGTTGGAATCAACTCGATGGCAGCAAGTTTGGGGTCGACACTACTGGGACCACTGGGAGCACACTGATGAAGTACTTGGCCGCTAACCAAAAGGCCAGTAACTCAAATCCACCAGCTGCCCCACAGGAGAAAGACGTGGCTCCCATAACATTGACATTACAAGGATCTCAAACCCTGTGGAGCAGTTCTGTCCTCGCCTATGAGGACACTGCAATTATCAATCGACTGGAAGGCAAAGGGTGTGTTTGTTTTTCCTCCTGGGTGGTCAACACCACAGTGTCTTCATTGCCATCACTGTGTGACCTTGAGCGAGTCCAGTGACCAGCGCTCTCCTCATTACGTGTCCTTAGATCTTCTTCCTTCCCACACTTTTAATTAGCCTGTTAACTTCCGTGGAAAAGTGGTGATGTTTACTAATCATCGTTTGGCTCTGATCATTGGCAGGATTGATACCTGCGACAATAAAGTTTCCCATCTATTTTGTTTATTAGTTGGGATTTAATATCATTCCATATTTCAATCACGTCAAATAGAATTGTAGGGTTGCTCCTACAATCAGTTTCCAAACATTGTTTTTCTACATGGACTCCTTGGCATCATCTCCCTTTTATCCCCCCCTCACTGGAGCCCCCTCTCCCTGAACCCCTTCTTCTCCTAGCTGTCCCTACAGGTTCATCCGTCCTGAGTTTATCTACCGAAAAATGGAAAAGCGTGTAACACAGCTTCAGGAGGGTGACCTCCACTGGCATGACACTTCTGAGGTACACTCTACTATGATCGCACAAAGACTGAAGGTAACAATGCAGGGAAAAATGGAAACCAGATCAGGTCCAGCCCACATCATAGGGGAGTCTACTAACAAAGTTTTAACTGCTCAGGTCAGATTTATGCTTTGATCTTCTATCTCCTCTCTCCCAAGCACTCTGTTTAGTGACCGCTTCCCTCCCACCCCTCGATTTCAGACGGGGGCGGGGGGAGTTCTCCGGAGGCTTATTCCCTGGGTGGATCCTCCCATGAATCCTGGGCTCCCACTGTCACCCATCGCCTTCTGCACACCAGGTTCTCACAAGTTAGGCTCTGACGCTGGTCCCGCCTTTGACTTTGGATTCTACGGATTCCAATCCTCCAGTCACTGGTGATGGCGTGCTTCTTCCAGAAGATGCGGGTGCTGCAGCAAAATGTGGTGAAGAATTTAGGTGGTGTCTGGCTGTCAGATAAAATCGTGTCTGGGGTCTTAAAGGCTTGTTTCCAAAGGAGCAGCCCTGTAAGTGTGATGTCCCCAGATCTGCTCTTTGTCAGACTCCTGCAGCAACAGCTGATCTCTGAGCTTCCAGACAGCGCCTGAGGACAAGCAGGAAGGTGTGAGAAAGTTGGCCAACAAAGACAAAGACCCAGGGAGCCCACCTGGGAGCAAGGAAAAGAAGTGGCCCAAAGGCAAAGTTCAGGACAAGTCTGACAAAGCCACACACAGCAAGCTCTGTAAAGAAGTTCTCCTAGGAGGGGAAGGGGAAGGTGGGAGAGGAAGGGGGAACCGACCACAATGATCCACAAAAAAAACCTTCCCAGGGGGATGGACAATAGAAAAGTGAGTAAAAGGAGACAGCAGTCAGTGTAAGACATGAAAAAAATTTTTAAATAAATTATCAAGGGTTCATGAGGGAGGGAGGGGGAGGGGGAGGGGGGACAAGGAGCTGATACCAAGGGCTCAATAGAAAGCAAATGTTTTGAAAATGATGATGGCAACATCTGTACAGATGTGCTTGACACCATGGATGGATGGATGGATTGTGATGAGAGCTGTATGAGCCCCCAATAAAATGATTTTTTTAAAAGAAAGAAGTTCTCAACTATAAGCTTATCACTCCAGCTGTCCTCTCTGAGCGACTGCAGACTCCCGGTTTCCTGGGCAGGTCAGCCCTGTAGGAGCTGCTCATTAAAGGAAGTCGCAAGCTGGTTTCACAACACAGAGCACAGATCATGGACACCAGGACCACCAGGGGCCGAGACGCCCCAGCAGCCCATGAAGATGCATGAGCAAGTCCAACCAAGTGGATATTTTGAGCAATCAAATTTTCCTAAATATAAAAAAGTTTTCTATCCATGAACAGGCTATGTCTCAATTTATTGAGACTGTGTCTTGAAGATTCTGCCAGGTCTGCACGTTGGGATCGATTTCTTGTTCTGGAAATCTGCACTTCTGCAAAATCCATTGCCAAGTGATTTATTTAAAGGATTCTCCATTCTGAACATTTCCGCTGTTTCCACTCACTATTGTTGTGTGCGGAGTTGAACTGCACCATAGGGTTTTCCTGAGCAAATAGACAGGCTGGTCTTCAAGGTGCCTCTGGGCAGGTTCGAACATCCAATCTTTGGGCAAATAATGGAGTCTTTAGTGGATATCCTTGTTGTGAATATTGTAAGCCCCCTTGTAAGCAAAAGGAGCCCCTGTGTGTGGTGCCATCAGTTAGGCACTGGGCTGCCAATGGCAAGGTCAGCAGGTCAAAACTGCCAGCCGCTGTCTGGGAGAAAGAGGAGGCTGTGTGCTCTGTAAATATTTGTATTCTTGGGAATCAGAATAGGGCCCCTATGAGTTGGACTTGACCTGAAGGCAGTATGGTTTTGTTATGAAAGATATTTAAAATAACAAAACCCAAACTCTGTTGCTTCCTTAATTCATTTCTTATGCCCCAGCAAGATTGCTCTGGGCCGCCTTCAGTCCTTATCCCAGTTCTGCGCTCCCAGGATTGAGGCTAAGGATCTATTCTAGAGGAATCGCTAGTGGCTCCTCCTTCCCTAGGATGGTGGGCTGGAGAGAAGCACACGGATTTACATGACTGTTAGGTTCCGTGGAGTCGGTTCTGACTTCCGACCCTGTGCGCAACAGAACAGCACACCGCCCAACCTCGTGCCAGGCTCAGTCATTCCTGTCTGAGCCCATTGTTGCCGCCACAGTGCCCATTGATCCCTTCAAAGGTGTTCTCTTTGGTTGCCCCTCGAATTTCCGGAGAGCATGAGGTCATTTTGCGGGACCCGGTCTCCCCGGATAACACGTCCCACCTAGGAGAGCTGAATTCTGGCCAACTTGACCTCTCAGGAGCGTTTCCCAGATCGGAAGAGTTGCTCCTGGTCTGGTGAGTGTCCTGACCCAGACACATTTCACTGAAGCTTCCCACCCACAGGGAGGTCAGCCTCGCGACTGTGTTCAGCCAAGGCAGAGTCCCGCGCCCCAGTTCACACCGCAGGTTAGAAAGTGAGACTGGGTTCCAACCTGGGGCTAGCCCAGCAGACCTCCAAAACCCAAAACCAAAGTCAACTCCTCAGGATCATCCAGTGTGACTCCCGGTGACCCAGCAGGCCTTGGGAAACGTTTATTATCAAATAGAGCAGTGTGAGTCTACCTTCCAATTATAATGTGGATTGATTTTAAATGATAATGCTTAGGATCATTAACATCATAATGCTTTAAACCAAATGGAGTTGCAGGGCGAGGCCACCTTAAAGGCTGGTTAACTAGTCTCTCTTCCTTTCAAAGTTCCCATCCCACACAGCAACGACCTTATTGTTTTGTTAATAGAAAGTTAACATTCATTTGCATCACGGAAGCCCCCTCCTGCTCCTTTGGGGTAGGGTTTTGGGCAGCGGAAGCTGCTCTGAGAGGCAGAGTTAGAGACCAGAAGACCGGGTCTCTTTTGTTCATCCTAGCTGGGCATCTAACTTAGGGTCGGACACATAGTTTCATAAATGTTACTGGTTGCTGTCACTCAGAGCATTTGCTGCATAATCAATCACCCGAATACCTACTCTGCTCAACAACTACTACGCACAGACCATTCTTCCCAGGTCTGTAAGGTCCAAGGCCTCGTCCATCCCTCTCAGGTTAACTCTCAGGCTCAGAGACTAACTGAAACTCACAGAGCAAAAGCAGATGACAGAAGCCTCTATTGGTCCCGTCCCCCCCACCCCCAAACTCTGCCCATCTCGAGGTCCCGCTCTCTACCCCCAAATCTTCTCACAGATGGGAAGCATTTTTCAGTCTGGGTTCCAGGATACTCATAGATGAAATGGAGATGAGCCTGTCAAGTCTGTCTTCCTCATCGAAGAATTGTGAGCCTTCTAGTCTTCCCATTAAATAAACCCAAAGACGTCTGTGCTTGGGCTAGACCAGCGGTTCTCAACCTGCGGGTCATGACCCCTTTCACAGGGGTCACCTAATACCATAGGAAAACACATCTTTCCCATGGTCTTAGGAGCCGAGACACCGCTCCTCTATCCATCTCCAGGCAGGTCTGCCCACATGCAGACATGCCCACCTATGAGCACCCGGCATGAAGACTGTTCCCCAGGCTGCACCATGCTTCCAGACAAAATGTCATGTATTTGTCATTAGACATAGAGTGGTGAGAGTGGTGATACTGGGAGGGTGGAGGGAGGGTGGGGTGGAAAATGGGAACCGATTACAAGGATCTACATATAACCTCCTCCCTGGGGGACAGACAACAGAAAAGTGGGTGAAGGGAGACATCGGACAGTGCACGATATGACAAAACAATAATTTATTAATTATCAAGGGCTCATGAAGGAGGGGAGCAGGGAGGGAGGGAGAATTGAGTTGATGCCAAGGGCTTAAGTGGAGAGCAAATGTTTTGAAAATGGTGAGGGCAATTAATGTACAGATGTGCTTGACACAATGGATGGATGGATGGATTGTGATAAGAGTTGTATGAGCCCCCAATAAAATGATTTGAAAGAAACATTTTTTACAAAGAAAATACATGATGATTCATAACAGTAGCAAAATGACAGTTATGAAGTAGCAATGAAAATAATTTTATGTTTGGGTGACCACCACAGCATGAGGAACTATCTTAAAGGGTCTCGGCCTGAGGAAGGTTGAGAACCACTGGGCTAGACTAATATCAGTAATAATTGTTCCCCTTTATGAAACACCAGTCATCCTCAACAACTCCATTTAGGGGGGCGGGTTATGACTAGTATTCAAATGAGGAAACAGGCTCAAAGAGGTGATATCATTTGGGTAAGGCCAATCACTCGGCAGCTGCCTAGGGTCAAGGTCTGTGCCTGCTCTGGGTTTGATGGTTCCTGGAGCGGTGATGCCCAGAGAAAGAGCAGGCTGTCTCCACTGGGAATGATGGACAGTCTCAGAAACCCAGAGGGGCAGTCTGCCCTGTCCTATAGGGTCACCAAGTGTCGGGACAGACTCTGTGACAGACAGCTGAGCTTTGGGAACACAAGTCAAGCACTTGGCTAACCGCTAAAGAGAGGGTAACAGTTAGCCACCAACCATCATGGGGAGAAGGATGTGACAGGCAGCTTCGGTGCAGACGGCAGCCTTGGCAGTCCTCCGGGGGCAGCTCGACTTTTCCTCTAAGGTGGCTATGTGTTGGATCCCATGGCAGTGCCCCTGATGGGCATCAAAGTCTTAAATGCACATCTGCTCTGACCCAGCGATTCTCTTACTCCTCAGGGATTTACCTCAAAGACTGCAATGGGGGGTGCATGAGGGGAAGTACAGAGTGGGGACTCAAAGCCCATCTGTAAGCAACTGGACATCCCCTTACAGAAGGGTTGTGGGGAGGAGAGGAACCAGTCAGGGTGCAGTGGAGCACCAATGAAACATACAACTTTCCTCTAGTTCAGGGGTCCTCAAACTGTTTAAACAGGAAGCCAGTTCACTGTCCCTCAGACCCGTTGAAGGGCTGGACTATAGGTTTGTTTGTTTTTTTAAACAAACTATGAACAAATTCCTATGCACACTGGACATATCTTATTTTGAAGTAAAAAAACAATGGGGCAAAAACACCCCGACGGGCCAGATAAATCCGGGCCACATGTGGCCCGCGGGCCGTGATTTGAGGATGCCTGTGTCTAGTTCTTTAATGCTTCCTTCCCACCACTATCATGGTCCCAATTCCACCTTACAAATCCGGCTACACTAGAGGATGTACACTGGTACAGATAGGAACTGGAAACACAGGGAATTCAGGACAGATAAACCCCCCAGGACCACTAATGAGAGTAGTAGGGATATCAGGAGGGGAAGGGGAAGGTGGGGGAGAAAGGGGGAACCGAATACAATGATCTATATAGAACCCTTTTCCTGGGGGACAGACAACAGAAAAGTGGATAAAAAGAGACATCAGACAGTGTAAGACATGAAAAAAATATATAGATTATAAAGGGTTCGTGAGGGAGGGAGGGTAGGGAAGGGAGGAAAAAATGAGGAGTTGATACCAAGGGCTCAAGTAGAAAGAAAATGTTTTGAAAATGATGATGGCAACAAATGTCCAAATGTGCTTGACATGATGGATCAATGGATGGATTGTGATAGGAGTTGTACGAGCCCCCAATAAAATGAATTTTAAAAAAAGAATGCTTTACCAAAAAAAAAAAAAAAGAGGCTGCAATGGAGTTTAGAAGGGGCTGCCAGCAGCGGGAGAGGTGGGTGAGAGAGGACATTCTGCAAGGCCCATGTGGTGCCCTAATGAAGACAGTCCTTGGTCTTATGCCCACTCCACCCTCCGAGCCTCCCCAAATGCTTGGTCCTAGGAAGGACTCAATGAACCCCCTCACAACCTATCCTCTGATGGATAGCCCGCTCCAGACTGGTCCTGCCTTGGGCGCTCACCTCAGGGCCTTTGCACATGCTTTCCTTGGCCGGAGACTGCCTCTCTCCATGCTGGCATTTCTTAGTGTGGTTTCAGTCAGCCACTGGAGGAAAGGCAGCAGAACAACTTTGTTCTCACAAATAAATAGAGGAAGCTTCTTTTTATTTTTTATTTATTTATTTTTTATTAAGCTTATTTTTAAAATCATTTTATTGGTGGCTGATATAACTCTTATCACAGTCCATCCATCCATCCATCCATTGTGTCAAGCACATTTGTACATTTTTTGCCATTATCATTTTCAAAATATTTTTTCTACTTGAGCCCTTGGTATCAGCTCCTCATTTCCCCCCTCCCTGCTCCCCCTCCCTCATGAGTCCTTGATAATTTATAAATTATTATTATTTTGTCATGTATTTTACTGTCCACTTTTCTGTTGTCCATTCACCAGGTGGATCATTATAGGTAGATCATTATGATCAGTTCTCCCTTTCTTCCCCACCTTTTCCTTCCCCTCCTGGTATTGATAATCTCATTAATGGTCCTGAGGGGTTTATCAGTCTTGGATTCCCTGTGTTTCCAGCTCTTATCTGCACCAGTGTACACGCTCTGGTATAACTGGATTTGTAAGGTAGAATTGGGATCATGATAGTGGGGGGCGGGTCAAGGGGAGGAAGCATTTAAGAACTAGAGGAAAGTTGTATGTTTGATCGTTACTACACTGTACCCTGACTGGCTCGTCTCCTCCCACGACCCTTCCGTAAGGGGATGTCCAGTTGTCTACAGATGGGCTTTGGGTCCCCACTCCGCACTCCCCCTCATTCACAATGATATGATTTTTTGTTCTTGGATGCCTGATACCTGATCCCTTCAGTACTTCATGATCACACAGGCTGGTGTGCTTCTTCCATGTGAGCTTTTTGCTTCTGAGCTAGCTGGCCACTTGTTTACCTTCAATCCTTTAAGACCCCAGACACTATATCTTTTGCTAGCTGGGCACCATCAACTTTCTTCACCACACTTGCTTATGCACCCGCTTTGTCTTCAGTGATCATGTCTGGAAGGTGAGCATCATGGAATGTTTAACAGAAGAAAGTGCTCTTGCATTGAGGGAGTACTTGAGTGGAGACCCAATGTCCATCTGCTACCTTAATACTAAACCTATAAAGATATGCACATAGATCTATTTCCACCATCATATATAAATATATTTACATATGTGCATGCCTTTATTTAGACCTCTATAAATGCCCTTTGCCTCCTAGCTCTTTCCTCTATTTCCTTTGACTTTCCTCTTGTCCCACTGTCATGCTCAGTCTTCATTTGGGTTTCAGTAATTCCTCTCCATTACATTGCCCTTGATCAAGCCCTATCAGGCCTCCTACACCCACCCCCTCGACATTGATTGAGTAAGCTTATTTTTTTAATCATTTTTCACTTAATGCCTGGAAACAAAATTTGAACAGAGTGAAAAACAGCCTTCTGAGTCTTTTCTGATACCTAAATTTTTATGCATATAATTTTATTCTTTTGGAAAAATTAAATCACAGTAAAACATTATTGACAAAATTAAAAATCATTTTTTAAAAAGTTGATAAGCCTTTATTAGTCGGTGGTCAAGAGGTGGCTAGAGCCTAATTCTCCCTTGATCCCGGGTGTTTAACGAGGGGAGTTTTTATTCTGTGGAGTAAATGAGGCACAAGGGCAGGTGGCGTCATGCTATATGGAAAAATGAGAACTTATAAAAATAAAACAGGGTTTACAAGCAACATCAGCAATTTCAAAAATAAAGGCAAGGGGTCAACCGGTACAGAAGTTACAAAAGGAATTACCGCAGTTACAAAGTGGCCAGCGTGGTCAATACAAAATGGCTACACTCGGGCTAATTCATACCAGGGGGTTATCTTGTTAAAATGGCTACTTCTGCGTGAACTGCTACATTATGGTTACATGGGGTGAATTGTGGGGGTTACCACACCGAGAGGCTCTCAGAGGGAGCAGGACAGAGCTATCTAGTTTCCTATGAGGAGAGAAGCAGTGGACTGGCAGGTCCTCATGAACACAAGCTCGTTCTCTGCTGCCTCTCATCACCGGGTGCAATTAAATATTACCTGATTGTTAAGAAGGTTTCTCTTTATCTCACTTAAAAAGCCATTTTCTTGAGCGCTCTTTCCACCATCCATCCATTGTGTCAAGCACATTTGTACATTTGTTGTCATTGTCATTTTCAAAACATGTCCTTTCTACTTGAGCCCTTGGGATCATCTCATTCCCCCGACCCCCGCTCCCCATGAACCCTTGATAATTTATCGGTTTTTTTTTCATGTCTTATACCGACCGCTGTCTCCCTTCATCCGCTCTTCTGTTGTTCGTCCCCCTGGGAAGGAGTTATCTGCTGATCGTTGCCATCGGTTCCCCTTTACTCTCCCCTGCCCCCGACTTCTCCTTACCCTCCTGGAATCGCTACTCTCGTTATTGGTCCTAGAGGAAGCTTGTGTTTTGTTTTTTTTAAGGAACATTCTCACCAAGTAACTGAACTCTAGCCGTGACACGAGAGATCAGTCTCCTGACAGTCAAAGCCGGGGTGGGGTAGGAGGCACAGACATTCTACCTCAAGGAAGCTCCTGCTCCCCGCCCTCTGCCCCTGCGCCAGGGCCAGAGCTGACCACAGCTGGCTGCGGCGACAGAAAGAAGGGACAACATGATGAGCCATCACAGACTAGCATCCACCCAGGGTGAACCGACGTCATTACATCACCCACCCCTTTCCATTCTAAGAGCGCCACCCCGACTGCTTCCCACTGATAAGCCCTGGACAGCGGGGTGAGCCTTGAGCTCCTCTACCCCCCCACCCGTCAAGCTGGCGAAGATGTTCAGCCACCGCGGTTCCTCGAGGCTGCAGTGGCCCCTGTCCCAGTGGGCCTCCAGCCCTGCGACTGGTCGAAGGACCAGGGCCCTCCTACGCCTTCTCAGGCTCAGCCTGAGTCTGGAATGTTAGCCAAGACCTCGCCCGCCCAGGGAAGACGACCCTGCTGGATTTTCCTGGACATCTGCTTCCCAGCCTTGACTCCCACCTGAGCGGCACACTGCCTGACAGAGGGAGTTGGCGTGCTGCAGGCGGCCACACACATGCCCCCAGTTAGGGAAGGTGCCCG
The DNA here is from genome assembly GCF_050624435.1 of Tenrec ecaudatus. Taxonomy (NCBI): domain Eukaryota; kingdom Metazoa; phylum Chordata; class Mammalia; order Afrosoricida; family Tenrecidae; genus Tenrec; species Tenrec ecaudatus. The sequence goes on along the minus strand of NC_134541.1, from coordinate 125,631,857 downwards.
GCTCTTCGCCCCACCCCTCCCAGGACAGGTGGTATCCTTCTCACTGCCCTTCCCGCTCCTGAACTCCAGGCCCCTGTCCGCAGGTGTTTGCACGGGATGCCAGCCGAGGGTGAGGGCTCCGAGGAGGAGAGTCAGCTGTGCCCAGCTGTCAGTTCTGCCTGCAGCCAGGGCAGCCCCCCCCGCCCCCCCCCCGCTGTCTCCATGATAAAGGCCAGCCTCCCTGGAGAGCCCTGGTGGCCGGCGTGTCGGGCTACTAACTTCCAGGTCAGCAGTTTGGATCCCTCCGACGCTGCTTGGGAGAAAGAGGAGGCTTGCTGTCAATGGTGACAGTCTTGGAAGTCGCAGGGGCCGGTCTACCCCGTCCTCCTCCACGCTCCATCCCATCGCAGTGGGTTTCAATTGACTGGGGGGCAGAGTTCGGTGGCGAGCTTTTTGGGCCTGCTGCTGACTGCTGGGTGTCACGGCGGCTTGTGCAGATGGTCCTGAGTGCTGTGTGGGCCCCAGAGGTGACGTCCGAGCCAGGGACGTCATTGAACACCTGCACGGGAAAGACCCCAAAGGAGCTGCAAAACTTGCCAAGCAGCTTCCAGCCTTCCAGGCCCCAGGGGTGAACCTCACAGCCCCAGGGATGACAAGGCTCTGAATGCTAAACCTCCCTAAGGTGCCAAGCACCCTTACGGACCCTCTAGGACAGAGCAGAAGGGCCCCTGTGAGTCTGCCAGGCTGAACATCTTTATGGGGGTCGAACGCCTCCTCTTTCTCCTGCGGAGCGGCGGTATCTATGCCCTGTATAACACACTACGCCACCAGGGCTCCTACCTGCCTCTCCTTGGGGAAGGGACTTTTACTCGCAAGTTTGGAATTACCTTGCACAGTCAGCATAGCTCCTGCCGGACCAGGCCTTGGAAGACCGATCAGCATGATGTTGACCTGGCTGAGGACAGGCTGGCAATGGAGCAGAAGGCTGAGTCCTTGCCTCCAGCAGGGTCCCTGTGCTCAGTGGGGCCATGGCGTGGGAAAACGTGGGAGACACGGGGCCTGACATGTGCTAGAAGCTTCTGTCCCTCCCAGTTGCTCATGAAGCTCAGTCCTCCCAGCTTCGTGGCTTCGTCAAACATCTTCTCATCCCTGGTTACAGCCTGGTCACCTGGATACCCTCCGTGAGGGGCAGGCACACAGCCTGGTGCCCCGAGAGGCTCACCACACTGCCCAGGGCTTCCAGAGTCCTCACCAACAGCCCCACACTGCTTCCGCACCATCAGCTCCCGGGAAGGCTGACAGTGTCCCATCTCGCTGCACACGCTCCCAAAGAGTGGCCTGGGTGTCCTCTCGTCTGACGTCATTGAGTTCCCATCCTGGTCAATCACAGCCCTCAGCCACGAAGACGCTGTCGGCACCAGAACCACGGGTCCCCGTCTGGCTGAGACGGCAGCAAGAGGGTCCCTGCAGTCCTCACCTGGTGGCCATTCAGACGTCGACACCTAGCTGGCCTCAGGGGAGAGAGGACACGTGACGGGGCCAGGTGGCTGCAGGACTCCCTTCAGAGCTTCATTTCTATCCTTGAAGACGTTGCTTGCTTGGTGAAAAAACTGCATTTTCATTTGGAAAGTTTTATATGTAAAAAAACACCGAAATGAAGTAAAGAAGGTTTTAGCAAAAGAGAAACTCCCCTTTCGCCACTCCATCAAAATGCCTCTTAGGAGATCCCCTGCAGGCATGTGTCTGTACCAGGAGCCCTGGCAGTGGACTGGTCACGCGTCGGGCTGTGCTCTGAATGGCCAGCAGTTCCGAGGGAGAAAGACCGGGCTTTCCCTCCCCTACACAGTAGTTCCAGTCTCTGAAACCCGCAGCGGGTCACGGTCAGTCTATCAGCATGGACTCCTTGCCAGGGCGTTGGGGTTTGTTTGTTTGTTTTTTAATTTTTTAATTTTTAAAAATATCTTTATAAAGACAAATGGAAACAAATGGCACTTAAAATCCTTCACCTTAAATTGCTTTCAACAGGACACCACAACAGCGCTGCCTATCTTCCACATCAGCAAAGGCAGGCACAGCTCATTCTTTCCGATGGCTTCCTGGTGCTTCTCCCTGCATGGCTTGCACCAAGTGGGCCGAACCAGAGCCCCGTGGGCAGACATGTGGGTTGTTTCCAGTCTTTGGCCACGAGGGTGGTTCTTTTTCTTTTTAAATATTACTCTTGAGGTGAAATTCACCTACCACAGCGTACAGCCTTTGAGAGTATACAAGTCAGTGGTTTTCAGTCTATCCACACGTTGTACAACCACCACCACTGTCTAATGTTAGGGGCATTCTTTCGGGAAAAAATTAAGTGGGTAAACAAGTGGCCACCTAGCTGAGAAGCAACAAAGCCCACATGGAAGAAGCACGTCGGCTTGTGTGATCAAGAGGTGTCCATAGGATTAAGTATCAGGCATAAAAGAACAAAAAATCCTATCATTGTGAATGAGGGGGAGTGCAGAGTGGAGACCCAAAGCCCATCTGTAGGCACCTGGACATCCCTTTATGGAAGGGTTGCGGGGAGGAGACGAGTCAGTCAGGGTGCAGTGTAGCAATGATGAAACATACAACTCTAGTTCCTAAATGCTTCGTCCACTCCCACCCCCCACTATCATGATCCCAATTCTACTTTACAAATCTGGCTAGACCAGAGGATGTACACTGGTACAGATAGGAACTGGAAACACAGGGAATCCAGGTCGGATGATCCCTTCAGGACCAGTGATGTGAGTGGCGATACCAGGAGGGTGGGTTGGAAAGGGGGAACTGATTACAGGAATCTACATATAACCTCCTCCCTGGGGGACGGACAACAGAAAAGTGGGTGAAGGGAGATATCAGTGTAAAAATGACAAAATAATAATTTATAAATTATCAAGGGTTCATGAGGGAGGGGGGAAATGAGGAGCTGAGACCAAGGACTTAAGTGGAGAGCAAATGCTTTGAGGATGACGGCAACACATGTACACACAGCTGTGCTTGACACAATGGATGGATGGATGGATTGTGATAAGAGTTGTATGAGTCCCCAATACAATGATTAAAAAAGAAAAAAAAAACTAACTGGTGCTTTTGGTGAGGGTATCCAGGGCCATTGAGGGCCTCATTCAACCATTTCCACACCAGCTCTTAGGACCACTGGGGCCCTTGTCCATCAGGCGTGGCACACTCATGATTTCTCCTCTGGCTGCTGTGTTTCCACCCACTCGGGTTCCCTGTCCCCCTCTACTCTCACCCCTCTCCTTGGGAATATTCTTGGACACATTCTTTCATGGCTTTGCATAAATGTGCCGGGAGAAAGACCGGGCATTGGACTCCCACAAAGAATGGCCATCCCGGGAACTCAGAGGGCAGTTCCCCGCTGCCCCACAGGGTTGCTGAGTCAGCAGCTACTCGAGGGCAGGGAGCCTGGTTTGGGTTTGTTGGGTGTGTTCACAGCAGGTCTTTCTAGAGGTGGAGCTGGGTGGGATGATCCCTTCGGATAAACGAGGGGATGCACCAATGCAAGTCCCCACCCAAGAGGTGCAGGGGTCACCTTGAGCATCCGGCCATGACCGTGAGGACCTTGGTCCAGCTGGAGCGTCACAGGTGGGTGTCCTGCGAGGCCGTCAGTTGGTACCAGCTCCGTGGGCGACAGAAGAAAACACGGCCCGGCCCTTTGTCAGTCTCACAATTGCTGTGATGTTTGAGCCATTGTTGCAGCCCCTGTGGCCATCCCTCTGCCAGGGAGAAAGCCAGGGCCGTTTCTCTCTGCCCATAAGCCGTTTCAGTCTTGGAAATTCACCAGGGTCATCCTTGACCCTGTCCTCTAGGGTCGCTCTCAGTCGGCATGGACTCCAGGTCAGTGAGTTTGGTTTTTGTTTTTTCTCCTTTACTGAGCATGGCATCCTTCCTGCCAAGATGTCCAGGGGCTGGTCCCTCCTGACAAGATGTCCCCCCAAAGTATGCGAGATAAAGTCTTCACAACGTGTCCAAAGTGTGCGTGAGATAAAGGCTCGCCGTCCTTACCTCTAAGGAACATTCTGGCTGTCCTTCTCACCAGATTAGTCTGTTTTTCTGCCATCTGTGGGACTTCGTTTTCTTTAAATCCGTTTATTGGGGGCTCATACAACAATTATCATAGTCCATACAGACATCAATTGTGTAAAGCTCCTTTGTGCATTCATTGCCCTCATCATTCTCAAAACATTTGCTCTCCACTTAAGCCCCTGACATCAGCTCCTCATTTCCCCCCTCCCTCCCCGCTCCCCCTCTCTCATGAGCCCCTGATAATTTATAAATTATTATTTTGTTTTGTCTTAGACTGTCCAATGTCTCCCTTCACCCACTTTTCTGTTGTCCGTTCCCCAGGGAGGAGATTAGATGTAGGTCCCTGTAATCGGTTCCCCCCTTTCCACCCCACCCCCCTCCACAGTCTGAGGGACTGTCAATATTCTTCGCCAGCACTGTAATCCAAACACATGGAGTCGTCTTCCGTCGCTCATAGGATTTGCTTACAGCAGGTCAGCCAGTCACCTACATTTTCCAGTTAGACCAGATTCATGGTGAAGGCGTCGTACTCTTGCATATATCATTATATACCTCAAGTCACGGACTGTCTTGCAACCTGATCCTTTTACAACTGACCTCTATCCCAAAACTCTGAGAGAGAGAGAGAGAGAGAGAGAGAGAGAGAGAGAGAGAGAGAGAGAGAGAGAGAGAGAATCAATACACTGACCCTGCAATGACTAGCATCTCGCTCAGAGTAGAAACACAAGACTTTACAAAGGCCACCAAGGCTGGATCCGACCTTCTCTGGCTCTGGGACTTCACCTCACAGCCAACTCCCAGCTCCCCCTCTGCTGGGTCAGCACGGACCTCCTGGAGGCCGTTCTGCAGCCCCTGGGCGCATTCCACCTCAGGGACTTTGCACTATTGCTTCTTCTGCCCAAGGCATTCCTGGAGATTCCATGTTATTCCCCTCCCTTCATTCTTACTTCTGCTCAAGTGGACATCTTTTCAGAGACAGTTTCTCTGACCCCCTCCATACAAAATAATAGTTGAGGATGTTCTACCACCCCCCCACACACCACCTTTCCTTCACCGCTACTGCCAAGTGACCTGTACTCACTTCTTGACTCTCCCGGCTGTAAAACGGAATCTCCGGGAGAAAACCCCTCTGTTTGGCGCGCTGCGCTGCCATCTTGCTGAAACAGTCTGACCACACCACAGCGGAGCAGCACGCGTTTGGGGATGGGTGAAATGAATGAGTAACTTCCGACATGGCTACCTATGACATTAAAAAAAAAAAAGGTTACAAACAATCCAAAGGGGGGTGGATGGGGTGGTTTAAAAAACAACAACTACAAACAACCACAAAACAAAAAAAGGGCAGATGACCTGTCGGGCCAAGTCACAGAGACAGAAAACACGCTTCAAACGTAAGCAAAGCTGCCCATTCTCTCGCAACACAATTAAAGAAAAGCGCAAAGGAGAACACAGTCACCGTGGGTTGCACCTGTCAGATTGGCAAAGATCAGAAAGTCCATCAACTCTCAGTCTCAGCAAGGGCGTGAGGACGCAGACTGATGGTGAGAGTGAAAATCGGTAAAAGATTTGTAAAAGGCAATTCGGCAGCATCTATCTATTTTTCAAGCTCACGTCTTCTTTGGCTCAGCAGTTGCATACCTGGCGATGGATCCTAGAGTTATACAGGTGTGGAAGGGGTACCACCGCCAAGGTCAGATGGAACTTGGCTGACAGCACAGAAGGCCAGAAAGGCCCTTCCTTGTGTGTCATGGGCGATGCCAAGGCATTCGACTGTGTCGATCATAACAAACGATGGCTCACCTTGGGAAGAATGGGAATTCCAGAGCACGTCATTGCGCGCACGCAGTCGTGGTCCAGGGACCAAGAGGCATTTGCATGCAGGAAACAAGGGAATCCTGCCGGGTTCCAATCAGCAAGGGTGACCATAGTTGTTCGATCCGTGTGCTGGGCACATGAGTAGAGAAACCGGCTTATCTGCAGGAGAAGAATGTGGCTTCAGGAATGGAGGAAGGCTTATGAGCAACCTGCGATATGCAGATGAAACCACCTTGCCGGATGAAAGGGAGGAGGACAGGCAGATCTTGCTGAGGAAGATTGCGGGTTGCAGCCTTGGCCGTGGATGGCGACTCAATGGAAAGAAGACCCAAATCCTCACCACTGGACCGACAGGTCACTTCATGATGCCTGGAGAAAAGGTTGATGCTGTCGAGGATTTTTGTCTTGCTTGGTCTCGCAACAATCAATGCTCATGGAATCAGCAGTCAAGAGATCACGACATGTGGCATTGGGGAAACCTCTTTAGAGTCTTGAAAAGCAAGGATGCTACTTTGAGGACGAAGGTGCACCTGACCCAAGCTTCAGATGCACGGGAATGCTGGACCTCGACTAAGGAAGACCATGGGAGAACAGGTGCATTTAAATTGGGGTGCTGGAAAAGAATATTGAAAGGACAAGCTGTTTGGTCTTGGAGGAAGGAGGGCCAGAGGGCTCCTTAGAGGCAAAGATGGCGAGACTTCATCTCATGCCCTGTGGACGTGTTGTCAGGGAGACCAGTCCCTGGAGAAGGATGTCATGCTTTATAAAGAAAAGGGGCAGCAAGGGAGAGGAAAGCCCTCAGGGCGCTGGACTGTGGCTGCAGCAATGGGCTCCAGCAGGGGAACAATTGTGAGGAAGGTACCTGCGGTTCCAGGCTCTGCTCTGTTGGGCGCAAGGCTGCTATGGGCTGACTCCATGCTACCTAACAGCAACAACAACATACATACACGTGCGCAAACTGTGGGTATTTCCCGGGACACTTCAGGTTCTAGTCAAAGACTGGAAGGGTGTAAGCGAATGTCTACTGATGGATGTCTTAGCAAGTAGTGCTGTTATGAACAAAAACACCACACATTATCTTCTCACGGGTCAGGAGGCTGGAAACCTCAGTTCAGGGCACTGGCTACAAGATGACATTGTCCTGTTGTGTCTGACAAAGTCTTGGTTCCTTGGAGAGCTTCCTGTGTCTTGTCATCTCTCTTCCTCACCTCCTTTTCCTCCCTTCCGTGGTCCTTCTTATTTCAAGAGACGGGAAGCACGCCTTACACTAAGACAACCACATTCACCTAATAAAGAAATGGCCCGTCTGCCTCAGGACTGTCAAGTCAAAGTCAAAGGAGGCCCAAGAAACCCGGTCAAGAAGAGCCTAAGGAAACGTGACAATTACATCTACATGTCATCTTTAAAAAACACACACACAAACATTTTGTTCAGGGCTCTTACAGCTCTTGTATCAATCCATACATCTACTGTATCAAGCACATTTGTACATATGTGACCATCATTATTTTCTAGACTTTTATTTTCTATTGAGCCCTTGGTATCAGCTCCTCTTTTTCCCCCCTCTTCCCTCCTCCACCAACCCTCGTGGCCTCTAGATAAATTATAATTATTTTCGTAGCTGACACGACTGCGGTCTCCTTTCCCTGAAGATTCTGTTGTTCGTCCCCCTGGGGAGTGGGGGGGCAGTTTATGGGTAGAGTCTCTTGATCGGTTCCCCTTGCGTACCATCCTTGATGGGGTTCAGGGACCAAACGCAACCATAGGTAAAAACGAAGGGAATCTGAAGAAAAGAGGGAATTTAGTCAATAATAGCGAGTGACTATTGGTTTACTGATTCTAAAAAATGCATCGAGGAATGTACGATGGCATCAAATGGCATCTTGCATGGGGTAAGTCTTTGGAAGAAGACTTCTGTAAAGTATTAGAAAGCAAAGAAGTCTCTTTAAGGACCAAGGTGTGCTTGCTCCAAGCTATGGTATTTTCTTATTTTTTAAAAATAATTTTACGGGGGCTCATACAGCAACTATCACAATCCACACATTTATCCACTGTGTCAAAAATAAGCACTTTTGTACATTTGTGCCCTCATCATTCTCAAAACATCTGCTCTCCACTTAAGCTCCTGGCATCAGCTCCTCATTTTCCCCCTCCCTACCTGCTCCCTCTCCCTCATGAACCCTTCATAATTCATAAATTATTATTATTTTGTCATATCTTACACTGTCCAATGTCTCCCTTCACCCACTTTTCTGTTGTCCATCCCCCAGGGAGGGGGTTATATGTAGATCCTTGTAATCAGTTCCCTCTTTCTACCCCACCTTCCCTTCACCCTTCTGCTATCACCACTCTCACCACTGGTCCTGAGGGGGTCATCTGTCCTGGATTCCCTGTGTTTCTAGTTCCTATCTGTTCCAATGTGCATCCTCCGGTCTAGCCAGGTTTGTAAGGTAGAACTGGGAGCATGCAGGCTACTGGACATCCCTTTGCAGAGGGGTAGCGGGGAGGAGACGAGTCAGTCAGGGTGCAGTGTAGCATCGATGAAACACGCAGCTTTCCTCTAGTTCTTAAACGCTATGGTATTTTCAATGGCCTCATATGCATATCGAAGCTGGAACATGAATGAGGAATTGAAGCGTCTGAATGATGGCTGATGATGACAAGTACAGGGAAGCTGGTGGCTGGTCCTTCACACAATGGAAAGTGTGATTAAGGAGAGGGATGATCTCAGAGCCTCAAAAGCACGCCTCGGGTGCAGACTAACAGATTTGAAAACTTCCATCTGTGCTACAAAGGAGAGCCTTCTCTCCTCTAGTAAATGAGCTGACATTGCTGAGAACCAGGTCCAGAGTCTCATTATACGAGTGGCTGAATTACAACGGCAGCTGAATTGCAGATCTAGAGTAGTGTCTGAAACCAAAGTAAGGGCATTCATTGGGAAAAGTTGGGACCCTGAAACATGGCATGGGAACATATGGGCTGATGATCCAGAAGAAGAGGATATTGAGCCCTTACAAACACCTGAGCAGATTAGTCAAACGATTCAAGTTGATATGCCAGGTGGGGCTGCATCAGTAGCATTACCTGAGGAAGATGCCTCGCAAGATATTGCTGAGAGCACCCAGGAAACACCCTCACCACCCATTATTTCTGCTAGACCTGTCACTAAAATGAAGTCTCAGAAACCTCCTAAAGGTGAGGTTGAGAGGATTATCCAAGAAGAAGCGCGCCACACACATAAAGACCTGCTCGAGTTCTCAAATACGTACAAGCAAAAGCCTGGAGAATATCCCTGGGAATGGTTTCTAAGGGTGTGGGATACTGGTGCACGAAATGTGTTAGACATAATTACTAGCAATCTGGTTTGTCTCTCTAGAGAACCCTGTCTAACACAATGCCATCGGCCAAGATGATTGCAAACACCCAGGTCGACCAGAACAAGCAAATCTGTCTGGAAAGAAATACAGCCAAAAGGGCAGGCTCGCAAGATTTTCTCTCACATGCTTTGGACCAGTGTTTGATTAAATAGAGGGTCAGCCCCCCAAAAGGGGAAGACCACCGAGAAGACGGATAGACACAGTGGTTGCAACAAGAGCTCAAACGTGCCCCCAGTTGTGAGGACGGGGCAGAACCCCTGAGGTGGGGGGCTGAGCTCTATTCTATTCAGGCTCCTGAGATAAAACTGCCTTGACCACACCCAACCACACAGCCATGTAAGATGCTAATAAAATGGGAACCTGGATCTCCGGGACCTCTCTATACTAAGTCCATATTTTTCCCTGGAAATCTTAAACTGTCCTAAAAAATAAAATTCATATCTGTGACCCACTCCCCCCACCCCCCACATATGTCTCCCCTTCAATTCTGACTCATCCTATGACTTCTCAGAAGGAGCAGGGGCTTTGTTTCTTAGCGGCTCAGTTACGGTTGATAACACCAACACACCCCCACTGAATGAGTGGACCAAGCTCTGTGCTAAGCATCCTTGACATGCGTCATCCTGTGACATCACCATGAACCTGTGGGCTGGGATTGTCATGTCCCTGGTTGTCTGACAACCAGACCAAGGTCACAGCTCTGGTAAAGGGGGGGGGGCAGATTCAGCGGGAGAGGCCTGCTCTGTCCCATGTCCTAGCGGCTTTGCTGTCACTGCGCCCTGATGGAGGCGCCTTTTTCTTCTGTGTACCCCCCCTCCCACACACCTCCCAACAGTTTTATTGGCAGGTAATTCACATATCATACAATAGTTCATTCACACCAAGAAGACTTGTACAATCTCCTTCTTCTTCTTTCTGTCCTTGTAGGGTGATGCTGCCCCTTAGGCTCTGCCAGGCACATTGCATTCATGACAGTGATGGTCAGAGAAGCCACTTCACACGTCATTTGAGACCCTTGCATGTTGCAGGTGGGAATGCAAAATGGTACAGGCGCTTAGGGTGGGGGGAGGGGAGTTCAGTTCCTCAAAAAACACGGAGCCAGTGAATTGATTCCAACGGAGAGGGACCCTGCACTGGGTTCCCAAGACTCCATATCTGGATGGGAGCAGATGGCCGCCTGGTTCTCCATGCCCACTGCCGTCGGGTCAATGCTAATTCCAACTCGTGTTCGAACTGCTCCTGAGAGATCCCTGGGTTATACACCTTTATAGGAGCGGGCACTGTATCTATCTCCATTGGATTGGCTGGGGGTCTTGAACTGCTGGACCTATCTAGTGGTTAGTAGCCCACGTGTAACCCACTACAAGGGCAGGTTCCTTCCCAAACTTGACAACCCAGGCCCACCCAGCATTATTCAGAATAGCCCAGAGGCTGGAAACAATGCATACCCATTAAGTAAGGGTGAATGGCGTAAAAATGGCTTGATAATTGCGTGCCCCCCCCCCCCAAGCCTCCTTATCTAGCTTCACAGAGGAGGATCTTTGTGAGCATCAACAGCCAGAGGCCATGGCTGTGAAGCAGAACACCCCTGGGCCAGCCTTTGAACTGGTTCTGACAGCAGCCATCCCTTGCTGCACTTTCTTCTGGGTCCCAGTAATTTGTTCAACAGACCTTTCAGACCACACTCACATTGGAGGAAGGTAACAGGTTATCCTTTAGGATCAGAGAAGGCTCAAGATAACTCAAGATGAAGTGCTTCTCTCAGGACAGTTTCCCACTGTGCTCCCAGTCAGGCTTCTCTTTGACCCTTGGTCTCCCAGCCCTTGATCCTTTTGCCCGGGGCCAGACCAGCCTCTGCTCTGCTCAGGCAAGTGTTACGGAGCTCTTTAGCCTCGCCTTAGGGCATCTCACTCCTCCTGGAAGCCTCTGTCCAAAGACGCTGGGCTCTCTCACTCAGTGGGTTGCCACACCTGCCCACTTGCCTCGGTGGGCCAGGACGTTTCACTGCAGTGTCTCCAGGTTCTGCTGCTGCCTTGTCTCTACGGCTGCTTTTTTGCAATCTTGTGTTGTTCCCCCACCCCACCCCCCCAGTCTTACAGCCTGGTCGGTCTCCTAGGAGACCGGGTGGCATAGTGGTTAAGCTTTAGACCAACCTTCCTGATGCCACAGCCCTGTCATACAGTTCCTCATGTGGTGGTGACCACCCCCCCAACCATAAAATGATTTTCGCTGCTACTTCCTCACTGTCATTTTGCTACTGGGATGAATTGGGCGACCGCTGTGAAAGGGTTGTTTGACCCCCTAAAGGGGTCTCGCCCCACAGGTTGAGAACCGCTGCCTTAGACTGTTAGCTGCAAGGTCATCAGTTTGAAAGTACCACCCCTCTACGAGAGGAAGACGGGGCTTTCTACTCCTGTAAAGAGCTGCAGTCTCAGAAAGGCACCTGAGCAGGCCTACCCTGTCCTGTAGGGTTCCTGTGAGCTAGCATTGACTTGGTGGTGGTGAGCTTGTTTTTTGGGAGGTGGAGGGCGGGTCTGCTTCCGGGGTCTAGAAGGCTTTCAGCACAGGGACTCCAGGTCCAAGGGATAAACTCGTCTCCCATGTCTTTTTGTGGTAGTGAGGTCTCCTTGGCACCCAGCCGCCTTCTGCCTCGGGATGGCATCTGCTGGCCAGGACGGCAAGCTGACCAATCCCCTCAATAGGGTCGCATATCTATTTGCCTGGTCTCACCCCACAGGGATTCCACGCACCTGATTTACGTGGCCCCACGTGGTACCACGAACCTTATTTGGACTATTAGTCAACTGTGTTATCTCCCTGGTGGACCATGAGCATATGATTTGCATAGTTCCACTCAGTACTAACTGAGTGGAAGTTGCAGGGTCTCTGGTAGAGGCCATGAAGTAATTCCCTGCACTGTAAACGCTTAAACAAAGTGTGGCAGACCTATGCAATAGAACACTATTAAAAATTTAAAAAGAGTGGAGTGCTGATCCATGGGATTAAAACCACGAGGAGGCCCGTCACAGAGCCCGGGCGGATTCTCTCAGTAAAGTTCTTCTAAAGACCAAACCAAACCCTCCACTTTACAAATAGGCCACGGCGTAGAAATGGCAAGTGCGCTGCTTACAATGGGACCCCTAAGCCCAGCTCTCCCAAAGCAAAGTCTTCCCCACAGTAACCTCACTGTGGAGAATGTTGGTTGGTTTTCCTTCTCCTTCCTGAAATGCTGGGAATGGCTCCTGGACCACTGCTGGAGGAGCTGTCCGGAGCCAGCACCAGATGAGGTGAGATAAGTCAAGGGTGTGTAGTGGGTGCGAAGGAGCGCTGTCGGGGGTAAGTGTTGGACGGCTAACCTCAAGGTCAGCGGTTCAAGACCACCAGCCACTCTGAGGGAGACAGAAGAGGCTAAAGACTGGGTCTCGGAGCCAGAATCAACTCAACAGCAGTGGGGTGGATAGTGGTTGAGAGGGCAGTCCCTAAAAAGCCAGGCTTTGGGATTTCCCTAATTCTCACCTGCCCTCGCCTCCCCACCCCCACTGTGCAGTCATGTTTGTTGCTTGTCTCTTGGTAGAACGCACAGGAGAGCTGGGCTTGGTCTCGATGACGTGTGCACCCCGTGCCCTGTGTGATGGAAGAGCAGCAGTGAGGTAAGCGGGCGGGGTCAAGGGAAGCGTCTGACTTCCTGGCAGTTTCCCCCTCAGTGATGGAGACAGGCAGGCGGAGCAGCACACCTCGGAGGCGACCCAGTCTGGGAGGCTCTAGGAGAGGCTGGACCTGCATTTGAGAGCCCCACACGTAAATGCTCACTGCGGGGGTGGGGGTGGGGGGGAGAGACAAGGAAGTAGCCTGAGGGCTGACCGATGCCCACTTTGGGACCTTAGAAAGGAGACCGTGACAGCCTGGAGAACTCAGCCCCATCTCCAGAGGCAGCCGTGACTCAGCTCAGGCTAAGTACTGCCTCTACAGCAGGCCGTGCCTATAGATCTCAGGAGTTTAACAAGCATCCCGGGTGAAGCCTTGCCTGCTGGCCACTTGTTCCTAACGTCTGTTGGCACGATGGAGGCCTTCCCCAGGGGGCCTGAGGATGGGTGTCGGGGGCACAGAAGGGGGGTTGAGCTTCCACCTCCAGGCTGAGCGCCCATAGGGGGTCGCACAGCAATCTGGGGGGTTGGGAGGATATTGGCAAGAGTCCAAGGTTTCAGAATGTGCAATGACCAGGTTAATTCAAAATGAAGCGCGTGGTCAGTCAGAGGTGTTTCTGGCAGTGTTTGTCCGTGCTGCACGTTTCTTGGGGGAAAGGGGGCGTGAGTGGAGAGAGGTAAGCTGTTCTCTATGGCGGTGGGGACAGTGGAACCAGGCTAGAAGTTTTGTCAATTCTGGAGGGCTTGGGGGAGGGGCAGTTTCTCTAGTCTGGTTTAGCAGTGCCCCCCCCCCCTTTAATGGTTACTTTCAAAGAGATGTTAACTGCAAAAAGGAAATTGCAGAGAGTACATTTCACAGGATTCCGTTTCAATATAAACCCCAAACCAGACTTACTGCCACTGGGCCCATTCTGACTCATAGCAACTCTGAGAGAGAGTAAAAACTTCCCCTTCAGGTTTCCAAGACTCTAACTCTTTATAGGAGTTGAAAGCGATGTCTTTCTCCCGAGGAATGGCTGGTGAGTTTGAACTGCTGACCTTGCAGTTAGCAGCCCAACACAGAACCACTATGCCACGGTGGGGGAGGGGGTCCTATCTGAAGTATCTAACTAGAATAATAACAGAAATATATACCTGACAACAATGGTCATCTCCAAGAGCTGGGGAGGATGGGTTATTTTCTTTCCACTATGTACAAGTCAAAAAGCATTGCTAGTCATAGACACCATTTATTAAAAAGAACCAAATGCGAAGTTACTGCTTTCTCAGTGCACCCTCTGTTGAAGGCCTGCACACCTTCTGAAAGTGGGATTTCCATTGCTTCCACTCTCCCCCTAAGAACTGAGCTCGAATTTGACACCTTGTGAAAACAGCCGCGTTGGGAAACCCAAACAGAACCTGCTCATTGACAAAGTTCCTCAAATGAATTCCGGGAGAAGCCACCTGAAAGGGCTGGCCCAGGACTGGAGGGCACGGCTTCCTTCCGACACGACCCGGGCGGTAGCTGACCCTAAGGAGGCGCCGGCATTGTCACAAAGGATACACCTTTGCTTGCTGTCATTGCCAATTCTTCTCTCACCAACGGTTCCATTTTCTTCAAACTTCCTAAGCCCAGGAACATCCTTTTTCCTCCTAGAAAATCTAAGACTATCCTTTCGGAATTCCCCAAAGAACGGTGCCACAACCTTCTGAGTTGATCTCTGCCTTGAGTTTATTCATAACTCATCTTTCTCACCCGCCCCTCCTCCTCACTCCACCTTGAATTTAGCTGGCCCAGCAGGTCTTCTTGGAAGCCAGTTTTGATTGGATCTTGCTCTCAAGATTGTATTGCTAAAACCCAACACCGTCTGCCTAGGACTCATTCCATGGCGCTCATTAGTTCTCATTTTGCGGCCGACGGATGGACACTCTTGGAGCTAGCAGATCTCAGGATTTGGGGACTCACTGAGCTGAAAGCTTGTGGGAGCCAAGTTCACTTGGGATTGAAAATGTGAGTGTGCCTGACACAATGGGTGTGGGTGTGGATTGTGCAAAGAGCTGTACAAGCCCCCAATGAAATGATTTTAAAAAGAAGTTGAAACTGTGGAACCAGGTGAGACCCGAGCTTCAAGCGTGATCACAGCAAGGGCAAGTGTGCCATTTCCTTCTTGCGGTTTCTGGGCTTCAGTCACAGTTTCATTTGATGAGGTGGAAGATCTTCTCCCTTTTGGCTTGTCTTTGAGGTCTTCCCAAACTTTCTTCCAAATGCTTGATCCATCTGTTGTACGTAAGCATGAAGTTTCAAGTTGAGAAATGTGCAATTTTTCTGTTAGAAATTTTGTATTGGTCCTGCCCTTAATATTGGTGTTTTCCCACAGCCTAGTAAGTATCTTTTTTGGAAGATTCCCTAAGGAGACTTTTAAAAGAGTATTCTTGTTGGTTGAGCGCTGGAATGATATTAATTCCCAATTACCAATAAACTAAAAAAAAAGCATTACTGAATCTGCAATCACCCACACATTCACACACTGTCTGGAATAAGCCTGTCGGAACAACAGGAACCCGGTGGCAACAGTTTCCAACTTAGCCTCCTATTTCTGTGTATGAATTATTATATAATGAACAAGTATCACTTAACAAAATAACGGATTGTTTAAGTGATCCTTTTTAAACATAATCGTGTATGTTCACGCTTGGACAGGTAAGTAGGCAGGAACCTGAGCCGCACACACAGATTAATAGTGGTCACCGTAGGGAATTTTTTTTGGGGGGGGCGTTGAGCAGGTTGGCAGGTGTTGGGGGAAACAATGTTCTGCTCAATGTTGCTCTGCCTTGTTTGAGCGCTATACATTGTGTATTCCTAGTCTGTGGACAATTAAAAGTGAAATCCCCCATGCTCAAGACTTCCACCCAGCCGTCCAGAACCGGAACTCTCTTGGGTGGGTAGCAGGCAGCCTTGTCTCCACCAGGACCCAGCCCAATCACCGCAGGCAACCCACACACACTGAAGGAGGAGCCGGGGGCCTCATTGTAACACGCATTTTTATATAAATATCCACAAGTCATGTTACAGAATAAGCCCACCGGGGAAAAAAGTCAACAGTTAAGTTTCTGTTATACTGACCCCTGCCTTTCAGGCTGGGCCCCGCCCAGGGGGCCTGCTGCTTTGAGGTGGGGCTGCTGCCAAGCGTTGCTGCCAGCGCCGCCCCGCCCTGGGCACCCCCTTCTTTGGTGTGTGGTACGTGGTGACCTTCTCTGGCCACCCTCAGCCTGGGGCAGGGTTCTTAGAAACAGCATTTTGGGGTGCAGGGCCCAGGAGTCCTGGGGGCACTTGGAGATGGGGTGGGGTGGGGAGGGACTGAGGCATTAAGAGGTGGCGTCTGAGGCGTAGAGGTTGAGCTTCAAGGGCGGGACACACGGCGTTCTCAGAAGTACCCTGGCAGGCCCGGTGCTTGCAAAGCAGCCCTTCCTGGCCCTTCTCTCCAGCCTAGCCCCCTTCTCCTGCTGGACACCCCCCCCTGTCTCCCTGGGGTCCTGCCGACACCCTCCTGGCACTCTGGCCTGCAGTCCATCCCCCATCCCCCCCCCCAGAGAGGCCAGAGGCTAGGGACACAGCACCAGTCTGAGGGTTTAATTAACCAGGACGTGGGGTTCTTGGGACGGGCACCCCTGTAAAAATGTACAAAAGGTCTGGGGGGCTATGTGGAAGGGGAGATAAATATGTACATGGAACCCCCCTTCCTTTAGCCCCTCTTCCCTCAGCCCTGAGAGGGCATGAAGACTCGGGTGGTAGGTGAAGGGGGAGGGGGGCACTTTGGCCTCTGGCTTAGTGAGCCCTTGGGGAGGGAG
This sequence comes from Tenrec ecaudatus, assembly GCF_050624435.1. Taxonomy (NCBI): domain Eukaryota; kingdom Metazoa; phylum Chordata; class Mammalia; order Afrosoricida; family Tenrecidae; genus Tenrec; species Tenrec ecaudatus. Next base: position 125,615,146 of record NC_134541.1, on the reverse strand, counting down.
GCAGGTCAAGGGCCTAAGGACCCTCAGAGGGGGTGAAGATGCACCTCAGATCACGAGCTATGAGCTCTGAAATGACCCCCAACTCTCATAGAGAGACATGCGCACGCGCACCCACCCACCCACACACACACACATACACACACACACCTACACACCCCTCTCTCTAGGTTTGTGACCTTGACCCTCCCAGTGACCCCACGGTCCACCTGATGTTGAAGCCGTGGTAGTTTGGGCTTCTGCTCCCAGAACCATGACCTCAAGAGATGGCAGGTGAGGTCATGCCCTTTGCCCTCCAGCCCTGGGTTGAAACCTCAGCCTTGGGATCTTCTCAAAAGGACAGGTGGGTAGAGCTTTGTCCCTCGCCCCACCCCTTCCCTCACCTGTCAGCCCTAGCAGGGCCTGGGGCCCTAGGGGGGGAACCTGGTCGGGGGGCGGGCACCAGTGGGGGTGGAGCCCCCAAAAGGGCTCCTGGTGGGGTTTTGCTGAGAAGATGAGGGGCTCCTGGGGCCGCAGCAGGGGGTGGTGGAGGAGCCAAGCGGCTGTATAAGAGGGGGTGGGCAGGCTCTAGACCATAGAGGCGGGCAGCAGCCACGGCCCCGGGTCCTGTCAGCTCCTCACCTGCCTCATAGAAACGGGGTGGCCTAGCAAGGCGTGGGGGGCCTGCTAGCCAAGTTGGCTCCAGGAAGCCAGCGCAACGCTCTGGTGGACTAGGGCCCAGAAAAGGAGGTGGCCGGGGCCTCTCAAACAGCAGGTGAAGGCCCTGAGGCCCGTTGCTGGTGGCGGCAGCGGCGGCGGCTGCAGCGGCTGCGGCGGCAGCGGCGGCTGCAGCAGCGGCGGTGGCAGCCTCTTCCTTGCGCTCTTCCTTTACCCGCACGGATTCCTTGGCTGGCCGGACCCCTTCCTCACCTGCCCTGGCCTTGGGTGTGGCAGGAGAGACTCGGAGCTGGGGTCTGGAGAAGGGGAGGTCCCTGGGGAGCAAGACAGTGAGGGTGTGGTCAAGGGGACAGGGAGGCCTGCAGGGGGGGTGGGGCAGAGAAGGTGGGCAGGGAAGGGCAGAGCCCACCTGTCTTTCTCCTCCTTGGGGATCGAGGGCTCCCTCCGCTCCACAGGCCGCTCCTTGTCTGAGCCTGGGGTCCTTGCGGCCTCAGGGGGTCGGACCCAGGCAGGAAAGGCCAGAGGACTACGGTGCAGGCGGCCCCAAGGGTCTGGGGGTGAGGCAAAGGCTGGCGGGGCTCCTGGGCTCTCTTTCTGGGCAAACACGGCACCGGAGTCTAGGCAGAGGGCAAAGGGGGCATGGCAGGGACCAGGCCTAGGCAGCCCAGCACCCTGTCTGAGCACAGAACCCAGTGCCTCAGCCCCCCAGCCCCACTGGGCACTCACTGAAGGTGGGGCTCCCCAGACCGCCGAATGCCCCGTTGGAGAGAGCAGCCAAGGAAGCGAAGCTTGTGGGACGCCCAAAGGGATCTGTTGGGGAAAGCCGGGGTCAGCGCCTGCGCAGCCACGCACTGAGAAGGGGCTGGCGGGCGAAGCGGGGCAGAGGCACAAGCTGGCTCTGGGGTCCTCGGCCGCTCGGCTTGAAGCGGCAAGGGCTCGTGCACCTGCCTCGGGCCAGCGGGGCGCATAGCTGGGCATGCCAGCTAAGCCCTGTGAGACAGGGGAGACTCACTTTTGCTTCAAGACGAGGAGACGGCTGGGAGAAGTGAGGTGTCTTGCCAATGGTCACCTAGCCAGTGCCACCAGGAACCCAGCCTAGGGTCTTTAACTCTTCTCACCCAGCCCACCCAGGCCCATAGTAGCAGTCCCAGAGTGACAACAAGCCACTGGAAGACAGACCCCTGACAAGCAGAGGCCCTCGCAGCTCGAGCCCAAGCTCACGCCCCTTCACAAAGCCAGTCAGAACTCAACTAGCCCCTGATGGGAACCTCCCAATATCCTCTGCCAGGAAAACCTTCTCCTTTACCCTCAGGTTCACATCATCTTGGTGAGCCAAATCTCACAAGGAAGCCAGCTACGCTTGCCAGGACCCAGGGGGTGTGCTCTCCTGGCCTGCTGGGCCTCCCTCCACCCACCTGCTCTTGTGGCCACTCTCCCCTATGAGTGGCCACTGCAGGTGGCAAGAGTGGAGCTCACAGAAGAGGGAAGCCACTCCAGTCTTCCCCACCCCATTTGAAGGACAGGGAGATCCAGGCTCAGAGAGTGTGGAGTACCGTGCCCGGGGCTCACCGAGTCTAGCCCTTCCCCACGCCTTGAGAACTGGGTGGCAAGGACAAGGCTTGGCTTGGTCCATTTGCCCTTGGCTCTTACCAATGTGGGTGCCAGGGCTCAGGAAGGGCCCATGGGCCCCGGGAGCTGCCGTGAAAGGGTTGGCTGCGGCATGGACGGCACCTGGAGCAGAGAAGTGGGAGGTGCTGATGAGGCCGAGAGGGCACAAGGTGGAGAACCTCAAGACTGGAGATGGGGAACCCCTAGATCTCAGAGGGCTGGCCAGACTCACCAGTTGCAGTGAAGAGTGAGGCCGGGTGGGAGAGCTCCTGCCCAGGGGGCAGAGCCCCATAGGGTCCCGGAAGGCAGGGTAGGAGGTCATTCCGAAAGTCAAGCTTGTGGGAGTCGCCCTGTGTGGAAACAGAGGAAGGGACAGTGAGTGAGGAGCCAGGAGTGGGCTGGTTCTCACACTTCCCCCCGCCCCCCCCCAAGCCCTAGAGCGCCCCCAGGGTCAGCCGGCTGGAGTGCCTAGCCACTGGCCTCTCAGCAGTACTGAGTGCATCATCATTCACATGGTGACCGGGACAGCAGGGGCTGTCTCCGATGGGATGCTGTGGAAGGTAGACGCTCAGCACTCTGACTCCCCAGGCTCCGCTCTCGTACCTTCATTTTTTCCTGGTGTCTCAGGATCATGTAAGCCACACGCACGTGCATGGCACACCACTTCCCTGGCTTCTGCTGCCCCGAAGGATGACCCAAGGGAAAGCGAGGAGAGAACATTCACGCATCACTTGCTCCGCCCGGGCTTGGCCCTGGGCCCAGCCCTGCCACACCAGCCCTTCATTCCCCTACAGTCAGGGATGACTAAGTCCATTTTACAGTCTGGAAAGTGAGGCTCAGGGAGACACGGTCTTGCCCCAGGTCCCCCAGCCAGTTCCGCCTGAAGCCAGGTCTATGACAGCCAGCCTTTCCATCCCACGCTTTAAGAGTCTTTTTCTCAAGCAAAGCCGTCCCCTCTCGCCGCAACCCCAACATCAGCCCCAGCCGCATGCATCTTGAGGTCCTTGCCAAACTCACCCTCAAAGGTGGCCGGAAATGGTCGGGGATCTGGGATGCAAAGCAGACATTGCAAGTCTATCGCCATCAATGCGGACTTTCGTACCACACGCCCCCGCTCCTGCCTCCCCACGCTTCTACCAAGACCTCGTGCGGCTCCCCTAAGCCTTCCCCGCTGAGTCCACTTCTCCCCACCTCTGGGTGTCCTCCCACTAACACCAGCCTGTAGGGTGGCCCAGGGTAAGGGTACAGGTCAGAGGGCAGACAGGCAACAGGCTCCCCAACCCTGACACAGCGTGATGTAAGGACCCTCCAGCCAGGATCCTGTTGCATCTGCACGCCCGCCCCACCCTCAGACCTGAAGTTGCGACCTTTTTCAGGCTTGTTCCCAGAGCCACTTGTGGGCTTTGGGGGTCTCCACCTGCCTAAGTGGGTGAGACGGTACTGGCTCCCTTCAGTGCTTCTTAGGTTTCGTGTACAGTTTTCTGACCGGATGTCATTTGAAAACAGGGTTCTGTGACTTTAAAAGTTTTAAAAAGACCCCTGTAAGTGCCACTGGCTTCTTTCTGGGGGCTTGTAATCCTGGTTTACAGAAACCTCCTCTCTGGTTAGACACTCTTCAACAAGGATTTCAGGGGCAGGACAGTTCACTCTCCTCAAGTCTTCTCTGCTCCCCCTTAGCACACCGTGCAGCTGCCCCACCTGTGTTGGCACCCCTCACCTGTGTCCCCTTCTGCGGGAGCCCGCTGGGCACCGGCCCCAGTCTTGGTGGTAGCTCGGGGTTTGTGTTCTGTGAAAGGGGGTGATGGGACTGTCAAGAGAGCTGGTCAGGGCACCCAGATGGAGGAGGGCGGGGACCATGGAGAAATGTGGGCCCAGAGGGGAAGGAGGGCAGGATGGTCTTGGTTGTGGGGAATGGGAAGGTCTGGAGGGTGACTTGGGGGTTCACCTTGGGCTGGAAGGCCCCCTGCAGTGAGCCAAAGGACACAGCTGGCGGGAGGCCCGGAGGCAGGCCAGGTACCGCGGGAGGAAAGGCTGTGTAGGGCTGTGGAGAGAAGGGGGACGGTCCAAGCTGGGGGTAGAGTATAGCCCAGTGGTCTGCCTGTCAGTCTTCTGGCCGCCACCCCTCAACCCACTCTCCCAGGCCCCCGTTTTTGTGCTGCATGCTGTTCCCCCACGCCCCTCCCCACCCCCAGACACTCACATTATGCCGGAAAAGACCTTCCATCTTGCCTGGGTATTTCTCAAACTAAAGGAGGGAAGAATAAGGTACCAGGCCAAGAGTCAGGGCCTTCTCCTTCCCTCCCTCGCCCCGGCGCCCACCAACCAGGCCTCCAAGCCTAGAGCCTCTCCACCAACTCAATGAGGAGCTCACCATGTGGGGGCCGTGGGGTGGCAGCAGGCCCGGAGGGTAAGGGGTGAAGTGCTGGTGGGTGTGCTGGTGGGTGTGCTGGTGCTGGTGGTTGTGCTGGTGGAACTGGAAGGCCAGGGGGCGGGTTGAGCCCCCGGCCCCCACCACCTCAGGGCCACCCTGGGCATTCAGGTAGCGCGAGTTCAGGTCCTGGCCGATCAGGTCCTGCTCTGTGGGCAGGGAAGGAAAGGTTTCAGGCCTATGGACACCAAGGCCACTGGCCTTCCCTTCTGGCCTTGCACCGCTCCCTCCATGAGCCCTGCTGCCTGCTATGCCCCAGGTCATGGCCCCCCAACCCCCGGCCAGGACCCCAAACTCACCAGACAGGGCGTTAGTCGCTGAGGCCCCAGGGTGCCCTGGCACCTGCAGCAGGGGTGGGGGTGGGGGCAGGGTGGGGCCAGGGGAGAACAAGGACGGGTGGTGGGGAGGTGGTGGGGGGCGCAGTCCAGGTGGGGGGAAGCTGTGACTGGATAAAGGCAGGGGCAGTGAGGGCGTCGGGGGCCGGTGGGTGAGCTGCGCGGACGAGGAGGAGGCAGATGAGGAGGAAGAGGACGAAGAGGATGATGAGGGGGGAGGCTGAGCCACGGGAGGGGCCGGGGCCTTGGGGGGCGGCCGTGAAGAGCTGGGGAGAGAAGTGGGGAGATGAGTGAGGGGGCTGAGAGGTGCCAGCTCTGACGGGAAGGGGTCAGAAGCCTGGACGAGACCCTGACCCTGGTTCTCCAGCATGGGAGTCGATGGAACCCGACCCCCAGCACTCCCACCCGCACCCAGGGAACCAGGCCTCTGACTGAGGTGACCCCTCTAACACCAGCCCCGCTCCCTTCCCAGGCCTCTTCACAAAGCTGCTCTGGACATTTCCACCACGTGACCTACCCTATTCTGACTCAACCGCATGAGACACCTCATTCATTTTGACACTTCATTACAATAGGCCACCTGGGGTCTCTCTCCACCCCCGCCCCCCCTCCTGTAAGACAGTAGAAGAAACACCACCACCAAGCTGTCCTGGCCTGGGAGTCAGGACGCTGGAATTCTAGGCCCACCTTGCCATCGGCAAGCTGGTCAATGAAAGCAAGTCAATGACCCTCTCTGAGCCTCAGTTTTCCCAAAGATATTAACAAGCATAAGAATGCCAGTAACCATATGAACAAGCCCCCTCCACCCCCAACCCCCGCACCCAAACCCCAAACAAACCAAACTCACTGCCATCGAGTCGATACTGGCTCAGAGTGCCCCAACAGGACAGGGTAGCACTGGCCCTGCGGGTTTCTGAGGAGCAGACAGCATGCACAGAATCAGCAACCCTTACCCCTCAGTGAGCATTTACTGTGAGCAAATGCTGCCACCTACTTCATCTGCCCCCACCAGATCGCCAGCAGTTTCTACCACCTTCCCCATCGCGGCCAAATCTGGGCAAGTAACCTGGACAGGTTACTGTTTCCTTAAGCTCATTTTGCTTTTCAAAGTCTTTTTGCTTTAGCTGCACCCTAAGAAATGCCATGGACCACCACGGGGGTAAAAGCCCCCTGGCGCTTTTCTAAAGCGCATGAGAGCCGGCACTCAAAACAGACACTTACTGCCACCAGCCTGAGTCGGGCTTACAGCGACAGGGTGGAACTGCCCCTGTGGGCTTCCTGGACTCTAGTGAGAAAGCCGTTCTCCCACGGAGCAGCTGGGGTGTCCAGAGGCTGACCTTGTAGTTAGCAGCCCAGCCTGGACCTCACTATGCCGCAGGACTCCTGACGCTAACACAGAGCTACTGGGGAAGAACGGGAGTCTGCGTGTGAAGAGTTGAATCACCCCAAATACCCTGTGGGAAGGGCAGACACTTTGTGGGAAACTACCTCAGCTCACAGTTGATTCTCACCATGGCTCCAGGGTAGAGGTGCTATCACCACCCCATTTTATGGAAAGGGGAAATTGAGGCTCAGAGGGAGTCAGTGACTCGGCAAAAGCCACACAGCCAAATACACAGCAGAGTGAGAATTTGAATACAGGTCTGATGGACGCCAGAGCCAGCACACCTAAGCATCGTGCCACCCGTCCCCAGCAGGTGTGCCTTGAAGAAAGGTCCCACCAGCAAAATACATTGGGCTCCCCCACATTGGGCCCAGCCCTGCTTCCATCTCTGGGCCTGCGTCTCACCCCCAGAGTGCCTCTGCCACTTTCTGGCCGCAGAGTCTTTCTTCAAGTCAAAGCCCTTGGGTCCCAGCCCCTGGATGCAAGGGTGGGTGGAAAGGGGCCAAGCCCTTCCAGACCAGACGAGCCCTAGCCCACTCACCTGCCAGTGCTGAGGTCCAGGCTGCTGCCATAGGGAGAAGTGCGGAGGCCGAAGGGCGAGACCCGAAGCTGCAGCTGAGGCTGGGGTGGGGGTGGCAGACTTGGGGCGGCTGGCAGGGAGGCAGGGGGTGAGGCAGGAGGCCGAGGGACTGGTGGAGGTGGTGGCTCCTTGGCGGGGAAAGGCACTAGCAGCGGGTCGGGCCCTGGGGGCTGCTCCTGGCTCCGCTCCAGGCCCGACACTTTGGGGACCACAGAGAGTTTTGCTTCACAGTTCCCATTGAAGGTGCCGTGGGGGCCTGAGGCTGCGAGGGCGAGAAGACAAACTGGTTCAGTTGAGGCCCCCTGCTCACCCACCTGCCCTCCATCGTCTCCAGCACTGGCCCTGAGAACCAACCTTTGCTGGTTGAGACAGTAAAGGAAGGGTCGAGGTCATCATCGGAGACCTGGGGAAGAAGGGTAGGGCAGGGTCAAATATGGGTCAGGCTAGGTGTCCACTCAGGAGGACGAACAGCCTCTGGAGCCTGAGGGACTGGTCGGTGGCAGTGCCAAGTCTGTGGCATTAGCTTAGCCAAAGTCCATCAAAGCCCAGGGCTCTATCCGCCCATGTGGGGGGAAAGGGCTGGAAAGCCCAGGAGCAGGCAAATTCAAGTGAGAGGGTTGGGCATCACCAACTGCTGGCCTACAGAGCAGTCTGACCTACAAGTGTCCACCAAAACTTCCACACAAAAAATAGGCGCGTAGTTGGGCAAGTCCTGGGAAAAACCCAGACGTTTCAGCTGATCTTGAGAATCGGCCCTATTCTGGCCTGACAAGAACCGGGTCGAGCTGGACAGCAGCCACCGCCTTTAGACGAACTCACAGCCTCTGGTTTCCCCACAGCCTCTAGAAGTCTACAGGACACACACATCAGAGAGTACAAACTCACTTTGCTTGCCAAGGTCCAGGTGGGCAGAGGAGCAACTACTGGGCCACGTTACAGCCCAAGCAAAGCAGCCCTGATGAACTGAAATCCGCCTTTGCTGGGCCTGCTTCTCACATGGACTACGGCGGCTTAGGGGCCTTCCTCGGAGGGCTCTGCTCAGTCCTTCTACTCTAGCAGAGCAGACTAATGGCCAGCAGGAAGGACCAGCCCAGTTCCTCATGCATTCTGGATTTCCTTGGCCAACTGCTGGGGGCTCTAAGAGCTCTGGAAAGGATGGTCCATCAAGACATGGGCTGTCCATTCTCTGGTTAACTAGCTCTAGCCTCCACAGCAAGGAATTCACTCACCCACCCAGCTCCAACTGCTTCCCAAGAACCGAATCCTGCCTCGGCCAACCCACGGACCCAGAGGGCACTCCGTTAAGCTTGGGAGCCCTCGAAACCATAGTCTGCTTGACAAACTGACAGCGCCCTCTCCACAGGCTCTGTCCCCACTCACCCTCTCGTCCAGATCGCTTTCGGCATCACACTGGGGGAAGGAAAGACAGAGGTGTCACAGGGGCAAAGAGGAGTAGAGGAGGGTGGAGAAGGGACTTTCAGTGGCGAGTGGGAGGGCAGGGGCCAGGGCAAGGTGATGGTACTTACTATGTATCCCGCTTCCAGAGAGTGCCGGGAGGAGGCCTGGGAAAGACCAGAGTCCAGAGGTGAGGGAGGCTGACTGGCTGGCTCCTCGGATAAGGTCCAAACTCCCAGGGCAAGGCACTCAAGGCCCTGGCAATCTGCTCTCAACTGCTGCTCTAGCTGCTTCTGCTCGCTGCACTCCAGAGACAATCACCATTTCCCTGTCCCCAGGTTCTCACCGCGCTGTCCTTTGGTCTCAAGCCACTTTGGCCCATTTCTCCTCTTAGCAAACGCCCCGCTCTCCTCCCAGGCCTGACTAAGATGCCCTAGGGGGCTTTCCCTAAGCACCACTCTGTCCCTAGCATCCAGGCATGACATGGCTTCCTCATGTGGGTCTCTGTACATTTCTCACAGGTCTCTGCCTTCTGGAGCCTCTCAGGTTCCACCCTGGACAGGTGTCTGTTGACTAGTGCTTTCCTGCTAGGTTGTCACCGCTCTGAGGGGCAGGCAGGGCCCGCATCTAACTCACTTGTCTCCCATGACTCAAGTACCTCAAGCCCCTTTCACTGCCCCCACCGATTAGCAGCTGGTTTCACTGAGAATGCGTAGCGGTCCAAAGTGTGGGCCCGAGTGTGGACAAGTCTTTGCTGGGTCTGTCCTGTGTCCAGGCCTCCCAGCTTGGCTCTGCCCGACCCAGGGCAAAGCCCTCAGGCACTGGAGTCCCTGTTTACACGGCGGTGGCAGCGGGGATGGAAACAGGGCCCAGGCCAGCGACACCCTACCTCATGCGTCTGACAGGATGGGAATGTGGGGCAAGCTCACCTCTTTCCTCCTCCGTTTATTGGGCCATTTTCGGGCCCGATCCCCAGGGGGCCGGCCCGGCTCCCGATCAGAGCTGTCCCCGGGCTCGCCAGTGGCCCCACTGGAGCCCCCCCTCTTCCGCTTCCCAGAATGCTTCAGCCGATGTTCCAGTCGCTCTGGGGGCTGGAGAGATGCATCCTTCTGTGGGGGAGGAGGTGGGACTGAGGTGGGTGGAGGAAAGAAAGCTCCTCATCTCTCTGGAGGTGACCAGGCTGCCGAAGTGACTGGAAGCCCGGGGAGGCTGGCGGGTCCCCGGGGACTAACTACCTCCTCCCATCCAGGGTGGGGCAGAGAGCTGGCCAGAGAAGCCGGTTGCTCTGGTTTGGGGTGCCAGCATTCCCCCCTCAACTCCACCCACTCTGGGCACTAACACTCTCTCACTGTCCCTCTGACGCCCCCCCCCAAGCCCCCACTCCCATCAGGCCCCACCTGCAAGGCCTCCAAGCTGGAGAAGCTAGCGATAGCGAAGCCATCGATCAAGTCCTCCTCCTCCTCCTCTTCCTCCTCTTCGGGCTCTTCCTCGGCCTCCCCGTCGTCTGGGCCCCCCTCCTCCTCCTCTTCCTCCCCGCGGCTACCCGACCCGGCAGGCCGCTTCCGAGCTCGGGGTCGCGGGGGCCGGGGCCGGGGCCGGGGCCGCCGCCGTCTCGGGCCCCCGGGCCGCTCTCCAGACGAAGCTGACGACCAGGGCCTGGCAGGCGGCGGCGGCGACGACGAGGACGAAGAGCCGCGCGGGGCGGCCAACAGGGCCCGGGGCGCGTCGCCGCCCGGACCTCGGCGGCGCCGCTGTTCCCGGTCTCGGTCTCGCCGCGAGCAGCGCCGCCGCCGCCGCTCCCCCTCGGCGGCCCAGCCGGGGCCCGGAGCTGCGGCCGCTGCCGTCTCCATGACGACCGCCCTCAGCGCCGCATCCGGAGGCAGCGGGGCCCGGAGCGGCCTGTCCGTAGGCCCGGGGTCGCAGACCCGGCGCTGGCGGCCGCACAGGGGCGAGAGGGCCACGGCTTCCCCTTCGAAAGCGGGAGCAGCTGGACCCGAGCTTCCCAAGGCCAAGGCCCGGAGAACCGGCGCCGCCCCCGGGCCGACGAGCCCGAGGGGCCCCCCCGTGGGGCCGGCGGGGCCGGGGCGGCTCGAGCGGGGCGGTCGTCCCTTTAAGGCGAGGCCTCCAGTAGTCCAGCCCCCGGCCCCTTTAAGACGACCCGACGGTGTCTAGCCGGCCTAGTGCGGTGGCCGCCCCCTGCCAGGGGTCGAGGCTAGTCTCCCCGAGGAAGAGGAAGGGCCACCCCTTTAAAAGGGGCCGAATGCTCGCCCCGAAACGCACACCTCCCCTTTAAAAGTCTCTGGTCCTCCGGCTAAAAGCCGCCCCTTTAAGGAGGCTAGGGTCCGCCTAACAGCAGGCCGCCCCTTTAAGGACTTGGGAGTTAAGTTCCCAATCGTCCACAAGAGACCACGGCCCCTTTAAACTGAGTTTAAAGGATTTTTTTTTTGGCCGGGGGTGGAGGGGGAGGAGGTTAGAACCCCCAGTCACCCCAGTTCTCCCAACAACACTGTTCTCAATTTGTCAGCGTCTGTCCAGCGGCTTCCCCTTTAAGGCTGGCGTTGGTGTCTGCCGAGTTCTGCGGACACCCCTTTAAGGAGATTTAAAGGGGCCTCCTCCGGGCCCAGCTTCTCCAGCCTCCGCCTTCGGTCGCCATGAAAGGCGCGGGTGGGGTGGGGGGGAGAGCGGGGGGGCGGAGCCGCGGGGCCAGCCCTCCAAAGCCCCGGATATGAGGCAACGGTGACGGCTGAAGCTTCACCGTCTGCCGACATAAAAGTCTTTTCCTTTCTTCCGTCTCAGTCTGACTTGGGTGTTACGAGGTCCGGGACGGCCATTAGGCAGCGGGGGAGCTCCAGCACACCCTCCTGTTGTCTCCCCGGGAGTGTCGGGCCTCTTCTCCACCAGGACTTTCCTGCCCCTCCTCCCTCTTCCTTCTCAGCCTACGCCTCCTTCCTCTCTCGGCCTCCGCCCACTCTGCCCCGCCTTCTCTCTGCTCCACTGGCCACAGCCTTGGGCGCTGATAGGTCGACGAATTTACGTCAAAACGGAGGGCTGAGTCTAAATCGGGGAAGTGGGCAATCTATAACCACCCTCAAAGCTCCGATTGGGTGTACTCCAGATTAGCTCCGCCCTTCACATGTTGTGACTCAACTGGTTAGAAGTAGGTGCTGCGGGAGGTTCCTCCCGAGGACCCGCCTCTTCCTGCTCGCCGCTGATTGGCCAGCCTCCGGCCGACGTCGGGCGGGAGGAGTTGGGGCATCGTGCGCGAGCATTTAGGGGCGGTTGGCCGCTTGGGGGCGCGGACGCGGAAGGTTCCGTCCGTCGGCTAGTGACGTCATCTCTTCCTTTCCACCGATCGGTTTGTTTTTTTTTACCCACTGGTCGCCTGGCGTTTCGCGCACGCGCGTGGCGATCACCTCGCTGGGTGGCAACTCCGCGGGATCGCGCGGCCGCGTGCTCTGGGAGAGCCAGATGCGCTGGAAGCAAGCCGCGGGCCCTAGTTGGAGGGCATCTGGTTTGGGGTCTCCGCGCTTGGGTGCCAGGCACTTTGTAGTGTGTTAACTCATTTGGGGAAAAAATTCTTTAAGTGACTACTTAACAGAAATGAGTCTCATCTCCATTTTACAGAGGAGGAAAATGATGGGTTTCCTAGCAAGACTTTGAACTCAAGACGCCAGCCTCTGAGTGACTGCTTGTAGCCACTGTATCCTGCCCCTAAGCTACCAACGAAGCCTAGTCCTGGCCTTGTGTTTTATATGAATGATGCACTGGTGCTCACCTGTCATCCATCAAGTGACCATTGGGGCCCTCCACACGGCTATGCTCACGTAGCCTGCCGGGTCTGTGTCGGGGGTATTCATTTGATCAAAGCCTTGCTCAGCACCGGGAGAGAGATGGGGCTTTCTACTCCTGTTACAGTCTGGGAAACGCACGGGGGCAGTTTAACCCTGTCCTATAGGGTCGCTGAGTTAGCATCAATTTGCTGGCAGTGAGTTTGTTTGGGGGCGACTTTGGGCTTGCTAGTCTCTTCCATGTATGAAAATTGGGAGAGCCTGCCCCTGCCCAGGGTCCCTAAGGGTCACAGGACCGTCTGGAGCAGATTCTGAAGTACACTTCCAGGCAGGAGAATTCATTCACCCATGGAGACAGAATGTCTGAGGATCATTTCCCCACCTCCTCCCTGCTGCACCCAGCTCGGATAACCGTGGGCTGGCACAGTCCCCCGGGGGTTTCCCAATCCAATCCTTTGGGTGCCAAAGTGGAAAACTGCAGCCATTCCTGTCAATCACTCTGAAGCTCAGTCCGGGAAACATAAAAGACTCAAACATAGCGAAAACTTTACTAGAAATATAAAGAAAAACAATCGTGACACCCTCAGCTGGCTTCCCCCACGCCTGGACGGATGGACAGATGGACAAACATGGAGTTCCTAGGTCCAGTGGGGCGGGTCCCCATCCATGGGCTCCTCCTCTTCTTCTTTCAGGAGCAAGGCATCCAGCTCCTCCAGCCGCTGCTGCAGCAGAGGTCCCACATCTTGGCTAGGGGCTGGGCTGGGAGAAAGGGTCCTGCCAGCCCCAGCGCGGGCCCCTCGGTAGGGCCGCCGGGAGCGAGGAAGGCTGCTGTCCCGAAACACTACAGCCCTGCGCAGCTTCCTAGAGCTGGTGAAGATCAGAGTTCCGTTGCGCTCCCGGGGTTCCTCAAAGATGGTTTCAAAGGTCCTGGGCCAGGCAGGGAACGGTTCCGGTCACCATCCGGGCTTGCTCCCTGGCTCCAGCCTTCCCTCTACCACCCCTGAAGCCCTCCACAGTTTCTCACCTCCTGGTGGTGGGAGACTGGTAATTTTTGTTGGTGTAAATTTCTTCCAAACTGAATTCCGTCTTGTTCAACCTGGGGGCAAAGGGCAGCGGTCACCCAAAAGCCTGGGGCTATAGCTGGGTTCTGCAGCTGGCACATGCGCCCAGAGTGGCCTTCTGATGTTCCCTCACGGTTCAGTTTCTTAGGCAAGTCAGAACCAGACAGATCATTGTTCCATTCTCAACCCCTCCAGGCTGGACTGTGATCCCCACGAGCGTCACTCTGCAGGGATCCAATGCCACACGCGTTTGGCCCAGGCATCAACAAGGGCGAAGCGCCTCTCACCTGACTGGTCGAGGCAGCCCCATGGGTGTCAGGTTAGGGGGCGGCCGGGCTGGCGTCCTGCGTATTCTGAATCGAGACACCTTCCCCATGGTCTGCAGACAAGGGGCAGAGGGTGAGCGCGTGGCATGAGCTCAGGCCTCTACCTGGCACATCCCCCTCACCTGTACACCTACCTTAGTCTCAGGGTCTGAATGAGCCTGGTCCTTTGGGGCCCTTGGCTCCTTCCTTTGAGGTGAGCCCAACCTGCCAAGAAGGTCAAGGCTCAGGGACAGGCCACATTCATAGCTGAAGCCGTCTCCTACCCTGGAGGATGACGGCAGCGGGCTGGGCTGAGGCCGAAGCCCTGGCCAGAGTTGGAAGGAAGGTTAACTGAGGGCATCACCTGGCATCTGCTGGCTCCGAGAAGGAAGATGCGGACCCGGTGGATGAGCAAGATGCAGTGAGGGGTGGGGAGGCGCCCACCCCTCCAAGAGGAAACACTTCTTTCCGAAGACAGGGCCGAGGAGGCGGTGGCAGTGCAGCTTGGGCCATCTCGCCACCGCCCACAGTATGCCGTCGGGGCCGCGGTCGACTGAGATGGGGTGTAACGGGGAGCCAGGGGCAGGAACCTGGGGCTGGGGGCCCTAGATCAGGGCAGGAGTGGCTTCGGCCCAGAGAGGACTTAGGGAGCAGTGCTGGGGGACTGTGGTCCTGGGCCCGCCACTGGTGAATAGGGGGCCGTGGACTGACGCAGGTAGTGCTGTCAGGTGCCCCAGACTGCTCAGCTTCTGAGATGGCAATCTTCAATTCCAGCTTCATGGGAGGTGCTGGGGGTGGGGGCCGAGGGACTTTGTTGGGTGTCAGGAAGATGTCGGCAAAGCTCTCCAGCTTGGAGCGGACGGAACGGAAGAGCGGCGCTAAGCTCCAAGGGCTGAGGCGAGGACGTAAGAGAGTGGACATTGGTGGGGCCGAGGTGGACTCCAGGTCAGGATCTGGGACTGAGGACTCCAGGTCAGAATCTGAGACTGAGGACTCCAGGTCAGAATCTGAGACTGAGGACTCCAGGTCAGGATCTGGGACTGAGGACGGGAGTGAAGTCACCACAGGTCAGGCCTCAGAGACCTAAGATCTAAACCACCCCTCAGGAGGTCAGCACCTCCCCCTACACTGACCTTTACACTGACTTCCATGGAGGAATAAGGACCACTTCTCCCCACCCCCCACCAAAAACCCAAACCGAAGACCTTCTTAAAGGAGCTGATCCTCAGGCTGCTGAAATCTGGAATGCAGTTACACCCTAGGCTCGGCCGTGGCTAACAGCCGTGGAGTCAGCTCCTGTCTCAGAGCAATGCTGTGTGCAATGGAACACGCTGCCGCTCTGTGCTGCTCCGTCATCCATGGAGTCACCACGTGCTCATACTCAGAAGTAGATAACCAGGCTTTTCTTTCTAGTCCGTCTCAGTCTGGAGGCTCCCCTGAAACCCGTTCTGCCTCACAGCAAAACACACACACACACATACAATGAAAATACATGTCCTGGCTGAGAGCAGAACTGGGTCTCTCAAATGGAACCACCAACGTAGGGAATGTCCAGATACACCTGAAAACATTCTCCTCACTCTGAACGCCTCTAGACCCTACTCTCGAGTCTGCACCTGACACTTCCGAAGGCTCCCAGGATTTCCCAGGTGGCCAGTTCATCCCTTGACGGAGGTCCTTACCGGCTGGGGGGCTCTCTGAACGACTAACAGGCAGGACGGATGGCTGGAAGGAGGGCTCCAGGTCCTTGGGCAAAGGGGTTGGCTGGGGAGCCATTGGCACGGGCTCATCCCTAGAATGAAGAAGCCAGGTAATGGCTCATCTGAACCAGAACTGGCCCCTACACTTTCTGAAAGTGACCCCAGGACAAACTGGCTCCCAGTCCACCTGGATGCTCTGGTGCATCCCTTCCCTGGCCTCCTTACCTTTGGGCCGGGGTGAAGTTGGAGGTCTCAGGATCAAAACCCTGGGTGTAAACAGAGGATGTAGGTGGAGAGGCAGGAAAGCGCCCTCTGGCCCGCCCTGTTTGCCTCTTCTGCTCCTGGAACCCCAATTCTGTCTCCATATGCCTGCCTGGGTTCACACCAAAGACTTTCACCTAAGTCGGGGTTGAGAGTCTCCCGCCAAAAATGCTGGCCTTTTGCCCTGAGTACAACCCAGCTCAGCCTCAAGCTTCCTAACCCTCTCTTCTTCCCAGGAATGCCTGTCCTCAGAGGGACCCCTGACTGTCTTACCTGAAGCTCTGGTACCTCAGCTGGGGGTCTGGAGCCAGCAATGTCCTCCAGCATCACCACCAGGGTGGGCTGGGGCCCCCTGTTGGCCTTTGGTGGAGAGCCAGCCTCTGGGCCAGGCCTCAGTCGCCGCCTCAGGCTTGAAGTAGGCCGGTGGCTGCGGGTTAAGGGCTCTCGGCACAAGTGCAGAGGGTTGGGAGATCTAAAGGAAGAGCAGGAAGGTCAGAGAGGCCCCTGGGGTCCCCAGCTTACCCCCCAACCTGCTATACTCACCTGGCCGGTGAGGCCCACACAGGCTGTGCAGCGGGCGAGGCAGGCGGTGTCTGCCTGGGGACGGAGGCCCAATGGTTGCTGTGGGGCCGTGGGGTGATGGCTTCCCTTTGGGGCACCAGAGGGACCTGTAGGAAAGGCACAGTGATGGAATAAGGTTGACTTGGGCAGGGTCCCCCTGTGCCCCAAAGGCGACAGTCTCACTTTATCATTTCCAAGGGGAAAAAAAAAAAAAAACCCCAACTTGGTGTACGGAGTGACTTGACCCATAATCTTTGGCAGGCTGTTTGAAGTACTGAAAAGTGACCTTGTGGGGTGGGTCATCGGCATGCTTTGTGCCCCAGCTGTCCTCATCTGTGACCTAAAGCCTCTCAGAGCTCAGAGGTTGCCTCGACTCAAAAGAGCCTTCTGGGCAGGGCTCTGGTCCAACAGAGTTGGTGGTGGGCACCAGCTACTGAAAGTCCTGCCCCAGACGCAGGTGCAGAAAGTGGGAGCCAAATGGAACTCTAGCGTTCTGGAGGATGCCTGGGTGAAGGACACTGGAGGGGCGTGTTTGGACCTCTGTCTTGCTTCTGTAGGGTCTGATATGGCTTTGATAATTAAGAGTGAGAGAGAAAAAGATAATTTGTGCGTGACTACGAGTGAGAGAGAGAGAGTGAGAGAGAGAGAGTGAGAGAGAGAGAGTGAGAGAGAGAGAGAGAGAGAGACAGAGAGAGACAGAGAGAGACAGAGAGAGCGTTAGGGTGCCTCTTAGTGCAGGGGGCTCACCATGTGGGGAGCCATGACATCTTCCAGCACCACGGCCAGGACCCGTCGAGAGGCCTTTTCCAGGGGCGACGGAGCCCCCAGGGGCGAAGGAGCCCCCAGAGGCTGCAGCCTCGGCCGTTTGGCGTTCCCGGCAGCCCATACTGCTCGGGCCAGTGGCTGGCGACACAGGCGCGGTGGGCCAGACGCGCTAGAGAGCAAGAGAAGCAGAGGCCAGTTGCCCAAGCCCGTCACCGGTTCCGTGGTCTCCCTGGTACGGCCGCCGGGCTCCCCCGTCTCCCGGGATCAAGACAGGCGGGCGGGGTGCGCTCTCACCTGGAGTCCCCGGGCAAGTCCATGGGGGAAGCGGCGGCTCCGGGGGGATCCCCGAGGGATCCCAGGCTGCGGCCTGGGATGGGGGGGCAGCGGGGGAGCGGGGGGTAAGGGCCAGTCCCTCCCGCGGGGCTCCGCCCTCCATGGTCCACCCGCGGGCGCCCGGGCGCTCACAGCTAGGGCTCCGAAGGGCGCCCCGCCGCCGCCGCCTCGCACTACCCCGGGATCGCTGGCACCTGCCGCGAGGATCTGGAGGGCGGCGGGCCACTGGAGTCCCCAAGGCCGGAGCCTCCGGGGGCCTTTGTCCCTGCGGAAGATTCCGCCCTGAAATCCACTCCCTTCCCCCTCGCTCACCCCCCACCGCACCCCCGGGATCTGCTGGGATCCCCGTCTGGGGGGGCTCAGCTTCCACCAGATCTCCCTGCGATCCCCCTCCACGCTGAACGGGCTGTCCAGACCTCCGAGGCGACCTTTCCACCCACGACGCCACCCCCCCGCATCCCGCTCCCCTCGGCCCCCAGACGCGATCCCCGTGGAAAGAATCCTACAGCGCGGCTCCTCCAATCAGACGCCGCGCGAGGATCCTCCTCCCCCTGGGAGCGCCGACTCCGGGAAGCGCCCCTCGGACAAGGGCGGCCCCGGCTGGAACATCGCCGCTCTGGGTCTGGATCCCGGGAGATCCACTGTCACGCAGATAGCCCTCCACTCCACTCCGGGAGGTCCCGCCCAGAGAAACACCCCCGACGCCCCTGGGTGCCCGCCCAGCGCCCCCCCCCCCGGAACAGATGGGTGAATGTTACTGCCCCCCTCGCTCCGCGCCCTCCCCCAGCGCCGCTCACCGCCGCGCCGGCGGATCCCGGGTCCTGGCCGGCCGCCCCTCCGGCGCCTTTAAAACCAGCCTCCCCGAACGCTGCCCAACCGTCCAGGGCCTTCTTCGGGGCGCCGCCCGGCGCCGCCCAATCGCCGGCGCCCGTCTTCCGGAGTGGGGCCGCGCGCGGTGAGGCCGCCGCCGGCGCCCCGTTCCTGGGGGCGAGCGCCCGCCGGGCAGAGCCGCCGTCCGAGTGGGGGGCGGGCCGAGTGGTCCTCGGGGCGCCGCGGGGGGCGGGCCGGCCTCGTCTTTGGAGGGCCGGTCCGCGGCCGAGGGCTGGAACAGGCTCTCCAGGTGGGCAGCGAACCCCGGCGACGCCGCCGGGCCGCCATGTTTCTTAAGGGCACTTCCGGTGGGGTGCTTTCCCCCCCCCCACTTTAGGCCAATTAACGTGAACCGAATGCTAAGGACACGTGAAGTTTCCTAGAGAGGCTGCCCGAGGCCGTCCTATTCGCCAGCTGGCCTTGCTGGACTCCAAACGGGGTTCTCCTAACACAGGGTCTGAATTTAGGGAGGGGAAGCGGGGCTGGGGACTGAGGTGTGTGCAGTTGGGGGGGGCAGTGCTCACGGGAAGTGCTCGAAGGGCTGGGGGTGGGGGGAGGGCTGTGGTTAGGGAGGAGGCTCAGGGAGTAAACTTGACTTCACCCCAGTGGTTGGCACTTCTCAAAGAAGTGGGGGCGCCCGCGCCCCGTTCAGAGAGTTATGCAGGAGACCAGAAATCCCCTCTGTGTGACTCTGAGGTTCTGCCCTCCTTTAAATTCCAGGCTTATAGGGGTGTTGGGCTAGCCCTAATGACATGACGGATGCAGCTAGAACTGAGAGGTGGGGTTAGGAGTAGGGGCTCAGATCTTTCCTGTTGCTTAAGAGAGACAGTGGGTTGAATCTGGGAACCCTTCCGAGGAGGAGCTGGGCGTGGGGGGAGGCAGTGAACTTCTTGTGCTGCAAAAGCACTCACCCTTGAACCAAAGATCCTATCTCCACTAGTTATTTCCCAGGTTCCCTGAACCAAACTAGGCATTATATTCTGGCTAGAACAAGTGAAGCCCAAGCTTGGAATCCTGGGTCCAAACTAAGGCCCAGTGGAAGTGTGCTGAAGCATCAACCTGGCCCGGCATCATTCTCTCAGGGACTTGAGTGATGAAGCCAGAGAACCAGACATGGTGAACTGGAAAGAGCAAAATTAACAAGCGCTGCTGTGGACAAGGGACACTCACCAGTTCCGTCCTCGGCACTCAGCTGTTTTTGTAACAGGAGGGCCTGATGCTTCTTCTGGAAATCGGGAGGAGACTTGAGGTGGGAGCAGGCAGCAGCTCTGGGGCTCCAGCTGTTCCCTCTCTCCCCTGATGATGTGCCTTAGAAGGTGGGGTCCTACATCCAGCTGTGAGTGTTTGGAGGTGGTGAGTTGAGAGTCCTGCACCAGGCCCTCCTTACACTCTTGCAGAAGTTTATAAGCTTTCCAGGATCCAGGGAAGGAAGAGACTTCAGGGCTGCGGAGGTCTGTTCTGAATTCTCCAGGTCTTTAGAAAAAGTTCGCGCTGAAGGTAAATCGAGTAGCTTAAAGAAAGAAACTGATCGGGAGGACCCAGTTCCCAGACCCTAACGAGAAATGTCGTTCATCAAATTGAACTCTAAGGCAAGCTCAGGTGAGCACACTCTCACCTCTGCTCTTTTGCTGGCTACTATTGTACCTTTGTCTTCCTTACCGACCACCTGTGCAAACACTCCAGGTTATGGTCATTGACTGATGATCAGTGGGCCCGCCCACCTGTTCAGGGTGCATCGCTGTATCATTTTCCAGAACCTCTGGGCCCCTCTAGAGTGACTCTAGGTTTCTCTCCCACCTGTTTAATTATGCTTAGCCTCAGTGATCTCTTCTATAAAATGGGAACAATAAGCCCAGTCCTGACTATCTCAAAGTGGACATTTAAGAGCAAGCAAAAAGGCACATGTGAGTGCGCTTGATAAGTAATTTAAGTGTAAAGGCTGCAGGTAAAAAAGATAACAGCAGCTTTGGCCCTTTTTTGGTCCTGAAGCCCTCTGCTCTGCTTCGCACCCCTCTCCGTAGAAGCCCCTTGCCTGAGCTTCACATAAGCCCGGTGAATTGGGTTGGGATGCGGCGGCCGGGTGTTGAAATGTTTGGAACAGCCATTGGCAATCTTTTGCCAAGAACCATCCTCTCTAAGAAAGGACGTTTGGGGGTTGGGTTGTACATCAAGTCAAGAAAAGGTGAGCACCTTCGTGTGACGATCCCATGGAAGTTGATATGGTGCCTGTGATGGACCAAAGGATGCTCCCCCAAGAAAATGTGTCAACTTGGCTGGGCCAGGATTCTCGGGAGTGGTTCTGCAATGATAATCAAATCAGTTGTAAGGGGCTTAGCAGGGGGTGTGATACCTTTAATCAGGGCATAGCCCTGGTCACCTGTATGGGGAATTCTCTGAGGGTGTGGAGAGGAGCAAGCAGAGTAGGGACCTACCACCATCAAGAAAGAGCTTGGAGTTTGTGTCACCCCGTTGACAGCCTTGTCTACAAGAATGCCACAGGCTCTGACGCTTTCCTCAACTGCAGCGCCCTCCCCATGAAGCAGTGGGTACAACCAGGTTTCAGCACAGTCCTGCCCCATTTACCTACCCTGGCTAGGGACTTCCATGACCATCATCCTTCCACTCTGGTCAGCGAACATTCTTACTTGAGAAAGTTGGTCCTGCTCACGGTCTAACTTCTGTGCAGAAATGTATAGATCCATCGTTGGTATTTTGGGAGTTTGGGGAGGCCAGAGATGATGAGTCATGCCACGTTTAGAGGAGCTGGGGCAGGACTTGTGATGAGGATGTTGGGAAGGGGCATTCTTGCAGAGCTACAAGGAGGGTGAAGAAAGCTGTCTGCTGATACCTGCAACAAAGTGTGTCCTTGCGCTGGTAATTGATTTATTACCTCTTAGCTCCAAATGGATCCTTTTTGCCAGATGTGATAGTTAGGTTTATTGTGCCAACTAGGCTAATGGGAGCATGTGAGCAGAGTTTGATCAGGCCTCAGCTTGGTTGGACGGGCACCGAAATAAATTAAGACAGCCGACGTCTCATATCTCTCTTGTTCTCTGGTGATTGGACCAGCGTACTGTTTTTAGCTAGTTCTCTGCCTCAACCTGTGTGCTACACTACCTCCGGGCCAAGCCAACCCATGGATTTTGTTGCTAGAGCTTGAGGCTTCTTCGAAATCTGCGTCACTGTGCTGCTGGGTGCTTACATTACTTGCGCTTGAGGCTGGTGGATCCTTGAGCTCGAGATCCCATTAGGGCCTGATTCCCTAAGCTCCTGTGCTACTGACTATTGCTGACCCACCCTGCTGTCTGCTGCTTCCGGACAGACTCTGCCTGCCTTGCCTGAGGGAACGCGCAGCTGTCTGCTTCCTTGACCTTGGACCTGGCAGCCCACGTGAATTGATGGACTTCTAGTATATTAACTGTTCCATGAAAATGAGTTGGACTGAGCCCTCTGTACTGCTGTGTGGATTAATTAGCTGCTATTTTCCTTCTCTCTGTATATATGTGTGTGTGTGTGTGTATATATATATATATATATATATATATATATATATAATCATAAGTATCCTGGCTTTGTTTCTCTAGAGAAACCTGCCTAACACAACAGACCTATGAAACTTATCTGGGCCCTTGAAATATTTTTTCTTTGCTAGCTGTGAACCATCTTAAATTGTGTCAATGGATGGCTGGGGAGACACTGCAGTAAGAATTTTGCCTCCTGGTTCCACTGTGCTCTCGTGTAGTGCAGGAGAGTGCTCCCAGCTGCCAGCTTCTGCGGCTCAGCAGTACCCAGCATCCGGAGTGCAGTGGACAGAAGAACCCAAAAACCAACGGCTTCCCGTGGCGTTCCTCTCAGGAGATTGTGTAGTGGTGTGCCCCAAGAGAGAGGTCTTTCCAGAAACAGTTGTTTATGGGGTTCCTTGGATGGAGGATGGATTTTTCTAGTAAATTCCTCCAGAACGGTACCTCAGCGAGTTCTGTGCCTTCCCCCCAAAGTTCTGACTCTCAGCCCTAGAGGGGGTGAAAGCCTTTCCTTGAATGTTCTAGCTCAGCTCAGAGAAAGGGGTCGCTTTGTCTATTCTTTCTATCTTCCTTAGCATTCTCCCGACTCTTGGCGATCTCAGTCCTCTGCTGTAGCGAGCGAGTCTTTGCATCACACTTTCCTGTTTCAGATTAACGTGTTGGTTCTCTGTAAGTCAGTGTGAACATGACTACTGCATCTAGGACCTAACCCACTGTCACCAAGTTGATTTCGACTCTTTGGGACCTCATGTGCCGTTACTGAGACTGTAAATCCGAATGAGAACAGCCAAGCCTCGTCTTTCTCTTCAAGACTGACTGGCGAGTTTGAGCCGCTGACCTCGCCATGAGCAACCCCAATGCTTACTCCAGCGCACCACCAGGGCCCCTTGCATATAGTTTATAGGAATACAGAATGACATTATGCGATTACTGATTTTTTTTAAAACCAGAAAATGAATCCATAGGGTGCTGGTGAGGATAGCTGTCTCACCTACATGTAGAAACTTAAGCTAGGTAGCTGCCATGTTGCCTAAGGGTAATCCTTGGCAAACTGGAGAGGCCAGCTTTGGAAAATATTCCGCAAACAAGCCCAGAGGGAAGTATCCAGATAGGACTGCGTGTGACTCAAAAGTGGGATTGGGGCAGGATGATCTGAGATCCTCTGGTTTCACAAGGGAACAAGAGAATCGAGCTTCACATCACCCTAAGGCCAGTTCCTGTGAGGTGGAGGTCAGATGTGCCCCCCCCCCAACCTTCTTTAATCACTTCTCACACCAAAGACCCCTCTCACAGCTCTCTCCTTCTTTGCTGGGTTCAATAAATCATTGACATGGCCACACAGAACTCGCAGATAATATGATGATGGAGTTTTTAGGGAAGTTGACAGGTTACGATGCAGGGTCAGAAATACTCAGGATACACTTCTTCGGTCAGGGCAGTCTCTTCTTAGGCCAGCAGGCAGGCTGCTCTCTGAACCGTGGCTTCTTCAGCCCCACACCTCCTGGACCTCTGCCTTGTTTGGTCTATGTTGTGAAACTCTTGGGGCTCTGAGAAAAAAATGCCTCTTCCCAAGTTAAGCCTTCAACCTGAAGATGCTCAGCTCTAGCTCTGTGCGCCCGCAAACCCAGCGAGGCACCTGCTCTATGCAAGGCTGCTGCCAGCAGGCCCTTGGCTGTCCTGCTCCCTGGGCTGGGATCCCTCTGCTCTCTCTTATGCTCTGGGATCTGCTGCCGCTGTTTGTCTTCTGCTGCCGGTGCCTTCTTTCTCTGCGCCCTGGATCAAGGAGTTGGGTTCACAAGGACCTTCAGGTCCAAAGGCTGTGTTCTTCTCCTGGCTCTTCATTCCTGATGGCAGTGAGGCCTTTCTGCTCCCGAAACGGCTCACACTTGACACTTAGTGGGATGCCAGGGTGGGAGAGGAAGGAGGGGAGGGGAGATCGCTCTCTGATGGATAGACGCATATTCACTTGGGTGAAAGGGAAGGGAAAAGTAAATTAAAATAACACAATATACAGGTATTAAAAAAAAGCGGGAGGGCTGCATAGACCACCACGGATTAGCATCTCTGCCAAGGAGCGTACACCAGCTTGCACAGTAGAATGGACACAAGTTGGGTGACCGATACATTTTCAGTAAGGAGCTGCAGAGGCTACTTATTTTAAAACAAAAACTAGCAGGAGGGAAACTCTAAACAATAGCTGAAACAGGGGTGCAGGGAGACAGCGGTAGGTGTAAGGAAAACAACAATAATTTCTAATTTACCCAAGGGGTCACGAAGGTGGGAGGGAGAAGGGAAAAACGAGGAACTGATACCCAGGGCTCAAAGAGAAAGCAAACGTTTAGAAAATGATGGCAACACGTGTACAAATACACTTGATACAGTGGATGTATGGGATATTACAAGAGCTGTCAGAGCTCCCAAGAACATGATTAAACAAACCCCAAATGAAACAAACAAACCTGACCAAGCCCCATATTAAAGTTCTACACACTATTTGCATGGTCCTATCCCACATGGAAGAAGCCCTGAGAGTGAGGTGGATTAGGGGTTGCACTGCTAACCGCAAGGTCAGCTGTTCGAACCCACCAGCCGCTCCACAGGAGAAAGCCGCTTGCTGCGCCCGTATTGAGTTATAGCTCTGGAAAACCAACACCCTATCTTTATGTGTGTGCCCTATCCTTATGTGGGTGCCCTGCACCCTATTTTCATTGTCAGCAGCCTATCCGGTCCCCTTGGCAGGTCACCCATACCTCACTTTCGCCTAGTTCTACTCATTCAGTGGAAGTTACAAAGACTGGCAATTCACAGCCCCACCTGGTGATACAGGTGGGAGTGGGGGTTGGGGCAGAAAGCCCGGGGTGGCCAGGGCTGGAGTGCTGATGCTAGGTTAGGGACATGGCCCCACACAAATAGATTCCCATCGCTTCAGCCTTTCCTTCAGGGCAAGAGGGAGGCCTAGACAGGAGTTGATTGAGAAGGTCTGGCATACGGACTGAGTCTTAAGCCTGAACTTTTTTTAAAAATTTGAACTTTTAAAAATTATGGCGGCTGGTCCGAAGGTAGTGAGATCTCACAATTGCCTACAGTCAATTACTGATTGACCTATTTGTCTAACATCCTCCCCCCCCTACTGCACTTGACTAGTCTAAAAAATAAATTAAAAAATAAAATGAAAAAGTAAAAATTGTGGCAAAAATATGCACAAGAAAACATGCTTCAATTCAACAACGCACATACGTCCCTGCCATTGCCTGTCCCCTTCGTGTTGTGTAGCCCTTAAGGATCCTCTTTGTCAATGGATTCCACAGAACCCAGGTCAGTGCCCCCTAAGGCCTAGTCCCCTGGTAGCCAGTGGTCACATTGGGTTTCTTTACTTCTTGATGGAGCGCTCCCATATCAGACACTCATATAGTAAAATTGCTTTTTAAAAAGATCATTTTACTGGGGGCTCGTACAGCTATTACCACAATCCTTGCATCCATCCATTGTGTCAAGCACATTTGCACATTTGTTGCCATCATCGTTCTCAAACATTTTCTTTCTACTTGAGCCCTTGGAATCAGCTCATTTCCGCCCCCGCCTCCAGTCCCTCCCTCATGAACCCTTGATAATTTATCTTTTTTTTTCTTCATGTTTTACACCAACCACTGTCTCCCTTCATTTACTCTTCTGTTGTTCATCCTCCTGGGGAGGGGGTTATATATAGATCATGTGATCAGTTCCCCTTTCTCACCCCCCCATTGTCCCCTTACCCTCCTGGTATCGCTGCTCTCATTATTGGTCCTGAGGGGTTTATCTGTCCTGGATTCCCTGTGTTTCCAGCTCTTACTTGTTCCAGTGTACATGCTCTGGTCTAGCTGGATTTGTAAGGTAGAACTGGGATCATGATAGTGGGGCGGGGAGGAAGCGTTAAAGAACTAGAGGAAAGTTGTATGTTTCATCGGTGCTTTACTGCACCCTGACTGGCTCGTTTCCTCCTTGCAACCCTTCTGTAAGGGGGTGTCCAGTTGTCTACAGATGGGCTTTGGGTCTCCACTCCGTGATCCCCCTCATTCACATCGATATGATTTTTTGTTCTAGGTCTTTGGTGCCTGGTACCTGATCCTGTTGACACCTCATGATCATGTTAGGTAGCTAGCACAAGAACTGGGGTGTCCATTGCACATGCTCAGAGGTTCGAGTTCCCGGCCAGGAAGGGATGGTACACCTAGGGGTGTACACCTGGTGGGTGGTACACCTGGATTGACCCATCTGGGCCTGGTGAATTTACTTCAGCCATTGGGGAGCCAGAAGTTTTCTCTCGACCTCTCTCCCAATGGCTGACACACAGTGCAGCAGCACAGCGGAGCTGCAGTTTGGAGTGGCCAGGCTGAGGCCCCCCTCATTTGTGCTGCTTCTATCCTTTATAAACTCACTTGTATCACAAACCGGGCTTCAGTGTGAATTCTTTCTGGCACAATGCCAAGGACCGAGAAACCTAACAATCACACAGGCAGGTGTGCTTCCTCCATGGGGCTTTGTTGTTTCTCAGCTAGATGGCCACTTGTTTATCTTCAGGCCTTTAAGACCCCAGATATGTCTTTTGACAGCCAGGCACCACCAGCTTTCTTCTCCACAGTTGCTTATGCATCCGCTTTGTCTTCAGTGATCATGTTGGGAAGGTGAGCATCACAGAATGCCAGGTTATTAGAACAAAGTGTTCTTACGTTGAGGGAATACTTGAGAAGGGGCCCGATGTCTGTCTGCTACTTCAATACTTAACATATAAATATATGTACATAGATTTCTTTTCCTATCATCAAATATAAATATATTTACATATGTATATGTGTGTATTTAGACCTGTATAAATGTCCTTTGCCTCCTAGATCTTTCCTCTATTTCCTTTTGCTTTGCTCTTGTCCCACTGTCATGTTCAGCCTTCATTCATGTTTCAGTAATTCCTCTCGGCTACATTGCCCTTGATCAAGCCCTGCCAGGCATACAACGCCCTCTTTGCCATTGATTTTAGGTCACTTGCTGTTCCCTTGTCTCTGGGTTGGTTGACACCCGCTTCTTCCCCCACCCCACTCCCTCTCTCCCATGTCTTACTCCCCCCAACCTGTCCTGTTGTTTTCTCCTCTGGGTTTTTTCCCACCTATCTTATCTAGATAGACTTGCAGAGACAGTAAGCACGAAAAATAAGACAAGACAAAACAACGGCAACAACGACAACAAAAAACAATGACAAAAAAGGAAAAGTCTATGAATAGTTCCAAGTCTGTTTGTTGACCTTTAGGTGTGTTTTTCGGTCAAATCTGATGAGGTGCCATGCCCTTGGCCCCAAAGTCTAATTTTGGTATTCCCCAGGGGCTTTGTTGCTCTGTTCCCCTTGCTGCTCTGTTGCACGCCCTTAGTGTTTCGCTCCACGTGGTGGGTCAGATCGGGCACAGTCCCCACACTGTGTCCAGCGTTGTCCTTTTAGAGCTAAGGGTCAGTGAGGGAGGTCATGTCTCATGGTGAGGCTGGCCCTATGGTCTTCTCTATGGCTGCTCTGAGCAGGAATATCACCCTCAGGGCTTGGCGGTTCAGGATGCGTTCCACTCTTTCTCCTCTATTTGCTCCCGTGTGCTCTGATCAGACACGTCCCTCTTCCTGAGCTTCCATACATACATCAATTGTGTAAAGCACATCTGTAGATTCTTTGCCCTCATCATTTTCGAAGCATTTGCTCTCCACTTAAGCCCTTTGCATCAGGTCCTCTTTTTTCCCCCTCCTCCCCCACTCCCCCTCCCTCATGGGCCCCTGATAATTTTTAAATTGTTATTTTGTCATATCTTGCCCTGTCTGACTTCTCCCTTCACCCCCTTTTCTGTTGTCCGTCCCCCAGGGAGGAGGTCACATGTAGATCCTTGTAATCTGTTCCCTCTTTCCAACCCCCTCTCCCTCTACCCTCCCAGTATCGCCACTCACACCCCTGGTCCTGAAGGTATCATCTGCCCTGGATTCCCTGTGCCTCCAGCTCCTATCTGCACCAGTGTACATCCTCTGCTCTATCCAGACTTGCAAGGTAGAATTCGGATCATGATAGTTGGGGGGAGGGGAGGGGAGGAAGCATTTAGGAACTGGGGGAAAGCTGTAGTCTTTCTTCATCCGTGCTACATCGCACCCTGACTGACTCATCTCCTCTCCTAGACCCCTCTGTGAGGGGGTCTCCAGAGGCCGACAAATGGGCTTTGCGTCTCCACTTTGCACTTCCCCCTTCATTCACTCTGGTAAGATTTTTTTTGTTCTGATGATGCCTTATACCTGATCCCTTCAACACCTCGTGATCACACAGGCTGGTGTGTTCTTCCATGTGGGTTTTGTTGCTTCTGAGCTAGATGGCCTCTTGTTTACCTTCAAGCCTTTAAGACCCCAGGCGCTATATCTTTTGATAGCTGGGCACCATCAGCTTTCTTCACCACATTTGCTTGTTCACCCACTTTGTCTTTTGCGGTTGTGTTGGGAGGGTGAGCATCATAGAATGCCAGTTTAATAGAAGAAAGTATTCTTGCATTGAGGGAGTACTTGAGTGTAGGCCCGGGATTGGGGCTTTTAAATCACTTTTTAAAAGTTGTCAATGCATCATCACAATCATTTCTAATGCACCCTCCCCCATCCTGCATTCATTGTTTGCTCCCCAAATCTCCCCCATCCAAGCCTATTTCTTTGTTCAACAAATTTGTTGAACTATAAGCAAGTGCTAGATACAAAAGATACAACCGTGAACAAGACATTGAAAACCTTGAGCTCAGAGAGACAAACAATAGACCAGTGCATTCTAGTGTGAGGAAGGCTAAGCTCAACTTACATACTTGCAGTGCAGTGAATTATTTAATGTGTCTCTTTCAGTCATAGGCTCTGCCATTCCAACCCAAAGACCCTTTTCCAATGAGGCTGGGTAAGAGAGGAGAGGGAAGATGCTGATGAGATTCAGTTGTGTCTGTTAACAGGGTTAATGATGATTGCCTCTATGTTGGGTTGAAGATGAATTATCTCAGTAAGAAGAGCCAGGAGTGGGTGGTGAATCCCTTGAACCCCAAGATCCTGTGCTCTGAACTTCCTTGATTCAGGCGACAGATATGCCTGCTGTCATCCGACAAGCAGCAGCAAGCTGAACCGTGAGCCAGAACTTGACTTCTCAGGCTGTGGACCAAGTAGAGCTGAGTGCCTTCAGCAGGAGGCTGACCTGTAGCCTGAGGGGCTTGCAGGCATGTATGTGGAGGAGCTGGGGCTGAGTGCCTCGGGCTGTCAAGGGGCGGAGTAGCATGCCTTTAGGCATTTATTGGCAGCCTTCAAAGAACTTTGAAACAGGCCCTGTGGCTCAGAGAGATCAAATTCCAAGAGAGGCCTGATTGCAGGCAAGCAGAGAAGGGGTTGTCTTGTCCAAATAATTGTACCCTGAGTATTTTTAAACTCCTTAACTTCCTTGGAGTTCTACAGAACCATTGCAATGAATTGGAGGTCCCAATGGGAGAATTGGGAGGGTGGGCATGTTTGACCTGCTTCCCCCTCCCCTTGTCTAGGCTGCAGGGGAGCAGACGCCATCCCCACATCATTCTTCTTACACCTTACTCCAAGGGACATATAACCGGTGTTGGGAAATGCGCCCCAGAGACAGGATCTGATGAACAATCTGAGAATTTGAGGAGAGAAGATGGACAAGAAAGTCCATACAGTGAGTTGTCGCCGCATGTCCAAAGGGGGACTTTCAAGAGGCTGCCCATAAATTGGTCATTAGTCCATCATAGTGAATGTTCCACTTTTATAAAAACTGTTTTCTTGTGGTGAAATATCCCTAACAGCTCTGTCCTTTCCTTCATTTGTACATGTGTACCTCAGGACATGAACAAGGCTGCAACCGTTACCCTTACTCATGCCTAAGGTTTTTCATCATCCGTAACACAAGTTCAGTAGGCATCCTTGCTTCTCACAGCCCCCACCCCTCCTGTAATCAGGCCTCATCTTGGGTCTCTATGCATTTGTCTAATCTAGATATTTCCCGTAACTAGGGTTATACCCTTTCTATCTTTGTGCAGTACTGACTTAGCTCCCTCAGCATGAGGTTTCCAAGGGTCACGCAGGTCGTAGCACACATCAGCGGGACACTAACACTAGCCCAAGTTTGTGGCATTTTGTTTATTCAGTCATCTGTTGACAGACACTTGTGTTCTCTTTACCTTGTGGATAGTGTGACCAATAACGCTCATATTTTTCTTTCTTTTTGTCAGTCGTGTGCAGCCCTCCCCCATATCCATGGCACGGTTTCCCATCCCCATGAAGAGACAGCCCAAACAACGACACCCCTCCCTCTTCCTCACTAATCACAGGATCATCAACTTTGGTATGTATACATGTGCCTGGTCTAGATAGCTCATAGAGGTAGAACCACACCACTGAGAATCCTGGCCCAGCCAGGTTGACACAAACCCTAATTAATCATGTGATATTAATGATACTGCTTGATGGTTTCGTATTCCAGTTGGAATTGGACACGAATCCTTTGGGTATCAATATAGATTTTTCCCACAGTTGATAGTTACATTGAATAAAGAAGACCAAAGAGCCATCAGTGCATGTGAACTATGGAGCTGACAATACTGAAGCTACCGTGGATGGCCAAAAGAACCCACAGATCCGTGTTGGAGGAAGTACAGCCAGAATGCCCCTAAGAGGCAAGCCTGGGAGACTTTGTCTCACGTTCTTTGGACATGTTGTCAGGAGAGACCAGTCTTTGGAAAAGGACCTCATGCTTGGTCAAGGGACATCCCAAAAAGAGGAAGGCCCTCAACAAGGTGGATGGACACAGAGGCTGCCCCGATGGGCTCAGACATGACAACAGTGGTGAGGAGCGTGCAGGACGGGGTCGGGTTTTGTTCTGTTGTGCACAGGGGAGCTATGAGTCAGAACTGACTGGATCACACTTAACAATAAGAACAGCATATTTTGGGGAGTCGATTGGAGGTGATTTGGGGTGACCTCAAGCTTCCAATCTTTAGGTTTGTCAGCCCAGCCAAGTGCACTAACCATTTATATCACCAATGCCCAATTATAGCTAGGGACTCCTTCTAAAAGCCGATGCCACCCTCACTGCTAACTGAAGGATAAGTAAAAGGGAAGTAATTTAGAATAAAATGTGATGCATATGTAATACCCTCCAAGAGGATTGGACAGCCTGCCAAGAAAGCAAATAAGGGGCATGGAGCCCATGTTGGGGTGAGGCCATGCCAAAAAAAAGTCTGGAACCCCACAAAGGGAATTGGCCAATTTTGCCATCCTGCTAGGCTTAAAAAAGAGACTCGGCCCCACAGTAAAGAGGGGACCTCTCGTATCACAATGAATGGTAGTGGACATGGGTTCCCTACATGGAGAACTTTCTAGCCCCAGAAGACAGAGAGGGGCAGGGGAGAGGGGCAGGGGTGAGGTGGAGAGGAGAGAGATGGCAAGAAGCAGCAGCAGAAAGAAAGTTATGAACAGAGGCGGCAGAACTAAAAGGCCAAGAGGAGCTGGCACAGTGAGCTTCCTGAGCCTCACCAAGCTAGAGAGCGGAGCACCTTTGGGCAGGAGATTTGCTGGCAGAGTGCTGCCCCAGGTACTTGTAGCCTCCCCAGCCTCTGGAGCGAGAGAGCCGAGCGCCTTCTGGGCTGAGGCTCTCTGGTAGAGTGGGGTGTGTGATGCTCCTCAGTGGAGCCAGCCCAGGAGGCCTGAGTTGAAGGCTGAGAGATTGAAGACCATGAGGAGGGACTGGTTGTGGGCCCGACTGAGAAGCTGTTCTGACAGAAGACCTCTTCCCTGAGAGGTCCCTAATCCCGAATTGTTGCGTTACCAATAAACTCCGCAGATGTCGATAAGGTGCAGGAGTTCTGTGTAGCTGTTGTAGTGAATGATTGAGCCCGGTGGAGAAGCAGAGTGCTCTGGGAGTGACGGCTGGTGTCAGAAATGGTTAAAAGGATGGAGAGATGAGGTAAGTCTCACCTGTGTTTCCGAAAACATCTACCTGTTGTGGGAGAAAGACTTTACTACCCCTTTGAGCTTCGAGAAAGGTCTGCTGTCTCCATCCTGCCATTTGCACAGTCTCCCTAATGACTAAGGAAAGTCCTGGGAGTGCAGTGGTTAACACTAGCTGCCGACTGAAGGTTGCTGGTTCAAACCTACCAGCTGCTCCTTGGGAGAATGATGTGGCAGTCTGCTCACAAAGATTTCCAACCTGGGGACCCTTTGAGGAGTTCTTTTAAAATGAAATATGTGGGAGTATTTTTACCTTTATTTAAAAATGCATCAGTGTGCATAAACTATGGGGAGTTCTTTGTCCTGCAGGACTGCTATGAGTTGGAACCAACTGATGGCAGTACGTTTGTTTGTTTCTTTGGTGTGAATGGGTAATGATGGTTGAGTATCATTTCCCTTTATTGACATCTTTTCATGGGCTTGTTGGCCACGTGCAGAGTCTCTTTGGTGAAATGTCTAAGGCAGTGGTTCTCAACCTTCCTCATGCCGAGACCCTATCATCAGTTCCTCATGTTGTGGTGACCCTCTACCATGAAATTATTTTCGTTTCTACTTCATAACTGTCATTTTGCTATGGTTATGAATCATCATGTAAATATCCGATAGGCAGGATGTATTTTCATGATTACAAATTGAACATAATTCAAGCATCGTGATGATTCACAAAAACAAGATGTAATTCTATATTGTGAAATATGTATTGCTAATTAAAAATCAATGAAAAATTTTATTTGCTTTTCTTTTAAATCATTTTATTGGGGCTCATACAACTCTCATCACAATCCATCCATCCATCCATTGTGTCGAGCACATTTGTACATCCGTTACCCTCATCATTCTCAAAACATTTGCTTTCCACTTGAGCCCTTGGTATCAGCTCCTCATTTTTCCCCCCCTCCCCCCTCCCTCGTGAACCCTTGATAATTTATAAATTAGTATTTTGTCAAATCTTGCTCTGTCCGACGTCTCCCTTCACCCACTTTTCCGTTGTCCATCCCCCAGGGAGGAGGTTACATGCAGATCCTTGCAATCGGTTCCCCCTTTCCACTCTAAAAGTAAATGACATTTTGTCTTGAAGCATGGTGTAGCATGGGTAACAGTCTTCACGCCAGGTACTCATAGGTGGGCGTATCTGCATGTGGGCGGACCCACCTGGAGACGGATAGCGGAGTGGTGTCTTGGTTCCTAAGACCATTGGCAATAGTTGTGACCCACAGGTTGAGACCCGCTGGTCTAAGGCCTTTGTCCGTTTCTTGATTGGGTTGTTTTTTGTGTGTTGTTAAATTGTGGAAGTTTTTTAGACTTTTGGGATATTAGACCTTTATTGGATATAAACAAAATTCCTTCAAACTCATGCTCTCTTGTTGATGCCGACTCATAGCGACCCTAGAGGTCAAGGTGGAACGCCTGCGAGTTTCCGAGACTGTGACTCTTTATGCCAGTTGAAAGCCCCATCTTTCTCCCTTATTGGACCTGTGTCTCCCCCAATTTTTCTCCTACTCTGTAGGTTGTCCTTTCATTTTTTTCGATTAAGTCTTTTTTTGGAGGTGGGGAGAGAGACTGAAAATAGACACAACAAAATGCACACCAGTGGAGCAGTTTCTACACGTACCTGCCAGGGAGGTTGGCTGTGTTCTTCGGGCTGTGCTACCTTCTCAGTGTGCTTCCTTAAACAGTTTCTAAATGGTTGCTGTCTCGAGTTTCAAAGGGCACAATCCTGAAGGCAATTTTTTTTTCTCACGGATTAAGCAAGCGATGGTGTGGTTTAAAGATGACTTGAGGGAATAGTTTCTGTTTCAGGTTTAAAGATTTCTTCAGAGCAATGGTTGAGGTGAGTCATCCAGTCTCTGCTGTTGTGAGGGACTGACTAGTTGGTTATGACCGTAGTGACCTTACGCACAACAGGATAAAACACTGCCTGGCCCTGCGCCATCCCCGCCACTCGTCCTGTGCTTGAGCCCGGCCACGGTGACAGTCCATCTCCGCTAAGGCCTTCTTTTTCACTGCCCTCTACTCACCATGTGATGGCCTGCTCCAGCGCCTGGTCCAGAGTCTGTAAGAAGTCTCTCCATCCTTGACTCCAAGGAGCACTCTGGTCGTCCATCTTCCCAGACAGATCGATGGGTCCTTACAACATTCGTCTCCCACACCACACTTCTAATGTATCGAGTTTTCTTCGGTCTTCTGCATTCCATCCAACTTTGACTCGCATCCGAGGCGACTGAGCATCCCCGTGGCTTGGGTCAGGCGCGCCTCCACGAAGCTTAGCATCCATGGCGATCTGAGATTCTGTTCCACGGCTTCACCCCCCTGTTGCTCAGTCTCTTTGTGGTTGCTCAGTAGTTTTGTCTAGAATCTCGGCTCAAAATATCCAGCCATGGAAGCCAGGCACCATCTGGTTCTTCTGGTCTCCCGGCAAGAGAGGCAGTTGTTCAGGAGGTAGCGAGACCTGTAGTCTCTTCCCTCTTCTGCTTCTGCTTCCGGACCCTCTCCCTCTGCTGCCCCAGGAGAATGGAGACTAATTGTCGTACGTTGTGTGGGGGCTCCCAATAGTGTGACGTCTCAAAGCACTGCAATAAACTCGGAGGTAGATTTCAGAATGCCTTCTGATGAGCAAAAGTATTCATTTTATGAGGCCCCATTTATAGATGTGGCCTTTCCCTGCGTGTGCTTCTCTCGTCATATTGTATGTTTGTTGTCACATGACTTTGGAAGTTTAAAGAAGGGGTGCTGACCACAGTCGGTAAGTGCTGCAGCAGGGCCATGCCAGGAGGAAGAGGGACAAGGTCGTGTTGAAGTAGCCCCACGCTTCTGCCGAGACGTAGAATTTCTATGAGTACAGAGCTGGCAAGACAGACGGCCACAGGTGGGGGTGGGGGTGATTCCAGGCCCGCCTGCTATCAGTGCTATAGTTACTGCTGAATTATCAGAGTAACAATTCTTTCCGCCCCAAGAATTTAATTGGCACAGCCCGTCATTCCCATTTCAGACGACTCAATTGTTCACTCACAGCGAGGAGCGTAGTACAGTCATCGCCACAATCAGACTTAGCAAGCTGTCTTCATTCTGGTACGTCCACTTCCCCCGACCTCCCCTGCCCTCCCCTCAAGAAGCTATCGATCCTATAGATTTACCTGTCCCAGATTCCACAGAACGACATTGACAAAACAAGGCAAACAATTCTTGGTTAAGTTCCAATCAAAACAAAAATGCCTTCTTCCCTTCGTTGATTTAAGTGGCTGGCCTTTCTGGAAACTTAAAGCAAAACTCACTCCCTGCCACCGAGTCAATGTTGATTCACAGCAACCCCCTGTGGGTTCCTGAGTCTCTGTTTCCGGGAGCAGTCAGCCCAGTCTTTCTCTCGAGGGGCCTGGTGGTTTTGACGATGTGCTTATATGTTTGTACTTATATATAAAAGACATTTGGCTCTGTACTCAGATCATTCTAGGCCTGTTTTCAACCTACATGACTGTCTGAGAGGCACCCTGAAGATAAGAGAGTGCGTCTGTTTGAGCAAGACCCTTGGGTGCTGGTGGGGTCGCTGATAGCCCAGGGCCCACTGTTAACTGCCAGTGGGCCCTCCATCCCTGTGATGATAAGATCACCTCTAAAATTCACAAAACACCCCTGGGGTGCCCCTGCCTCAGTTGATAGCCAGCAGTTGGGGACCATTGGTAGGGGATGAGACTGAGCAACGGAGAAGTGACCCGGGCAGGACAGGGAGGTGAAAGGGTTGCTCTGGACTCAGTGAGGGTCACCTTGGTTGGAGGAAAATAGTAGTGGTGAATGCCGAGAACCGGTATGGATGACTCTCTAGGGCAGTGGCTCTCCACCTTCCTCACGCCACGCCC
Source organism: Tenrec ecaudatus (assembly GCF_050624435.1). Lineage (NCBI taxonomy): Eukaryota > Metazoa > Chordata > Mammalia > Afrosoricida > Tenrecidae > Tenrec > Tenrec ecaudatus. Next base: position 125,579,717 of record NC_134541.1, on the reverse strand, counting down.
CTTTCAGACAGCTCCCCCCCTAAACCATACATTATTTCCATTGCTACTTCATCACTGTCATTTTGCTACTGTGATGAATCAGGCGACTCCTGTGACAGGATCGTTTGACTTCCAAAGGGGTCGCGACCCACAGGTTGAGAACTGCTACCATAGAGCTTTGTTAAATGAACGAGTGAGTGACTGAATGAATGACGGCAGCGGGTAACAAAAAGCTGTCTACGCTACCAGGAGGGTAGGGGAAAGGGGTGTGGGGGGGAAGGAGGGGAAGAAGGGGGAACGGATTGCAATGATGGACGCGTGACACCCCCCCCTCCAGGGAGATGAACAACAGAAATGTGGGTGAAGGGAGATATAAGTCATTATAAGAGATGAAAATAATAATAATTCATAATTTATCAAAGGGTCACCCGGGTGGGAGGGGAAAGGGAGGGAGGGAGGGAAAAATGAAAAGCTGATCTCAAGGGCTCAAATAGAATGTAAATGTTTAGAAAATGATGGTGGCAACCTATGTACAATATGCTTGATATGATTCGCGTATGGAATGTTACAAGAGCTGTAAGAGCCCCCAATAAAATGTTATTTTAATAAAAATAAATAAAATATAAAGCTATCTATGTTTTCAGTGTGACGTCTTAACAACTCACACCTCCACATGATTGAATTCTGAAAAGTAAATTTCTGTTCATTCCTACATCCTGATAGGAAACCGTCCTCATTGGACACGTTAGCCCTGGAGCTCCTTGATGCTGTACGCATATGCAAATGCCCAGGTCATTATTCTCCCGGCTCATCTTTACTCCACACACTGCCTGCACTTGGTCATTGGCCGAGCATTTCCAGATGGTTTCCAACCGCTTCCTGGTTTGCCGTGACGTTAGGCACCGTGTGTTGAGTCACTCCCGTGTTTCTGGGTCTTTCACTTATTTTCCCTCTTCTAGTATCGGAGACAAGGCTTCGGTGATTACTTTGACCTGGGTGTCTCTTAGTGCACATGTGTTTTACAGCGACAGTCTTTAAGGAGAGTCGAGACAAAGTCAAGCTGATATTTTAGAAAGAATTGGCAATTCTGCAAGACGGATGGGGGGCATCAAATTATTATAACAGGCTCGTTTCACAAAGACACCCACAAGCTCTTTGAATATGCTGTCCCTCAAAAATTGGAGCCCACTTGCCCTCCTCTGTAGAATGAGCCGGACTTCATAACTCACACTCAGAGAACAGAGCACAGGCCAAGTGTCAGCGTGTGGCTTTGGCAAGTCGGCCATGAACGGCACACTCATTCTCAGCTTGTATTCTGAGAGAAGTCAGCTGACACGTCACAGACAGCCTTACGGAGAAGCCGCATCGCAGAAGATCTGAGAGCTTCTGCCGAGAGCTCTGTGAGTGAGCTTGGAAGCTGACCCTCCAGGCCAGCGGTTGGCAACCTTCCTCCTGCTGCCACGCTACCACGCAGTCCCTCCTGTGGTGGTGACCCCAACCATACAATTGTTATTATTGTTATTTTTGATTTTTAAGTCCTTCATTCATTTTCTTTTTTTTAAAACATTTTATTAGGGGCTCATACAACTCTTATCACAATCCACACATATACATACATCAATTGTATAAAGCACATCTGCACATTCCCTGCCCCAATCATTCTCCAAGCATTTGCTCTCCACCCTTTATTCATTTTCATGGTTATATATACGTATATATATAAATAACATTTGCTATTCCAAATTTTTTCCACAACACGTACAATTCAGCAGCATTAAGTCCATCAGACTGTGCAGCCATGATCTCTTGCCAGGTTTTTCTATCGCCCTGAGCAGAAGTTCAAGGTCCCCTCGGCAAAGGGACCCTCCCTCTCACTGCTTCCTCCCATCCGCCCCCAAAGCAACCGAATCCACTGCTGTCAAGTTGATTCTGACTCACAGGTACCCTGTGTTGGGTTCCGAAGGCTGTCGATGTTTATGGGAACAGAAAGGCTCTTCTCACAGCGAGGTTGATGGGTGGGAACTGCCCAGTGCCTGACCAGAGCGCCACTGGCAATGCTGTCCGTTTGCCGATTGTCGATATTCTTTTTTAAAAATCATTTTATTAGGGGCTCATACAACTCTTTTTACAATTCGTGCACACATCATTTGTGTCCAGCACATTTGTACATATGTTGCCATCATCATTCTCAAAACACCTGCTTTCCACCTGAGCCCTTGGCATCAGCTCCTCATTTTTCCCCTCCCTCCCCGCTCCCCACTCCCCCTTGTTAATTTATAAATAATTATTATTTTATCATATCTTACACCATACAACGTCTTCCTCACCCAGTTCTCCACTGTCTGTTCTCCAGGGAGGAGGTTACATGTAGACCTTGTCATCTGTTTCCCCTTTCTCCCTCACCCTCCCTCCACCTTCCCGATATCACCACTCTCACCACTGGTCCTGAGGGGCTCATCTGTCCTGCATTCCCCGTATTTCTAGTTCCTTTCCGTGCCAGTCATACAATTATTTTTGTTGCTGCTTCCTCACTGTCATTTTGCTCCTGTGATGAATCGGGCGACCCCTGTGAAAGGGTCGTTCAGCTCCCAAAGGGGTCACAACCCACAGGTTGAGAACCGCTGTTCCAGGCCCTGACAAGGCTGGGAAAGCATTGGGAAGAACATATGGAAATATATGCAAATGCAACACAGAAACAGATGGATCTTGGGCCTCTACTTAAATCTCACCTCGGTATAAGAAAGGTTTGTTCTAATAATACGGCACTGTGTGATACTCACCTTCCTGGCACGATCACTGAAGGAATGCATAAGCAACCGTGAAGAAAGCTCAGGCTTCCTGGCGATTCAAAGATATAGCCTCAAGGGCAGCGGCTCTCAAAAATACCAAAAATAGACTTTGGAGACAGAGTGTGGCACCCCATCAGACTTGACTGGAACACACTTGTAAACAAACAGACCTTGAACTATTTATAGACCTTCCATTTTTGTCAGTGGCTTTCTTTTTTTGTTTTGTTTTGTTATTGTTTTATTGGTTTTGACTTCTTTTCTTGTTTTATTCGGCTTTGCTGGGTTTTTGCACTTATTAATGTATCTGCATGTCTATCTAGATAAGATAGGCGGGATAAATAACTCAGAGATGAAAAGAACAGGATAAATGGTTTTGGGGGGGATATAGGAGGGTAGATGGGAGAAAGGAAGGGGTTGGGGGAGAAATCAACCCAGGGACAAGAGAACAAGTGAACTACAATCAATGGAGAGAAGGGCGTAGGATGCCTAGTGGGGCTTAATCATGGGCAATGTAGCAGTGAGGAATTACTAAACTCGAATGAAGGCCAAATATGATGATGGGACAAGAGGGAAGTAAAAGGAAATAGGGGAAAGAGCCAGGAGGCAAAGGACATTTATAGATGTCTAAATACAGGTATTTATATATAATGAAAGGGGAATAGAACTATGTCCTGATATCTGTATTTAAGAATTAAGGTTGCAGATGGATATTGGGCCTTGACTCAAGTACTCCCTCAACACAAGAATGGCATTTAGTGATGCTCACCTTCCCAACAGGATTCCTGAAGACAAAGTGGGTGCATAAGTAAATGTGATGAAGAAAGCTGATGGTGCCTGGCTACCGAAAGATATAGCATCTGTGGTCTCAAAGGCTTGAAGACAAACAAGTGGCCATCTCACTGAGAAGCAACAAAGCCCACATGGAAGAAGCACACCAGCCTGTGTGATCATGAGGTGTTGATGGGATCAGGTACTAGGCATCTAAGACCCAGAACAAAATCATGCCCAAGGTGAATGGAGGTGGGGGGCATGGAGTGGAGACCCAAAGCCCATCTGTAGACAATTGGACATTCCCTCACAGAAGGGTCACAGGGAAGAAATGAGTCAGTCAGGGTTCATTATAGCACCGATGAAACACACAACTTTCCTCTAGCTCTTTGGCATTTCCTTCTCCCCGCTAGCATGACCTCAGTTCTATCTTACAAATCAGATTAGACCAGACCATGCACACTGCTATAGACAAGAGCCCAAAGCACAGGAAATCCAGGATAGATAACCCTCTCAGGGCCAACAATGAGAATAGAGATACCAGGAGGATAAGGGGAGGGTGGGGGAGGAGAGAAAGGGGGAATCGATCATAAGGATCAACCAATAGCTCCCTCTCAGGAGGACGAACAATGGAAAAGTGGGTAAGGGACAATGACGGATGATGTAAGATATGAAAATAATAATCTATAACTTATGAAGGGTTTGTGAGGGAGGTGAGTGGGGTAGGGAAGGAGGGGGAAGAAATGGGGAGCTGATATCAGGGGCTCAAGCGGGAAGAGAATGCTTTGAAAATGATGATGGCGGCATATGTGCAAATGTGCTTGACACACTGGATGAATATATGGGTTGTGATAAGAGATGTGAGAACCCCAAATAAAAGTATAATTTTATGGTTGCGGGGGGGGGGTCACCACAACCTGAGGAACTATATGAAAGTCACGGCATTAGGAAGGTAGAGAACCACTAGATTCTAGGGTCTTAAAGGCTTGTAGTTAAACAAGTGGCCATCTATCAGGGAAACAACAAAGCCCACATGGACAAAGAACACCAGCCTGTGTGATCACGAGGTGTCGATGAGAAGATGTAACAGAAGCTCAAAAACAAGCAGCCAAGTCGACGTGAAGGGGTGTGGATGCAGTGGAGACCCGAACCCCACCTGTAAGTTAATTAGACAGCTCCTCTCAGAAGGGCCACACGGAAGGGGCGATCAATCCAATATGGCACTGATGAACTACACAACTATCTTCTAGTTCTTTAGCATTTCCCCCCTTACTATTATGGTTTTTAATTGTTTTACCTCGTTAATCGTGTTAGATTTGCGTGCGTTCATTCGTATATTTAAGATGGTTCTCAACGTGACAGATAGTGAACCCTTCAGAGACAGTGAGAGGAGTAATAGTTTCCGGAGGGTACGGGAAGGGAGAGTCAGGAGCACTGATGACTTCATACCCCCACTCGATGGGATGGGATCAAGCAACAGAAATGTATGCAAATCGATCTATAGGATTGTGTTGGATATGGCAAGAAAGAAAAAAAACTGTTATAGGAAAGAAAGGGTTCCTGGGGGGAGGGGGGCAAAGGGGAGCTGATACCAAGGCATTCAAAAAGAAAGAAAATGTTTTGAAATGGATTGTGGTAGCAATGGTCCAGTACTACTTGATGTGATTGAGCTGTGGAATGTTATGATATCTGTAAGAGCTCCCAATAAAATGATGAAAAAACAGAAGAAACAATGTCTCCCGCTTCTTCCTTCTCAAGACGCCGCGAGGGTGTGTGCTGTGGAGAGAAAGGGGCAGAGCTTTAACAGATTAAAGGGGAGACCACCATGGAATGGAATCTGGGACCCTCATCTGACTGTCCCAGATTTAATCCAGGAGATTGGATGACTAGATTGAGGTCTGTATGAACTGGGCTAAGACTAAGCTATTTTTCCCAGAACGTTAACAGACCCACGATGAATAGTTATGGAAAGGGATCCCCTTACCCATGTCTACTACTGTTGCCTGAGTTCAGACCCTCATTTACTCTCAGTTACATCGGAACCAATGCGAACAGATGCCCCTTCTTATCTCCGTAGATGCTCCTCTTCCACATCTTAAAAGCTATCCCTGATTATGTCACCCTCTTGCTCAAGAACATTCAACAAAACCCTGCTGCCTACAGAATAAGGGCCAACCAATGTGCTTGTTTAACTCAGGGAGCGAAAGGAGCTCTTATCGAGGGCCCACTACACACTAAGCTTACTTAAATTTCACAGTAATTTTACAAGGTAGAGGCTCTAATCAAACCGAGGCTCAGAGATGTAATGTGATGAACCAGATCTCATAAAGCCCGTTAAGGAATATCATAAGTTGGTGTGTGCTATCGAGCCCCCAAGATTCTGCCTATTTCACGTAGTATGAGCTTACCCAGACTGACAGTTACAAAAGTCTCCCTCATTGGGCAGTAAGTAGGGCCAAAGAGAGCTAATTATTACGTCACCTGTCCGTATCTTTAGCATCTTCCTCCTGCAAAGCAAGCTCACTGCCACTGAGTCGATGCTGACTCATAGCAGCCGTACAGGACAGGGAGGAACTGCCCCTGTGCCCTTCCGAGACTGTCACTTTTTATGGGAGGGGGTGTCTCATCTTGTTCTCCCATAGAGCCCTGGTGGTTTCAAACTGCCGACTTTATGGTTAGCAACCCAGGATGTAATCCACCTCCCCCCCCCAGGGCTCCTCCCTCCCTCCTAGAACAGTGGTTCTCAGCCCGTAGGTTGCGACTCCTTAGGGACTCAAGCGGCCCTTTCACAGGGGTCACCCGATCCATCACCAGGGCAAACTGACAGTGATGAAGTAGCACCAAAAATAATGTTATGGTTTTGGGGTCACCACCACATGAGGAACTGTATGAAAGGGTCACGGCATGAGGAAGGTGGAGAACCACTGTTTAGAAGGTCATGTTCTCTCCCTTGGCTCAGATTCTGCCCATGAAGAGCTGGTGCATGTGGTGCCTAGGCCTTAACACCATCTGCGTTCTCTCCTTCAGACCTTCCAGGGCCCTCTCACTTTTGCTTCTGCCTTGAAATGGTTTGTGTTCTCGGAGTTCTTGGTGTTGGGGGCCGATCAAGTTGGTTCCAACTTCTAAGGTCCCTTACCTGATGGAATAGATCGGTCATATTGGGTTTCCGAAGTCAAAATCTTCAGGGAACTAGACCGCCCGGGTCTTCGGGTATAAATGGCTGACTTTTCAATTAGTAGCTCAGTGCTTTCCCTTAGTTCCACCAGAACTCTCCCCCACTCCCACCCTACCTCCCTGAATAGCTTGTCTCACATGCTGCTCAGTTCAGTGGGTTGGGCGAAGGGCAAACTCAATAATTGATGGGTGTCAAAATAGTGTGAGGGCCACATCTGACCTGTGCCCCTGTCCCTTCCACAGTACGCCCCACGTGTTGGCTGGGTTTCATAAGTCATCGCAAGGGCTACACAGAACTAACCGAGAAGACTCATGATACTCATGTCCATTAGTAACATGAAAGGTTATCATTCAGGCTCAGGATGCTCACGATTCAGCTCTTTGACCAAGACAGCCTCTTCCCAGCCCTGCCTGCTGTCAGGCCACTCTGCTGTGGTCGCCCAGGAGTTACGAAGCTCCTTTAGCTCTGTTGACTGACTGCCCAGAGGTATCCCACTCTGCCAGTGAGCCTCAGCCCGAAGGTGCTCAGCTGGAGCTCTGCGTGTTGACCAACCAACTCCCGAATAAATGCCCGGGGGCACCCTCCTCCATCCACAAGCTTCCTACTAGCACACTTCCTGCTCAAAGCCCCTCAGCTTTCTCACTCCTTGGCCAGGAAATGCACAGCTGTCTGGTGCCAGCCTCTTGGCTGTGCAGCCTCTGCCGTTGTCATTCTCTGTCAGCGCTTTTCACCACTGTTTGTGGTTTCTGGTGTCACAGCTGTCTACTGGGTTAAGGGTGGTCCTGGTATGGGGCCCACAGGACACACTCCATTCTTGGCTCCGTTCCTGGGTCTTCCTTCTGGGTGGCTATGAAGTCCCTTTTTGGTTTCTGGGACGACTCACCTCATGACATCTAGTAGGAAGTCAGAGGAACAATTGCGAGGACTGCAAAGGGCCTCAGGGTCTCGCTGTGTTGTGCACACGGTCTCTAGGGTTGGGTTGGAACCAAGTCCATGCGCCTGTGTTTGTCTGGGTAGACTAGAGAAACAAATACACAGAAACACATATATATGTATATATATGAGTTTTAAATAAAGGGTAAGTATACATAAGAAAGCATCCCAACCCAGTGCTCTCCAAGCCCATAAGTCCAACATTAGCCTATATGTGCGTCACCAATCTACAGTCCTCCATCTCACAAAACACACACAATGGCGCCGACTGCAGGAGGAAAGCTGAATCAGTGGGTGTGTAAGCACCTCAGCACTGGCAGGGGTCTCCACACGGCTGCTCCAGCACCCAGGGCTGCATCGGGGTAGGTCCATGTGGCTTCTCCTCGGGGATGTCTCACAGGAAGTGAGTCTTGCAAGCTGAAGCAGGGAACTAGTTAAGGCAGCTGCACCCTGGTCCAACCATCAGAATGCAAGAGACCCAAGAACAAGAAAGGTGAGCCATTTATCCCTCTGCCCTTCAATTAACCCCACATGTGTCTGTCGGCCAGGTTGGCACCATAAACCTTAACTATCTCACCACCTAACAGCAACAGGGCGGCCAAATAGACCAATCCCCATGTGAGGTTCTCTCCACCTTATTTATATGGCCCCAGGCTCACGGCTCAGGTCATGATAAAGCAAGGAACGACTGATGGGGTCAAGGATTTCGTTTGGTCCACAATCCATACTCACGGGATGAGACACATATTGCACTGGGGAAATGTGCTGCCCAAGACCTCTTTAAAGATAGCCCTTGAGGCCCAAGGTGACCCTCGCCATGGCTCTTGCAGTTGTCTCCTTGGCAAGTGACAGCTGGACAGTGAATCCGGAGGCCTGCAGAGTAGATGCCTTGAAACGATGGAGTGGGTGAAGGATGGTGAAATGACCACAGACCTGTAAGCACAAGCGAAACTGCCTGGGCGTCAGTACAACCAGAAAGTGTCTTAGAGGCGAGGCTGGTGAGGTGTTATCTCACGATATGGCTGAGTGCTTGGACAAAGGACTCAATGCTTGGTGAATTAGACGGTCAGAGGGAAACAGGGAGATCCTCCGCAAGATGGACTGCCCAGTGGCCGCAATATCAGGATCCAACAGAACAACTGTGAGGATGGTGCAGGCCTGGGCAGTGTTTGGTCCTGCTCTCTGTAGGGTCACTGTGAGCTGAAACTGACTTGGTACCTGGCAGCACCCTCCCCCTCCTCTCCATCAAGGAACCATGCAAGCTATCCAGTCCATTTAGTGGCCACAAGAACTTGACATTGGCATCCTTCGGGCTCATCACCTGGAGCCTTGTTGCCAGAGTTGGTTAAGTGTTGTCAGTGTTGGGCTGCTGACTACCAGGTGAGCAGTTCGAATCCACCAGACGCTCCTCAGAAGAAAGACGAGGCTATCTGCTCCTGTCAGGATGTCAGTCTCATCAACCCCACGGGGCAGTTCTCCCCTGCCCTATAGACCAGAAGGTGGCTGTCAGTCAGAATCAACTGGAGGACAATGGTTTCCTGGAGACTCAGTCATTTGGGGGGAATTACAGAGGCGACAGCCAGAAGGTCATATTAAGTAATAAACCACATTTTATGCAACATGTTTTTAAGCTGTGTGTGCTCTCAAATGTTCAATGAAGTTACAGAGAGACCTTTCACACATTTTTTAAAATTTTACTTTTTATTTTTTTTCCTTTCACAAATTTTAAACAGCTTTCTTGACATATAATTCATCAACCATATCATTCACCCACTCACAGTGTACAATTAAACTATTTTTAGCGCCTTCACGGTAGCATCACCACAAGCTAATTTTGGAACATTTTCACCACGGTGCAAAGAAACTCCCTATCCATGAGCTCACCACTCACTCTCCATTCTCTTGGGCAACCTCCAGTCCTCGGAGTCCGGTCTGTACCCCCTTTGCATATCGTGGGCATTTCATGTCACTTCGTGCTTTAGTCTGATGTCCACAGAGACGCTTTGAGGAATTCCCCTCAGCAATCTTAGGACGGCTGGATCAAGACCTCCATTTTACCATCAGAAACTGACAGTGATGGAGGAAGAGCAGCTGGCACCTCGTGCTTCAGCGGAAGTTTGAGATCCACACAGGAGCGCCAGACCCCTCCCAGAGCACAGAGGAACAGGGGGCCCTGGGCCCTCACATTGGGCTGCCATCCTCAAGGTTGGCAGTTTGAAACCACGAGGTATTCCATGAGGAAAAGACTGGGGGTTCCACTCCCGTAGGGTTCCCATCTTGGAAACTCACAGAGGGCAGTTTTACCTTGCCCTGCATTCACGGTGAGTTGGCATCGACTCGATGGCCGTGAAGGTTTGCTTTTTTTTTTTTTTTAGTAATAGAGGAAGCTACACCTGGTCTCCAAGCACTAAGTTGCCACAAGGCAGAGCTTTGGTCTACACACACACACACACACACACACACACACACACACACACACACACTCCCTCGCTCTCACTCTCTCTTGCTCTTGGTCTCGCTTTTGCTCTCTCTTCTCCTCTCTTCTCCCCTCATCTCCTCCTCCTCCTCTTTCTTCTCTCTCTCTCTTCTCCCTCTCTCCTCCTCCTCTCCCTCCCTCTCTCCCTCTCTCTCCTTTGTAACTGGGAGCAGCCCCAGGTCCAACATGACCCCTATTGGATGTTCCCTCCCCCAGCCAGGTCCCAGGTCCCAGGTCCCAGGAGTCCCTAAGGACTCAGTCCTCAGGTTGCTCTCACTCAGGTTTCAGATCCCTCCTCTTTCCCTTGGGGATCCTGTCACCCTGCAGTTTGTCTCTACAGCGTTGGTCTCTACAGGGGGTGTCACAACACTGCCCCGTGTGGTAAGGGGGCTCAAGCAAATGAGGAAGGAGTAGCTGACTGCTTTCACTGCCTCTGCCGCCATGTGTTCTAGGGGACTTTCCCAGGCTTGGGCTCAGAAGGAGAAACCTGCGGGGGCTCAGAAATCTCAGAGGCCGAGCTGGGAGTCTGTAGGATTCAGGAAAGGAGTCGCAGAACTGAAAAGGCCACTCCTGAAGCCGGTGTGGGTCTAATAAAAGGACCCCCCCAAATTTGGGAGTGCTCCTAGCTGTTGTGTTATTTTTTAAGCTGCCAAGATGTGGTGGTGGGGCCAGGCGGGGGGGAGATGAAAACATTAGGAAAAGTAGTGGCATATTTTAAATGTTTGCATTTTAGTGAAGTGGTGCTTTTCATACAAAAAATATTTTACAATCTAGTGCTATACACAAATGATAAGAATTAGGAAAATAACCGAGGCAAGGTGTACGAATGAGACATAACTTTAAAGCTGTCTAATGAGGTCTTTATTTGAACTCTTAGTGACCCTGGGTATCAGGGTTGGAGGAAGACTAATTACTACCCTGCAATAGGAAGATGAATTAACCTTATGACTGTGGTGGCAAAATTCTTCACCAAAATCATAGCAAACCTCACAGCAGAATAAAAGGATTGCACACCAAGGCAGAGAGCTCAGTACGGAAAGTTATGGTGATTGTCTTTTGTGATTCCCGACAGGTAAGCGCGATAGATTTTCTCAAAGGTCACAGGATGGGGATGGGGCTTATTGTGGGAACGTTTTAAGAAAATGCAAACCTGCATGGGGGAGAAAATTCCCGTAAAGTTGTGCAAAAGGAATTTTCCCATCGCAACGATGAGCCTGCACGTTCTTTGAGGGTAGCAAGGGCCGCCCTGCAAGACATTCACTGGGAAACCTTACTCCATCCACCCTTCGGCCCTGCTCATGTCTCTTCACACTTCTTCTTTTTCCCCAAACACAAAGAACGTGGAAGGAGAGCACAATCTGAGCCCTATGGGGATGATGAAACTGCCACCAATCGACTCTTCTCAGGAGGGTTTGTAGAGACAGAAACACCACCTTCAGATGTGGGTGGACTGAGATGGAGATCTGCTGAGAGACAGCAGCTTCACGCTTTGATTTAAAAAAAAAATAATAGATTCGACGGTTTTGTAGCAATTCTTTTTTCACTTACTCTCTAACTGGAAGTTCTAGCTAGAGCCATGAAAGAAGAAAAAGTAAAGTGCACCAACCTGTGAGAAAGAAGGGACATGATGGGTTCTCACGGATGACCCGAGGCTAAAGCCAGTTCAAATGTGAGGGTTTCCAAGTGTTCCCTCAATGCAAGAACACTCTGTTCTATTAAACTGGCCTTCCATGATGCTCACCTTCCCAACACGATCGCTGAAGACAAAGCGGGTGCATACACAAATGTGGCGAAGAAAGCTGATGGCGCCCAGCTATCATGAGGTATAGCGCCTGGGGTCTTAAAGGCTTGAAGGTAAACGAGCGGCCATCTAGCTCGGAAGCAACAAAGCCCACATGGAAGTAGCAGTCCAACCTGTGTGATCACGAGGTGTTGAAGGGATGAGGTATCAGTCATCAAGGAACAAAAAAATCAAATCATTGTGAATGAGGGGGAGTTCAGGGTGGGGACCCAAAGCCCATCTGTAGGCAACTGGACACCCCCTTCCAGAAGGGTTGCAGGGAGGAGATGAACCAGTCAGGGTGCAGTGTAGCAATAATGAAACATACAACTTTCCTCTAGTTCCTAAATGCTTCCTCCCCCACTGTCATGATCCCAATTCTACCTTACAAATCTGGCTAGACCAGAGGATGTATACTGGCACAGAAAGGAACTGGAAACACAGGGAATCCAGGACAGATGATCCCTTCAGAACCAGTGGTGAAAGTGGCGATACTGGGAGGGTGAAGGAAGGGTGGGGTAGAGAGGGGGAACCGATTACAAGGATCTACATATAACCTCCTCCCTGGGGAATGGACAACAGAAAAGTGGGTGAAGGGAGAAGTTGGACAGTGTAAGATATGACAAAATAATGATTTATAAATTATCAAGGGTCCATGAGGGGGGGTGGAGAGGGAGGGGGGGAAATGAAGAGCTGATGCCAGGGGCTCACGTGGAGAGCAAATGTTTTGAGAATGATGAGGGTAACGAATGTAGAAATATGCTTTATACAATGGATGGATGGATGGATTGTGATAAGAGTTGTATGAGCCCCCAATAAAATGATATTTTTTAATGTGAGGGTTTCCCAGAAGTATAGCCTGAGATCCTCTGTCCCCATCATCCCCCCACCATTGGCCATGTTTCTGCAGTCCTAAAGCCGTAGGTCACAAAGATAACTGATGTCGCACAGACTTAGATTCGTTGCATGCAGCGGCGCGGACTTAGGCAAACCTCTTACTTCCTTTGAGCCTCAGGAGTTGTCCTCCCCACCCACCCAGGGACTTCCTTCCTCTGGGACTCGCTGGGGGTCATTTCTTCTTCCCCAAGCTCTGAAGGGTCACCAACGGCTCTTGTCTCATGTATGCTGTGTGTACTCCGACCGGGCAATGCCTTTTCTAGGCGTGAACCTGAGAAGTCTGGGGAGACACGGCCTGTATTTCTCACCGTGCTCTGTAGAAGACAGCCGCACAGTGGGAACCAAGCTAATCCCTGGTGCCCTGGGAGAGGAGGGCTGCCCCAGGAGCTCCAGAGCCCTCTGCTGGGCTAAGAGCGACGGTGCTTCCTGCCACATCCTGCCCTGGACCTTGGCTAAGGACACCCTAGCCACCCCCAAAACCAGGCTCATTCCACCTGTGCAGACCAGCTTCTCGTTCTGGGAACCCTGTCATTGTACAGTTTCTTAATGGAAAATAGAATTCCTTTAGGGTGTAATTCTCCATCTCCTCTGCTTCTAGGAGGAATCAGCTGGGAGGAATCAGCTGGGAGGACAAGAATGAACAAAATCCTAGGGTCGATGAGTTCACAGGGAGGTGTGTTCACATTCTGCGATCCGAGGCCGTGACGAGGTTCCACAGCAGAGGCTCCAAATTGTCCGTGCGGCCTGGGAAACCCCATCACAGGGGCTGTGGTGCGTTACTTGTCGTCCAGAAGGTGGCTGCGTCCTCCTCAATCTGGTCATCACGACACCTCAGAGCTCGGCCAGGCCAACTGCTTGGTCGGCCACTGTGTGCAGAGCATCCCCCGTTGACCTGCCTCCAGTGGGTGCCCTGTATGATGATGAAGACCCAGTACCAGCTGCTGCGTGTGGGCAAGAAGCAGGGATCCTGGCTCTGGGTCTCTTATCCCCTGGTGATGCAATCCCAGTGGGGGGCGCAGGCCTGCCAGGCACTGAGTGTCCATGGGCGTTTCTTTGACTGCTGAGCCTGGCCAAACATGAGTCAATCCATCTGACTGTTCACATGAGCCCTCTGACCATGTTGTGTGTGTCTGGACCACGCCGATGTGCTGTTTGGAGAATTGTCTGTTTAAGCTCTGTGGCCATGAGAAAGAGTTCTGTTGAGTTGTCCGAGAGTCCTTTTGTATTCTTGGTCAGCCAGAGAAGGTTACCAAGTACTTCCTTCCTTTCCACCGGCTGCCTTTCCCGCCTCCACTTTCTGGGTCAAGCCCTTTGATGCGCAAAAGTCCTTAAGTGCGAGGAAGCATCCTTATTCTGTCCTGATTGATTGACTGGTTTCACTCTCCATAATAGCCTCTCGGTACCTCCTGGGGTGGGGTATATTGCAGTCACTGTTATTCTGCAACTGTATAATATTCCTTTCTGCATATGTATCAGAGCTTATTATTCGCTCTCCCACGGAGGGGCTGTTAGGTGGTTTCTCTCTGTGCGATTGTGAACAGTGATGGGATGAACATGGGCGTGCATGTCCCTCTTCCTGTCGGCGCTCCTATGTCTCTAAGACATATTCCCAGGGGAGCGTTGCTGGGTCATGTGGTAGCTTTAATTGCAGCTTCCTGAGGAGACGCCAACCAGTGGTCGTGTGCTTTACAGTTGCACCAGCGGGGCACGAAGCCCAGTGTTTCTTTGCCCTTGCCACCATTCGCAGTTTCCTGGTTTTTGCTTTACTTTTGCTGTTCGTGTTGGGGTGAGATGCGATCTCATTGTTGTTTGATTGGCAGCTCTGAAGGGCTCATGATCGCAGTGCTTCTGTGTATGTTTGTGGGCTGCCTGTGTGTCTTCTTTGGGGAAAGCCCATTCATGCCCTCTGCCGATATTTTTAAAATGCAATTCTTTCTCTTTTTCTTGTTGATGAGCTGACATTTTATATATCTTTCAGAGCTTAGTCCCCTCTCCAGTAGGTGACTTCCAACTTTTTTTTTCTGAGTCTCTGAGTGCCCTTTTCATGAAAGCTTTTGATGTATTTGATTTTAGGGGATCCCAGGCACCTATTCTGCCTTCAGCTGTTTCTACGTCTTTCGTTAAGTTGGATGATGTAGGTGTACCATGTATCAGGTCCCTAAGTTTTTTTTTCTTTTTTTACATTTTATTAGGGACTCATACAACTCTTATCGCAATCCATACATATACATACATCAATTGTATAAAGCACATCCATACATTCCCTGCCCCAATCATTCTCAAGGCATTTGCTCTCCACTTAAGCCCCTTGCATCAGGTCCTCTTTTTTTCCCCCTCCCTCCCCTTCCCCCCCTCCCTCATGTGCCCTTGGTCAGGTCCCTAAGTTTGTCCCTATTTTGCCCTTTATGATCTTGATAGTTCTAGGTTTTCTATGTAAGTGTGTGATCCAGCTTGGGTTTGTTTTTTGTGTAGAGTGTGAGATATGGGTCCTGTTTCATTCTTCTGAAAGTGGCTGGCCCCTAGCAAAGTGAGGACCCCGTGTCTCCCCATCTGGGGGTCAGCTCTCTGTTGAAGATTTGCTGTCTCTCCAGTGATTTTCCTCTGTCCACAATCGAGGAATGGGAAGACAGGGGTTATAAATAGAGTGCATTGGAGACATGAGATGGATCAGAGGGACAAACCTGACTTGAAGGGCTTCAACCCTGTTAGTCGATTCTCGCCTCTGATGCACACTGGACCTGATACTCCAATATTTTCTGTTTGTTCATAGTAGGGTTTATCTCAGATGTGTTATGTCTTTGGGGGGTCACTCTCTTGAAGTTGTGTTATGTTTTTCTGGGTTTTTTTGGGGGGTATATGAGACCCAGGATGGATGAACCTATAGGGACAGCAAGTGAAATAAGGGTTTCTGGTGTGTGTGTGCGTGTGTGTGTGTGTGTGTATACAGTGGTGGTGGGGTAGGGGTGCCTCATTGTTAATGTGGGTGCCCTTATCCAGTCTGGAGGAGGGAGGGAGCTCTGGAGACATGCCGCCAGCGAAGACCTTTGGTGAGACAGGGGCAGAGTCCTGGGGCGGGAAGGAGGGACGGTCCTGTGAGCTGTCAGGAAGCAGGGCTGCGTTGCTTTTCCTTCCCCATATCCAGGCACAGCCAAGAACCGTGCCTGGCATGGAGCAGGTGCCCCATAAGGTGGCCAACTCTTGCCTAATTGTTGTTCAAGGAAGAATTACAGCGAGCCTGCTTAGTCCCAGGTAAGTGAGGAGGGAGAGGGTGAGCTGAAGTCAGTCTCTCTTGGGACATAGTTTGTAGGAGGCCCTTTCTCTCAATCGACTCCTCCCACTGCGCACACACACACACACACCTTCTCCAGATTGTAAG
Source organism: Tenrec ecaudatus (assembly GCF_050624435.1). Taxonomy (NCBI): domain Eukaryota; kingdom Metazoa; phylum Chordata; class Mammalia; order Afrosoricida; family Tenrecidae; genus Tenrec; species Tenrec ecaudatus. The sequence continues at coordinate 125,563,544 of NC_134541.1, read as the reverse complement.
ATTGTAAGGATCCTCTGAGCTTTCTCAAGGTCGCTGGTCCTGGACGGTGGGATGGATGGTGGATTTGAGGACTTTCTGCTGCTCACCTAGAGCAAGGCCGCCATAGAAATTCTTCAGTGATGTATGTAAAAGCAATGTGTCTGAGCCCCTCCAACTTCACAAGGGGGGAGGAGAATCAACATCAACAGCCCAAGGCTGATTCTGATGGAGGTCAGCTACGTCTCGCCCTCCCAGTCCCTCCCCCTACTTTTTTTCCTTTTTCTTTTAAACCAGTTCTGAGACCAACCATCCATCCCCCGTCACCCCACTTCTCTGCTGGTTTCAGTTATTCGTAGCGATGGCCACATAGCACGCCCAGACAATACTCATGATTCTGGGGTTTATTAGGGAAATAACAGCTTACACTCCAGGATCAGAAATGATGGTCGGGCAGTTTCTGTACAGCCACACCCACAGACAGGTCTCTCTCTGGCTGTTGGTCCCTTGGCCTGGGCTCCCCTCCGCCCTTCTCAGGCAAGGGCTATGAAACGCTTTGAGCTCCGCTAATGAGGGTCTAGAGGTATTGTAATCCACCAGCAAGCCGTGGCCCAAAGGTCCTCAGTAAACCGAGCTCCACCGAGAGTGCAGAGGCCCCCACTATTCCAGCGAGGCTCCCGCCCTAAGGCCCTCAGCTTCCTTACTTCGTGAGCCGGGAAACCTGCTGGGCTGTCTGGTGCCACACTCTTGATTCCACTGCCTCTGCTACCGCCGCTTCTTGCCGTCCCCAGGGTGACAACAGTCTGTCTCCGAGTCTAGGTCCTCGCGCAGGCATCCTGGGTCCAAAAGATGCACTACGCACTCAGCTGTTCTCCTCGGTGATCAAGAGGTCCCTCTTTCTGCCTCCTGGCTCGGTTCACGCTCGCCATGGTGGCAAAACAGACCAATCCTCTCATCTGGGTTCCTACCCCTTATGTGCAAGGCCCCACTCCCACAAGGGTGCCATAGACCTTATTTATACTCTGAGCAAGCTATCCCATCCCCTTGGTGGATCCCAAGGCCCTCATTTGCATAGCCAGTCATTTGCATGGTGGCAGTTGCTCCGACTGTGGCTGTTGTCCTTAAGGGCCACCGAGTCAGTCAGCTCTGACTCATGGGGACCCTGTGCACAGCAGAGGAAGCGTCCCCCAGCCCTGTGCTACGTTTGAGCCCACTGCGCCATTCCATCTCGTTCAGCGCCTTCCTCTTGTGCACTGCTCCTCTGCCGTATTAAGTGTCCGCTGTCCTGTGATGGAAACAGTCTCTGTAGTTAAGACGGTAGCAGTGAACTCATGTGATGCCTTCGTGCTTGACAGGTAGGTAGCATGGTCACGGAAGTGAATCTTAGACTTCTGTGCATTGAAGGTGCATGCTGTTTCTCTTTTGTCAACATTTCATGGTGAAATAGGTGTGGGATTTCACAAGTGAGGTCCTCACTTTTGCATTTAACAACTTACCCAGTCCCCCAATGGCTTGCCCTGCTTCTCTGCTCCCCCACCTCCCTCTTGTCGGGCATCATCTTCCCCTTTATCCAGGCGAACACCTGTCTGACCTCCAGCCCAAAGTTTCTGAAACAGCGGGTCTGCGTACTGGGGTGGTGAGAAAATTGGCAAGGGGCACAGGTTTCTGAACACACATCAACCCAAATCAAGGAAAACTCCAATGCCGAATGAACCTGAGGTGTCTGCCCACATCGCAGGTTTCTAGGGCGAAACACATCGCAACTGGGAGACGTTCAAGAAGCCCTATGAGTTCTTCTCGCCCCTCCCATCCTACACGTAACCATCCAAGTCTGACCATCTTTTCTTCTCTTGACTTTTAGATAACATTGCTCTCAGACAGTATTTATCCTTTTGCGATTGACTAACTTCACTCAACCTACCTGAGGTAGTTGGTTTATTGTGCCAACCTGGCCGATGATCACATGTGGGATTAATTGAAGGGCAGAGAGATAAATGACTCGGCGAGCCTCGCCTTTCTTGTCTCTTGCTCTTTGATCATCGGGCCAGTGTGCGGCTGCCTTGCTTGTTCTGTGCCTCAGTTTGCAAGCTGCACTACCTGTGGGACACCTAACCTGTGGACTGTGTCGCCGTTGTTTGAGGTTCCTTCAAGACCTGCTTCTCCACACCATTGGAATTTACATCTTGAGCTGGGTCTGTCGGACCCTGTCATCTGGCTGACTGTGGTGACCTGCCTTGCTGTTTGCTGCCTGTGCCCAGATAGCCTGAATTGCTCTACAGAGGACTACTCGTCGGCCCTCAAGCCTTGAAGGACTGCCAGTGTCTCACAACTGTCTCATGGGAGTGAGTTGCACTGAACCATTTGTACTGCTTTATAATTTAATGAACTGTTTATTTCTTATGTAATACATCTTCTGTATAAATATATAAAAGTATTAGCATTCTGGTTTTGTTTCTCTGGAGAACCCTAACACACTAACGTCCAACTCCATCCACGTCTTGAGGTGTTTCCCAGTCTCAACATCATTCTCTATCAGGCATATGAAGCATTCCATTCTGTGTCTGTATCAACAGTGATTTATCCATTTCTCCACCAACGGGCTCTTAGTGTTTTGTTTTATCTTTTTGCTATTGTGAACAGTTCTGCAGCAAATATCGGCTGTATTGGCTACGTTCCTTATTTCTGTAGGCTGGATCCCAAGTAGAGGAATTGCTGGGTCCCATGGTAGCTCAATTGTTTGAAGAAGCGTCACACCATTTTCCATAGTGGCTATCCTGTTTTACAGTGTAAGAGGGTCCCAATGTCGTTGTACTCTCTCCCGCATTTGCTGTTAGCTGCTTTTATGAACTTTGCTATCAGTTCTGGGGTAAAGTGATATTTCGATGTGTATTTCTTGGTTGACTAGTGATTGTGAACATTGAATGCCTTTGTTGGCCGCTGGAGTGTCTTATTGGTGAACAGTCTGTTCATGCCCGCTGCCCATTTTCTATTGGGTCATATGTCTTTTTCTTGTGTGGTATTGGTTTTCTGTAGGTTTTAGATCTTAGTCCTTGTCCTATATAGCGTCCTCCACTCTGTGGGTTCTCTTTGTGCTCTTTTGTCAAATCTTTTGATGTCTTATTTTAAAGAGTTCCTAGCCGTCTATTCTATCTTCTTCTGTGTGTATGGTTTCCATTATGTTTGATGGTTTTTATGCTACGTCTATGGGCCCCTACCGTGTCCTTATTTTTTCACTTATAGTGAAAGTGCTAGGTGTTACATTTAAGTCTTTAATCCATCTTGAGTTGCTTTTTTTAATATGGCATGAGATATGGGTCCTGTTTAATTCTTCTGCAAATGGAAATTGACTTTGGCCGGCACCATTTGTTGAATAAGCTATCTCTTCCCCATTTAATGTGTTTCATCCTTTTGTCAAAAATTAGTTGTCTAGAGGTGGCCGAGGCTTATTTCTCAGTTCTCTATTCTGTTCTGTTGGTTTATGTATTGTGTTAGGCCGGGCTGGCTAGAGAAACAAATCCACTGACACTCATATATATGTAAGAGAGAGCTTTATATCAAGAAGTAGTTACATATCGAGCAACCAGCCCAGCCCAGGCCAGCTCAAGTCCGCAGGTCCCTCTTCAGGCTCACAGCCACACGCAACGATGCAGAATGCAGGAAGATCACAAGCTTGTGGATCCAATGGAGGTGCCGCATCACAGGGCTCACTGTTCTCAGCGTGGCTCCACATGGCTTGTTAACAGGAAGGCAAAGCAGAGAGAGAGAGAGAGTGGCCTATGTCCAGGGGGAAAGAGAGGCCAGCAACTCATTTATCTGGGTCATTCTCCAATCAAGCTGTGGCCTGATTGACAGGTTAAATTCCACCCACATGTTCCTACGGGAGCCATGTTGGCACAAAAAAACCTAACTATTACTGCCCACTCTTTCACTCTCTCTCTTTTTTTTTTTTTTTTTTTAAGACTTGAAACTACAAAGTTTGGGTAGATCATCAGAGAAAACAGAAGCGTGGGGGGGGGATGGCACAAAGTTGTCTGAATGAGGTAGCACATTTGTTTTGCCCATACGTGGAAGTGTGCAGAAGAGAGCGGAAATAGATAAAAAACCGAAAATAGTAACCCTCTCAAGTGTTTAAAAGGCCAAATGAAAACATCTGAATGTGTCAGACATCTCTGGGTGTATCAGGGGAGGGAATTCTTGCCTGTTCCAGGAAGCATGTCAGTATCTTCAAAATGTTGCTTTTTGGACTACCCATCTGAGAACTGAATTGCTATTTTTAACTTCCAAATTAGTTTAAGTACTTACCCAGAATTCCAGTTGTCTAACCCTGTGGGGCCTTCCTGGGTAATAGAAGAGGTTAGGCTGCTAACAAAATATTGGAGGGTTTTTTCCTTAATAAATCATTTTATTGGGGGCTGGTACAACTCTTCTCACAACCCATCCATCCATCCGTCTATCCATCCATCCATGGTGTCAAGCACATTTGTACATTTGTTGCCTTCATCATTCTCAAAACACTTTCTTTCTACTTGAGCCCTTGGGATCGGCTCCTCATTTTTTCCCTCCCTCCCCAAAGTGTTGGAGTTTTGAGTCCATCTAGAGGTGCCTCAGAAGAAAGGATTGGCAGTTATTGCGAACAAATCAGCTCTTGAAAACCATTTGAGACGCAGCTGTACTGTGACATACCTGAGATCACGAGTCGGAGGCAAAATGGTGGAAACGGTGTGTGTGTGTGTGTGTGTGTGTGTGTGTGTGTGTGTGTGTGTGTGTGTGTGTGAGAGAGAGAGAGAGAGAGAGAGAGAGAGAGAGAGAGAGAGAGAGAGAGAGAGATATCTGGTTTTATAACTCAATGAAGTTGCCCACTTAGGTAACTGAAGTATGAAAAGGCAGACATGATTATTAAACACACTCTGCCGTGACTCCAGTCTCTGACTCCATGACCATCAAACCCTTTCCTACAACCGATACAAGCACCCTAGTCTGCTTGACTATTGAACTTATCATTAAAATAGTAATTCAGTATTATTTTAACATAATCATGAGTTAGAGTTACTGTTAGAGAAAAATGGAGTATAATCATAAAATAGAAATTTTTATTTAAAAAACCCTGATGACTCATATTAACAAATGTATCATAAAAAAGCGTATTCTCAGACCACCATGGAATTAACCTAGAATAACTAACAATAAGCATAATATTTGGAAATCAACAACAAGGTTATAAGAAGTAACACGAGAAATTAAAAACACTAAATCAGGCATCCTCAAACTACGGCCGTGGGTCACACGCGGCCCGCCAAGGACATTTATCTGGCCAGCTGGGTGGTTTTGCCCCATTTGTTTTTTTTACTTCAAAATAAGGTATGTGCAGTGTGTATAGGAATTTGTTCATAGTTTTTTTTTAAAAAACTATAGTCCGGCCTCCAACGGGTCTGAGGGACAGTGAAGTGTTTAAAAGGTTTGAGGACGCCTGCATGACTAAATGAAAGCACAAGTATCCAAAAGTTCAGATGCAGGAAACAGTTCATAGAGAACACTGCATAGGATTGGAAGCCTATAGTTGAAAAGAATATATAAAATCTATAACTTGCACTTGTATTAAAGAGAGGGGAAATTAAAGAGATGGGAAAAATTAAGCAACCAGAGAAAAAGAAATACAGATTGAAACAGAAATTGATGAAATTGAAAACAGAAAAATAGAGAAAATCAACAAATCTCTAAGTTTGCTCTTGAATAATATCAATACTGTTGACAAATCTCTAAGTATATTACCCAAGAATAAAAGATAGTATTACCAATATCGGAAATGTGAGAGGAGTCATCTCAAATAAACTGTGGACTTAAAGGGGTGTTAAAGGATAAGATGAGAAACTCTGCCTCCAAAATCCCTAACAGATGAAATGGATCAATTTTGTGAAAGATGCAAGCTGTCAACACTTATGAGATAAATATCTTTATATTTATCAAATCAATTTAATCAGTAATTAATCACCTTTCAAGAGAGAAAGCACCACACCCAGATAGTATCACTGGTGAATTCTACCAAACATTTAAAAAACAAGAGACATTAATTTTTCATATTACTTTCCAAATATTAGAAGAAGGTATACGTCATACTTTATCTTCTGTTTCCAGTATTACCCTAAAACCAAACCCAGGCAAAGATTTTACAAATAGGAAACATAGTTGCACACAAAAAAAATTCACCAAAATATTAGTGAATTAAATCAAATGAGGCATGCAAATAATTATACACTACAAACAAGTAGGATTTATTCTGGGTGTGCAAAATTAGTTCAACATTTAGAAAGCAATTAATGCAGTGTAAAGAAGAAAACAAAATAAAAAGGGCTCAAGTAGAAATAAAATGTTTGGAAATGATGGTGGCAACATATGTACAAATATGCTTGATATAATTGATGTATGTACTGTTGTAAGAGCTGTAAGAGTCTCCAATAAAATTATTTATTTAAAAAAAGAAGAAAACAACTCAAGAACACTTTGTTCTAATAATCTGGCCTTCTGTGATGCTCACCTTCCTGACATGATCGCGGAAAACAAAATGGGTGCATAAGCAAATGTAGTGAAGAAGCCGATGGTGCCTGGCTATCAAAAGATATAGTGTCTGGCGTCTTAAAGGCTTGAAGATAAACAAGCAGCCATCTAGATGAGAATCAACAAAACCCACATTGAAGATACACACCAGCCTGTGTGCTCATGAGGTAGCAACAGGATCGAGTATCAGGCATCAGATGACCCCAAACAAACAATCATATCGATGCAAACAAGGGTTGTGGTGGTGGAGACCCAAAGCCTATCTGTAGACAATTGGACATCCCCTCACAGAAGGCTCACAAAGAAGGGACAAGTCGGCTAGGGTGCAGTATAGCACTGAGGAAATGCACAACATTCCTCTTGTTCTTTAATACTTCCTCCCCGCTACCATCATGACCTGAGTTCTATCTTACAAATCTGGCTAGACCAGCACATGTACACGGATACAGATAAGAGCTCTAGACACAGAATCCAGAACAGGTAAATTCAGGAACAATAATGAGAGTAGTGATACCATGAGGGTAGGTAGGGGGAAGGTGATCTATATATCAACACCCCCCTCCCTCACACACACACCCAGGGTGACAAACAACAGAAACATGGGTGAAGGGAGATAGCAGACAGTGTAAGATATGAAAATAATAATTTATAATTTATCAAGGGTCCATGAGGGTGGGAGGGTGGGGGAAATCAGGGAAAAATGAGGAGCTGATACCAAGGACTCGAGTAGAAAGAAAATGTTTTGAAAAGGATGATGGCAACATATGTACAAATGTGCTTGATACCACTGATGTATGGATTGTTACAAGAGCTTTAAGAACCCTCAATAAATTTTTTAAGTGTTGTAAGAGCCCCTGATAAAATGATTAAAAAATTTGAAAAGTAATTTTATTTTATTTTTAAAGTAATATTTAGATGGACATGTCTTACTTATTCCAATATAGCCATTCACACACAGCTCTGTTGTTCCGTCTCATCGGATGGGGTTATAAATCATTGATGTTATCAGCTCCCCACCCCTTCACTCTCACACCTGCAAGTTGATAGGAGATTATGTACCTACCACACATCTCTCTCATTGTATCCCAACAGGATGCTTGGATTAGGATGGCTGCCGTGTAGGGTTTGAGGTCAGAAGCGAGAGGCTCCAACTTAGCTCTTCTTTAGTACTGCTTTGCTTAGCTGAGATCTCTTTCCTTTCCCTAGATTGTTGGAGATCAAATTTCCACCTCTTTAAAGAATGATGCTGGGCTACGATGCTGGGCTATGGATCAGAATTGCGTTTTACTTACAATCCCTTTGGGCCGCACTGACAGTTTCATGGTAGCATAGCCACAAACATGGCATAGCTTCCATTTATGAGATCTCTTTTGTTTTCTTGTAGCAGTGTGTGGTGGTTTTCTTTGTACAAGTCTTGTTTCTCTGGTTAGGCTTGTTCCCCAGTATTTACTCTCTGGGGTGGCTTTTGTAAATGGCGCTGTTTTCTTGATTCCATTTTCTGCTCTCTTCATTCGCATATAGGAATCCGATCGATTTTTGTATGTTGTTCTTGTGCACGGTCATGTTGCTGAATTATTCGCTTAGTTCCAGTTTTCTTGTTGAGTCTTTGGGCTTTTCTATGTAGGAGCATATGATTTGCCAATAGCAAGACTTTTACTTTGCTAACTTGATTTCCTTTTGTTGTCAAACAGCTTTGGCTGAAACTTCCAATTCAATATTGAATAAGAGTGGTGATAAAAGGTATCTTTTTTCTGGTTCCTGTTATTTTTCTTTTAAATCTTTTTATTGGGGGCTCATACAACTCTTATCACAATCCATGCATCCATCCATCGTGTCAAGCACATTGGTACATTTGTTGCCTGGTTCCTGTTCTTAAGGGGAATGTTTGAGTCTCTTCCCATTGAGCAAGATGTCGGCCATTCGTTTTGTATATTCCAGGGGATACCGAAAAAGAACCCAGAAAAATTTTTTTCAAATCTATGTATTAAAAATTTTTTTTTTTTACAAAACAATCTTATCACCCTCAAAGTACTCTCCATTACACTTAATACATTTGTCAAATCTGTGATTCCATTCTTGGAGACATTTTTCAAACTCATCTGTCTGGATGGCTGACAGCACCTCCCTCCTTTTTTTCTTCACCATTGTCGTTGTCAAATTGCTGTCCCTTCACGTCCCTCTTCATCTGCAGAAACAAAAGGAAAGTCACACAGAGCGAGATGAGGTGAGTGAGGTACGTGGAGCAAGAAAGGCATGCTGGGTATTTTTTTTTTTGCCAAAAACTGGCACACTGAGATGGCTGTGTGAACAGGTGCATTGTCGTGGTGGCAAAACCAGTCCCCCATCTGCCACAAATCAGGCAATTTTTGTCGAACACGGTTACATTATCTTTCAGAACCTCTAAGGAGAAAGCTTGATTAACAGTCTGACCCGGTGAAACAAACTCCAAATGCACTACACGTCCACATTTTCATCCGTTCAGGAAGTCCAAAAGGAGGTCTGTCATCAATCAGCATATCACCTTTAAAAAAATCATTTTATTGGGGGCTCATACAACTCTTATCACAATCCACACATACATCCATTGTATAAAACACATTTGTACATTCATTGCCCTCATCATTCCTGAAACATTTGCTCTCCTCTTAAGCCCCTGGAATCAGCTCCTCATTTCCCCCCTCCCTCCCCACTCCCCCTTCCCTTATAAATGCTTGATAATTTATAAATTATTATTTTGTCATATCTTACACTGTCCGATGTTTCCCCTCACTCACCCTTTCGTTGTCCATCCCCTAGGGAGGACGTCACATGCAGATCCTTGTAATCAGTTCTCCCTTTCCACCCCACCTTCCCTCCACCCTCCCGGTATCTCCACTCTCACCACTGTTCCTGAAGGGAATCATCCATTCTGGATTCCCTGTGTTTCCAGTTTCCATCTGTACCAGTGTACATGCTCTGGTCTAGCCAGATGTGTAAGGTAGAATTGGGGTCATGACAGGGGGGGGGGAGGAAGCATTTAAGAACTAAATGTCCTTTTCTGTGTTCTTTGGAAGGCACTTGGAATTTAATAAAGAAATTGTATCTCATTTAAAAAAACTAGAGGAAAGTTGTATGTTTCATTGTTGCTACATTGCACCCTGACTGGCTCTCAGAATGTAGCACTTGCTTTGCCCACAGGTAAAATCTACTCCAGTTCTATTGTATCCACTAGGCAAGAAGCTCTACCTGTACTTCCACTGTAGAGGCTACCTGACATTCATAGGTGTACAACAGGCAAATATCCTTATCCCTGCTGTTTCAAGTTGGCTTCTCTAGAGAAGCACCACTAGGGAAGCTTGTGTGTATATTTGTGTGTAGAGAGAGTGAAGTTCGCAGCTGTAGAAACGGGTCAGTTCCAAGTCCACGGGTCAGATATTAGCGTGGAGGTGTCTCTTGATTCGTGTAGCTGCATGGGTTGATGAACTCAAGATCAGAAGGAAGACAGCAGGCTTCTTTTGGCAGAGACAAATAAATCCCAGGTCAGCAGGTAAGACTTGTGGCTGTAACATTAAGTGAATCCCAGGTCAGCAGGTGAGATGTCAGATTGTCGGCAACTCCCAGGATCGGCAGACAATATGGCAGGCCATTGGCAAGTCCAGAGAACCAGATGTCTATGAGCCAGATGCAGGATCCCGTCCCAGAAAGACAGCAAGCTTTTCTATAGCATCTCCTTATATGGGAAGCAGTTCACACCCTGGGAGAGATCTCATCACTGGGGGCTTCCTAGGTGTGAAACCATGGAGAATCCTGGTCCAGCCACATTGACACAAAACTTTAACCATTCCATCTTTCCAGAGTGTGACTTCTTGTTCACCCACTCCTCTTCACGTCTCAACCAAGACGACCACTCTGGTGAACGTCAGAGGTATGGAGATTTCCAGGGCAGCCTCCCACCCCCTGGTTCATGTCTTCTATTTTCTAGATATAGTTAAGAGTGGGTAACCTGGATAAGGTGCTGTGAAGGAGCTTAGGATGGACGGTATCACGCCTCTTCAAGTATTGAAGAAGGCCCTGCAGAGTGAGCAGGCGTGGAGGAGAGAAGCAGAAAGGACCACAATTCATAGTGACAAGTACCTGATCGTCCTCTTCCAGACAGTAGATCCTTGTAGAAATCACCAGAAATGGATCAGCGAGTCACCTCTTGAAGGGTAGCTTGAAGTGGACTGTGAATCCGCTAAGAAAGGCGAGACTTTAGCGATTCATTGTTATCCCCCAGGACTGGGATATGCATTTATTACAGAATGACATTTAAGCAAAATTAGCTTCCACTCAAGTCTATAAGGCTAAATCTGTACTGTAATTGCAAATTGCACCTCCAGGCCATGAAGCAAGAATTATTCTCCACACCCTTCACCCCTGCCCCCCATCACTTTGCATAGCCGTCCCCAATTCTTGAGGACGGATATCTTTCATCACAAGCTCCTTCACAGCACCCACCCTTGCTCAGGCAGTCAGAGCAATGACAAGGACATTCCAGGTTTAAAGCTCATCCTTGCCTTTACTTACAGGTTTTGGGCAAGCAGCTAAGCCTTCTGATAGCTGGCCTAGCAAGATCATCATTTTTCTAAGGACCCTAGAGAGTATCATCTATGTCATATCTTCAGGAGGTGGTACCTGGTACTTAGTTGGCCCTCAACACCAATTCCCTTTACCCCAAACAGAGTGGTTTGATCTGTATGATCTTTCTTGGTGTGTGGACTCCCTAAATCTTTTCCACTCTCTCTGCAGTGAGCAATTCTCTTTCAAGAGATGCCCATCTGTCCCCATGCCCAGTGTGGAACCAATAGTTTAAACACAGAGCAGGAAGGAATCCCATTGTCACGAAGTCCTAGATGTTTCTTTTTCCAAAGTGTTCCCTTAGAGCAGTGGTTCTCAGCCTTCCTCATGCCGCGACCCTTTCATACAGTTCCTCATGTTGTGGTGACTTCCCAACCATAACATTATTTCATTGCTACTTCATCACTGTCATTTTGCTACTGTTACAAATCAGGTCACCCCTGTGAAAGGGTCTTTCTACCCCACAAAGGGGTCTCAACCCACAGGTTGAGAACCGCTGCCTTAGAGTGAAGCTTATGGTACAGTGTATTCCTTAACGTGGCCCTTCCAGCCAGGCCCAGTCTTGCGGCTCCCACGCAATGAAGTGTCCATCACGTACCAAGGGAACTGGACAGCGCAGGAATGCAAACAAGGCATGGAACCCTGCTGGGGGTGGAATCACATAATTAAAACGTATGAAATCCTAACGAGGGAGTTGATCATTTGTGCCATGCTGCTAGGCTTAAACAAGAGCCAATTTCAGAGCAGAAAGGGAACCTCACACCTACTGAGAAACGCCAGGCGTGGAGTTCTGACTTTGGGATCCTGGGTCCTAGGACTGAGAACCTTCCAGAGCCAGGAGACAGAGATCTGTCGCACCGGAGATGGGAAGAAACACTGCAGAGGGGTGACAGCAGCAGAACCAGGATGCGGCACAGTGTGGTCCACCGGGTCCACCGAGCAATGAGGGGTGTACTGACTCATGGAGGGAGAGAGGAGCACCTTTGGGCAAGAGGCTTGCTGGCAGAGTGGGGTGGGGGGGCTCCAGGCACTTGGAGGGGTTAAGCTGGAACTCAGAGTGAGAGACTTGAGTGCCTTCTTGCTGGCGTGGAGTGGTTTCTGAGCAATTCTTGGCAGACCGAAAGAGCTTTGTTACACTTGCCTAAATGGGGCAGTGGCCAAGTTGGAGGACAAGAGAGCAAGGGCCAGAGAGAGGTCTCCCTGTGGGCATAGCCAAAAAGAGGCTGTCCTGATCAAAGAATACACTATCTGGATCCATTCCCTAATAGACCCTATACAGTGAGTATGGTCTGTGAGTTCCAAGTGGACATTTCAACAAATCAATGAATCCAGTAGAGGAAAGTAGACAGTGTTGTCCTTCCTACTGTATGAGAGATGGCCCACTGGTTGGAGAAAGGGCTATGTCTGACTCCACCTCACAGGATCAGCCTTGGGCTGATGACGAAGATTCTCTCCCCTTAGGAAGTTGGAAAACCTTTGGCACAACTGCGCCAGTTTCACAAAGACCTAATTCTACCTTATCCCTACGTCCCACCTTAGTGGCTCCCGTCAAGATGATGGCAAGTCAGACTGTCTTCCCACTTCCTGGATATGGGAAGAGGGCCCAACACTTTCTTACCTTATAATTCAGCCACCTTCCATTCCCATTCGATTCCTAGCACACCATTACTATTTAGGCAATTTATCCACAGAACTCTGGATTCTTTTCTGGTCTCTGTTTTTCAGTCACTTCCTCCCTTATAAAGTGGTTTGCTATCCATTTGTCTTTTTATGTCCTCTGCCACCTAAGATTATCTTCTTATTGCTCCACACTGAACTATGGGTAGGTGCAGTAGTTACATAATCTGTTGTCAACTTGAGGCTGTTAAGAGTGAAGGGGCGGGGTTCAGCCTGTCAATCAGGTCACAGCTTGATGACCTCGTTTGGAGGTGCTAAGGAGATAAATAGCTCACTGGAGCAGGACACACACACTCTCCCTGTGAGACGTTCCTGTTGACAAGACACATGTGGCTACATGAGAGCCCTGTAGCTGGAGAAGTCATGTGGAGACCCCTGCCAGCGCTGAGATGCTTCCACTGCCACTCGATCCACAAGACCCATTGGCCTGTGATCTTCCAGCATTTGGCGTCATTGCATGTGTTGCATGAGTCTGAAGAGGATTTTATAGATTAGTATCGGACATTTGGGCTAATATTGGAGTTATGAACTTGATCTGAACCGGGCTGGGATGTTTTCTTAATGTATAATTACTCTTTGATATAAGCCTCTCTCTTACATATATATGAGTGTCCTGGATTTATTTCTCTGGCCAACCCCGACTAGCACAGCACAAAGAGAGCTGTGCATGATTGGAAGGTCATTAATTTCTATAGATTTAGTTTGGACCTATCCATTTCTATTGACTAATTTTGGATCTAAAATGAGGCCTTACAACCTTTCAGTCATTCAGTTGACCTTAACTGTATCTTGTACTACACATTAGACAAGGTCATGATTTCCCTTACACCCAGAACTTCTCGGAATCCATGGTTTGGGCCAGAGATCTTTACGGCCATCAAATTCAACAAACGTATCTGAGCACCTCACTAAATCTTACTCCTCCTACAAAAATGGCACACGGGTTGGCATGAGATCTCTTTTGGCAAGGAAGGAGGAAAATCATTGGCTTGGTAGGAGGTCGAGGTAATACACACTTCCACCTTCCAAAAGGCTCACTCATTCTGTTGCTAGTTGTCCTTCCCAAGATCCTCTACTTCTCCCCTGGGTTTGGTAATTCATTGAAATGGCCACACAGGGCCTACGGACCACACTCATGGTTTGGGGGTTTATTAGAGAAGTAACAGGTTACAAGATCAGGAAAAACTCAGGATACAGGTCTTTGATTAAGACAGCTTCTTCCCAGTGGTGCCCACAAGCAGGGCTCTTTGACCCTTAGTCTGGCTTCTGCCACTAAGTGCCTGGGGGAGCCCCAGTCTGCCAAGAAGCCCTTCTGTGAGTTGGCGCACCAACGGTAACGGCCTTGCTCTGTGGACAGGGAAGCTCACTGCACGGGCCTGGGCCAGTCTACTGGCACTGTCGTCACGGTTTCTCTGCCACGACTTCTCACCATCTTGCCGTCTCTGGTGTTCCAGGTCTCTGGCTCCTGTTTCCAGGAGGTTCGTAGCACATGGATCCCGGCTGTCCAGAGGTCCAGAGGATGCGCTGTGCTTCCGTCTTTTCCTCTTGTTACAGTGAGCACTCACCCTCACCACCCCCACCCCCACCCCCACCTGCAGGGTGGCTCATTTTATGTCTAGCAGCCAAACCAATTCTGTGGTTAAGGTTCTATATACTTCATTTGCATGGTCTCACACCCACAGAGGTGCCACATGCCTGATTTGCATTATTCATAAGCGATCCAATCCCCTTGGTGGGCCACAAGCACCTCCCCTGGTAGCCACATTCGATCATGTAATAGGTGTTACAAGATCAAGGCGAGGGGCCCTGTCAGTGATCCAATGCACCACACTTCCATAGACCAAGCTTGTGTCCCACGTAATACACAGTATGGAAGCTCATTCCAAGGAGGGGCTCTGTCTTCTCCACCTTGACATCCCTCCCCAACAAGTGTGTTAGTAGAGAGCCTCCACTTCTTGCACGGCGAAGTCAGTGACTTTTGTTCCCAGTGACTGTTCACGGCAACCATCTTCCGTAGCTCATCCTACTTTCTTCGGAAGCTGTCACTCTCTTGGGACTTTTCTTGTCATTTTTCCTAATCTCTGAAGGATTTGGGATGAGTGTTTTGTCAAATAATAACAACCAAACTCACTGCTATCAAGTCGATGCTGACTCATACAGACCCTGTACGACAGGGTAGAGCTGTCCCTGCGGCTTCCCAGACTGTAACTCTTTACTGGAGTAGAAAGGGCCACCTTTCTCCTGCCGAGCGGCTGGTGGCTTTGAACTGCAGACTTTGCAGTTAGCAACCCAGTGCATCACCTCTACACCAGTAGAGCTTTTAAAAACATTAATGCATCGGAGACGTGTGACACCCACGGAGATGAGCGATGTGGCAAATGGTACATGCTTCTGCCTTCAGTTACCCTAAGATGGCATTGAGTTGGTGAAACTGCATCACCCCATTTAACATATAAGTGGGGGAGGGGGCTGTGATAAGGTTGTGGTGATAAAATTGCTGGTTCCATTGGCAATACCTTGTCCCTTTCACATACACACGCAGATGTTCTTTTGTGAGCTCACTGGTATGCCTCACTAGTCTCTAAACTCCATTTAAAGCATGCTTGTTGGTTTTGTTTTTTTAAACTTGGTTTCTCCTATGCTTTGTGCATTGAACCAAAGTCCTGTGTAAATAAAGCTGCACAGATGATTGAACCTGAAGGGAGGCCGGGAGCTCCTGTGGATTCTTGAGTCAGCAAGCAAACCGGAATAGTGTGTGTGTGTGTGTGTGTGTGTGTGTGTAAACAAATTCTACCAAACTCACTGCTGTCAAGTTCATTTCGACCCACGGTGACCCTAAGGGACAGAGTGGAACTTCTCCATACGGGTTTCCAAGTCTGATGTCATCACAGAAGCAGAGGTCACATCTTCCTTCCACGGCCCAGTGAGAGGTCTGAGCCGTGAAGGCCAGGACTGCCTTGTAGGGCTCCTGGCATGCGGGAAGAGCGATAGAAAGTCCTGTTAACGCCAGGACTCAAAGATTCATTGAAAAGGCCACGCAGAACTCACAGATCAGATGGATGGTGATGGGGTTTACTAGGGATGTAACTAGTTAAAACTCTGGATCAGAAATTACTCAGGGGGAAAAAAAAAGAAATTACTTAGGATACAATAGCCCCTTTGAATTATGCCTCTCTCTGACCCTCGGCACCACAAGCCCTTCAGCCTCTTGGGCCAGCCTGGCCCTTGTCCTGCTTGGGCAGCGGTGACAAAACTCTAGTTCTGTAAGTGTCCCTGGAAGGGCTCTACTCAGTCAGCAAGCTTCCTGCCCAAAGGTACTTCAGTTTCTAGCTCGCTACCAGGCTCCTGGTTCTGCTGTCTGACCATTGCTGGCGTTACAACTCTGCCTCCTGGTCTTGTTTTCCAGCACGGAGACACCAGGATGCACTCCACTCCCATCTCTTCTTGGTGGTAGTCAGGTCTCCTGTTTGTCTCCGGGTCCATGCATTTCATTCCATGCGCATTATTAGCAAATCATCCAATCCTCCTGGTGGTCCATGAGAAACTTATTTGCATAGTCACACCTAATCATTTGGTGGATGTTATAAGACCACGGCTAGGAAAGCCATGTAAAAGCAATACCTCCCACCACACAATGCTTTAAAGGCTATTTTGCTTAAGTCTATGAGTTTCCCTTCTTTCTACAAAGTTTCTGTAACGAACATGAATTTGTTATATAATGTAACGTAAGCTAACCACAAGGTTGGCAGTTCCAATCCACCAGCCACTCTGTGGATGAAGCTCCTGTAAAGATGTACAGCCTTGGAAACAAATAGGGTCAGTGTGAGTTGGAATTGACTCAATGGTAGAAGGTCTTATATGTAACAAAGGTGGATTATCAGTACTCTATAATAAAGCCCATTCAAGGAAACCAAGACAAAATATTTAACCCTAACCCCACACTGACCACACACTATTTTAAAAATGGTTTTCCGTAAGTCACGTCTTTGATGTACCTCTGCACACTTGTGTCAACACTGTAATAACCAAGAGTGGTGCACAGAAAAAGCACAAGGCTTCTCGATTGCATGTTTGATTTCAGAGTGCTGAAGTCTGTGAGAGATAATCTTCAATTTCTTCATCTTTGGCTTAGTGGTTGGAACATTTCAATAAAGTCACATTAACTGGCTTTCCTCTTCAACTTGTCATTTGTAGACCGTGATTGTTCAACTCAAAATGACCAATACTAGTCCATTTCAACTCACTGATGCCTAGCTTTTCTTTCAATCATTTTATTGGGGGCTCGTACAACTCATCACAATCCATACATCCATCCACTCTGTCGGGCACATTTGTTGCCATCATTTTAAAAACATTTTCTACTTCAACCCGTGGTATTGTCAGGCACAAGTGGGAATTAGCAGGGCAGGTGAGTGGAAGGATGCCCAGAGCTGGTGAAAACACTTCAAGGATGCTTGGAAAGAGCAGGCCTCCCTGTCCCCTCAGTGGCCTTCCAGCCCAGGTGCAGGTTAACCATTGTAGATAACTTTGAACACTATTGCTTAGCCCAGGATCTGAAGATAACAAAATTGCAGTGGAAAAACCAGCTACTCCCTCCCCTAGACCCGGGTTATAAACGCACCTCCCTCTTCTCAGCGCTCCAGCTAGGGATCTGTGAACCTTGCCCTCCAGCTCAGAATGCTCCTGTCCCTTCCTCTCCCCTCCCCTCCCTCCCAGGCAGTGTGACTTCTCTGGCTCCAATTAGAGACCTGTGAACCTCGCCCAGGAGCTATGAAACAAACCTTTGAAAATGTTTTCTACCTTTGCCTTTTTTTTTTCCATCACCAAATCTTCCTTACAGGTATCAGCTTCTCATTTGTGTGTGTGTGTGTGTTTGTTTGTTTTTTTAATCAGGAAGAAGTACCAGGGACCAGCTATACTACCCAAGAGAAACAAGGTGGTTTTAAAAATCATTTTATTGGGGCTCATACAACTCATCACAATCCATATATACATCAGTTGTGTAAAGCACATTTGTACATTCATTGCCCTCATCATTCTCAAAACATTTGTTCTCCATGTAAGCCCCTGGCATCAGCTCATTTTTGCCCCTCCCTCCATGCTCCCCCCTCCCTCATGAACCTTTGATAATTTAGAAATTATTTTGTCATATTTACACTGTCCGCTATCTCTTTACTCACTTTTCTATTGTAGGTTATATTTAGATCCCTGTAATCAATCGGTTCCTCCTTTCCACCCCACCCTCCCTCCACTCAGCTTCTCATTTTCCCCCTCCCACCCCCATCCGTCCTCCTTCCTCATGAACCCTTGATAAATTTATAAATCATTATTTTTTCTTATGTCTTATACTGACCAATGTCTTCCTTTACCCACTTTTCTGTTGTCCATCCCCCTGGGAGGGGGCTCTAGGTAGATCGTCTAGCGTACCTTCAAGTTTTACACTTCGTTTTTGACAACTTCCTATTTTCCTGGATTTATACTTCCTAAAGTCCCCGTCTGATTATTAATGGGCGCTTGCAGCTGTTTCTTCCCAATTCGAGTCACGCCACATCGCCAATGAAGGCTCCCGAAGGTTTGCTCCATCCACATCATGAATGGTGGCTTGAGGGCGCAGCTCTTTCCTTTTGAGTGCCTTCTAACGCGAGAGCCTCACCTTCTGCCACTGAATCGGCGTTTACCGCTATTCAGTTTTCACTGGCCCGACTGTCTGAGAAATCGGTCCATCGGTCCTTCTTCCTCATCTCCCCTGAGACTTGTCCACCGTGCTGACCCTGCTGCTGGCTGTTCAGACACTGGTGGCATTACAGCAACGCAACCCACGAGCCACCAGTGTGACAAGTGGACGGACTAGGCAGCAAACGCTGAAGCCTGCCATAAGGTGGGGTGCCGTCTGCCCCTGCACACGCTGAATGCCTTTCACAGAAGGGAAACCAGGAAGTGAAGCCTGTCCAGACCCCAGGTCGCAAAGCCACGAGAGGGAACTCGGTGCCAGGTTAGGCAGCGTGCGTTCACGGCCCACGCCAGCTAGGCTGCGTTTGCCCAAAGCAAACAGCCCGGCGGTTCGATGCACCTGAAGCCTCCCTCCGCTGCCCAAGCCCCAGCTCACGCGCGCGGCCCAACTTCTTGCCCTTACGCGTCCGTTAGCGTCGTTCAAACAGGCCGCGTTCCCTCGCACCCAATCAGAACGCTCGTTCTTCGGCCGCCGGCCAATGGGCGCGCGCCGTGGGGGGAAGGGGGCGGGGCCGCGAAGCCCAATCGCAGCGCCATTGCACTTGAGGGCAAAGAGGTTAGGAAGCCGGCATGGCGCCCTGGTCAATAAAATCGATAGCTGGGAACCGCTTGGGTTCCCGGCAAAGGCGGTGCAGGCGTGGCGCCGCCATTTTCCCCGAAGGCATCTTCCGGTGCCTTTCGCCCGCGTTCGGGCAGGAGTTTCCTGAATAACAGCGACAGGTTTCCGTTAGGCCTGCGGGCGACAGGTTCCGACCACCTCGGGGCCTCCTAGCCGGCGCGTCCCCGGCCCGGTGGCGGCTCCGCACCCCCGGGTACCCGGCCAGCGCCGCGGGGCCGCGGTCGGGGCGAGGGGGCCGTGGCGCCCGCTCCTCCGGCCCAATGGCGCCGCCTTCGGCCCCTCTGCGCGCGCCGCGGGCGGGAGAAGCCGGGCCGGGCCGGAGGCGGGGACGGCGGCCGAGGGCCGTGCGGTTCGCGGACGTGGCCGTGTACTTCTCCCGCGAGGAGTGGGCGTGTCTGCGGCCCGCGCAGAGGGCCCTGTACCGGGACGTGATGCGCGAGACATACGGCCACCTGGGCGCGCTCGGTGAGGCCCGGCGCCGTCCGCTTCCGCGGTCGGAAGGAGCGAAGTCCCTTGGCGGGGGAGAGGGGGCAGGGAGTCCAGGGCCCTGGCAGCGGACCAGCCTGCCTCCAGAGGGCACGAGGGCGCAGCACGGGCTGCCACCGGGCGGGCGGGCATTAAGCGGGCACTTAGCGAGCTGGTTCTCTTTGCAGGGTGTGCAGGTGCCAAGCCAGCCCTCATCTCCTGGTTGGAGCGGAACGCCGATGCTTGGGAGCCGGCCGCCCTGGATCCGCAGGAGTGCCCGAGAGCGCTAACGGTCCAGAGAAGTGAGTGCACATTGCCCACGGAGACCCCGAAGCCCTCCTGTAATGACCTGCTTCCCAATTTGGGTCCCGCCTACGAGTACCCGGGACCGTTTCTCTGCTCGTGGGGTTGGCCGGCCGCAGCGAACAAGGATGAGCGGTGTCAGTTTGCAAACTATCCACCTGCAGTTCTGTCCAGTGTGGAAGAATCAGTCAGCCCTCCGGCCTCCTGCCCAGGATCCCTGCCCCCACCCACCCACTCCTTTTGCAGAACTGAGCAAGCCTATACTTACTCTGAGGTCCGCGCCCCTTCTGTTTTGATTGAGGGGAACTGATGGGGAGCAGCTTCTGGAGGGGGGCAGGAGGCAGGGCCCTTTTTCTGGCTTTCTGACTGGATGATCCTGATCAGTGGAGGACCAAAACCACCCACAGGGGCAGACAGAACTGGCCAAGCCGGATTTCCAAGACTCAGTGCTGCCCGTGTTATGTCCTCACTTAAAACTTGCCAGTTTTTGCCAAGGCAGGGCCTCAAAGGGGCTACCAATTAGATCGAAATCTCTTGGCAAACTGAGGGGACAAAATTTACAGATTCCTGAACCCCCCCACTCCAGAGCTATCGAGTGTGTGTGTGTGTGTGTGTGTGTGTGTGTGTGTATGTATGTGTACACAAGGGAATGCAAAGACTCAAATGCGTTACCAGCTCCAGTTAGTTTGGCCGTGTCTATCTCTTTGAAAGCCATTAGGTAAGATACTAGTTAAAAGCCCTTAACAAATACTTGCAAATATTGCTTCTCAAGGGTCATCCCCAGACCCGCAGAAGCATGACTTGGAAACTTAGAAATGCAAGTTCTTGGGCCCCCACCCTAGACCGGCTGAGTCTCAGAGCCTGGGAGTCGGGCCCAGCAATCTATTTAACCAGCCCTCCAGGTGACTCTGGTCACAGTCAAGTTTGAGACCCATTGGCTTGAAGGGCCTCCGGCCACCCAGTCACTGGCAAGATCACACAGCCTCTTTGTTTCCATTTCTTGCTTTGAACTTCAAGTTCCTCCTTTCGAGACCAACCCTCCGGGGAGAAAGAGGAGGCTTTCTTGCAATCTCAGAAGCCCACAGGTACCTTACCCCTGCCCTATAGGGTCGCTATGAGTCCGCGTCGACTCAAGGCATGGAGTTTGGTTTTTAATTTTGCCCCTCTTGTGTCAAGGACTGCAGGCTTGTGGTACCTGCCACAGACAGCTTGGGGCTTCCCTGCTGTCACCTCTGTGGGGCTGTCTGTTTCCACTTTTCTAACTGTCTCTCGGGAACCCTGGAAGCACTGTGGGTTAAGCAGCAGGCTGCTATCCACAAGGAGGGCGGTTTAAACCCACTCACCCCTGCAAGAGAAAGATGAACCGTCTGCTCCCTGTTCCACCAAGATCACAGTCTCCGAGACCCTGGAGTGTTGCTGTGAGTGAGAATTCATGCAAAGGCAGAGAGAGAGTGAGGGAGAGGGAGAGAGTTAGAAAGGTTAGACGGAGGGGAGAAAGTTTCTATCTTTGTGAAACGCAAACTAATGAAATCGGATTTCCTTGGAGCAGATGGGAATGAGGATGGGAACAAGGTTTCTCTGTGTTCTATTTTAAACGAGTTTTCGTTTTGGACCCTTTAAACGTCTGAGTGCGTCATTTGGATGAGGTTCAGCAGAATTGCTTCCAAGAAACCTTCCCCACCCCCGGCTGCCTCAGGCTCTTGGTATCTGAGGCAGTAAGTACGTGTAGTCACTCTGTGCTGCCCGAGTGCTGAGCCTTCAGCGCACAGCCCTGTAACAGGCAAGAGCCAGGGGCCCAGTGTTATAACA
Organism: Tenrec ecaudatus; assembly: GCF_050624435.1. Taxonomy (NCBI): domain Eukaryota; kingdom Metazoa; phylum Chordata; class Mammalia; order Afrosoricida; family Tenrecidae; genus Tenrec; species Tenrec ecaudatus. The sequence continues at coordinate 125,541,817 of NC_134541.1, read as the reverse complement.
TGAATTTCTCCCTGTGCCCTTGCAGAGACCCGAACCAGAAAGAAGCATGACCAGAAGGAAGGGCTCCCCGCTAATGAGGCACCCCGAAAGGGAAAGAGAGGCCGCCGCCCCAGCAAACCCCGACTCGTCCCCAGGCAGACTTCGGGGGCCCCCATCTGCCCCGACTGTGGCTGTACCTTCCCCGACCCCCCCGCCCTGGCCAGCCACAAGTGCGCCCAGAATCTGAAAAAGCCTTATCCCTGCCCAGACTGTGGGCGCCGATTTTCCTACCCGTCGCTGCTGGTCAGCCACCGGCGGGCACACTCGGGGGAGTGCCCGTATGTTTGTGACCAGTGTGGCAAACGTTTCTCCCAGCGCAAGAACCTTTCCCAGCACCAGGTAATCCACACCGGGGAGAAGCCCTACCACTGCCCGGACTGCGGCCGCTGCTTCCGGAGGAGCCGCTCGCTGGCCAACCACCGGACCACGCACACGGGCGAGAAGCCCCACCAGTGCGCCAGCTGCGGCCGCCGCTTCGCCTACCCGTCCCTGCTGGCCATCCACCAGCGGACGCACACGGGGGAGAAGCCCTACAGCTGCCCGGAGTGCAGTCGCCGCTTCCGCCAGCGCACGGCCCTGGTCATCCACCAGCGGATCCACACGGGAGAGAAGCCCTACCCGTGCCCGGACTGCGAGCGCCGCTTCTCGTCCTCCTCGCGCCTGGTCAGCCACCGGCGGGTGCACTCCGGGGAGCGGCCGTACGCCTGCGAGCACTGCCAGGCCCGCTTCTCGCAGCGCAGCACGCTGCTCCAGCACCAGCTGCTGCACACCGGGGAGAAGCCCTACCCCTGCCCGGACTGCGGCCGTGCCTTCCGGCGGAGCGGCTCGCTCGCCATCCACCGCAGCACGCACACGGAGGAGAAGCTGTACGCGTGTGAGGACTGCGGCCGCCGCTTTGCCTACCCGTCGCTCCTGGCCAGCCACCAGCGCGTGCACTCGGGCGAGCGGCCCTATGCCTGTGACCTGTGCTCCAAGCGCTTTGCCCAGTGGAGCCACCTGGCCCAGCACCAGCTTCTGCACACGGGGGAGAAGCCCTTCCCTTGCCCGCAGTGTGGCCGCTGCTTCCGCCAGAGGTGGTCGCTGGCTGTGCACAAGTGTAACCCCAGCGCCCCCAACTGTAGCCCTCGAGCTGCTAAAGAGGGGCCCAGTCAGAAAGCCAGTGCCCCGTCGCGCGGGAAGGACTGTATAAGTTAGGGATCCCAGCCCCTTCCTTGGATGGACAGGCCCAGAGATGGGAAAGAGGAGTCCCCAGGCATTCCAGGAGCTCCGGCTACACAAAGAACCCTTTAGAATATTCTACCTGCTGGCTGCCTTACTGTGTGTGTATGTGTGTGTGTGTGTGCGTGCGTGCGCGAGTGTCTTGAACAGGCGGCCCCACTGGGAGAGGTGACACCATTCCCTAACAGTTTTACAAGCCATCCTATCCTAAAATCCTCCGTGTGTCTGCACATTTGGCCCAGAAGTCCGTGTCGTCGTCGTCTCCCCCCCCCCCGCCCCCCCCGCCCCCCCCCCCCCCCCCCCCCCCCCCCGTCCTTTCAGAGTCCGCGGCTTCTTTAGTTTGAGCAGCAAGGAGAAGCTCTGGGAGGCAGGCCTTTCCTACGCTGCCTCTTTCTTTACAGGAGACTTGAAAGAACTGGTCGAGTTCTCTTTGCCCAGCCCTCCTGCCCACTGCTCGTCTACCCCTTGCTCGAAAGCCTCTCTTGACGGAGCTCACTACCTCCCGAGGCAGGCCATTTCTCTGTGGGCTAGCGCTGATCTTTAGGAGGGGCTTGAGACCGGCATTCTCCTACCCTGTAAGCCTCACCTCAGATCTGCTTAGTCCCATCAGGTACCTGCTGGTCACCACCCCTTGGCCCCACTCACTCGGTCAGGCGTTTCCTATGAAAGAGAGTGTCCGTTTCCACGGGACCTCTTGCCAAATGGGGTTGGCCAGTGTCTCTGACAAAGACCAGGCAGGAGTAAGCTAGCATCACCTTGTACACCGTGTACCTTCCCTTGGTCTGTGTGCATCTTAAAGCCTAGATGACATCGGACTGGGGGCAGCCACACACCAGACCATGGGTTTCCAGTGTGATAGACATCTAAATGCCCTCAGCCTTACAGACCATGAACGGCATGTGATGAAGCTAAGCCTCTGAACCCTGTGTCTGGAAAGTTGGGTCACAGGGAGCTGTGGGATGCTGATTTCAAGAAAAAGCAAGGGAGCTCTCTTGAGGACAGCCATAAAAACAGAAAAGCGAGAAGAGAGCCTGCCGCGATACTTCCTTTTGTGGTCCAGGGCGGTGTAGTGATGACACACTGGGCGGCCATCCCCAAGGTCAGCAGTTCGAAACCATCAGCAGCTTTCAACTCCAGTGAACAATTACGGGTGGAAACGCACAGGGGCAGTTCTACCCTGTCCTCTAGGGTCCCTGCAAGTCAGTATCGGCCCAGGATTCGTTCCAGGCCGCCAGGGGCTGGGAACCCCTGGACAACTGGGCCTTTGCCCTCTCAGATTCTCCTCAGGATGGGAATCAGCACAACCTCCCATCAGGCCTCAGTCAACATTTTTCCTCCATTGAGGTCCTGGAAGCAGGAAGTGTTCCTGCTGGCCTCCCTCATGGAAGCTCCCGAGGGGCTGTCCCTGGTGCCCACCTCTGAGTAGATGCTAAGTCTTAAACTCAATCAAATGTGGACAGGGCCTCCCAGTTTGCCTTGGGAGCTGTGCCAAATTAGAATCTCCACACCAGACGGCTCTCCTCTCCAGCAGCGGGAGTGGATCAGCTCCTGCTGGGCTGCTGCAGCTTTGCGCTCTCTAGATCTCCGCCCACAGGGAGGGGACCAGCTAGAGCGCCTGGCTTAGCAGTTTTAAATGACCTCTGTCCTGGTACTTAGCTGCAGAACTTTCACTTTGCCTGAGGAGCTGCTGACCGCAGGGCAGGGACCCTACCAGACTGGGTCTCCGTAAACGTTTCTGAGGGGTTACTTCTGTGCCTTGTGGGGTGCCTGTTTAGAAAGTCAAAGTTCCCCTTCTGATGGTTTCCAGTCAGAGCAGAGTCCCATTTAGAATGCTTGTTTTAGACCCTGCTTCTGTCATGTTCATGCTCATAGTTGGGCCTGGAGTCTTGACATCTGTCCGCTGGGGACTTGGCTCCGCTGACTCCTCCTTTCTCTCTGTTCCTAATAGTCCCAGAGTCCTTCTGTCCCAAGCATAACCTCTGAACATGCTCAAAGCTATCTTTCAAAGAACCCCACACAAAAGCACTTCCATTGTGCTCTCTCCTTGTCGCCAGTGTCCAGCTGCATTTTCTGAAAGACAATTATACAATCCCCAGACCCACTCATGTCCATCTGTTTGACTTGACCTGTCCACTCAGAGGGGTCCTGTAGGACCGAGCAGAACTGCCCCCACAGAAGTTCTTAGATCACCAGGTCTTTGCTCCCACTGAGCCACGGAGGGATTTGAACCACCAACCTTTAAGCAGCTGAATGGTTACCCATTGTGTCACCAGGATGACATTTACTGGGCCTAAAAGATTAATAATATCCACCTTTATTGAACATTTATGATAGTCTAGGTAAAGCACTTTATATATACCAGTTTCTTTAAAGTTTTATGCGGTCAAATACATATAACAAAATCTGCCACGTGAACCAATTTTGAGTACCTGATTTAGCGACCTTCATTGTATTGACAGTGTTGTTACTCCAAACAAGAACTCTGTTCCATCTCCCCCTTCCCCCCAGCTCACGGCAACCACAAACCTAGTTTGTCTAGACATTGGCTCCTGTGACTAATACTGCAGTTAGCAGCTGTGTATATATGTCTGCCTGCGTCCCTGCTTTCAAGTTCTGTGTAACCACTAATCTGGTTTCTGTTTCCATGGTCTGCACTTCCCTATCGATATTTCATCTAAGTGATCATAGGTATGTGTTCTGTGTTTCGCTTCCCCGAGCACAGTAGTTTTCAAGTTCATCTATGTACCCAGTCTAATTTTCATAAGAATCTTATAAAATAGATGCTGGGAGACACTACTCATATTATTGATAAGCCCAAAACGCTAGACTCGGATAACTCTTCCCTTAGGCCATTTCTCACAGTCCTGTTTGCAGCAAGCACCCTTGAGGGCTGATGGCATGGTTCCAGGTGAGAGAGAGGTTCCCGAAACTCAGTGTGCTTCTGTAATACATGTCACTATGTGTCTAGCCTTTTCCTGGGCCCTCCAGGTTGGCTCTTCGGAATTTGAGGGGGAAAAGAAGCCAACGAACACAGGATGCTTCTGCTGCTTCCAGTGTGAGGAGGCTAAGGTCCTTTGTCTCGAAGCATTCTCGCTCTGGGTAGAGCCAGCATTCTCAAGACCGTAACATTACCTCATACGCTTATAAGATGAACTTACGTTTTAGACCCCAAACACAAGCCCGTAGCTATTGAGTCAACCCCAAGTCATAACCAACGGACAGGACAACTGCCCTACAGGGTTTCCAAAGCGATATCCTTAGGAAGCAGCTGCCATTTCCTCCCATATCCTGCCTTTTCACCTTTTGGTTAGCAGTCAGGCTCTTGACCACTGTGTCACCAGGACTCTCAGACTCCATCTAAACCCAACCCGCTGTGCTATTAAGCCCATTCTGACACACAGCAACCTTGATGAGAAAACAGGCTCAGTGATTTTAGGTCACTTGTTCAGGATCGCATAGCTAATCATGAAGACCGAGATTTCAAGCCGGCTGACACCTGGACAGTGCACTACTATACTGAAACGGGTCTTTAAGGTAACTGATGGCCTAGATAGTCAACCAATACTTCAGTTGTTTTCTTAATTTATTCTTGTGTCAAGAATATGCACAGCAGAACACACACCAACCATCTCTACAGTAGAACTGAGGGACATTGATGACATTCAAGTTGTGCACCCATTCTCCCCGCCTCCTTTGCCAAGTTCCTCCCCCTACTGACATAAACTCACTGTCCGAAGCTTCCTAGCCAGTTTTTTAGGAGACCTGGTGGTGTAGTCGTCACATGTTGGCCTGTTAACTAGAGTTAGGAGTTCTAAGCCACCCGCCCTCTGAGAAAGGAAGATGGCGCTTTCTACTCCTGTAAAGAGTTACAGTCTTGGAAACCACAGGGTCAGGTCTACCCTGTGCTAAAGGGTCACTCTGAGTCAACATCACCTTAATGGCAGTGAGTTTGGTGTTTTGTTTTTAATCTCATGTAGATGGTTCTTTAAAAGAACACATGTTCAGGGGGAAGAAATGAGCTGGTGCCAGGGGCTTAACGTGGAGAGCACGTGTTGAGAATGATGAGGGTAACGAATGTACAGATGTGCTTTATGCAATGGATGTGTGTATGGATTGTGATAAGCGTTTTATGAGCCCCTAATAAAATGATTTAAAGAAAGAAAAACACATGTTCAAGGCACTTATTCTTTACTAACTAAGCTACTTTACTAATTAAGCTAAATGTGCTTGTTTTAAATATCTCAGGGTGTGTTTTGGGGTTAACATTTAAAGAAGATCTCAGGGAAGTAGTTTTGGGGGTTCCCCCAGTCTTAGGGTTCCATAAAGTGTGGATTCTATGAGAATTTGAAATATAGTTCCACATTTCCACCCTTTTGATCAGGAGTCTCCTATCAAATCTTGTATCAAAATTTTCAGTAATGGTAGCCAGGCACCATCCAGTTCTTTTGGTCTCATGGCAAAGGATACAGTTGTTCATGGAAGCAATGAGTAACACCCGTCAATTTCCTCTTCCTGTTCCTGATCCCTTCCTCTGCTGCACCTGGCAAATAGACACCACTTGTTATGCCTTGGATGGTCACTTCTAAGTTCTAAAGACACCAGGGACGGTACCACAAAGTAAGAGATAGACCAGAAGCCCTAAACATAGTGTTAGGTCCATCAATTGAGATAATCCATGAAAACCATGGCTCTAAACCTCCAAACCAAGAAACCAAACCCCATGAGTTCTCTGGGTGCACATAAGCAGCCTCGGCAGCTGCTCTTCTGGTCATTATTGGAACTAGCTCTACCAGCCAACTCTTGCCAATAGGCTTTTTTGAGGGACAATTCCATTTGGGGTGCAGCCCTTACCCTTACTGAACGCAAGTTTTCCATCACCATAAACCAAAATACCCTCCCTTCCTCTTGCCCCAGCTCTTCCCTTTGGTAGCCACTAGTAAAAGCTCGTCTCTAGCCCTTTGCATGTCCTTTTAGGAATCTTTGTCCTTATGTGATTGACATCCTTCAGCATATCTTCAAGTTCCACCCATGTTGTAGCATGCATCAGACCTTCGTTTCTTTCTCCCTGAATAGGAGTCTACTGTCTGTCTGTACCTCAGTCTGTCTATCCATTTATCCACTGTTGAGCCTTTTTTTACCTTTTCACTACTGTGAATAGTGCTGCCGTGATTATTGTACATGTATGTCATACCCGTGTTATTACATTATACATTATATGTGTCATTGTTATACATGTCTGTCTGTTTTGCTGCTTTCAAATTCCATGGATATAAGTTTTAAATCATTTTATTAGGGGCTCATACAACTGTTATCACAATCCATACATACATCAATTGTGTAAAGCACATTTGTATATTCATTGCCCTCACCATTCTCAAAATATTTGCTTTCCACTTAAGCCCCTGGCATCAGCTCATTTTCCCTCTCCCTCCCTGCTTCCCCCTCCCTCATGAACCTTTGTTAATTTATAAATTATTATTTTGTTATATCTTATACTATCCGAGGTCTCCCTTCACCCACTTTTCTGTTGTCCGTCCCCCAGGGAGGAGGTTATATGTGGATTATTGTAATTGGTTCCCCCTTTCCACCCGACCCTCCCGGTATCGCCACCCTCACCACTGGTCTTTAAGGGATCATCTGCCCTGATTCCCTGTGTTTCCAGTTCCTATCTGTACCAGTATACATCCTCTGGTCTAGCCAGATTTGTAAGGTAGAATTGGGATCATGATAGTGGGCAGGGGGAAGGAAGCATTTAGGACCTAGAGGAAAGTTGTATGTTTCATCACTGCTACACTGCACCCTGACTGGTTCGTCTCCTCCCCGTGACCCTTCTCTAAGGGAATATCCAATTGCCTACAGATGGGCTTTGGGTTTCCACTCCACACTCCCCCTCATTCACAATGATAGGATTTTTTGTTCTTTGATGTCTGATACCTGATCCCTTCAACACCTCGTGATCGCACAGGTTGGTGTTCTTCCAGGTGGGCTTTGTTGCTTCTGGACTAGATGGCCGCTGTTTACCTTCAAATCTTTAAGACCCCATACGCTATATCTTTTGATAGCCGGGCACCATCAGCTTTCTTCACCACATTTGCTTTTGCACCCATTTGTCTTCAGCGATTATATCGGGGAGGTGAGTACACACTGATATGATATTTTTTGTTCTGTGATGCCTGATAACTGATCCCTTTGGCACCTCATGATCACACAGGCTGGTGTGCTTCTTCCATGTGGGCTTTGTTGCTTCTGAACTAGATGGCCACTTGTTTATCTTCAAGTCCCCCCACGTCAAGACCCCAGACACTATCTCTTTTTATAGCTGGGCACCAGCAGCTTTCTTCACCACATTTGCTTATCCCATGGATATCTTGCTGAATGCTTCATTTTCACCTTACATTAGTTTTACTGGGAGCCCGGGTGGCATAGTGGTAACTAGTTGGTGCGATCCGCAAGGTCAGCTGGTCCAAGGGAGAAAGACAGGGCTCTCTGCTCCTATAAATAGTTACAGTCTCAGAGACTCAAAGGGGGCAGTTCTACCCTGTCCCACAGGGTCGCTGTACGTAGGCACTGACCTGATGGCAGTGAGTTTGGTTTGGTTTTTAGTTTTCCTACTTCTTTTTGTTTTGTTTTTAATTTTTTTTTAGTTTTCCTACTTCTTAAGCTCTCTACTCATTTAGCTTTTACACCGTATACTGCCCTTGGCTTCCTAAGGCCCTCGTGGTTCCTCTTAGTGTTTCCATGTGGGAATGCCTTCCCAATATTTCTTAGAATAGTTACATTTTTTCCCCAAGTCCCAAGAGCAGTCAATAAGAAATTGAGAAAATATACCCAACTATGATAATTCTGCAAGAATTGAAGTTTAATAGTCAACCTAAAGGAGTTACTGGTTTGAAGGACATCACGGAGCTGAAGAGTGCTGACATGAGTCCAAGGTTAACGTCAACGCTCCTGGGAAGGGGCAGGAACCCAAGAAGAGAAGTGGCCGTGTCATAAGAGGAAGCCATGTTCAGACTTGTGGCCATGTCAGAAGTGTGTGTGTTCCTGGCCCTGTTTGCTGCTAACAGTGAATTGTTCTTGTAAATACATCTATTATACTCACAGATACTTTGTACAAATTCTATCAGTGGTGTTTTAGAAAGAACATGTTTTAGAAGCAAGATAAGTTCTTGATTTGGCAATTTTGAGTCTGTGTAGTATGGTTAACCTTGGTGGTGGTGGTGGCAGCTATTGCCAAGTTGGCTCATCCTGTGTACAACTGAATAATACACACCTTAGTCCTGCTTCGTTCTCTCAATTGCTGTTATGTAGGAGTTCCAAATATTATGCTATTCAACTGATCCATATGATCGAGAGATCAAATGACATATTGTATTGGGTAAGTCTGCTGCACAGAACTTCCTTAGAGTGTTGAAGAGCAACGATGCTACTTTGAGGACTACGGTGCACCTGACACAAGCCATGGTGTTTTCAGTCATCTCATATACATGTGGAAGTTGGACAATTGTATTCGTCTGGGTCAGTCTTACACACAAATTCATATGTATGTAAGAGAGAACTTTATGTCAAAGAGAAATTGTACATTAAGAAAATATCCCAGCCCAGTCCAAGTTAAGTTCATAAGTCCGATATGACCCCATATGTCGATACTAGTCCATAAATTCATCTTTAGACTCATACAGCCATGCAATGACCGTGAATGCAGGGAGATCACAGGCCAGTGGGTGGAAAGTCTTGTGGATCCAGTGGCAGTGGAAGCATCTCAGCGCTGGTGTGGTCTCCACATGGCTCCTTTAACTCCAGGGCTCTGGCTCTACCAGCGTAGCTCCATGTGGCTTGTCAACAGGAATGTCTCACAGGCAGTGAGCCTTTATCTGGCCTCCAGTGAGCTATTTATCTCTGTGTGCGCCTCCCAAACAAGATAATCAAGCCACGACCTGATTGACAGGCTAGACTCCACCCCTCCGCGAGTTGACAGGAGATGATGTAACTGCCACACAATAAATAAAGGAAGACCGAGGAAGAATCGATACATTAGAATTGCGGCACTGTCTTGAAAAGGATGGGGGCAGCAAATGTACACATGTGCTTGACCTGATGGGTGGATGCATGGATTATGATAAGAGCTATAAGAGCCCCCCAAAAATGATTCAGGAAAGAACTGTGGCGCTCACAAAGAACACTGAAAGCACTGTGGGCGACCAAGCGAACAAGCACCTTGGTCTTGGAATAAGAACAACCAGCGTGCTCCTTGGAGGCAAAGATGGCAAGAATGTGTTGCATCTGTGTTGGACAAGCTGCCAGGACAGGGCATCCTGCTTGGCAAAGTAGAAGGACAGTGAAAGCCGCAGAAGACTCTTGACAAGATGGATTGACACCATGGCTGCAATAATGGGTTCGAGCGCAGTCAAGATGAGGACGGCTCAGACCTGGGCAGTGCTTTGTTCGGTGTCCACAGGACCGCTATGAGTGGGAACCGACCCGGCAGCACGTAACGGAAACATTTCTCCTAAAACCAGTAGCCGTTGAATTGATTCTGACTCTGCTGACTCATCCCTATCACGTTAGAACCGGACTCCGTTGGAATTTCAGTGGCTCGTTTTTGCCAGCCCTTTCTTCCCAGGTTCCTCGAGGGGAGCCTGAACATCCAACCTTCTGGTCAGCAGTCAAATGTGCTGCTTGTGCCACCCCGAGGTTCTAAAGAGCACATATGAATGGCCAGACTTTTTAAAAATGAAAAGACGTTTAACATCATCCACTCTCAAGGAAGTGCAAATTAAAATCACACTGAGATACCATTTCACACGCACCAGGTAGCTATAATTTTAAAACAAAAAAAAAAGGAAAGACGTGATGGGGAGGATGTGAAGAAATCAACCTTCATCTACTTCTGGGGAGTGTACGATGGTACAGCCACTGTGGCCAACAATTGGATAGTTCCTCAAAGTATTATATCTGACCCAGCAATTCCATTTCCAGGCATCTACTGAAAACTGCAATTACGGGTCTACTCCAAAGCTTATGCATGAATGATCATAACAGTATTACTCATAATAACAATAAAAAGTAGAAACAACCCAAATGGGTGAACGAATCAATAAAATGTGTTCTACCCATACAATGGATTCATCAACGCAAAGGAATTAAATACCAATCTGTGATAAAATATGGAGGAGTCTTAAAAGCACAATGAAAGAAACAGGGCATTAAAAACCCCACATAATGTACGACTCCATTTCTATGAAATACTCAGAAGGGGTCATTCCACGGGGGTTGGGAGGAGGGAGGACTGGGGTGTGCAATGGGGGTAATGAGTGTTGTTTTTTCTCTATAGAATGAGGAGAATGTTTTGGAATTTAATAATGGCGGTGGATGCACAATAGTGTGAATATAGCAAAATCTACTGAAATATACACTGTAAAGGGGTGACCTGTAAGGCATATAAATTATATCTCAATACACCCCCAGGGGCAGTCAACTATACCTTCTATCTGGGATATTAACATGTACACATCCATTCCCTTTTAATTCCATTTTCCCACAAACTTTTTTGAGATATCATCATCTAAAGTAAGAATGGATTTCCAGAAACGGAACTAAAGTGAAAACCCTGGTTTACACCTGAGTATGGACTGAATCTCGAGTCAACAAATGAGCATAAAGACTGGTCTCGGGCCCACGAAACTCCTGCAGCTCTAGCAGAGGCAAAGCTCCTTGTTGGGGTCTTTCCAAAACCCAGAAGCCATAGGACTCCCACCGGGGCAAAAATAAAACCTGCTAAAGAGGCGCGGATAGAAACGATTACGAGGGTTTACCAGCAGACATTACAGAAAAGCCAACATTAGATGACAAAATATGCTTTCAGTGCTGAAAGACTCACGAAGGCTTGAACAGAGGCATCTGATGGGTGCACTCTGCAGTCAGGAAAACACACACGCGTTAAATGGCAAAGTAATCGTAATAAATGCTAAACGGGAAACTAGATCCGAAGAAACCAGCTAGCATGTAGCCCAGGCAGATAAAGAAATGGAATACATAACAGAGATAAAGGGGGAGGGCAGTTGCAAACATATACCAATGAGAATTCCACAGTAAATCCTCCTGTAGTCATAGCCTAGCTCCAAGGATCAACATCGTAGTACACTGGCTTTATCACAGAACTAACCATCTCTCCGTCCCTCTAGTAACCAATTCATCCTCCCATGTTACTTTTGGTGCATTTCATGGCACTATGGGTACATTTCGCTCTTAATCATATATATATGTATATATATATAAACGTAACTTGTTCTTTGTTCTGCCATGTAGTACTCCCCTTTCCTGCTCCCGGGGTCCTTATTATCAGAAGAAAATACTGTCTGGCCATGACCATGGCCATGATCTGTTGCAGAAAAAGCCATTGTTACCCGTAGAGTTTCCAGTGGTTGATCCTTTGACATAGACCACCAGGCTTTGCAGGCAGGATGCTCCATGGAAACCTGGTCAGAGTCCCAGCAGCACAAAACCCTCCACTGACAGGCAGCTGGTTGGCTGCACTTGAGGTGCGTTGGTCGGGAATTAAGCTTGGGTCTCCTTCATGGACAAACAGACGGTCTACCACTGAACCCCCGCTCGCTGCCCCTCACACATTGGTGCCGTTAGGGGTCGCCCCATAGTTCTGATTCACAGCCCACCTATCTACAATGAAATGAAGAATTCCCCAGCCCTGCACTATTATTCTAAACTGCCCTATAGGTCCATTCCAACCTCTAGCAAACGTAGAGGGCAGATTAGAGCCGCCCGTGTGGGTTTCCAAGGCTGCGCGTGTTTCCAGGAACAGACACCCTCATCTTTCTCCCGCCCAGTGGCCGGTGGGTTAGAGTGGCTGAACTGGTGGTTAACATGCCACGTGCCACTTGGATCCTTATATCTACCACTAACTTGCGTGCAATATTTCACATGAGATAAAAACCACATCAAGCCTTGAGTGAAGTTATTGAGTGGCAAAGGCATACAGTTGTCAGCAGAAGGGATATGTACCCAGTACTTTACCTCAAGTACTCAGTATGGGATCTGTGAGGACCTGGGTCCCACACAAGACTGGCATCCCCAGCTCATCCTGCCCCTCCAAACCCCAATCATCCTATCTCCAGAAAGGTTCCAATCCCATTGCAACATGACCCAACCCCCCAAAACCCAAACCCGTCGCCATTAAGTTGATCCCAACTCAGCCACCTTATAGGACAGAGTAGAACTCTCCCTTCTGGTTTCCCGGGACTGTCAATCTTGACAGCTGAAGACAGCTTCATCTTTCTCCTGTGGAGAGGCTAGAGGTTGCGAGTTACTGATTCTATGATTAACAGACCAATGTATAGTTCACTATGCTATCTGGGCTTCTGTAAAAATGACCCAGTGTTGTTGTTATTGACTTGGTTCCAGCCCATAGCAACCTTCTGCACAACAGAATACTGCCCGGTCCTACATCATCCCCACAATTGCTCCGATGACCGAGCCTCTGGTCGCAGCCACAGTGTTGTTGAGCCATCTTCCTGAGGGCTTTGTCTTATTCACTGCCACTCTATAAAACACAATGTCCTTCTCTAGGGACTGGTCTGTCCTGACAACATGTCCAAAGTATGTCAGACAAAGTCTCACCATCCTTGCCTCTAAGGAGCACTCGGCTGTACATCTTCCAAGACTGATCTATTTGTCTTTTAGCAGTCAGTGGTACATGAATATTCTTCTCCAGCGCCCTAATTAAACTGCGTCCATTCTTCTTTGGTCTTCTTTATTCAATATCCAACTTTCGCCAGCATATGAGGCAATGGAAAATACTGTGGCTTGGGTCAGGTGCACCTGAGTCCTCAAAGTAACATCCCTACTTTTCAATCCTCTAAAGAGGTCTCGTGCAGCAGACTGACTGAATGCAGCTTGTCTTTGGATCTCGACTGTTGCTTGCATGAACGTTGATTGTGGATCCAAGCGACACAGAATCCTCGATGTTATCTATTGGTCCAGGTGTGAGGATTTCGGTCTTCTTTACATTGAGTTGGAATCGATAGTGAAAGCTAAAATTCTTGATCTTCATCAACAAGTGTTTCAAGTCCCCTTGATTTTCAGCAAGCAAGGTTGTTTCATCTGCATATCTCAGGTGTTGATGAACCTTCCTCCGATCCCGATGCCACGTTCTTCTTCATAGAAGCCAGTTTTTCTGATGAGTTGCCCCGCATCCAGATTGAGTAAATCTGGTAAGAGAAAAGAGTGTCTTTCAATAAGAGAAATTTGTCTCTAACAAACATATTAAAATTAAATTTAGAAGAAACCAGGTTTCATATGGTTGTTATAAAGGTTAAAAAGGAATCTGAGAGGATCAACTTTGTGCTAGGGATCTTATTCGACTCGGGGAAACCAGAGTTTCACCCTAATTCTTAATATTCTTGATAATTAACCCTGAATTTCCCCCCTATCAAGAAGCTGTTTCAAAATTATTATTTTAAATTGAACATACTATTAATCACTTAGAATTTCAGTCACCACTTTGACAAATGAGTTTGTATCTGCTCTTTAGCTTCCCCATTTTAGAAAAATGTGTTCTTGTTTCTGTTGCCTTGTCTTTCCCCTGAGTAACTTTTGCTGAATTCTCAGGTTTCATCAGAGGACTTAATTGCCCTCCTTTGAAGACTTTGGTAAGTTAATAAGTTGATCTAGAGCCTGTTTTTGGTTTTTTTCCCCCCGTTAAGTTCAATCAATCTCATGCCAAAAAAAATTGCTATATACATTTAAGAAGCAGGGTTCCCATAGTACTGTGTAAATCTGTTTTATTTTTGGGTGGTCCTCACAGTGAGTGTGTGTGTGTGTGTGTGTGTGTGTGTGTGTGTTTCTGTTCTGTTTGTTCGAAGAGTTTGCTCCTAGTTCATTTTTGTTTAGGTTTCTGACCTGTAGTGAATTAAAAGCCATGACTGGTAGATACTATTCTCCCCCTCCCTCATTTTTGTTATTCTAATGAGGCTGTCTTTTCTCTTTCAAGAAAAACTACTTCCTGCACTTGGGCATTTAGTAACGATTCTGAGAATGTTTCGTATAAATTGGTCTATTTGAAAAGCGCACTAAGAAAAAAGTTGAATTGTTCCTTTTTATTGGCTTAACAGGTCTTAAAGTGATAAATTGTTCTAAATTGCTTCTCTGGAGGAGCCTATGAAGCATGCAAAATGAAGGATTATGCGATATTTCGTGGACGCTAGGCATGCAGGAGTGGAGGCAAGCTGGAGAAGACCATTCAGTAAAGCCTCTGCGTCGGCAAGATGAGATCTCAAACAGCATCATGATTCCCGTCCACTGGGCTGTAAAGTACATGTAAGTCACCTTGGGAACACTGGCAACAAAACTGCATTGGTACGGGCGTTTGGATATGACGGCCACTCTGAAGTGTGGGGGTGCTAGACACACCCCGGCTTTGCTTTTGTTGAATTTGAAGATCCTCAGATGCAGCTGGTGCTGCCCGAGACTAGGTGAAAGGACACTGGCTGTGTGGCTGCCAAGTAAAACTGAACTGTCAAATGGTAAAAAAGGAAGTGGGAATCGTCGCCCACCTCCCTGCTGGTGATTATGGGAGAAGAGTCCTCCACCTGGCAGCAGGTCCCCAAGGACGAGGCCCCTTTCTAGAGACGGAGAAGAGGGAGACCACCGCCTCGTGGGAGAAAGCACAAGCGCCTTCTCCAGGTCTCGGCGCCGATCCGGGTCGAGTGGAAGAAGAGGGATTTGCAGACGGAGTGTGGCATGCACAGGAAATGCGTCATTGGACAGGGCGTACAGACAAGCCACCTCCTGGCGTCTTCAGAAGCCCTGGTGCGTTCAAAGATGGTTAGCTGTTGGATTTTGTTTATTGTCTCCTGACAGTCTTGAATAAGACGGATAATAAACTTGCTCGGCGATAAAGCGTGATGTTTTAGTACCGAGGAAACAAAACTGGCAACAGGTGAACATTTTGTTTGGTCCCTGGCTGGGAAAAAGCAGGTGGCTGTAGTGGAATGAGCAGTCTTTCAGAGCAGCAGAGAACATAGAAGCCACCGATAAAAGTACGTAGCTGCACCGTTAAAGTAGGTTAGAGGTTTTAAAAAATCCAACCTAGTCTTCAACCATGCGCAGAAGAATTGACTTATTGATTTAGGATTTGATAGGTTTAAGGAGTTAATTTTGTTTTACTTTTGCTTTAGGTCCTAAATTCTTTGGGATTGCTGTGTTCAGATAGATATTTGTAACATCATATATTTGGAAAATGGAGGCAATCCAAGGTTATGCCAGTGTCCTGCGAGTTTAAAGGACCCGCTCTAGAGCTGAGCTTTGAGGCACGGTGGGAGATTTGCTTATGTGCTTGTCATTTGTAACATGTTTTGTGAGAGTCTTGGGATTAAAGTTTTGTTTATTTTAAAAAGTGAAGGATTATCAAAATAAAAACAACTTCCTACATCCTATGGCATTATTAAATTATATTTCTAAAGAATTTCTCTTGTTAATCATAAATACTTATAAAAATTAGATAGTTCTACTAGTCTCTGGAATCAGTGAAAATAAATGTGTTCTTATAAAGGCTTTTCTAAGTTTATGTTAACTTCGAAACCAAAATCTTAGAAACAAAACCTTTTAAAAATAAATTAAGTTAGATATCATAGGAAATATATTTTTGTGGTGCATTGAATTACTTGAGACGAGTCTTGTAGCCATAGTCCTCCAGTGTATGATGTGTTGTGAATCTAGCCTCTGTGTTTGTGGCTATTGCAATGTACGGTCTGTTGCTAATTGAGTAGGATTAGGGTGGGATGCATCTGGAGCCACCACCTTCCTAAGGAGTGAGACGGAAGTCATCTCCTAGCCCAGTCACCATCCTTCATACCCGGGCACTGCCTTGCACAGCCTGCATCCAAACTCAAAGAACCTTGAGAAGGAGCATGGCTTAGTTCCCTGAAGAATCCCCAAACTTCTGTTTTGATGTTGTGTGTGGGGAGCAGAGAACAGGCAGAGTGTATTCGGGGGAATCCTTTATTCTCATGTATTAATAGGCCTGGCAGGCTGGGTCCATTCTGGGGTGGAGGGAGGCCTTCACCCTTGAGTTGGAGGTGAGTCCCATATTCTCATAATTAATAGTTCCCCAGTATATCCTCCCACTGTAGTGCTACCTTAAAGTCACCTCTTCAAGCACCTGGCTGACTGCTATGTAGCCGGCAGCTCTAACTAGAGGAGCAGACTCGGGCTAGCGCTCTCTAGGCTCTGAAGACAGCCCCCCCCCCTTACCTGCCCTGGGTACTGAGGTTAGGCTACTCCACCAATGTGCTCAGGGACCTTTAGGGTTAGGGTACAGCCCACTTTGTTACATATGTGGCTACCTGTAATTAGGGGGGCTTGCATGTCCCCTGTGTTGGACAGGGTTCTCTAGAGAGACAAAACCAGATTGCTAGTAATTATATATAAATATATTTATAAAGATAGATATATAATACAAGAAATGAACCGCTAAATTATATACAGATAGATAATACAAGAAATTAACGGTTAAATTATAAAGCAGTGAGACACTAGCAGTCCTTTAAGGCTTGAGAGCTGCCAGTTGCCAGTCCCCTTCTGTAGAGAGAGCTGGGCTATATATACCCAGGCAGCAAACAGCAAGGCAGGTCCCCAACTGTCATCAACTGTTGGTCCCCAGCTCCAGAGATGAACATTCCAATCTTGTGGGATTAAAGGGACCTCAACTTACAGCGACACAGTCCACAGGCTAGGCGTCCCACAGGTAGTGTACCCCTTTAAATTGAGGCACAGAACAAGCAAGGCGAGGCTCACCTAGCCATTTATCCCTCTGCCCTTCACTTAATCCTACTTGTGCTTATCGGCCAGGCTGGCAAAATAAACTATCGCAAGTGTATATAAGTCTTGGTTGGAAATATATTCTCTCTCTGCATGGACCTGGCTCTGAAGTCATGGGGTCCCGGAGGTGAGACTTGCACGCTTTATCTTGTCTGGTGTCTCTTTAATTTTACCCCTCAATCACACAGATGCCCCTTGGGTCCATTCATTGTGGGGCTAGTACCCCACCGTTGCGTATACGACAGCACATGCCATTCTTTGCGGGAAGGACTGGTGAGATAGAAACGTCAGCTTCAGAAGTGCATAGACCTAGATGGAGGAGATGTTGAGAAATAATAGCTTCATATTTTGCTATTTTTGTTTAATAACAGGTTTTATGATTTTGTAGTAATACTTTTTTACTTACCCTCCTGTGTGTGTGTGTGTGACTTATATAAAGAAGCTTCCAAAAGTTCATGGGAATGTGGAATTAGAAGGTAACGGTATTTAAACCATTGAATAATGTGATACATGAATTACATGCCAACCAAAACTGCTAAGAAAGATCATGGAAAACCTATCAAATCACCACTTGTCTGTCAGCTCAGTGTGCTCTGGTGGCCTGTCTGTGGCTGGGATGCTGGAAACTGTGTCGATGGTATTTCAAATGCCAGCAGGGTCATCCGGAGTGAACAGGTGTCAGGAAAGCTCCCAGGCTAAGAACAGACAACAAAGAAGGAATCAGCTGCCACTTCACAGGAAGTAACTGCTGAACACATTACCCATGGTCTGGCAGCTCCCTAATCTCCTGTCAACTTGAGTGAAGGGGTGGAGCCTGTCAATCAGGTCATAGCCAATGGTGCCTCCGTGTGGCATTCTCCTGAGGATTCTGGGAACTCTGGTCTTCCTCCCTGGAGATGGGACACACACACACACACACACACACACTCTCTCTCTCTCTCTCTCTCTCTCTCTCTCTCTCTCTCTCTCTCTCTCTCTCTCTCTCTCTCTCTCTCTGTCTTCTCTTTACTGCTTTGGAGACACTCAGAGAGCTGCAGGAGCCACATGGAGACCCATGCCAACGCTGAGATACTTCTACCACCACGGGATCCACAAAACTTTCCACCCACTGGCCTGTGATCTTCCTGCATTTGGCGTCATTGCATGTGCTGCATGAGTCTAAAGAGGGATTTATGGACTAGCATCAGACATATGGGCTAATATCGGACTTATGGACTTGATCTGGACTGGGTTGGGATGTTTCTCAATATATAATTGCTCTTTTATATAAAGCTCTTTCTTATATACATATGAGTGTAAATGAATTTGTTTCTCTAGTCGACCTGGACTCACATACACACAGCTTCGAAGCACTGTCAGATACAGAAAGCTTAATGAATGGATGCAGAACATTGTCAGAGATAATGACAGACATGACAGGGGTAAAACATGTATGAAAACAGGTATGAAACCTGTATGGAAAAAACTCCATGAATGGAGTGAAGCCTTTGGGATCCTAATTTGCTGGTGGTGCACAGCTCAAGGTAAGGAGAGACAGCTGCAAACATCTGCTAATGATCGTAACTTTGTGCAAAGTATACATCTAGGAAAATTGGGAGTCATAAAAAATGAAATGGGACACATAAAGACTTATATCCTAGGCACTAGTGAGCTGAAATGGACTGGTAGTGGCCATTTTGAATATGGTCTACTGTACTGGGAATGACACAACCATGAGGAACGGCGTGGCAGTCATTGTCAAAAAGGACCTCTCAAATCAACCGTGAAGTACAGTGCTGTCTGCAGTAGGATTTTATATCTATCCACTTTCAAGGACATCCAATCAATACAAGTATTATTTACATTTATGCATCCGCCACAAAAGCTAATGATGAAGAAATTGAAGAATTCTATCAAAGACTTCAGCTGGGAATTGATTAAACATGCAATCAGGATGCCTTGATAATTATTGGTGATTGGAATGCAAAACTTGGAAACAAATAGTAAGAAGCAGTAGTTGGGAATATGGACTTAGTGACAGAAATGAAGCTGGAGCTTGCAGGAAAGAATTTTGCAAGACCAACGACTTGTTCATAGAAAAAACATGTTTCAATAACACAAAGGCAACTATACACATGGACTTCTCCAGATGGAAGACATAGAAATCAAATCAACTACATCTGTGGGAAGAGATAATGGAGAAGCTCAATATCAGCAGCTAAAACCAGACCAGGGGCTGACTGTGGAACAGACCATCAATTGCTTCTATGTAAGTTCAGGATAAAGATGAAAGGAAGTTAAAACAAATCCATGAGAGCCAGAGTATGACCTTGAGTCTACCCCCCTGAATTTCAAGAACAGATTTGACACATTGACCACTAATGACAGAAGACCCAATGAGCTGTGGGAGGGCATCAAGAACATCCTTCATGATGAAAGGAAAGGGTCATTAAAAAGACAGGAAAGAAAGAGAAAATCAAAGTGGACGTCAGAAGAGACTTCAACCTTACTTCTAATCCATTTGCTAAAGCAAATGGAACAAAAGATGAAGTGCAAGAACTGAATAGAATTTTCAAAGGGAAGCTCAAGAAGGCAAAGATTAGCAAGATGATTGAATCAACATTTATGATTAATAAAAAAAATCCTTAACGAATCTCATCACTGTCTAGTGGCTGTGAAAGCATGGTTTTATAAATGTGAACTCACGGGACTGAGTAAGAGATCCAAGCCAAGACTTGTTCCCAAAACAAGGATATCATGAGACAGAACAGGAGCAGCACTGAGACTGGGAGGCACAGCAGCGGGCCAGCTCCTGGAGGCAGAGGCCAAAGGACCGTAGGGCTGAGAGGTTAATGTCTGGAGAGAGCCTTGGCTACTGGCTGAGAAGCGTGGACCAATGACTGTATCCTTACTAGTTACGGATTCTGACTTACAGTAGCCCACCATTGTAAGTACTGTCTGTGAGTTCTGTGTGGCCATTGGAATGGATGATCAAACCCAGCAGAACGGTTGGCGTCAGAATAGGGTAAAGAGGGGCGGAGGGTGGAGGCCTGCCTGACTGCTGCCTTGTGGCGCTGGAGTTGGGCTGGTGAGGAGTTGGGGTCTCCTTCTCCCCACACCTTCTCGCACTTGCCAAAAGCCTCTTGTCAGTGTCAAAGGCCACACCAGCCCCTTTCATTCAAAACTGCCAATCGGGAGGGTGCAGGAGGCTCTGCCAGCCTGAGCCACAGGTCTCCACCCTTGAGGGGATATTTGCTCCTGCCTTCTTTGTGTCCGGCTACTCTTCCCATCCTCGGAGTAGTCAGCAGGCTGCGCTTCCCAATAAAGCCTGGAACTTGATACCCGCACTTCCGCTCAGTTCTTTTTCTGTCATTTGGTGCTGAAACCCAAAAGGTTGCAGGTGGCTCTCTCTTGGATCAATTGGTCTCCTGGCCCCACTCCCAGACCTTCTTTGCTTGCCATTTTAGACCCTGCATCTACATCCCAGCTGATTCTTGGTGAGTGCCCGTCGGAGTTTCCTTTCTCAAGACCTCCATTGTCTCTCTACACAGTGGCTCTCAACCTTCCTCATGCCTCGCTCCTTAAATACAGTTCCTCATGTGGTGGTGACCCCCAACCATAAACTTATTTTCGTTGCTACTGCATAACTGCAATTTTGCTACTGTTATGAATCATAATGTACATATCTGATGAGCAGGATGTATTTTCATTGTTACAAATTGAACATAATTAAAGCACAGTGATGAATCACAAAACAATATGTCATTATATATTGTGAAGTATTTGTGTTTTCCAATGGTGAAACGGTTTGACCCCCAAAGGGGTTGAGATCCACAGGTTGAGAAACGCTGCTTGCTCTACAGCCTTTTGGAAAGCCCCTTTCCTGGCCCCGTCTTGATATCCTGCTACCTGATCAGTTGACTCTAAGCCCCTGGGGCTTGATGGTGGACTCAGTGGGAGGGAGGGGGCACGCTCTTGATTTGGTTCCTATTTCTCCCTTCACAGGATCCCGAGTATAACGAACTCACTGAGGATGATCCCTGAGCCCGTTATTCTTCTCAGGAGCTCAAATTTCACCCACACACCACCACCCCCTACCACTGCGGGAAGAACTCTATATAAGGCGCCCCCAAATTCACCTCTGGGGTGTCTACTTGCTAATCCTAAATCTCTGAGTCTACACACAGTCGTTAGATCTAAATGCCTAATTTTCTTTTGTAGCCACATTTGGCCTCAATAAAAATGATACAATTACTCAAAGTAACCACAAGACGGCACACTTGATTTTTAAATCATCTGGGACTTTGATCATCTCGGTGGACACAATAGCAAATTCCTAGAAGTCCCCTATATACAGGCGTGTCTCTACCTTGGTTCTCACCTCATCTCTGCCCAAACCCCCCCACCCCCCAACTCCGACTATGCCCGTCTGGCCAGAGATGCATATGCTACCCCACCTCCTCCGTCTGCTCCAGATATTCCTCCTCTTCCTCTTTATAATCCTCCTCCAGTCTGGTCCTTAGCCCCGCCCCCTCCTTCTGACTCCTCCCATCTATCTGCCATCTGCTGTCTTCTCCTCCATTGTCTCCTCCCTCCTCCAAGCAGCCATTCTCTGATTCGACACCATCTCCCCATTGTCCCTGCCCCCTTCTTCTTCGTCATCATCTTCCCTCCCACCACTCACTTAATCTCCCTACTCCCCTCTACGGCCATGGTCTCCATCCCACACTGACAAGGCTGACTCCCTGTGAAACATCCCCAAGGAGAAGCCACATGGACCTACCCTGATGCAGCCCTGGGAATTGCAGAAGCCACATGGAGACCCCTGCCAGTGCTGAGAGGCTTACAATGCCACTGGATCCACAAGACTTCCCACCCACGGGCCTCTGATCTTCCTGCACTTGGCATCATTGCATGTGTTGGGTGAGTCTGAGGAGGACTTCATAGGCTGGTATCAGACATGCGGGCTAATATCAGACTTATGGACTTGATCTGGACTGGGCTGGGCTGTTTTCTCAATATTCAACTGCTCTTCTATGTGAAGCTCTTTCCTATACCCATATGAGTGTCTTATGGGTTTATTTTTCTAGTATAACTCTGCTTCAGGCCTGGTGTTTTCAACACTTTTTACAGAAATGCATGTGTGCCTTGACCAGTCGAATCTACACAGAGTTGTATATGGCTAGGGTTCCACTCCCTAAAGTGTTCACCAGACTACGCCTAGACAGGACAGTTGTAAGCCGCTCATCACCCTGCCCAGTTACAGAAGATAAGACCGTTGGTCCTAATCCCTATGATCAAAAGGCAGGAATGATGGAGCCAGCTGCACCTAGTCGTCATTCCAAGCATTTCCTTCCCATGTTTCTGGCTCAGACTCTCTCTGACCCTTACCCCTTCTCATCCTTGGAGTAGCCGGCAGGCTGCGCTTCCCAATCAAACCTGTTCCTTGTTAGCCAAGTTTGGGCTCCGTGCTTTTTCTAGCACAGAAGCGCAAAGGGAATCTGGAAAGTACAATGTTGGATGAGAATGGAAACAGAATACAGCATGACGTGGGCGGGGATAATTGTTTCCACTTTTCATCATAATGTCGTGGGTTAACTATGTTGGGTTGGAGAGAGGTGAAATGGGACTTTAGCTGCTAGGATTGGAGCAGTGTGAACACTGATTCAATCCAGGCAGAAGTCGGCCAGGCCTCCAGCCATTTTTTTTAAAACCAATTCTGTTGCCAGCTGTCCATCCCAAGGCACTCTCTCCTCCACTGTTGGGATCGATAATTCATTGTCATGGCAATACAGCACTCAGACAAGATCCATGATTATGAGGCTTCTTAGGGAAATAGCAGGTGACGATAGTCAGGAAGATTTAGAATACAATTCTTTGATGGAACAGCTTGTTCTTAGCATTGCCTGCAGCCATGCCTTTCAAAGCCCCCACGCCTCTGCCCGGCTTGGGCAATAGCACACAGTTTTTAACTTTGTCAATAAACGTCCAGAGGCACCGTCTCCCACCAGTATGCCTGGACCCAAAGGCACTTTGCTCCAGCCCTGTGCAGCCGTAAACTTAGCTCCACCATCTGCCCAGGAGAACCCTGTCCGCCAGTAAGCTGCCCGTACACAGCACTCAGCTTTCTGACCCCCGGGGTGCAGAAGCCCAGCACTGCCTTTCTCTGCCACGGCTCCTTGCTGTCTCCAGTGTCACAGCTCCGGCTCCTGGAGTGAGGGAGATTACCAGAACAGGGATCCCAGGACCAAAACACAACAAAAAGCTCACTGTCACTGAATCAGTGCTGAATCGCAGTGACCCCCTGTGAGGTTCCAACACTAACTGGAATAGAAAGCCCAGTCTTTCTCCTTTGGAACTGCTTGTGGTTTTGAACCACTGACCATGGGGATCCCAGTTCAACTTGTAACCGCTATGCCACCAGAGCTCCCGGACACACTCTATTCCAGGCGCTGTTTTCATTTGTTGGTTGTGAGATCCACCTTTCTGCCTATGGGATCGTTCATTTTCAGTCTGGCAAAGCTGACCAATCACCACACTAGAGTTCCATCATACATTTGATCTACATGCTTCCACCCCCACGAGCGCCATGCACCTTATTTACATTATTAGCAAGCTATCCAATCCCCTTGTAGAGCACACAGCACCCCATATTTGCATAGTCCCACCCAGTCATTCGGTGGGCGTTACAAAGCCTAGACATATTCATTGCGCTGCAGACTGACTCTGGTTTCCGGAAATAACGCCGGCAAGCCTTAGTTTTCCACTCTAGCTGGGCAAGTAGGGACCACGCAGGCTCCATATCTATCTAATGGATTCCAGGAATGGAGGTGACCTCATACAATCATGCATATTAATTGATTGCATCAAGGTCCAGATCATGCATATTCATTTTGGTCCCAAATCATGAGGGGACCTGAGACCTTGGAATGCTTTCCTCTGTGGCCTCAGGGATTGATCAACTCATCTATGCACAGAAGAGAGAGAGGTATGCTCCTGGAAACAGAGAAAGCCGTGTGGGGCGGGGGCCTCTTCTAGATTTCATGATCGGCTCTACACTTGTGTCCTTCGGGTAACATAATAAATGAGTAACTGGACGTATTGCATCCATGAGTTGTATGAGTAATTTTATTGACTCAGAGAACCCACAGGGGCGATGAGTCAGCAGACACTGGCAGAGCACAGTTGATCTGTATAGAGAAGCTCTTGGTGGCTGGTGACAAGGACTGCAGGGACCTCAAAAGGAGTGACGCCTTCTAGCTTGCGACCTAGCCTCTGGGTATGAGAGTGAGAGTCAGAGAGAGACAGGCCAACTGGTCTGAAGGGCAGGAACTTGTGCAATCTGGGCTCCTGACAGCCTGGCCTCAGGTGGTTAAGGGCATTTTCATCTTGTTCAGTCAAGATAGCTGGGTAAGAGATGTGATGTAACTCTGGGCAGTCAGGGTGGGGAGCAGGGACCACCAGGTAAGTGACTGGTTTTGGAAATGGAGAAGTGGGAGGTCAAAAGCATGAATGACCTTCATACTTTGGGGATCTGATAAGCTTTGTGTCAATTCTTTTTGTCCCCCTTTTAATCATTTAATTGGGGGCTTATTACAATCCATCCATTCATCTATTGTGTCAAGCACATTTGCATATTTGTTGCTATCATCATTCTCAAAATATTTGCTTTCTACTTGAGCCCTTGGTATCAGCTCCTCATGAACCCTTGATAATTTATAAATTATTATTTTGATTTGTGTCAATTCTTATCTTAACACTCATATAGAGTGTCTAAAACGAGTATCCCAAGACTCTTGTATATATTTAAGACTGAAAGTCCCAAAGGCAATATCTAATAGTGAAAAGTCTATTGACTGAAATCCAATCTTTAAAACAACGGGCACCAGTTGAAAGAGCAGTTCTTGAAAGACGCTATCTAAATGGCCAACAAGCACATATATAAAATCTCTAGAACTGGCAAGCGTATGAGACCAAAGCTTATTAGTGGTTCGCAGAGTGGGCAGGAGGGAGGAGAGGTGGAAGACTCAATGGGCAGAGACACTGAGCTACTAAGAGCCATGATTTAATCTGGGGACAGAGAGTAGTGATGCTCGAACAATGCGATGCACACAGTAAAGACTGCTGAAATGGCAAATGTGTTGTTACACGTATGTATAGATGTGTGTGGACTATGAACATTTGAAACATGCTTATCTTCTTATTTGGAGCCCTGAGAGCTATTGACTACACACTAGGCTGCTCACCACAAGGCCAGCGACTCAAAACCACCAGTACCTCTGCAGGAGAAAGATGAGGCTTTCCATTCCCATAAAAAGTTAGTCTTGGGGTGGAAAGGGGAACCGTTTACAAGCATCTATATATAACCTCCTCCCTAGGGGACGGACAACAGAAAAGTGGGCGAAGGGAGACGTTGGACAGTGTAAGATATAACAAATAATAATTTATAAATGATCATAAGATATGACAAATAATAATAATTTATATTTCATTAAATTATCAAGGGTTCATGAGAGAGGGGGAGCAGCGAGGGAGGGAAAAATGAGGAACTGATACCAAGGGCTCAATCGGAAAGCAAATGTTTTGAGAATGATGATGGCAACAAATGTACAAATGTGCTTGACACAATGGATGGATATATGGATTGTGATAAGAGTTGTATGAGCCCCCAATAAAATGATTTTAAAAAAAAGTTGGTGTTGGAAACCCACAGGGGCAGTTCTACCCGATCCGCCAGGGTCCTTACGAGTCAGAATCGACTCGATAGCAGTGAGTTCTATCTTGTTTGGGATGATGGTTACAAACGGTGTCCTCTGTCAATAATCAATGCATTTCACACTAAAGATCTGTGTATCATTCTGTAAGTAAGATATAGCTTAATACATAGAGTTGTTTTCAGGGAATAAAGAGTACAGTGGGGCTGACTTTCTTTTTTAACAAATCCTAAGGATTAAATAAATAAATATATACACACACATACACATTAACTAATTTGGCAGCGAACTTAATGTGACTTAAAATAGCATCCCCGAGCTCCACTCTCACCCAGGGCAACCCTCGGCGGGCAGCTCCTACCCGGAGGCAAGAAGTCCCCGCTGTTCGGCCGCGGTGGGCAGTACGCAGGCGCCCGCTTTCTACCGCGGCTGTGCCCAGCGCGCCGCGTGGGTGCGGGCGTCTTCCAGATGCCCGCGGGGCAGCAAGCGCGTCGCGGGGCACGATCCCGAAGGAGCTCAGTGGGCCAATGGCGGGTGCTTTTAAATCCCGCAACCAATCACGGCCCAGCGTCAGCTCGCCGGCAGCCAATCAGCGGCCGCTCCCTGCTCCGGGCCGAGACGGGTCCTGGGAGGCTGGCGAGCCGCTTCTCTGCCGTGCGCTGGCCGGCGCCCCGGTCCCCCCGAGGGCGGCCATTGTGTTTATGGGCAAGCGCGACGCTGAGGCCGGGGAGGCCCGACAGGCGCCGGATTTGTTGTGATCAAGGAGTCGCGTCACGGTAGACGCTGGTGACAACTGAAGCCAGGCTGTCGCCATATTTGTGCAGGCACCTTCCGGCTCTCTGAAGCGGACTCCCCAAATCCAGGCGGGCGTGCAGTGCACAAACACCCCCCGCCTTCCCTTGTCTCGCACCAGAACCCCGCATTCCCAGCCACCCGTCCCGGGCCCTCGAGGTCCCCGCAGCGCGGTCGGACCCCAGGCTGGGCGGAGCCCCGGCCCGGGGCAGCCCTCCCCGGGGACCACGACCGCCCAGGCCGGCAGCGGGGCGGCAGGCGGTGACCCGGGGGCCCGGCGGCCGCCGCGCGGGGCTGGGACGTCCCCATGGCGCCGCCTTCGGCCCCGGGGCGCGGGGGCCCGAAGGCGGGGGCCGTGCGGTTCGCGGACGTGGCCGTGTACTTCTCCCGCGAGGAGTGGGCGTGTCTGCGGCCCGCGCAGAGGGCCCTGTACCGGGACGTGATGCGCGAGACCTACGGCCACCTGGGCGCGCTCGGTGAGGCCCCGGGTCCGAGCCCCCTTCACTGGCACTCACGAGATGCTGAGTCCCGACCACCGCCCATCCACCTCCCATTCCCAGGGATTCAGATACCCCTGGGTGGGGGTGGGGTGGGGTCCATTCCCGCACCCACCTTCCTCAGGCAGGGGCATTGCTGGCCCCTTGGGGGTTGAGTCTGTTTGCTCCCGGGAGACGCCCTCCCTCCCTCTGGCGGGGGTGGGGGACGCCATTGCCTCAGGACAGCCTCTCGGGCCAGAGCTATGACCCCCGTTCTCTCTCAGGACTCCTGGGCCCCAAGCCAGCCCTCATGTCTTGGATGGAACAGGAGCTAGAGGCTTGGAGCCCCGCCGCCCAGGAACCTGAGCAGAGGGAAAAGGGAGGAGCTCCGAGAGGTGAGGGATCGTCCCAAGTCCCCCCTCCTGGGCTCCTGGGGCTTCCTCTTGAGCAAAGGTTTCTTTCCGATTCCTTGCTTCCAACAATTGCATTGCACAGCAGAGACGGAAAGGCGGCAGACCGAGCCCCACACGTTGAGCACGTGGGACAGTAGCCATGTGGAGACGTGTCTGAGCTCAGAGGATCCGGAGCACAGCTGCAGACCCCAGGCCTTCCACAGACCTCTGGGCACGAGCCCCATTCATTCTCCTTTAAGGCCCAGCTAAGAACCACTCAGACGGAAAGAGGAGGCCGCTGGCCTGCCTTTCGTCCGCCGCAAGGAAGGCAGAATGAGTCCCAAGAAAATGCCCTGTAATTGGCAACCGATTGTTTTTTTTCCTCACGACCAACCAACTACCATCCCCGCCTCCAAAATAGTGTCCTCATTTGTAAAGCAGTCTTCATCAAAATCCAAAACGAACGCCCCAGGTCCTCTGCCTTTGAATCCATTGAGAATCCACAAGACTGACCCACACAAAAGAAACCAAACGCACAGCCAGCGAATCGATGCCAACTCCTTAGTGACCCTTTATGAACAGAGCAGACCTGCCCTGGGGAGAGTCAGGGTCTGTAACCGGCCCAGAGTAGGGAGCCTCGTCTTTCTCCCAAGGAGTGGCTGGTGGTTTCGAACTGCCGCCCAATGTACAACCATTCTGCTAACGGGGCTGCAGTACCGACAGTCGCCGCTTAGCAAGCACTTAGTGAACGGTTAGCACGAGCCTTGCGTCTTGGGAGGTAAAGCCGTGATTATTCCCACTTTAAGACCCTTCCTCCAAGTTCCTCACTGGGCAGTCCCGTGACTCAAACCACCTTATCACCGGGGCCGATTCAGGCAAACCGGTTTAAAAATGTAACGTCTCCAGTTACATTTGTAATGTGGAATGTAACGTCTCCTGTTACATTTGTAATGTGGAATGTAATGTCTCCTGTTTCCCAGGAGACGCGGCAAACGAACAGATGGAAAGGGCCGGAGTGGAAGGATCCGGAGACAAGCCATCTGAAGGGCTGGTGAAGCCCAGTCCTGACCCGACTCCCCACCGAGCCCGGCCAGGGGCACAGCCACCCCCGCTGAAAGCTGCCTGGGACCAGAGCACCGGTGCGCAGCCCTCGGCCTCGGAGCCCAGCGTGGACGCCCCGGCTAGCCAGCGTCGCCACGTGTGTGCAGACTGTGGCCGGCGCTTCACCTACCCCTCGCTGCTGGTCAGCCACCGGCGCATGCACTCTGGCGAGCGGCCCTTCCCCTGCCCGGAGTGCGGCATGTGCTTCAAGAGGAAGTTCGCTGTGGAAGCCCACCAGTGGATCCACCGCTCCTGCTCCGGGGGGCGGCGGGGCAGGAGGCCTGGCATCCGGGCTGTGCCTCGGGCCCCTGTCCGCGGTGACCGGGACCCGCCGGTGCTGTTTCGCCACTACCCAGACATCTTTGAGGAGTGTGGCTGATCGGCTGCCCGCTGGCCGGAGCTGCGCCTGAGCAGTGACCTTGGCGGCGCTAAAGAGGGACTTGAGGCCTGGAGGAAGGCTCTTGAGGTCAGGAACTTGGAAAAGGAAAATTCATTCCCGAGGCTTCCTTCCAGGAGCCGGCAAGAAGTGCCTGTCAAGACTGGGACAGATTCAGCCTCCTCCCCAGTCTTCCCCAAGAGGAGGGTGAGATGCTGGACTTTTTGAAAGCGCATCTCAGCCCCAGGTGTTCTCAGGAAATGGCCCCAAGTTACAGGCGAATGCTGAGGAGGTGGGGGGGCGCAGGGGGACTCAGGCCTGGGGAGAGGGACCCGCATGAAGGGCCGACAGCCCCTCCTCCCCTGGGACCTGAGCCAGTGGAGTGGGTGGAAAGAGGCCATAAGCACCTGGCACAGATCTAGTCTGCACCTTGATGCAAGTCACATCCCCGCCCTTGACCTTCCTGAGCCCTAGTTTCCTTGTCTGTAGAATGAAGATTGATATTATCTACCTCAAAAGGTTACTCTGGACACGGACACTTTTACAAGGTATGTATGGCACAGTATGTGTGCAATAAACAGCTGTTGAGCGAGGGAGTGATTGCTGACATGGCCACACGCTTGCCCCGGGGTCTCAGTGGGCTCAGAGAAATGAAGAGAGGGCAGCGACTGACCAGAGGGGTGGGGCAGGTCTACGCTGCCCTCGAGGGTCGCTCTGCGTTGGGATTGACCCGACAGACCAACAGTTTGGGCTTTTGGTTTGGATCTGTGTCGGCAGAGAGCAGGGGAAAAGAGAGCTCGGAAGTCAGGCCCTGGGGTTGTCATGAGGAGCTCTGTAAAGCAAATGCCAGCCCCCACTCCCGGTGGGGGCAAAGGTGAGTGGGAGGGGCTGCCAGCTCAGCGATCTGGCCATTCAGGTCCACCCACTCTGACACCCTTAGCAGCATCGTGTGTCAGTCATCGTGACAACCGCTAATGCAGTGGACAAAGCAGGTAGCACGGGAAGGTGATGAATGTGTCACGTGTAGGTCCAAGTGATGAGAAGGAGCCGATGACAAGGACATCCGGATGGAGGGAACAGCACGTTCGGATCTTTGGAAGGGCCGAGTTAGAGGTGGTTGAAACATGAAAGCACACTTGTGGCTGACCTGGGGAAGTGGCACTGAGGACTCACACAGGCGCTCCGAGGGAACCTGCCTGCCAAGATGTGACGTCTGGGTGTTGTCAATGGCTCCGGGGAGCAATACCTGACCTCCCTTGGCTTCCCTGTTGCCACCAGGCAGAGGCCAGGCAGGCCTCTACCCTTCATCTCTGTCACCAACCATTCCTCCCACGGTACTCTGCTTCTCCGATCGCCACACAGGGCTCACGGTCAGCACTCACAATGATGGGGTTTATGTTAGGGGAATTCACAGGTCACCACAAGCCAGGATCATAAAACTTGAAGGATACAGTCATCAGTCCCCGGCGACACCTGGTCTCTCATCAATCCGCAGTCGCTCCGCCATGTGGCTTCTTGGTCTAGGCCGGTCCGTGGACCAGGACGCCTGCCTGTGACTCTCTCACCATCCCGTCGTCTCGACGCTGCTCCTCTGCTCTGTCTCATGGTCTCCTTGCCTCGGCCTCTGGCTCCTGCACTGTTCCACAGTCTCATGCCACCGTCTCTGGAGCCACGTCAGATGGAGATCTCCAGTGTGCTCTTCTTCTGTTGGCCCTGGGATTGCTCTCTCGGCTTTTGCTTCAAAGATGGCTCATCCTTAGAGCCAAGAGAGTGGTCACTAAAATGGGACAGTCCCCTTACTAGTGTCACACATGACAGACCCTATTCTCCCAGTCCCACCCAGTCATTAAGGAGCCCTGGCAGCACACAGGTAGAGTGGCTGCACAGTGGGCTGCTAACAGCGAGGTCAGCAGTTTGAAGCCAGCAGCTGCTCCCCTGGTTAAAAGACAAAGCTTTCTGCTCCCATAAAGAGTTCCAGGCTCGGGAACTCACAGGGCAGTTCTACCCTGTCCTACCGGGTCACCACGAGTCTGCATCAACTCAAAGACAATGAGTTTGGTTTCTGTGTGTTTGGACCCAATCATTTGGGAGTTACCGGGTGCTGGGTGAGGAGAACCCTATTAAGAAATTGCTCTCCCACATTGGGATTCTAATTAGAATGGGAAGCCGCTGGAAGGAGAGTGTGTGGATGTGATGTGAGCTACAACATGCAAACACAACCCTGGCTGCTCGGAGGGCCACCTGTAGAGGTGACAGTTGAGGAAGAGTGGTGATGGAGTGTCGTGGATGGATTGGAGGTTACTTCTGAAAGTTGAATGGACAAGAGACCCCAGCATGAAGGCTAGGTTTTTGAGGTGAGAATGGAAGAGTCTCTGGGCATGGCGCTGGCGTGGGGCAGGGTGAGGCAAGGTGGAACTTCAGAGCCAGAAGGGAGGTCCTGGAAAGATTTCAGAACGGATTCCTTGCAATAGATGTTTGGCAAAAGAGAAAGAGGATGGGGGAGGGAGTGTGTTCTTTGTTTCCACGAGACTGGGCCGTGGTGGATGGAATATGTTTCTTTACTAGGGTCTCCTGATCAATGTGCAGAAGGAGACTCTCCAAAGGACACAGGAAAGAACACTGGGGTTTTTTTCCTCATGAAATACTGCTCTACAGAATCCACCCTGAGAAAGGCTGAGGTCTAGGAAGGGGCATGGGTTTGGCCTGGTGATCATGTAGTTGATGGGCAATCATTTCCCTACAGGCCCCCCCCCCCCCCCGCCGAGCTCCTTATTCCCACAGGAAGTGAGTGTGGAGTGGGAGTTGGTGCCGTGGCTCGGCCGTGGGCTCTGCCCTGGTTCTTTGGCAGGTGGGTCACAGGTTCCCGTGAGTGTCAGACACTACCCAGAGTTCTCCTTGTGGAGGATGGTCACCATGGTGGGAAGTGAGGCAGCCACATCCATCTTTGGCAGTGGGTTTTTATAATCACCTCGTGTGCCCTTCAGGCGTTTGAGGGGCCATGAGGGCTAGGGCCGGGTCCAGACGCCCTGGACAGCTTTTCAGCCTCCCCGTTTTTCAGCCCACCCTCCAACAAATCTTTCCCTTGGACCAGGCTGACTCCTCCCAAGTTTCCTGTTGCCGTCCCTGCTGTGATCCACTCTTCCTCCTCCAGCTTCCCTGGCTGTGGGAAGAAGCACTCATTAGGTGCAAGATGTCAGGCTGCAGGCTTAGGAAGGCCTTTGAAAGGTGGCCGATGGGCAGACAGGAGCTCCAGGCTAGACTCCAGATGTGCTGAAGACGTGAAGCTCTTCCCCGGCATGTGCGCGCCATGCTTCCCTGGATTTAACTGTCCAAAGGAAAGAGAACACACGTGGTCCTAAACCAACAAAAAAACTCCCCGCCATTGAATCCATACGGGCTCATTCCTAGGGCAGGGCATTCCTGAAGGTTCCTAAGAGCAGTCAGCACACGTGCTGGCAGGAGGCTGAATGCGAGAGGACTGTGGGTAGAAATGGGGGAAGAGTGCCATGCTTCAATTCACCGAGTGTGGCTTTGCGTCTTTTCTCCTTGGCATCTTGATTCTAGCTCCCTCCCGCTGTGAGGCTGTGTGGTCCAGAGAAACAGAACCAGTGACCCTGGTGGAGGCAGAAGAAAGAGCTTCATACCAAGAAGTGATTGTATTATCAAGGAAGCCCCTGAGCCCAATCCAATTCAAGCCCATGAACCCGATGCCAGCTGAAGCCCTCTTCAGACTCCCTTAGCTGCAGGCCATTGACACAGCATGACGGAATGAGAAGCGGGCCTTCACAGGCCTGTGGGTGCAGGGTCTGGTGGAGACATGGCAGGGGGCTGACCTGTCCGGGTAACCAGCCCCTGACAATATCACAGGTCTGTAGGCACAATTGTACGGCGATAACATATAAAGATTATAGTAAAGTCATAGAGAATAAAAGAGATAGGAGCGAGAGTGAAACACAGGAGTCAGACACATTTCACGGTAGCATGCTCACCTCCATGATCTCAGGAGCCAGGTCTGCAGGAGAGGGGAGGAGAAGGAGGGAGAGGGAAAGAGAGGAGAGAACTCTTTATTGTTTGGGGGCTTTTATAGGTAGCATTAGTCATGCATAGTCAGGAGTTACATCCCTTACAGGTGATCACAGTGAGCTCACAGGTGAAGAAACCTAATACCTGTGTTGGGGGAAGGCATGAGTGGGGCTGGGCGCCACAATGGGAGGAACTAACGAGAATGCCTGCTTCTGTAGGGAGACAGAGTCAGCCATGTGCTCACTGTAAGGAGGCACAGCTGTCGGGATCTCTGGGAATGACGTTTGTTAGTTTCCCACACTGACCCAGGTCGGCAGTTCTCCAAATCAGCAGCCCACCTGGGGGCAGACCCAGAGTCTCAGTGAGGCCCCACAAGCAGAGAGCTGCAGGGAGAGGGAGGGAGGGAGAGAGAGAGAGACATGCTCCCAGCGTCCCTCTCATAAAAAGACCACACCTCCCGGGCACCATTTGGTCCACAGGGTGGACTCCACGCCTCCACGAGTGCCAGGTGACATAAAATCTACTGACCACACTCCCCTTGGATTTCTCATGCCAGGACCCACGGCGCACACCAGCAGGGTAGTGTTTGTGAGCATGCAAACAGGTGAGAATGCCGGGGGCACATGAGGACCAGAAAGAAGAAGTCATCTGGGCACAGGTCAAGGGCAGGCTAGTTTGTGTGGTTGTCTCTTTCTCTTGATGGACCTGGAGAGGCAGCTGGTTTCCCCAGGGACCTCCCCAGTGCATCCAAAATGGGCAGGTTCTTGGAAGCAAACCGGCTGCTCTGCCTCCAGAAACTAGCACCAGCACGGAGAGGTCTTCCATTCCAGCATCTTTGAGAGTCCAAGTGAGAGGCAAGCACTCCCGGGGAAAGCCGAAGAACCAAATCAGACCCATCTCTACCGTCCCAATGACAGGATCAAGTGCTCCTGCTCTGTGCCCCAGGGGAGGAGGTGACATGTAGCGGCTTCCAGAGGGAACAATCGCAGCTGCCACGTGAGGCTCGGTGAGGCATGGAGGAAGATGAATCTGAGTTGGGTCGGTCATTGAGGTCGGCAGTCAACAGAGGGCATTTCAGAGGAGCCAGAAGGACTGCAGACAGGAAGTGGGGGGGGGGCGGGTGTTGATGGAGTCTTTAAGGAAGCTTAGGAGAAGATCACAGAAATCCTCCGTGGAGGAGACACAGGTGGCAGCTGTGGTGAGGTTGCAGAGAGGAGGGAAGAGGTGCCAGCCAGTGCGAGCCACTCCTCTTTAAAAAAAAACAACATTGTGCATTTGTTGCCATCATCATTCTCAAAACATTTGCTTTCTACTTGAACCCTTGGTATCACTTCATTTTCCCCTCCTCCCCCCACTCTTCTCCATCATGAACCCTTGATAATTTATAAATTATTTTTTTCATGTCTTACACTGACCGTTGTCTCCCTTCACCCACTTTCTGTTGGCTGTTCCCCTGGAAGGGAGTTATATGTAGAACATTGTGATCGCTTCCCCTTTTCCCCCTTTCCCCTTACTCTTTCTGATTTCAATACTCTCATTATTGGTCCTGAGGAGTTTATCTGTCCTTGATTTTCTGTGTACTGAGTTCTTATCTGTACCCATGTACATGCTCTGGTCTAGCTGGATTTGTAAAGCAGAATTGGGGTCATGATAGTGGGGACGGGGAGGAAGCTTTAAAGAACTAGAGGAAAGTTGTATGTTTCATCAGTGCTACACTGCACCCTGGATGGTTCATCTCTTCCTTGTGACCCTTCTGTGAGGGGATGTCTGACTGTCTACAGATGGACTTTGGGTCTCCACTCCCTCCTTTCCCCTTGTTCGAATCAATGTGATTGCTTGTTCTGGGTCTCTGATACCTGATCCTGTCAACACCTCATGATCACACAGGCTGGTGTGCTTCTTCCATGTGGGCTTTATTGCTTCTCAGCTAGATGGCCACTTGTTTATAGTCCAGCCTTTAAGACCCCAGACGCTATATCTTTTGATGGTCTGGCACCATCAGCTTTTTTCACCATATTTGCTTATGCACCCGCTTTGTCTTCAGCGATCATGTTGGGAAGGTGAGAGCCGCTCCTCTTGTATTGTTTGGATTTAAAACCCCAGCAGCTGTCATAATCTGACTCCTCTAACACCAGTCCTCATCTCTCCATTCAGGAAACATTGACCCCTGAGGCATGCGATGGGCCAGGTTGTCCAGGATCTCATTTTACTGGAATCCATGCTCAACGCCCCTGGAAACATTAGTCTAGAGATCAAGTGATGTGTCACATTGGCAAATCTGCTGCAAAAGACCTCTAAAGTATGAAAGAACAAAGATGTCATCCTGAGGACTAAGGGGTGCCTACCTCAATCCAGGGCAGTTTCTATTGCATTATAAGCATGTGAAAACTGGACAATGAATCAAGAAGATCAGAGAATTGGTGCCTTTCCATTATGGTATTGGTGGGAACATTGAATTTCAGAATCTTGAACATAACTACCTTGGAAGAAGTATAGTTGAAATGCTCCTTAAACATGAGAATGGGCTCTCCCTTTCTCCACCATCCTGAGTGCGGCGCGTTTCCGACTTCACCACGTCGTCTCCTAAGACTTTCTAGATCGAGATTCTTGGCCAAGAAACAGAAGTAGAATCGGCCTATTCCCCAACGCATGCGAGTGAAAACCGGTGATAAGATCAGGTAGAACTCCAAGAGAAGACACTGGAGAAGAACATAGCTGGGTCTGTCAGGTGTCCCCCGGCTGATGGAACTCACGGCCACATTTGCCCAGGCTCCCTAGCCGTCTGTCATGCTGAGCTGGATTAAGACCTGCTACCATCTGATCAATCGAACTGGTATTGGCAAATACCTAGTTTCTTCCTTGGTTTTTATAGTTCTGCATTGAGAGCTTAACAAATAATGTAAGGCCGTTGGTTTGAGAAAAAAAGCGAGAATGACAAAATTTCATCTCATAATCTTTGGCCATGTCATCAGGATGGACTGACGCCTGGAGAAGACTATCACACTGGGTCAAACAGAGGGTGAGCAAAGAAGAGGAAAATCCTCAAGGCGATGGAGTCAAACAATGGGCTCATCCGATGTGGTGCCGTCCGCGCTCTCCCGGTCCAGACCACAGCTGTGCCAGTCAATGGACAGACATTCACGCGAATGGACTGCTCTTCAGCTCTGCCCTTCTGTCAGTGGGCCCCTCACCTCTTCCTGCCATCTGCTGGTGCAGTGTGGGAGGGCAGCGGTGTGGAATCCGGCTCAGCCTCACACACTCGCTCCTCTGCTTCCTGGCATGGGCCCTGAGGTGTGCGTGTGTATCTGTGGACCGAAGCGCCATTTCATTTCTTGGCGATGGGGATTCCCTGTGGCAGGGAAGTGATCTAACAGAATGCTCAAATTACAGAAGACTATCAATGTCAGATGCAAGTAAAAATTTACTGAAACTGACTCACTGTCCATGTGGCTCCTCAGTTCAGGACACTAATGTAGCTCCAGGTGTCTTGTCAGCGGCAATGTCTCCCAGGCAGTCAGCCTGTGTCACACCTCCAGCGAGCTCTTTATCTCCTTAGTGCTTCTGAGGTCATCAAGCTGCTACCTGATCTATAGGCTAGACTCCACCCCTTCACTCTTAATCCTCTCAAATTGACATTTTATGTAAGTACCACAAGAACTAAGGTGTGCCTGATGCAAGCAGGGATATTTCCACTGCCTTATATGCATGTGAAAGCTGGATATTGAATAAAGACTGAGGAAGAATCGATGCGTTTGAATTGTGGTGCTGGAGAAGAATACTGAAAGTACCCTGGGCTACCAATCTATTTTGGAAGAAGTACAATCACAGTGCTCCTTCGAAGCAAGGATGATGGCAAGACACATTTTCAGGAGCTCAGTCCTTGGAAAAGGACATCCTGCTTGGTAAGTAGAGGGGTGGCGAAGAAGAGGTAGACCTTTGACGAGGTGGATTGACACCACGGCTGCAACAATGGTGAGGATGGCGCAGGCCTAGACAGGATTTTGCTTTGTTGAACATGGGGTGCTGTGGGTGGGAGTCAGCTCGATGGCACCGTACAACAACTACAGCAGGTGGTGAACAAGAGAAACCAAGGCTGACAGTTGCAGTGCCCTTTGCGGAGACACCCCAGGAGGGGCCAGTGGGGGTAGAAAGGGATGCGATCCGTTTGGGCCACACCGAGTCTGGGGGCCTTTCTGACCTCTATGCAGGGAGAAGGAAGCAAGCAGGTGACTTTATTAGCTGCTCCTGCCCGACTCCTAAGTGAAGACACACAGAGGCCTCAAACTAGTGACCTGCAGGGCATGGCCAGGCCCTGGTGAGCGGGTGTGAAATAGGGTCCCCCTGACCTTCTCCAGGCCACATTCCCACTCCGTCAGGTGCCCCTCGAGTCTAGCCCCTGATGGAAGGTGCCAGGATTTCTGGTTCAACCAGCATAAAATGGAGAAGGTCCTTTCGGATTCACTTGGATCTTGAGTTTTGTGAAAAGGTTGCTGTCACCCAGCTTTTTGCAGTAACGAGACAACCACGATAAGCGGTCGATCAACGCTTCGGGCGCCGAAAAATAACGGTGAGTTCACAGCGGCAGGGCCGGCAGGGCCAGAGCTCCCTTCTCCTCTGGGCGCTTCTTTGTTCCCTCGAGTCGGGGCCCGGGGTCCAGCCATGCTGCGTGCCCCGTCGGTTTCCGGGTCAGCCGCAGTCGCCTGAAGCCGCCGCGGCCATTTTGACTGAGGGCAGACGGGCGGGCAGCGCGACCGGGCCCGGCGGTGACGTCATCGGAGGCGCGACGGCGTGCGGGCCGCGTGCGGGAGCCGCGCGCCGCCGTACGTGGGGAGGGCCCCTTCCACCGACGTCCTCGTCCACTCCCGGGGGTCCTCGGCGGCCGGCGGCCCCGAGCGCACCCCGACCCCGCGCAGGGAGGCGCCCCCAGGGCTCGCGAGGCTCCGCCGTGCCAGGCGCGCCCTAGGGAGGCGGCGGCGCCGGCACCGGGGCTGGGGGTTCCCATGGTGCCGCCGCTAGCTCCGCTCGCCGCCCCGGAGTCCAGGGGGCCCGGGCCACCGAGGGGGAGCCCCGAGCCCGTGCGGTTCGCGGACGTGGCCGTGTACTTCTCCCGCGAGGAGTGGGCGTGTCTGCGGCCCGCGCAGAGGGCCCTGTACCGGGACGTGATGCGCGAGACCTACGGCCACCTGGGCGCGCTCGGTGAGGCCCGGCGTCCGCCACGCCCCCCGCGCCGCCCGGCGTCCTGCACGCGCCGTGGGCGGCCTTGGGCCCCGCCTGTCGGGACCCGAGTGGGGTGCCTTCCGCTTAGCGTGGCCTCTGTTCCCCCCCCCCCCCGCAGGCTTGCGAGGCACCAAGCCAGCCCTCATCTCCTGGGTGGAGGCCGAGGCCGAACTGTGGGGTCCCAGTGCTCAGGATCCAGGGACCGGAAAATGTCTGACCCAAGCAGACACAGGTAAGGTGTTGGGTTCTCTGCCCCTGGGGAGTTCCTCTGTGCCTGACCCATCCGCGTACCCTGCGTATCCGTGGCTCCTGCGTATCCGTGGCTCCCAGCGTTGCATTCCCAGCGGCCCGTTTGGTTCCTGGCCTCCGCCTGGAAAGGGGCTGTGATGGTGATTCCGTTCGTAATGGAATGCGGGAACCAGGCAGAGCCCCTCCAGCCAGTTGGCCCCTAAACTCAGTAGGTGTGCATTCAAGCATCCCTGCTGCCACCCAGGTGCGCTTCTTCCTTTTTGGCATTATTTTGGGAGCAGCCTTCTTTCTTCACTTCCAGCGTCTCTCCACCTCGACCATCTTTTCAGACCTTACCCAGTTCCCGGGCCATCTGAACTCGCCCTTGTTCAGCCTTTTCTCCTTGCTGCCCTGATCCAGCTCGGAGCCCTCCATGCCCCATGCCCTTCCTTCCTTCACCCCACTTTTTGGCCCTGTAGCTGAGGAGGTGTTACTCCATCCAGAGCTGGGTAGAGTTCCAGAGGTGGCTGTGGGCCAGGAGGTGGCTGTATTTGAGAGTCTTCTTCTATGGCACTGTGTGGGGTCTGGGACCCCAGGAGGCTCCACAGTCTGAGCTCTGCCTCTATCTTCCAGCAGATTCCAGAGGTGACCAGAAAAGACACAGGGAAGAGGCTGGGGCTCTGGAAACGGCCCTTTTTGTGACTGCTTGGCCACTCAAACCCTCTCCTGCTGGACCCCCTGACAGCGTGGAGCAGCCACCCAGGGCACCTCGCCGCGGCCGCCCCCCACTCTGTGCCCACCCTCCTGTCCCGAGGGCAGACCAGCGTCATGGCTGCTATGTGTGCGGGAAGAGTTTTGCCTGGCATTCCACCCTGGTGGAGCACCTCTATACCCACACGGGGGAGAAGCCCTTCTGCTGCCCTGAGTGTGGAAAGGGCTTCAGCCAGGCTTCCTCACTGAGCAAGCATCGGGCCATCCACCGTGGGGAGCGACCCCACCGCTGCCCTGACTGCGGCCGGGCCTTTACCCAGCGCTCTGCCCTTACCACCCACCTGCGGGTCCACACGGGCGAAAAGCCCTACCGTTGTGCCGACTGCAGCCGCTGCTTCAGCCAGAGCTCTGCTCTCTACCAGCACCAGCGGGTCCACAGTGGTGAGACCCCTTACCCCTGCCCGGACTGCGGCCGCGCCTTCGCCCACGCCTCGGACCTGCGGCGCCATGTGCGCACCCATACGGGCGAGAAGCCTTATCCATGCCCGGACTGTGGGCGCTGCTTCCGGCAGAGCTCCGAGATGGCCGCCCACCGGCGGACCCACAGTGGCGAGCGTCCCTACCCCTGTCCCCAATGCGGCAGGCGCTTTGGCCAGAAGTCAGCTGTGGCCAAGCACCAGTGGGTCCATCGGCCTGGTGCTGGGGGGCGCCGGGCCCGCCAGGGGGTCACTGGGTTGCCCATGGCCCTGGTTTCTGGCCAAGGGACCCTGGACCCACCTGTGGGCTTCCAGCACTACCCCGAGATATTCCAGGAGTGTGGGTGATGGGCTCGAAGGTGAGCAGGTAGGTGAAGGTGAAGAGCTAGATGTTGCCCGAGGCCCAAGGGGGGTCCTCAGGGCCCAAGCCTCCCTGGCAGCCTCCAAGGAGGAGAATGCCAGGACTCCAGGCAAGAGCTGGGCCGCCTGCCCGATGAGGTCAGTCTTGCCCGCAGCCCTCACCAGTTTGCTGCCTCTGTGCTAGGACTAGCCCCATTGGCTGAAGAGGTGATACCACCTGCTGAGGTAGGCACCACCACTGGCCTCAGCTCTGGGGAAAAGAGGCTGCTCAGCTCAGCAGGTTCGAGAATCAGAGCAGGAGGGGCCTTAACTCACCTATTGTCTCCTTTATTGCAGAAGCTAAAAATGGATGGCTCACATACTGCATCAACCTTGAGCTGACACCCTGCCCACCCACAGCCCCCCCCCCCCCCCACACACACACACAGCCCATGGCCTCGATGGTATTTTTAAATGTGGCAAATTAGGGATCCAGGTGTAAAAGTTGCGCTATTTCACAAAATCCAGGGATCTGGCTGCCCTAGAAATTTGGCCAAAACACAACTCGTGGGAGCTAAGTAGCTGCTGTTCCCCCATGCCCGTGCCTGGAGGAGGGACAACCAAGTAAAGTGGATGGCCCAGTCAGAACTCCCGGGGCTTTCAGACCAGGTGGTATTCCTGCCTTCCAATAACCCCACCCTTTCGCTGTAACACAGCGAGGAAGGCTCCATCAACGTTTAGAATCGGAGGACCCCCTACTTTACTTTTTCCATTGGTGTCCGGGGCCTGAGGTCAGGCCCAGGGCTTGTAGTTCTCGGTTGCTTTCCCCATCTCTCCTGAGCTACTTGGAAGTGTCTCATACCCACTCTGGGATGATGCCAGGACTGACCTGAACTTGGACTGACCAGTTCGTTGTTGGCAGAGATCAGATACAAGAGGGGTC
Organism: Tenrec ecaudatus; assembly: GCF_050624435.1. NCBI lineage: Eukaryota > Metazoa > Chordata > Mammalia > Afrosoricida > Tenrecidae > Tenrec > Tenrec ecaudatus. Next base: position 125,500,962 of record NC_134541.1, on the reverse strand, counting down.
AAGATGAAACCGCCTCATAACAGGCTACAGCGAGGGAGACGCCAGCCAGCCTTTGCGTTCCAGAGTGAAAACAAAAGTCTAGGTGCCCCTCCCCCCATCCTAAACAACAGGGAACCGAGCCAAGAACATCGCGGTGCTTGGATCAGTAGCCAGAGGGACTGAACCCGTCTTAGCTCCAGCTCTGCACAGCATCCCCGCTGCCTCCTCCCTGATGAGTAGCCTGTCCCCTCTGCCACTGAGTCCATTGTGGTCAGAACCCAGTCTTGTCCATGTGACGGGACCAGCCAGCCCTGTGTGTGCCCTGCCCTGTTTGCCCAGGATGACCCTTCATCACACCACAACCGTACACCGGTCTGGTTCTCAACACTGGGACCATCTTGTGCCATCTCAGCCTAGGAGGTTCTCTGGGCAGGGACCCCCAGGTCGAAAGGATACACTGTAGGCCCCCCACTAAACTCTGAGATGGTCTCTTTAAGCTCAGCTGATGGCAAAACAAATTGGTCCCCCAGCAGGCCTCCGTCACCTATATGCTTGGTAGTCAATCCTCGTATGTACCTTATTTGCATAGTAAACGGTCCAATTCTGTTGCAAACTTAAAGCAAATTGTCCTGGCAGAACAGCAGACCAATGCCACAGAGGCCACGTCAAAAGAGGACCCCATTGTGCTGCATCCGTCGACCTGGAGAGACTTCTAAAGAAAAAGGTAGAGCTTTTCAGGTGAAACAGTGAACTGATTTGACTCGTCAAACCTAGCCCCACCAAGGCCTCCCTCCCCCTAAGCTTTCCTGAGGAAGATTGCTCCATGTGCCACTTGGTCACGAAGGGGCACCCTGGCAATAGGTACTACCTCAGTGCCAGTTCTTAGCCCCCAGCTCGCCCTGTGGAAAGCCCAGCCTGTGACCCCAGTTCTCAGCCTGGCATCAAAGCCAGATCTGGGCCCCACCCTCCGCTTGCCAATTAAAGGTGCCATAAAGTTTGCAATTAAAAATGCTTTGAATTTTGCAAGGTTTAATTACAGCCCAGAAACCAGGCCCAGCTGTGTCCTGCCCTCCTGACCCAACTCCTTGTCATCCGCTCAAACTGCGTATCGGGAAGCCTGTCAGCCGCGTCCCTCATTCCTTTCTTGACCTGGGAAGGCTACCACAGGCTTTGGAGGTTGAGACCCAGAAGCAATTGAAACTAGGACATTCTCGATGTTAGGACCAGATTGGGAGAAGGCTGGTCTGTATCAGGCGGAGTGCGTGTTATCTACACGACCAGGTAGTGAGAAATAGAGGGCATGACCACATGACCTCCCCTTAGCTTGTTCAGCAAAAGAAAGGGCTGTTCGTCTGTGCTCTTAAGGACCCTTGCACCCCCTGGGATGTTTTGTGTATGTGTGTTTTTCTAGAAACTGGATGTGAGAAGTTCAAGTTCAAATGCTGCTCTAGTCTCCTGTTTTTCAAAGGCCTGTGTCAGAATCACCTGGGGTACCTTTCACACATTCCCTGGGTCCTGTTCCGTCTAGTGAACTGAAGTCCAGGAGGGATGACTAGGGGTTGAGCAGGGAGATCTTACACCTGTTGAAGTTTACTTATACCTATTAAAAGATTAAGAACCACCGCTCTGGAACGAAGTCTTGCACCTCCTGTAGGGGTTGGCTGCAATACATGTCCCAGATTGTCAGACCAGGGGATGCCCTAGCCATACACAAAGGGCTTCCTGGGGACCTCCAGTCTTGTCGAATGTACATGGGTGAGTCAAAAAGTATCACTGCAGAATGAGAGAAACCTTTATTAAACAAAACAAGTATCTCAAAATGTGAAGCTAGTTTCTCGACATATTCTTCATCTTGGTCTATCCATTTCTGAAGACAAGCATTTCCATCCTTACCCTAGAATTCTGTGCCCTGGATTTACACCACATTCAAGCAGTTTTGGCATTATATTAGCCTGGGTGCTTTAGAGAAACAAATCCACAACATGTACAAGAGAGAGCTTTATATAAAGGCTAAGTGCGCTTCAAGAAAACATCCCAACTCTGCTGCCCAAGCCCACAAGTCCAACATTAACCCGTATGTCCGACACCAGTCCACAAAGTCCTCCATCTCACAAAACAGACGCAATGATGCTGACTGCAGCAGGAAAGCGGAATCAGTGAATGTGTAAGCATCTCAGCGCTGGCAGGGGTCTCCACACGGCTGCTCAGAGTGAGTAGGTGCATTGTGACAAAAAAAAAAACATTCCTGAGCACAATTGTCCTGGCCTCCCCCCACCCCCCAATGCAGTTTTCCATTTTCTCAAAATCACCTGATAAGCCCCCCAAATTATACCTTGGGAATCCCCCAAAATGATTGCCATAACATTCTGAACTGACCTCTGCCTGGAGTTTTCCTGGCCAGCAGGTCCCCTCAGAAACCATGGTTCTGAAGGGACCATGTAGGGGCAGAGCACCTACTGAGACCTCAGAAACACGGGGAGAACTTGTCTGTTCAGACATACCTGGATAGACTGGGCATGTATGGACTGGTAACCTAGCAGCTTATTTTTTTTTGTTTATGGTTTTTAAAAAATGTTTTATTAGAGGCTCATACAACTCATCACAATCCATACATACATCAATTGTGTAAAGCACATCTGTACATTCATTGCCCTCATCCTTCTCAAAGCATTTGCTCTCCACTTAAGCCCTTGGCATCAGGTCCTCTTATTTTTCCGCTCCCTCCTCCCTCATGAGCCCTTGATAATTTATAAATTATTATTCTGTCTTATCTTACCCTATCCAACGTCTCCCTTCACTTACTTTTCTGTTGTCCACCCCCCAAGGAGGAGGTCACATGTAGATCCTTGTAATCGGTTCCTTCTTTCCAACCCACTCACCCTCTACTCTCCCAGTATCGCCACTCACACCCCTGGTCCTGAAGGTATCATCCACCCTGGATTCCCTGTGCTTCCAGCTCCCATATGCACCAGTGTACGTCCTCTGGTCCAGCCAGACTTGAAAGGTAGAATTCGGATCATGATAGTTGGGGAGGGGGGTGGGGAGATGAAGCATTTAGGAAGTAGAGGAAAGCTGTATTCTTCATTGGTGCTACATCACACCCTGACTGACTCATCTCCTCCCCTAGACCCCTCTGCAAGGGGATGTCCAGTGGCCGACAAATGGGCTTTGGGTCTCCACTCTGCACTTGCCCCTTCATTCACTATGGTAAGATTTTTTTGTTCTGATGATGTCTAATACCTGATCCCTTTGACACCTCGTGATCGCACCGGCTGGTGTGCTTCTTCCATGTGGGCTTTGTTGCTTCTGAGCTAGATGGCTGCTTGTTTATCTTCAAGCCTTTAAGACCCCAGATGCTATATCTTTTGATAGCTGGGCACCATCAGCTTTCTTCACCCGCTTTGTCTTCAGTGGTTGTGTCCGGAGGGTCAGCATCATAGAATGCCAATTTAATAGAACAAAGTATTCTTGCATTGAGGGAGTACTTGAGTGGAGGCCCAATGTCCTTCTGCCACCTTAATACTAAACCTATAAATATAGACACATAGATATATTTCCCTTCCCCATCCTCACATATATTTGCATAAGTACATGTCTTTGTCTAGACCTCTATAAATGCCCTTTGCCTCCCAGCTCTTTCCTAGCAGCTTATTTTGACTTGCCTCGGTACTGGGGCTAACGGAGGGCCTCTTAGAAGGCTTGCCCTTTGCACTCAGCAAGGGAGAAGCTGCAGAAGCCCCTCAGAGGACCCCTGTGAGAACTGGCCTGAGGGAGGCCTTGGCCAGGTTGCCTAGAGCCTAAACCCTGGGTGTACAGGGCATGGCTGCACTTTCCCTGCACTAACGGCTGTGGGCTTGTGTTAGGCAAAGGCCGGCCATCTCTCACCGGCCTGTTGAGTAGACAGAATCTAATGGAGGAGGCTGGCTGGAGGGCAGCCTTCCCTGTCCCCCCCCCCCCACTTGGCACTCAGATCAATCCCAACTCAGCCCATTCCCAATCACAGAGACCCTACAGTACAGAGCAGAGCTGCCCCACAGGGTTTCTAAGGCTGTAACCTTTCACAGAAATGACTGCCTCCTCTTCCTCCCACGGAGCAGCCGGCAGGTTTGCACCATTGACCTTGTGGTTAGCCGGGGCCCTTCACTAGACACTCCAAATCAAACTCACTGCCATCAAATTGAGGCAGACTCAGTGACCCTTTTAGAACAGGTAGAACTGAGTTTCTGAGAACTATGGGGGTAGAAAGCCCTGGGGTGGCTGGTGGTTTCAAGCTGCTGACTTTGCAGATCACAGCCCAGTTCGTAACCACTGTGCCACGAGGGCTACTTTCACCAGGCACTAGGTAAGGCTGAGTTTCCACGTGGAAATGCTGGTGCCCGATCAGTGTGAACCTCCGGCCCAACTCTGACACACATGGGCCTTGAGGCCCCTGACATTTAGTGTGCAGAGGACCACAGACTTGGCAGCTCCGAGTGCTCCTGGCCTGTCTTCCCACCATCAGTGCACTTGGTGTTCTGCCTAAGCAGGCCCCCTAGTGCTGGGCAATAGGAGCCATGCTTGGTGAAGGCTTGAGGACAACCCCACAGCACAGATGTGGAGTGGGAGAGAGACCTAGTGCCCCAAGCTGTTTTTCAGGCGAGCAGCAAGATCCCCCAGCTTCAGGTGTGGAAAAATCTCTGGGCTTCAACTGAAAAGATTCTACTGCTATCACTCCAATCTTTACCACCCAAACCTAAAACAACAAAGAAACCCACCACCATCAAATTGATTCTGACCCATAGTGCCCCTATAGGTCAGGGTAGAACTGACCCTAGGAGTTTCTAAGACTAACTCTTTGAAAAAAAAAAAAAAAAGACTAACTGTGACTGTGAGGCCTCTTTTTCCCACGGAGCGGCTGGTGGTTTCGAACTGCTGACCTTGTGGTTAGCAGCTCAATGTGTGGCCATGACTTCTCCAAATTTCTGTTCTCACTTCTTCATAGAAGAATGGCAGGCACCATCATTCTCCCACCCAGTTTCTTTCCTTTGTTCAGGTACTTCTTGTTGGTTGCCTTGAGAGTTAATTCTGTTTATGTAGATGCCAAAATACACATAACCCCTGGCTCCACTTACATTGGGGAATTTAGCACACTCTCTGTGAAGAACCCTACAAAACGTGTTTGGTTAGGCAGGAAATATAAAAGAGGGTCAAGAGTCGGATCTTAGGAAGTTGGCCTCCCAAGAGGTCTTTCTCCTGGATTCACAGGTTCACCTGGGGCAGTGTTTGAAAGGTCTATCCTCCTCCCCAACAAGCTCACTCAAGACACACAACTATGGAAATTCTGACTCCCTTAAATGCTAGTTCAAGGGTGGTAAACTGGGGCTCAAGATGGAAGGAGGGGAAAAAAGAAGAGCTGATACCAAGGGTTCAAGTCGAAAGAAAAGGTTTTGGAAATATTGTGGAGTCCCACCCCCACCGTAAAATGATTAATAAAAAAAGAACCGAATGTAGCTCCTTTTGGAACATACATGTGGTTCTGAGATAAAATTGCAAACGAAAACAAAACTTTCTTTTCTATTCATTTAATATTTTACATTAAATTTTCCTTCTTTGTAAAACTATATTTACGGTTCTCAAGTAATTTTTAAATTGTTGTGAGGTGTAAGATTGGTTCTTCGGTCTCAAAAGTTTGCCGGCCTGTGGGCTATAGTTCTCTCTGCGTTCACTCACCCTCCTGACTCTTCTCAATCACCATCCCCTTGGAAAGAATCCCTATAGGCTTTTGGCCTCCTTTTGAGAAAATCCAAGGACCAGGGCGCCCAGGGCTTGCGTTAAACTCAGGCTTGGGGACAGATAGGATGGAGAGGACAGGTAATAGAAATAGGGCAGCGGGCTCCCGTGGGACGGTCCCCTCCACCACTTAGGGAAAGGACAGGGGAGGGGTGTCTGTCTTCAGATCCTCTGACTGCCAATCTTCAAAAAGATAAGGGCTAAAGGAGGGTAAGCGGGGCTGGGAAGAGGCGCTGAACTCGCCGGCAGAGCAGCGGCGCCCCGCACCTGGCTCCAGCACACCTCCGCAGGCGCGTCCGGCGGGCGAGGAGGGCGGGGCGGGCCCTCAGCCAATCAGAAGGGCGCCTCGCCTTCCCTGGGGACCTTCCCCGCCTCGCAGCCGGCGAGGTGGGAGGGGGCGCCGTGAGAGCGCGAGCTCTCCGCCAATCGCAGCGCGGTGGGGGTGGTGCCGCTGGACGCTGGGGGCGGGGCTGTCTCCCTGGCAACGATCCCAGCCCACCCCGAGGCGGGAGGGCCAGGAGTAGCAGGGGAGGGAGGGGAGCCCGGCTGCGGGGGCCGAATGGGCAGGGGTCCCAGGCTCTAGGGCCTCCAAGCGTCCGAAGGAGGTCTGTCCAGGTTCCCCGGGTGTGGCCCGAGTTGACCTCCGGGCCTGGGCGGGGAGGGGAGCTAGCGGCCGCCCCCGCTGGCGCCGGGAAGCGTCGCTCCTTCTCGCTGACCTTGGTATCGCTTGTCACCTCGTCCTTGGCCGCACGCGCTGACGGACGAAGAAGGGTCCGGGGGACAGCCCGACGGGCTCCTGGACTGGCAGCGACCGAGAGCATGGGCGCACCAACGGCCCCAGCCCGGCCTGCTGGCCCCGGGGCGACGCGTCGGCCCCCGACCCGACGCCCGGGCCATCCTGCCCAGGGTTAATGCCAACGAGTTTCCACCTCCAGCCGCTCCTAGAGAGGCCACGGCGCTAGCCAGCGGGGGGAACTGGCCGCGGACGGACACTTCCTGCGCGGGGGGAGGGGAGTCCGACCGCCGCAGCCCAGCCCGGGCTGGGGGGCCTGCTAGGGGCTCGGGTGGCGAGCAGCGTCCCGGGAGGCAGGGCCAGTTGTGAAGCCCCTCTCGCCCGAGGTCACGACGCGTGGGGTCCGTGGGGGCCGCAGGCCAAGCCCGGACCTTGCCAGGGGGCGGGGCCGTGGGCAGGGAGGGAGGGGGGGCCCGGCGGGCGGGAGAGGCCCAGGGTCAAGACGTCCGGCCCCGGGGGCCCGGGCTGGCCGGCCGGGTCCCTGAGCGGCGCTGGGCGAGCGGGCGGCGAGGGCCCGACGCTCGGGGCACTCGGGCTGGGTCTCAGGATCGTCCTCCATCGCCGCTGCTGCCACCGCGCAGGGAGCCGGCGGGGATGGAGCGGGAGGCGTCGCCCTGGGGCCTGGAGCCCCAAGATGTGCACAGTGCCGATGAAACGGGGAGCCTCGAAGGGTCCCTCAAAGGTGAGGGAGGGGTCGCCCCTTGGAGGAGCGGGAGAGGGAGGGGGCAGTGGTTTGTGGGAGGGGAGGAGGGCCTCTAGGGTTTGGACCCCCGGGTGGGTGGGGGCTGGGTGGTTTGGGTGGGCTGAGGGCATGGGGGTGAGGGTGGCAATTTCAGCGCCTTCCTGAAGGTTCAACCTGGGCTTGCGGTGACCTTCACGTCTCATACAGGGTGGGTTTTCTGTTACCCTCTGATCCTGCAGGCGACCTAAGTGATCATGAGGAAGAGGAAATTTCTCAAGATGGTCCTGGGGACTACGAAGTTGAAGAGATCCCTTTTGGACTTGAACCCCAAAGTCCAGAGTTTGAACCCCAAAGCCCCAGATTTGAGCCCGAAAGCCCTGGTTTTGAGTCCCGAAGCCCTGGGTTTGTGCCCCCCAGCCCCGAGTTTGCACCCAGAAGCCCGGAATCAGATTCTCAGAGCCCAGAGTTTGAACCCCAGAGCCCGGGCTTTGAACCCCAAAGCCCCGGTTACAATCCCAAGAGCCCCGGCTACGCGCCCCGGAGTCCAGGGTACGCGCCCCGGAGTCCTGGATCCGAGTCCCAGAGCCCAGGGCATGAACCCGAAAACCCTGAGTTCAAAACCCAAAGTCCCAAATCTGAAGCTGAGAGTTCCAGATTCCAGGATGGGGGGACAGATTTGCTTCTGAACCCCGAAGGAAAGAATTCTTTGAGCATCCCCTTGGGAGTCCACCCCCTGGACTCCTTCACCCCGGGGCTTGGGGAGCAGCCCGTGGGGGACCTGCCCCTAGGGCCACCGTTCGAGATGCCCACGGGCACGCTGCTGACCCCGCCGCAGTTTGAGATGCTGCAGAACCCCCTGAGCCTGACCGGGGCCCTTCGGGCTCCGGGCCGGCGCGGCGGCAGGGCCAGGGCCGGGGAAGGGCCGCGCCCCAACATCTGCGGCATCTGCGGGAAGAGCTTCGGGCGGGGCTCCACCCTGATCCAGCACCAGCGCATCCACACGGGGGAGAAACCCTACAAGTGCGAGGTGTGCAGCAAGGCCTTCTCCCAGAGCTCCGACCTCATCAAACACCAGCGCACCCACACGGGGGAGCGGCCCTACAAGTGCCCCCGCTGCGGCAAGGCCTTCGCCGACAGCTCGTACCTGCTCCGCCACCAGCGCACCCACTCGGGCCAGAAGCCCTACAAGTGCCCGCACTGCGGCAAGGCCTTCGGCGACAGCTCCTACCTCCTGCGCCACCAGCGCACCCACAGCCACGAGCGGCCCTACAGCTGCCCCGAGTGTGGCAAGTGCTACAGCCAGAACTCATCCCTGCGCAGCCACCAGAGAGTGCACACCGGGCAGAGGCCCTTCAGCTGCGGCATCTGCGGGAAGAGCTTCTCCCAGCGCTCTGCCCTCATCCCCCACGCCCGCAGCCATGCCCGCGAGAAGCCCTTCAAGTGCCCCGAGTGCGGCAAGCGCTTCGGCCAAAGCTCCGTGCTGGCCATCCACGCCCGCACCCACCTGCCGGGCCGCACCTACAGCTGCCCCGACTGCGGCAAGACCTTCAACCGCTCCTCCACGCTGATCCAGCACCAGCGCTCGCACACGGGCGAGCGGCCCTACCGGTGCGCCGTGTGCGGCAAGGGCTTCTGCCGCTCCTCCACGCTGCTGCAGCACCACCGCGTGCACAGCGGCGAGCGGCCCTACAAGTGCGATGACTGTGGGAAGGCCTTCTCGCAGAGCTCTGACCTCATCCGCCACCAGCGGACCCACGCGGCCGGCCGGCGCTGACCCGGGACCCTGCGCGGCGTGGGGGGCCGGGCGGCTTGGGAGGTCTTGGGTGGACCAGAAGGGAGCAGGGAGCTAGAGGAACCATGGCCAAAGGTGGAAGCGCTGGAGAGGATGGAGGCAAGGATTCTAGGAGCCGCGGGGGCCAGCCTGGAGGAAGTTACACGCCTTGGCGACTTCTGGGAAAGGGGCTATGAAGAGGGGCTGGAGGGGGGCCAAGCCAGCAGCCAGAGGCTTTGGGAGGGATCCAGAAAGGTCAGCAGAGAGCTGGCCTCAGCAGGAACGTGCCCCTCAGTGGGTGCCTGGCTTAGCCAAGTGTGAGGAGGGGGTGGGGGGAGGGAGAGGGTGGATTACTTCCTTAGAGTGGGGTAGATTAGACTGGTAGCTACTGAGACCTTCCCTGAGTCAGGAAGTAGGTAAGAGGGTAGGTGGGGTGGGGAGTGGGGCCCCAGGGTTCAACCCCCAACCTCCCTTGTCTTTCTCAGGCTTTGGGGCCCCTGCATTTTGAGTTCAATAAAAAAACACGCAAAAAATCCCTTGTGGTGGTAAAAGAAATTTGTCCTTAAAATGTCTGCATGGGCAGTGCCCTGGGCAGCGGGTGACTTGAGGTCATACTGAGACTAGCCAAAGGCGCCCCAGGGCCTTTTCTGGGAAGAGGGCACCGTGGTCAGTTCCTTCCTGCGGCACAGGCCTGTCCCCGAGCGAGCGAGCACACCTTGGAAATCTCAAACTTGGGGGCACGCTTTGTCCACGTCTGCCCAGGTCCTTCCCCTGCCTGGGACTCGGCACTAACAGAGGGCAGGCCTAGTGAAGAAGCGTGAGGTAGCCCACCTCTTGGCAGGGAGCTCCCTCCTCACTGGCTAGAATTAGACCTTCAAGCAGAGGGTTTGTCCTTGGGCCAGAAAGCAGACCCAGACGCTCATGCCCAGATAAGAGGTCCCCTTTCCCGTCTGCTCTCAGAGTCAGCTCCGCTGCAGTGGGTGGGATTTGGTTTTCGCTTCTGACCCTAGATGTGCCCGTCCCTGGAGAGTCTAGCCGTGGTGTGAAGACCCAACTCGAGGCTCACACCTGAGCCTTGAGGAACGCCTGTCATGCCAACCCCACCCACGGCGAGTAACTATCTGGGTATGAGGTTGGCTCAGTACGTAGGTCTTAGGGCTGAGGCAAACCCCACAGCCGGGCTCTGTTTGCTTCCGCTCAGCCTGCGTTGACTCCTGTACGCATTTGTGGGAGGAGGCTGAGTGGTGCCTCACAAGGTCAGGGAACCCACTGAGGGAAGCAGCCTTCTTCCCGGAAGATGGAAGACCCCCACGGGGAAGTTCTACTCTGATCAAGAGCGTCACTAGGAATCAGACGTGCTGGCAGTGTCTTGTTAGGTGCTGGTGAAGCTCCCCTTCCGCCACGCCGCCTTTATCCCGAGTTCCTCTTCCATCCAGACCCGGCCCTCTCTGAGCACTTGGTCCTTCAAGAAAGGACAGGGCTCATGGAGGAATCAGAGGGGTTCTGGAGTGTGGCCTCATGATCACAGCCAAGGAGGACAGGATCCCTGGCCGCCTGGCACACCCTGAGATGCAGACCAGCTAAGGGCCTGGCAGCAATCCCACGGAAGACGTCTTCATCGGGCTGCACACTTGAGGAATCGTGGGTTAGGAGTTGGGCTTCTCATTGGAAGGTCAGCAGTTTGAAACCACCAGCTGCCCCTCTGGAAGAAGAGGGCAGGAGCATCTGGTTGCTAATGAATCGGAATTGACTCGCTGACTTTTGGTTTCACTGCCTCGGAGCCATCAGGGGAAACGGGTTCTCTGCTCAGTGAGTTGCTTGGAGTCCCTCTGTGGCCAACCATTTGCTCACCTCAGCATGGCCCAAGTAGGTAAGAGGCTTCTGGCTCTGCAAGGTTTCACCCCAACCCATCTTCAAAATTACCCCAAGCCAAAGACTGCAACTGAGTCCATGTCGACTCATAGCGACCCTGTAGGACAGAGGAGAATTGCCTGGTGGGTTCGTTTCCAAGACTAACTCTTGCCAGGCGTAAAAACCTCACCTCCTTCCGGCTGGCGGTTTGTACTGCATTTGTAAAGAGCTAGTGGTTGAGCTGAGCGCGGCTTATCCCCACCCCTCCTCGGTCAGTCGGTCTGCAAGCTCTGGAAGCAGCCTGAGGCGTCCGGTCTTTCATGGCAACGTGGCTGCTTTAAAAGTTCTCAAAGTTTAAGTTCTCTTTGGGAAGCAGAATATTTTGCTTCCACAGGAAACCCTTCATTTTATTTATTTGTAAGCCCTTTTGTGGACTTGGGAAGGGAAAGGGAGAGAAAGAGAAGGGAGGAACCGAGAAGTCTCGCTTCTGTGTGGTGGAGAGCGAGTTTTCAGCTGCTCAGGAGGGGAGGAGGGCAACGCAATAAAGGGAGTGTGGGTAGAAACCACAGGTGGCTGAATAAGGAGAACAGAGAGAGACAGAGAGAGAGAGAGAGAGAGAGAGAGAGAGAGAGACAGCTGCAGGAGCTGTGAGCTGCCTCCATAAAGATTCCAAGGTAGGGTGGTGCTCTGATCCTTTGGCACCGAGGCAGAGAGCTCATTGGTCCGATAGGGGCAGGCAGGTTTCTTCTCATGTCCTCCAACTGATACCTGACCCAACAGGAAGTGCCTTGAACAAAGGAAGATGTTGATCTAATGCAAAGGGAGAGGGGAGTAGGGCATGCCTACGCAAGGGTACTGAGGTAGGGAAGTCCAAGTGCGCATGGGGGAGGTGGGAGAGCTATTCCTGGACATGCCGATGGCAGTCCTCAGCACTGCTCCTCGGGCACCCCCCAGGTTCCCTGGACTTTTGTTTCTGAGCTGGACACACACACACACACACACACACACACACACACCACGGACTGGAGCATGGCCTCCAAGAGTTTCCTGACCTCGACACTGGCACAGGCCTCTCCATCACCCTTCACTCACCACCCCACTTGACTTCCTGCTTTCCCACGGGAGTGAGAGCAGGGACTTGGCCCTCTTCTTCAGCGCTGCGTCCTCAGAGCCCAGAACAGACCCTGGTACAAAGTAAACGTTCCCCCCAATCCTGGAAGACTGACTAGTTATGGACTTAAGTTTATGTTATCGAGAGATGGCTGAAGGAGCCCTGGTGGCGTAGTCGGTTCCACGTGGGACTGCCAACCTCAAGGTGAGCAGCTCGATCCCACTAGCAGCTCCGAGGGAGAAAGGTGAGACTTTCTACTTCCATGAAGAGTACAGTCCACTCAGGGGTCACGGGAAAGGATGAGTCAACCAGGGTGTCGTAAAGCACCATGAAACACTCCATAGTCCTCTGTGGTTCCTCATGGTTCATCTCAGTGGCAAAATGACAGTGACGAAGTAGCAATGGAAATAATGTGATGGTTGGGAGGTCGCCACCACGTGAGGAGCTCTCTGAAAGGGTTGCGGCGTGAGGAAGGTTGAGAGCCACTGCTTTAGACATTCTCCCCTTCCCTGGGAAAACGTGCCTCCCTTCTCCCTTCCCAGGAGCCTTGTCAGTGTAGTGGTTACTCATCGGGCTGCTAACTGCAAGGTCACTAGTTTGAAACCACCAGCCAGCTGCTCCTTGGGAGAAAGATGGGACTTTCTATTCTCATCAACAGTGACAGTCTCAGAGCTTCACAGGGGGGCCGTGTTACCCCGACCTGTAGAGTCACTCTGAATCAGCATTGCCTGGAGGGCAGTGAGTTTGATGTTGTGTTCTCCTTCCTGATGTCAGGCCACAGCCAGCTGTGGTTCCTCGGAGGCTGGGCCAGGCGCCAATGAATCTGGAGAGGCCAGCAAGAACTATCTGGGAAGATGGTTCTGGGCTTGGCTTGCCAGGCTGGTGAATTTTCATTTATTCTCTGTGGGCAGTAGGGGGCCCTCAAGGGTCCCTGCTGGGAGGGACATGTTCCTTCTCACCTCCCCCTTTACCTGTGGCCTCGAAGTCTACTGGCCATAAGAGGGCAGCAGCGGCTGGCCTTCCCTGCCTTATGAAGGCAGCCCGCCAACCCTCAGTTGAATGTTCCCTCCTACGGCCCTCACCTCTTCTCACCTGGCCTCTTCTCCCTGCTTCTGTTTGAATTAGCTGCACATGGTGAGGGGTCAAGTGCAGGCTGGTCTCTGAGGATCGTCCAGGGGAGGGAAGGGAAAGGAAGTGGAGGGGGAAGGAGAGAAAGAAAAATAGAAGTAGAAAGAGCTGATTTTATTTTTTTAGTGAAAGTATTGAGAAGGAAATGTTTATTTAATTTGGCCAGGCTGGATGCTGCATCAGTACAAAATAAATAAAAATCCCAACATTGGGCAGATGTTCACATTTATTGGGTAAATCGATGCAGGCACTGTGCTAGGCTCTGGGGATCCAGGCACACACATTTGTCCCCCCCCCCCCATCACAGTCTCATGAGGGCCACGGTACCCAGCAAACTGGAGTCTTGGGAGAGGCTGTGGAGCAAGGGACGCTGGGAGGACAGGGATGACTGCACCTTAGAGGAGGCAGCTGCCTTGGGGCCACCCACATGGTTTTCCTGCATCTGTCCACAGGCTCCCTCGTTAATCCGTGGGGGTGTTGTCAAGCATCTGCGATGGTCTAGCCCATGCCTTCGGCAGGAATACCGAAGTGAACAAGGGCAAGGCTCCCACCTACCCTCAAGAGGTTCCCGTTGAGAGCCAGATACCGCACAAGTCATCTCAGAGTCGATCCAAGCAGGATCCAAGCAGCACAAGGCAAAAGGCAGACTGTTAGAAGCAACTCTAGTAGGAGAACCCAGGTAAGCTGGGGTGAGAACCATGCTGCAGGGCAGCTCTGAGCCTGAGGGCTGAGTGAGAGCTGGGGGGCGGGGAGGGGCAGGGATGTTCCAGGCAGAGGGAGCAATCTGGGAGTGAGACTGTGGGGAGATTGGCACAAGAGCAAGTGTTGAGGCGCAGGTCCCCAATGTCGAACGGGTCCTTAGGAGCGACTTCGCGATTGTGGGGAACAAGACAGACAGTGGGACACCAGGGTCTCCTTGTCCCTCTGCTGGGACCAAGAGCGTGAGTGTGTTTTCCAACGGGCATATAGAATGGGGCTTACAGAGCTTACAAAGACCTTACATAGTCAGCGGGCAATATCACAAGCGGGTAGCATAATAAATGAGCCATGAAGTGCATCGTCTTCTTGACTCAGTACTACTTGACCTTGGATGCCCCTGAACCCTCCCCTGGGAGCAACCTATGATGTGCATCAGAAGGAACCGGAAACGGCGGGGGAGGGCTTGCTGCACTTCACAGTGGGTTGGGCTGTAGACTCTGCTTACCCTCATCTACAGTAATGCTCTACAGAATGATTCATCTGTTATGGTGGCTTCTTTGACAATTCCTTTATGGGGTGGGGGGGTTATTAGAGGAACTGTGCTCAGTGAAGCGAATGTGTATTAAGATTTATTTATAGCTCATAACCACGAGGGTCTTTATCCACTGGAGTCGGCTTTCCAGACCCGTCATTATGAGCAGAGAAGATTTAACTGAGTTACACTCCCATCCAGTCCCCCCATTTTCCACAAGCAAGGCGGAGGGGGCTGGACGTTAGAAAGGGGGAGAGGTGTCTCTGGAGGAGGCTGGGGAAGGGAATGGGGCCCGCCTCTGCAGGGGCTTGGAAGGCACATTAAGAAACGTGGGCGAAATTTAGCCAAAGAACCAGGGGGTTACCACACATCACAACAACCCAGATCAGATCCTCTTTCCAACAGAAGAACAGAAAGCCCGCTGGACTCCAGGTAGGAGTGAGGCCACTGTGGGCATCCAAGGGCAGGGGGTGTGGGAGCCAGAAGTGTCATCAGGTTCTCCAAAGTTCCATGGTTTTCCTTCTGCGGAAACCAAGCTGATCTGATCGTTCCAAGACCTTGCCTGTGTGGCCTTCCGGGCCAGTCCCTCAGGCCAGTCCTCATTCGGCGCCTCCAAGGGAGGCCATTGGGAATGAGGTCTATGTTTGAGAACAGGACACCGAGGCCTAAGGGAGGGGCTGGGATGCAGGTCAAGGAAGACCAGGGGTCCAGAGTCCAGCTTGGCCCCTCTGTCAGTCCTGGTCCTCAGTCTTTGCCTCTCCCGCCCCGGGCTCCTCCCCATTGAGGGGCTTCAGGCAGCCTGGGTCAGCGTCCTCTTCCTTAGATGCTGGCGACTCAGAATCTTCTCCAGGAGTTTCACTTGGGGCACCGCGGTCGGCCCCCATCTTCTCCTTCAGGTTCCTCTTGAAGAAGCCAACCTGGAGGGAGACAAACATTGAGCAAAGAGACCCGATAGACCCCTGGGCCCGGCTGGCCTGGCAAAACCTGAGGACACTGTACGCGGCTCAGTTCTAGGTGCTGTGGACCCCCGGTGTCCCAACGGAGTGACAGAAACCATGGCCCACAAGTCTCAGTGATATGTTGAGCGTTTGCTCTGATCAAATATCATACACCAATATGCCAGGGTGGGTGCCCCAGCTGCAGTCCGAGGAGCGCAGGAACGCAGGACACTCGGAGGGGAAGCAGCGGGCAGGGAGTCCACGGGGACTTGCCTTTCTGCATAGTTTTTCGGCCCATCATGAACAGCTCTAGAAAATAAAGTCTACTTAGAGAAAGGCCAGGTACCCCTCCTGTAGGCGGGCGGACTGAGCACACGGCACTCTCAGGAGAGACCCCGTCACCCGGCCAGCGCTCATCAGGTGCCGTGTGCTTGTGACTGAAGGTGTAAACACAGATGTGTTTTGGACAAAAGCACAAAGATATGGGCAGGAAGCATGTCCCCCTGTCCACGTGTTTGAAACGAGGCGTCTATGAAACAGTCCCCGTGTCCATCAATACTCACTCACTGCCGTCACGGCCAGGCCCCCAGCGACCCCATGGGACCGGGTGGACCGGTCTCTCCGGGTTTCTGAGACTGTCATTGCTTATGGGAGCAGCGGCCTCATCTTTTTCCCGCAGAGCAGTACCTGGGCTCAAACGGCTGACCTTGTGGTTAGTGCCCCACCTGACCACCCACTACTCCATCCGGGCTCCTGGTTCATCCATAGGAAGTGCCTCGCATGCCGGAGGGACATCCTGACTAGTCGGGGATTAGCATTCAGGACTGTGCTTTGACGGAGAGGCATCAAGAGCTACGAGCAAGACCAAGCCCAGCAAGAGCTCCACGGTCACAGGGGCAGTTGGAGTCTGTCCTGGAGGGTCACCGTGAGTCAGAATGGACCCGGTAGCAGGGAGGGTCTTTTGTTTTGGGAGGGGCGTGGCAAGGGGGGTTGGGAGGAAGTAGAGAACCAACAACAACAGGCACAAGAAAGAAGACAATATGCTAAAGCCGATTGTGATAATGATTGTACAACCCTTTCGGGTAATAGGACTGAACCACTGAATTGTAGACGGAGCCCTGGTGGGGTAGTGGTGATGGGTTAGGCTGTGATCCTCATGGTCGGCAGTTCGAAACTACCTCCAGCTCCGAGGGCCAATGACTGGGCTTTCTACTCCTGTGAGCAATGATAGTCTCGGCAGCCCGCAGGGGGTTGTGATGAGTCAGCATTGACCCGATGGCAGGGCGTTTGGCGGTTTGGGATTTTTTGGTATTGAATCATATAATATGTGAGTATATGTCAACAAAGCGATGTTGAAAAGCAAATAGCACAAGTTGGCTCACATAAATACAGAATATCAAGTGGAAATTCCTTAGCAAGATCGTATACCCGACTTTTGTTTTCCAAGTATTTGCACATAAATTGACTTTCTCTGGCACAGATTTGGAAGGGGTTTCAAAAAGTTCGTGGAAAAGTGGAATGGAAAGATAATGGGACTTTTCCACAAACATTCTGAAGGGTCCCCGGGTACATGTTACAAAGACCTTCGACCTGGAGGAGCAGAGACAAACGACAGTTAATGACCATCCTCTAGAAAGAAGTTCAGCAGGGAGAATATTTTGCTTTTCTGTAACGTTTGGGTCTTTGACAGCCAGTGCCTGACCCCTACTCTTCTCTTGGCTGGTTTTTTACCCTTCCAATGCCCCTTCCCTGGATGCCTTCCTGGGGCGGCCAAGCCTAGGCTAGTCCCTCTGTTCCAGGCTCCAGGGCACATAGGCCCCCTTTGGTAACCCTCATCATGTGTATTCCTGCCTGTCTCCCCCCCTCCCTCCCACCCACCCACCGTGGGCTCTACCAGGATAGGGACCATGCTTATCGTGTGTACCTCTGTCTACCAGTGCCCGGTACACTGCCCGGCAGACAGGAGGCACTCAATTATAAGGGAATTTCTTCCTCTCCCTTAGGAGTCCTGGGCATACTGGTGACACAGTGGGCTAACTGCAAGGTCACCAGTTCGAAACCACCAGCCTCTCCTTGGGAGAAAGATGAGGCTTCTGAGTCCCATCAAGAGTCCCGGTCTCGGAAACCCACAGGGTAGTTCTGCCCCGTCCTGGAGGGTGGCTGAGTCAGCATCGACTTGATGGCGGTGAGCTTGGTTTGGTTTCCCCTCCACTGGTACCCGGCCCGGGCTCTGTCAGGGCTTTCTGAGTACTGGTGGAAAAGTCTCTCATTCTCTGGGCTGAAGGCTGGTGGAGGCTCTTTGTGCTCAGACCTCCCTGGTCCTTGGATCCTCCTCTCAGGCTCTCTCTGGTCAATTCTCGCTCTCCCTCAGGGCCGTCTTTGACAGAAGCTCCTACTTGGTATCGACACAAACCCCACCCTGCTGGTGGAGTCTATTCTGAGTGTAGCCCACCCCCAATGGTTTCCAAGGCTGTGAATCTGTCTGGAGGCAAAGGACTTCTGTGTTCTCCTGCTGCTCCCCTGGTGGGCCCGAACCACCGACTGGTCGGCTATCCCTGGGCCGCTTAACCCACCTTGTACAGCACCAGAAAAATCAGCAGCAGCAGCAGCAGCCCCCCGAGGCCGCTCAGCACGTGGACATAGAGCATGTCCTTCTGGAATATGACATCCACCTTCATGATGACCTGGGAGGAGGGCAGAGGGAGGGCACGGAGGTGTCCTGGATTCTGAGGTCTCCTTTGACCCCCGCTCCCAGCCCGTGGGTTGTGTCCTGACCCACCTGGACTGTGTCACAGACCCTCTCCCTCCACAGCAGTCCCCCGAGTGGCCCGACAACCTCTCCCTCATCTACTCTGAGCCCTTACCTGGCTCACCCTTAGCAGCCAATGATAGCCCTAGAGCAGCGGTTCTCAACCTGTGGGCCGTGACCCCCTTGGGAAGACAGAACTGTTTCACAATACATAATCACATATTGTTTTGTGATTCATCGCTGTGCTTTCATGATGTTCAATTTGTCACAATGAAAATACATCCTGCCGATCAGATATGTACATGAGGATTTATCACAGTAGCAAAATGACAGCGATGAAGTAGCAAGGGAAATAATGTTATGGCTGGGGGTCCCCACCACACGAGAAGCTGTCTGAAAGGGTGACGGCGTGAGGAAGGTAGAGAACCACTGCTCTAGAGTCTCAGATCAGCAGTCACAGCCTCCCAGAGTGGATTCTGCTTACCCCTCTAGCTCCATCTCCCTGGCTCCTGCTCTGGCTGCCCGCCCCTCAGAATGTCCCCCTCTTCAAGCCTGTCCCTCCCATCTTGCCCTCCCTGGCTGCTGCCCCCCCACCCCACAGCTCTCCCAGCTCTTCCCTCCCTGACTGGGGGGCTGGGGACCCTTTGTTGAGCGGGGGATTGATCTTTGCTGGACACACAAGTTGACCACATCCCGGTCTCTGGGATCATCGGCTCCCTTTCAGAGAAGCGTCTCCGACAGGGACGGCTCTGCTTGTTGGGCAGTTCCTAAGTGGACTGAGCCCTGACTCCCCCCCCCCCGCCCCGCCCCACGCTGCCTGTGGCCTGTGGGGGCGGGTGTACCTGGGCTGAGGAGGCCCTGCCGTAGAGGTGGAAGTGCTTGCTGCTGTTGAAGGAGATGGAGAGGGAAGTGCAGAGGCTGACCATGGAGGAGGCCTGTGGGAGAGGGCGGGTGGGCATCAGTGTCGTGGGGACAAGGACTGACGGCCTTGTCCCCACGGGGAAGTCGTCAAAGAGAAGGAACCCCAGGCCGGGGCACGTGGCCTCCGTTCAAGTCCCGCTGCCGCTTTCTCTTGTGCCCCCTCCCCGTGTGGACAGACGTCCTGTTTCTATGTGCTTGACAAGAAGGGACAAGCAGTAGCTGCCCACGGACCCACGACATGAGACCTGCACCTTTTCAACAAACCGCCCTGCAGCTTCATCGGCAACTGTGTAGACGTTGGGAGTTTTTCATCAGGATAGAAAAAGAAACAATGCGGGGGGGTGGGGGAGCCCAACCACCATGGCATCCCCCCCGGGCCCGAGAGCCACGTGCGTCCCTGTGAGCACGGTGGTGTTACCTCAATCTCTCCCACCAGCTCAAACTCTCCGGCTATAGTGATGAGGGCCTCCCGCTTGAAGACAACCGGGCAGCGGAGCTCAGCTTCTGGGAGGCAGGCCTGATGTGGACAAGGAAGAGCAGAGGGGTCTGAGCAGCCCAGCCCGGCCCCTCGACGCCCTCCACCCAGGCCTACCTTCTCTTACGTACCTGTGCCTCACTGGCACTGGGCAGCATCTTCAGAGACTCAGGGTGGCAGGTGACAGGAGACTCCTAAGAGTGATGGGTGGGCGCATTGGTTAGTCCAGAGCTGAGAGAAGACACTGGCCCCTGGAGGTCAGCACCTGGCTTTCCTTGTCCCCAGTCCTGATGAGCCCTGGACATTCCAGATCTCCTCCCTTGGTGGATTCAGACGGCACCGAATCCTACAGGCTCCATCCATCCTCTCCCCCTTCCCACCATCTAACCCTGCTTCTGAGCCCACCGCTCACAGATCCAAGCTTACTCACCATCTCCACCCTCCACTTCTGTGTGATGGGCCCCTTGCTGTGAGACTGGGGAACCCCAACCAAGGCTTCCAGGGTGGGCAGGTGGTGGTCATGGAGAGAAGGCTGAATCTTCACCTGAGCAGACAACATGAGACTGCAGAGCGCTACACGCCAGCCCCCAGAGTCCCAGCTCACCCCAGACCAGACTCACTGGCGAGTCGGCGTCTCCTCGTCGGGACCCTATAGGACCAGGTGGAACTGTCCCGTGAGTTCCTGAGATTGTACCTCGTCGTTCTTCCACAAGGAGCCTGGTGGTTTTGAACTACAGGCCCTGAGGATCTAGCATGTGAGAAGCCTCAAGCAGTTGTGTGGGTGAATGGCAGTCAACGGTCCCCTGGTGGCACAGAAGGAGCCCTGTGGTGTCGTGGTCATGCGCTGGGCTTCTCACCGCAAGGTCAGTGGTTTGAAACCACCGGCTGCTTCCAGAGAGAAAGAGGGGGCTTTCTACTCCCATAAAGGGCTTTAGTCTCAGAAACCCACAGAAGCAGTTCTACCCGTCCTATAGGGTCACTGTGAGTCGGCATGGGCTGGATGATGGTGAGTGTCCTGGTGGCATGTGGGTAAGGGGCTGAACGGCGACCAGCAAGGCTGGCAGTTCAAACACACCAGCTCCTCTGCAGGAAGAAGACGAGATTGCTCCCTTAATGAGTCCCCGTCGCGGAGACCCTCAGAGCACTGCCCTCTGTCCCAGAGGGTCCCGATGAGCCAGGGCTGACTCAATAGCAGGGGATTTGGCTTGGGCCCGTGCTGGAGTGGCTAACTGCAAGGCAATGGTTCAACCCACCGCCGTCCAGCGTAGGCAGAGGTGAAAGCCTGAGAGCCCTTTGGGGGCCTAGGGGACCTTTGTCTTTTTTATGTTGTCCGCATCGTTTGCATCACACGGGTTGGGAAAGGCTCCGTTTGGCAATCATGCATTTGAATTTACTAAAGAGACCTTCTCCAATGGTTGTCCAGCGACGAGGATCCCCGCGGCAGAGTGGTTACTAGCTGGGCTGCTAACGGCAAAGTCAGCAGTTTGAATCCACCAGTCGCACCCAGGGAGAAAGACGAGGCTTTCTCCTCCCAGAAGGAGTTCTAGTCTCAGCCAACAGCCACGAGTATGTGAAGACAATATTCTGAAACTGATTTGGGGGATGCCTGCGCACATCTTCTTAACATGATTGAACGATATGTGAAGCATCTGCCAACAGAACTATTTAAAACAACAACAACAAGAGTGACAGTCTCGGACACTCACAGGGGCCGTCCCACCCTGCCCTGTGGGGTCTCCGTGAGTCAGGATGGACTCGATGGAGGTGAAGTGTTTGGTTATTAATTTATTCATTTTTGAGTTCTCATTGATGAACTCAACAAGCATTGTAGACATTTGGAAGACATCAGTTAACTCAAAAAGGCACGGTGGTGTGTGGTTTGTTTCCACATTGGGTGGCTAACCACAAAGTCAGCAGTTCAGATCCACCTGCTCCTTATTAGGGAGAAAGATGAGGCTTTCTGAGCCTTGACCATTCTTCTCTATCCTGCAGGGTTACTATGAATCAAGGGCAACCCCAGGGCAATGTGTTTTTTTGTTTTTTTAACAGAAGAGCGAAATCCCTGTGTGTTACAGAGTTAAGGGCTCGACCATTAGCTGACAGGTTAGTGCATGGAACCTGACCAGACGCACCTCACAAGAAAGGCTTGGCAATCTACTTCCGAAAGGTAAGGAACCGTGGGAACCCCATGGAGTGATTCCACCCTGACACACAGTGGGGTGACAGGCGTCAGAATCCACTTGTTGGCAACTAAGAACAGATGAACGAGGCAGCGACTGAAGTGAGCGGTGAAAAGCAGACAGGTTCTGCACACAGAGCAGGATGGTGCCGGGAGAGAGGACCACATTCTGGAGGGCAACGTGGGGCTGGGGAGAGAGGGTATCTGGGAAGGAGAGGGGAAGACGGGGCTGGACAGGAGTACTGGGGTCACTCAAAGTCCAAGGGCAAAGAGTGGAGCATCATGTACCAGGCATCCGGGAGCCGAGGAAGGACGTGGCTCCAGGGAGCTGTGTCCACTGCAGGCACGGGACAGAGAAGCTGGGAAAGAGGACTCACGGCCCCAAATGAAAGCCCATCCCAATGGTTCAGGAGCAAGAAGGTGAGCGCAGAACCCAAGCAGGGGCAGGGGCGCCCAGGATCGGGGGAAGCACGCAGCAGGATTCGAGGAGGTGACGGGGGCGCGGCATGGAGGAAGACATCACCCAGAATATCCAGGAGAGATGCCGGCCCAGGGGAACGATCACAAGTTTGTTTATGAACACGTTTCCAAGAAGGCGTCAAGAGGAACAATTCTATGCAAATCAAACCACAGGGAGGTCCCGCTCTACCCCGCTAAGGCGGCACACTGGTGACGCGTGGGCCGCTCACCGCAAGGGCAGCATTTGGTCACTGCCAGCTGGTCCAATTTCTTTCATTTATTTTTTTAATTAAATACTTTTATGGGGGGCTCTTACAGCTCTTATCACAATCCATACATTCATCCAGTGTGTCAAGCACATCTGCACATAGGATGACATCATTTTCAAAGCATTTTCTTTTCTACTTGAGCCCTCGGTATCAGCACCTCATTTTTCCTTCCCTGTCTCCCCCACCTGCCCTCCCTCATGAACCCTTGATGAATTATAAATTATTATTTTCATCTTTTACGTTGTCCGCTGTCTCCCTTCACCCACCTTTCTGTTGCTCGTACCCCTGGGAGGGGCTTATCTTGTCGATCCTTGCGATCGATTCCCAAGAATTACAATTTCTTATGCTTACAAAGAGCCCTGTCCTAGAGAGATGCTGTGAGTCAGAATCAACTCGATGGCAGTGAGCTTGGTTTTGGAAGACGGCTAAAATAAAATAAATAAAAACACCTCCGGAAGCAGCAAGTGCAGGTGCTGGCGTGGGGAACCGGAACCGCAGAACATCGCTGGTGGGAAGAGCAAAGTCGGTGGCTACTGGGGGTGAGTTTGGATGTTTCTCCAAAGGCTGACTGCAGGTGCCTTTGAGTCAGGGCTGACTCATATCAACCCAAAATAGAATTGTAACGTATGACCGGCCAAATCTACTCCCACCCCGGTGCCCCAGAAAACAGGTGTTTAGACAGGTGTACACTCACGTGCATGTTCACAGCAGCACGATTCCCAAGAGCCAAAGGATGGAAATAGGCAAATGTCTCCCAATAAATGAGTGGATGAGGTGCCTGTGTCCCTGCATAGATGTCCGTCCGCACTGGAAGGTTGTTCAGCCATGGGTCGGGATCACCTCCGTGACCCCTAACAACAACAATGACAACAACAACAACAGGAGTCCCAGGGTGGCCTGACGGGTTGGCCACACACTCGGCCACTAACTGAAAGGTTGACGGTTCAAATCCACCCAGAGGTGCCTCAGAAGAAAGGCCTGGCGTCCTGCTTCGGAAGGACACAGCCACAGAAACCCGATCAAGTGCAGTTCAGCTCTGAAACTTACGGGGGCGCCAGCAGTTGGCTTGCTTCTGTTCGTTGCTTAGGTGGGAACAGAGGCAGGAAGAAGCTCAGTCTCTGGCTCTGGGACAGACAGCTCACAGCTGAGCAGGTCTTTGGATCCAGGCCTGTCGGAGTCTTTGCCACAGCTCTGGGTGGTGGTGGTGGTGAGGATCTACCTGCCTAACCTCTGCAAGGCACCCAGGGCCTCGGTGAACAGCCGAGGAGCGACTCAACCGCTGCTCCCACATCATCTCTCTCCGTGCCCACGAAGTTCTAAGCGCCACAATATCCTTGGGGGGAAGGAGAGAGCCCTGTTCTGCAGTCACCCCACTGATAGGGTCAATCTGCTGCTGGGCTCCTTCCTGCAGAGCCCTGCTTCCAGGGTGTCCTCCGGAGAATCAGTTCCCCTTTGGGGTTCTCTGTGCCCTCCCTGGTAAGATGCACATCCACCCCCTTCTCTGAGGGGACTTGGTGGCTTGGTGGTGGTGGCTTCTCCCCAGGAGCCCCTGCAAGGAAGGCAGGGGAGTGCCTGGCATTCACTGAGTGGTTTCTGGGTTTGCTGTGTAACCCGAGCAGATGCCTTACCCGGCCTGTGCCACCGTGACCACACCTATCACAGGAGAACTACCCCGGGTGGTAGGAGACCCGCAGGGGTTGACAGTGCCCCAGACTCGGGGAGGTGTCTGGGAAGGCTACGTCTATGATTCTAGGTGGGCAGATGCCCTGTTAGCGAGTTCTGCCCCCAGCAGTTAGCAGGGCAGGTGCCTATACCGAAGAGCGTCCCATTCAATGTTTGGAGAAAAACAGTGAGGTTCTCTGATGCCCAAAGCACCGAGACCAAGCAGATGAAAGCACTGTATCGAGGAAGCGAAGAGGCAACCCCAAGCTGCCCACTGATGGGCGTCGTGATACCCAGAGAATGCAAGGCACACAACTCACTGCCGTTCCGACCTGACAGGACAGTGCAGAGCTGCCCCTGCAGGTTTCCCAAGCCGGAGGGCTTTACAGGAGCCTCGTCTTTCTCCTGAGGAGCGGCTGGTGGTTTCAAACTGCTGACCTTGAGGTTAGTAGCCAGTGGGTGACCCGCGACACCACCAGGGCTCCTTGGACTATGTAAAGAACACTTACAATCAACCACCCAAAGACAGACCAGTCAGGTGCAGAATGGGCAGAGGGCACAGGTAGGCATTCCACCAAAGAAGATGTTCAGAGGGCCAGCACGCACCTGGGAAGATGCCCAGCGTCTCAGGGACATGCAGGGCAAGACTGCCTGGAGGACCACGTTATCCCGCTGAAAACCAAGCCCAAACGACTACCTGTGAGACACACTCTACGTACAGGCTTACGGAGCAGATTTCTTGACAAGTCTTTCTCTGGGGTGAGGATGGACTGGGCTAACCGCCAACTTTCTGGTTAGTCATTGAGTGCAAACTGTTTGCACAGCCGAGTCCTTTCCCCCCTCCCTTCCCCCAACGCCACTCTAAAACCAAACTCACTACCATCAGGGTTGACTCTGGTTCCACAGGGTCGAGCTGCCCCTGTGGGTTTCCAGGACTGGAATTCTTTATGGGAGTAGAAAGTCCCATCTTGCTCTGGAGGAGCGGCTGGTGGTCTTGAACGGCTGACCTTGCGTTTGGCAGCCCACTGAGGCCCGTGGGCTCCCTTGAAAACTCTATACTCGGTGAAAACAGGCAGGTACAAAAGAACAATGATTTTATGTCCCTATTTGTATGAACTATCTAGACCCGGCAAGTTCATCATGCCAGAAAACAGATGAGAGGTTACTACCAGGTGCTTGGAAAACGGGCAGTAAAATGCATGGCTCGGCGGGTCCGTTTTGTGGGGGGAGGACATGATGACAAAGTGGTCGCCCAACATGGTGAGTGAGATTCCTGCTACCAAAGGCACTTAAAAGTGGTCCACCGGGTCACTGTGTGTCAGCACAGTACAGCAGCACACACGGGGAGCCTTCAGAGACCTTCCTGTTGCCAACGTTCTGTGATTCTAGAAATCATCTATCCTAGTGTTTCCCAAAGAGGGGCACACCCCCTCGGCGGGTGGGGGAGGCACGCTGGAAAGATCCAAGAAGCAGATGCCTACACCTCATCATGGATTACGGGCTAGAGTACCAATGCTTTCCATCACCAGGAAAGGGCTAAGTCAGAGGTTCTCAACCTGTGGGTCGTGACCCCCCTGGGGGTCAAACAACTCTTCCACAGGGGTTGCCTGATTCATCACAGTAGCAAAATGACAGTGATGACGTAGCAACAAGAATCATTTTATGATTGGGCATCACCCCCACATGAGGAACTGCATTCAAGGTCCCAGCGTGAGCAAAGTTGAGAACTGCTGACTGCTGGACTCTTTTTTTTTCTGTAAATTGGTTTGGGAACCTCTGGTCTATCCCGGTTGGGGGTGGGGGGAGAAAGGAGTGAATGGGTATCCAGCCCCTGAAAGCACTTAAGGGAGGCAGGACGCTGCAGAGACAGGACCACAGAATGGGGTGGAGGCCCTGACTGGAGGCGGATGAGCCCGTGCCTGGCTGGTCTCTGCATCCCCGCTCTCCGGAAGAGGCCTGGCCCCGGACAACCTGTTCACACGGAGGCTCCTACCTGGTAGATGTGTTTGACGTGCTGAGTCTTGGGACCTTTGGGTGTGAAACTGATGTAGAGGGTGGAGTCCTCCTGGCTGTGAAGGGGAAGGAGAGGCAGAGGAGAGTGAGGAAGGATGCGGTACAGTCTGCCCAAGGGCCGGCCTTGGCCCCCTGCCTGGCCTCCTTTAATCCTGATGGCAAACTGACGTCTCCCCAAGGAAACTGGGCCAATGGCAGCCCTCCCCGCCCCACAGTGGAGCAGGTGTGACACCTGTGCAGTCCCCACGTCACCTTCCCAGCTCCACTGCTCGGCTCTTAGAGAATCGCACCCAGCCTCGCTGGGTGTCTGTGGACTGCCCCCTCCATACTTCCGGAGGACACAGCTAGACTGACCTCACTCATGAGGCCGCTCACCTGACCCTGTCACTCACCTACGCAGAACCCCCCAATGGCTCCCTGCTGCCCACAGGGCCAGGTCCTGACCCTCCCAGGTCCCGACCCACTCATTTCCCAAGCTGCTTTATCACGGCTCCCATCGCACACTCACCCTCTGCCAAGCCTGCCCACTCTGCTCCTCAGATCTGCCCCCCTTCTCCATGCCTCTGCCTAAGTCATTCTCTCGGACCAGAGAGGTCTCCCTCCCTCCTGGCCCTGATGCCCACGCCCCCATTCCCCCATCCCAGGCCCGTGGCCCTCCCTCTCTCCTCTGACCCGCACGCGTCTTTCTGGGCTCCCATCTCAGGCCCTCCTGTTTGGCATTTATCTTAGAGCTGGAGCGCCGGACGCGGACACGGTCCCCTGTGCCCAGCAACCTGGGCACCTTGAAAAAGCAACTCTGCCACAGCCACGTGGCCCTTCTTGTCACAACCTTCTGAGAGCCCCAGGGTGCTTGTGCCTGAGTGTGCCCTCCAGTCTGACTGTCAGTTCCCAGCAAGCCAGGCCCAAGGGGAACCCTTTTCTAGAACCACTGAGAACAGAGTTCTTCTGGGGCTTGGGGGGGATCAGAACGTCCTAGCTGTGTGAAAGCGGGCAAGTGTCTCCCCCTTGCCAGTCTCCCGTTGCCCCGGGAGTAAAACGGCAGGGAGACCCGGCTGGCTCACGGAGGCGTTGGGAGCTCCACTGAAAACCTCCACCCTGCAGAGAAGCCGATTCGATGATTTTGTTTCCACCTGAAAAGGTTGACCTGACAACAGCCTGAAAGGGTGTCCCCTCTTGAGTGTGGAAGGCTCCTGGGAGGTCACCGGAGTGGGTCCCAATGACTCCCTGGAGACGCAGCTCCAGGACAACAAAGGGGCTTGAGGGGCACTGGGTGGGAAGAGGAGGTTAGGACTCACTCTTCGATGAGGATATTGATGGGGTACAGGACTGGGATGCTGCCGTTGGCCGTGTTGTCCTGCAGGAAGCCCGAGTCCTCGTTGTCACTGCCAGAGCAAGGGAGAGGTCAGTGTGGAAGAAGGGCGTGGCTGGGACAGGTGTGGCTGGGGCGGGCGTGGCTGGGACGCAGGAGCCTGGCGAGGGATGCAGGTGGGAGCCTCACCAGGTCACGTTGGCTTGCAGCTCCAGCATGTCCCCCCAAGAGCTGTTGGGCAGTGTGTGGAACCTCACCTGGATGACAACCTGACCAGGGCGGAGAGGGCATTTAGGAGGAGAGGTTCCTGGGGCTGGGCCACCCTCGTATCTCACCGTCCCCACCCCCAGTCTCCACAGTAACCGTTTCCACTAACATCTCCAGCCCCGGGCTGGGCTTTCATCCCCACTATGCAGATGGGGAAACAGAGTCTCCCTCGGTCCAGTCAGAAGTACGAGGCCACAGAATGAATAAGCCATGCTCAGGTGGGTCTGATACCAAAAACATGGTTGGCAACCTGCCTCTCAGGGCAGAGGGCCGGGTGAGCCCTTCCTTGCCAGTCCCCTGAAGCCCTTCCCAAGGCCAGGGGCTCCCCTGCTCTCTGCCAGCTCACTGTCCCTTGGCTGCTTGGCGCCGAGGGAGCTGGGGCACTCACCGAGCTGCCTCCTTTAAAGATGGGATTGCTCACGTTGCAGGAGAGGCTGCTGGTCATCTCCTCGCAACTCACAGGCATGTGGCTGTGGGGCTAGGAGGGAGAAGAGGGGGAAAGACTTCCAAAGGTGCCCTTGAGGCCCTCAACCCATCTCCTCCAGGGGTCTGTCCCTGAATTCCCAGTCAAGTCCCAAGAATCAGACCAAGACCGGGGTTTCGTACAAAGACGTTGGCTGTGCAGGTATTTACAACAGGGGAAAATGAGAAGTCGCCGGGCAGCTGAAGGCGGTGGGAGTAACTCAGAGGAGATCATATCACGAGAGCATTAAAATGCTCCAACATGTACAGATTCAGCAAGTATCTGGGGGGAAATGCAGCTGTGAAATTGATGAGTGGGTTGCCCACTAGGCTGCTAACCACAAGGTCAGGGGTTCGAACCCAGCACCTGCTCCTTGAGAGAAAGAGGAGGCTGTAGAGAAGCACAGCGTGAAACCTTCCGGGCAGCTCTTGACGGCCCTGTCCGGTCGCTGAGGCAGAGTTGGCTTGATGGCAGAGGTTGGGCTGGGTTTTGAGACCCTGGGCTCTGTCCTAGGCTAAACACTATCACCCCACTTCATTTTCATCACAGGCTTGTGGGGGAAGAGATGTCTCCCTCCAATGAGAGACTCAGGGAGGTCAAGTGACCTCCCCGACGTCTCACAACCAGGTATGATGAGACTCTGGTAGGGACTTGGGCCCAGATCTTTTTACCGCTAGCTCTCAAGTTCTCTGTCCCTCTTCACGATGTCCCCCGCCCTCGAAGAAGCATTAATTGCTGCCACCTAAGAAACATCCCTGACCACGAGGGCCGTGCGTGACACGATGGGGCCTGGGAATGGCAGGCTGCAAAACGCGGACAGAGGCCCGGGGGCGTGAGTGCCACCTGGTCCACAGTCTCATCCACGTCTTTTCAGGTGGCCTTCTCCCCACTCTGTGAGTAAGGGTCACCCGACCTCTACTGCAGGCAGACCACGTCGTCTGATGGGGCCACTGGGCTAAGAACCCATTTCGACACAGGGCCCCTGAAAGCCAGTAGCAACCCGAAGGTGTGGGATCTGCCTGCTGCTTGCACTCAGAGCACAGTGGAGGCTGCCCTGCCTGGACGGGGGGGGGGGGGGGGGGGGAGGGTTGGGGGGGGTAGAGGCTGGGGGTGGGGTGGTGGGAGGGCACTGCCTTCCGGCTCACCTTCAGCATCTCTACTTTGCGGAAGGACAGTCCCCGAGGGAAGCTCAGGCCCAGGCGCACCCAGTAGGCGTCTTCTCCCCTGTTCTTCAAGGTCAGCTCCACGGACAGGCTGGCGGAGGGGGTCAGGCGCAGACCTTCGGATCTGGGGAGATCAGGGAACAGTTCTGGGGTCAAGAAGAGGTGGGGAGTTGGGGGACCAGAGGATCTGTTAGGGCCAGAGGGAAATAGACACCAATAAATCCCGATGGGCGGGCATTCGGCCAGGCTGGTGCCAGTCCTGTTTCTCAGGAGGAGATGGAGCCCAGAGACGGGTACTAGCATTCCCCAATCACTCAGCCAGGGATGGGGTGGGGAGTGGAGGTCTTCTCAGTGAAACACCGGGGGTGGGGCCCCGCGCCGCACTGACCTGGCCTGGGTGAAAGACAGCCCCAGGTCTGCCTCACACTTCTTGTCCTCGCCGCAATTCTTTTCAAAGGGGATCTGGAGGGCCAAGGAGAAAACCCTAAGGAGGCTGGGCCCCGAACCCCGGAGGGTTCCTGTCCCCGGCATCTCTGCCTGGCCCACACCCCTCTCACCTCCTTCGTCTCCAAGTGTAGAGAGGGTCTCAGGATGGGCCGTGAGTACATGTCCTTGCCCTGCTGTGCAGAGAGTTGGGAGGGCCGGGGGACAGGAGAGAGGGCTTGAGGTCATGGGGTTCATGGAGCAGGGCGGGTGAGTGGGGCTCAGGGCAGGCCCCACTCTCCAGCCTCCATCTCAGCTCAGCAGTCAGGACAGATGTCCACTCCGGGGACAGCTCCCCGAGCCATGACGGCTATAGCCCGGGTGGGTGTCTCATCCCCTCTTCTGGGCAGAAGAGCAGGGCGCTGGGGGAGCAGCTTCCAAAAGCCCCTCCCACCCACGGCTTTTCTTTCCATGGCTGAAGCCCCTTGCTCCCCAGTCTCAGAGCTCATCTGTCCACCGATCGCTCTCCTCTGAGCCATCTCCCACACCCCACACCCCCATAGCTCACTATCACCTGTCAGAGCAAGGTCATTGTTTCCCAACATTTCTGCTCTGCTCGAGACTCGACCTTGGGCGGCCCACTGGGTATCCACGCGTGAGCACACTGGACATGCAGTCTCCCTTCCAACATGGTGGCAGCAAGGTGCCGGCGTTTATGATTGAGGGATGAAGGGTCTCATGCTGGGGCGAGTACAGGCACCTCAAGAGCATGTCAAGGGGACCCTATCCCAGAAAGGGTCCCCTAAAGAAATGCTCTATCCCCGCCACATGCACCAAGCCTCTGGTGAATCCCCTCTGACCACATGGAGGGGTGTGAACGGCTGTGCTCTCCCACAGAGCACCTTGCAGAGTTGGCTGTAACACCTTCTCACTGCCTCCCTTTTGGTCCATTTTAAAGCTGTTTCAGCAAAGAAGATGGAGACATACACGTGGACGAAGCCTCCAGTGACCGCCCCCGCCCCTTTCCCCCTGTGACCATAGACCGGGGTGGGAACTGCCCTGCTGTCCTGCAGATGCCTGGGAGCCGATCGTTGCAGATGCAGTCAGGCTAAAATTGAACCCTGATCATTTGACCTGTCTTTTGAATCTGTTCTGATTTTTAGTGTTTTCTCCTTTCTTTTTGATCGAGGTTTCTCCTCTATTTTATTTTGGTGGTGGTTTCTGTTGTGGTTGATTTTGGGTATGATTTTCCGTATAGGAAAACCAGGAGAAGAATATCTACAGAGACAGTACCTAGATGAATAGTTCCTTTGTGTGTGTGGGGGGGGGTTCTGGAGGGGTGGGGGGAGAGAATGAGGAGCCAATAACACCAGTATAAGAAAGAAGAACATGAGTGGGTTGGAAAGGGGGAACTGATTACAAGGATCCACATGTGACCTCTTCCCTGGGAGAGGGACGGCAGAGAAGGGGGGAAGGGAGACCCTGGATAGGGCAAGATATGACAAAATAACAATCTATAAATTATCAAGGGTTCATGAGGGAGGGGGGAGCAGGGAGGGGGAAAAAAGGACCTGATGCAAAGGGCTTAAGTGGAGAGCAAATGCTTTGAAAATGATGAGGGCAAAGAATGTACAGATGTGCTTTATATAATTGATGTATGTATATGTATGGACTGTGATAAGAGTTGTATGAGCCCCTAATAAAATGTTAAAAAAAAGAAAGAAAGAACATGTTCTAAACTTGACTGTAGTAATGATTGTACAACTCTCATTAACAGGATTGGACAACTGAATTGTGTGACATGTGAATTACATGTCAATCAAACTGTTTTAAGGAATGGAACAGGGGAAAAAAAGAGAGGGAGCGAAAACGCCATCATACCAGAGACCTCAAGGATGCGTGGGAGGGAGGTGGCTGAAGAGACAGACAGGAAGGTATGCAGGGGCCACGCACCCGGGGCAGCGGGGTGCTCTGGCTGGCTGGAGGGAATATACCGGGTCCCTGGGCCTTGGAAGACATGTTAGGAAGTGGGGACTTAATCCTGAGCGTGACGGGGACCAGGGAAGGGTTTTACAGGTGGTGAACTTCTTTTATTAGAAAGACTGCAGCCTCCAGACTCCTCTTTGCGAGGTTGGGGTGCTGGAAGCCCCCTGCCGACTGCTCATCGCCCCCCCTCCGCATTCCCACCCACGCTGCCCACCTCCAGCTTCCAGGCAAGCATCCAGAGAGACACAAGGACTATAATCAGTGTCCCCGAATTGTACCCTTGGAAATGGTCGCATCAGCAGTGTTTTGCTGGGTATATTTTTACCATAATAAAACCAACAAGCAACCAAACAAAGGACGCCAACCTCCTGTGGTGCACGAAGTTCCTTCATGCGGCCTTGTGTCTTGGTTCTTTGGGAAAACCACCCGCTCGAGAGATTTGCCCTTAAACCCTGAGCAGAGACTGGCAACCAGGGGCTTGGTCCTGTTGCCCAGGGCTGATGGACAGTTCCTGGGTCATTGGAAGGAAGTTGAGGATCGATCCTTTTTGTCTGGCCCGGTCTACAGCCTGTCCTGTGGTAGGTGTGCACCCAGAGGGATTAGTCAGTAGACTATGCAGATGAGGTCAGGGGTCGCCTACTATGCAAAAGCAAAAAAAAGTATCAGGAGAAGATTGGTCAGTCTGTGATCCCCCCTCCCAGAGGGCCCCGTGCCTTGCAATGGATAAGGAGAAGTTGGGCCTCTTACAGAGGTTTCAGCTAAAAAGAAGAATGAGAAGCAGAGCCAGCGGGCTGGAGAAGGCGTAGCCCTTATGAAAGAGCTCACGTGCCGACAACTCGTCCAGGGGACCACAAGACCACGTGACCATCCGCTGTCCCTACCCTGAGACCAGAGGAGCTAGATGGTGTCCAGCCACCACAACTGACCATTCTGAACAGGATCTGAACAGGATCGCCTTCGAAGGTCCTGGATCGAGTGGGAGAACTTGTGGAGCAGAACTCAAACTCGTAAGAAAGAAAGGCCAGACTGCCGGCCAGATAGAGACTGAGGGAGCCCCACCCCCACCCCAAGGCTGTGACGGCCGGTCACCCTTCAGGTCTGGAATTGAGCTCATTCCTGTGGCCCCATGTGCAGCCACACAGCAGATAGGTCTACAAAGGGGACCGTAACACACGTGCCGTGCCCGCACGGTAGACTGATTAGCCATTTGAAATCAAAAGGACAGCATGTACCCACGGGAAGGGTCAGGCAAAAAGGAGAATGGGGACAGGAAGCACAGAAGGGAGGAGCATAAATGGTGCTACACTGGGGAGATGGCCGTGCATGAGGGGAACAAGAGATGCGTGCATCGCTGGACGTAAACCGAATGCTCTGCCCTGTGAAGCTTCCCCCAAGTCACAATAGAAAGTTAAAAACTGAAAGAGCTGGAACACAGGGTCAAGGGCTGGTACACTGAAAACAGCACACAGCCTGGAAGGGGCCCGACTGGCAGAGACAGATGGCAAGAGAAGCTGTGCCCAGGGGACCCAGAGGAGGGCTGCAGGGCCCAGGGAGCTGGTCTTCCCTGAAGGTGGGAGACTGCGTCCATGCTTCCTGAGCCGAGTCGTGAACTGCAGCCCCGTCGACCTTGATCCCAAGCCAGACCCCATTCCTTAGTGAACCACTTCACCGTCAGTATGACCTGCGAGTTCTGCGCTGTATTGCAGCCTTCGGTGTGAACTGCGACTCTGTGTGAGCTGGACTAGCAGACGATATCAGGCTAAGTGGAGCGAAGATCGAGGTGGACAAGAATTTCCTTTTTCTGGGATCCACAACCAATACCGGTAGGGGCAGCAGTCATGAAGGGGAATGCCACACTGCGCCGGACAAACCTGCTGCACAAGACATCTTTAAGGTGGGTAAGAGCAAGGACGCTACTTTGAGGACGAAGGTCCGTCTGACCCAAGCAACTGCCTTTTCAGTCACCTCGTACGCAGGTGAAAGTTGGACGTTGGACGAGGCATTTGGATGATGGTGTGGGCTGAGAGTGTTGGAAGGACCGTGGACTTCCAGAAGAACCAACCAATCCGTCTTGAAGGAGCACGGCCGTAAGGATGGCGGGACTTCGTTTCAGGGACTTTGGACATGCGATCAGGGGAGACCAGTCCCCGGGAAAGGACCTCACGCTTGGTAAAGTGGGAGGGGCAGCAGAAAGGAGGAAGGCTCTGCAGGAGAGGGGTCGACACAGATGGCTGCAGCCATGGGCTCAGACGTCACGTTTGTGCAGATGGGGAAGGCCGGACAGTGTTTCATTCTGCTGTGAGTAGGGAGGGCCGCTCTGGGTCAGAACTGGCTCAATGGCACCTAACAACTATAGCAACATTTCTTTCCTCTGCTTAAGAAGCCCTTTAAGCAGTAGGGTGGAGGGAAGGTGGAGGAGAAAGGGGAATCAATTACAAGGATCTACATATAACCTCCTCCCTGGTGTACGGACAACAGAAAAAGTGGGTAAATGAAGATGTCGGACAGTGTAAGATATGACAAAAATAATAATAATTTATAAATTATCAAGGGTTCATGAGGAAAGCGGGCATGAGGAGGGAGGGGGGAAATGAGCTGATACCAAGGGCTCAAGCAGAAAACAAATGTTTTGAGAAGGATGAGGGACATGTACAAATGTGCTTGACACAATGGATGTATGTGTGCATTGTGATAAGAGTTGTAAGAGCCTCTAATCAAATGATTTTGAAAAAATCCTTTAAGAAACTGCAGGGGACGGGAGACAGTGGTCGGTGTAAGATATGAAAATAATAATGTATTATTTATCAAGGGGTCATGAAGGTGGGAGGCAGGGAAGAAGGGGTAAAAAGAGGAGCCGATACCAAGGGCTCGCACAGAAAGGAAATGTGTAGAAAGTGAGGATGGCAACATATATACAAATGTGTTCGATACAATTGATGTGTGGATTGTTATAAGAGCCAGAAGAGCCCCCAATAGGATGATCTTTAAAAGGAAAAAGAATTATGAACTAGCATTGAACTCATGGACTTGAATTAGAATGGGCTGGGATGCCTTCTTGATATGTAATTACTTCTTGATATAAAACTCTTTCTTAGACATAAAAAAGTCCTTTAATGATGCCTCAGGGCCCTCAAAGAAAAGGTCACCCCCTTTCTTCTCTCTCCTCACCCCCCCTCCCCCCGTCCCACATCCCTATGCCTTTGCGCCCTTGACATCTTCCCTCACTGAAGGACCGTCAGGTCCACTTCTCTGTGGGAGAATGTTCTCCTTCTCCGGGTCTGGTGCCCCTATGTCCACTGAGCCCTGTGGATTGTAACTGTCCTTTTTATGGGCACCCCCTTTTCTCAGAACAGGGCTCCAGGCAGGGAACACGTTCAACCCTCTTCCTGTGTGCATCAGGAGCGTCTGGGGGGCAGGAGCTTTATTTTTATTTTTGCAAGTCACCCCATGGCTAGCTCTAAATCTCAGAAGGGTGAGCCGGTGTGTTCAGGAGCACACACTCTAGACGCCACTAGCAGGCAGCAGGGCCCAGTGAAAGCAAGAAAGAGCTCGTCAGCAGTCGCCACCCGGGAGCGAGAAGCTGCCCGCTCTGAAAGAGGTCTCACAGTATAAAGCGGTGGGACCCGTTTTCTAAGCTGAGAGAGGAGACCCAGAGAAGCCCCAGGCCTGCTCCCCATCCTGTACCAGGGACCAAATTCCAGTCTGTCTATGAGATCGTGCCGCTGGCCAGCAGAGAGCACACTCTGGCCTGAGAGCCAGCGATTGACTAAAGGAAACCAGGCTTTTGACCTTGGGTGGGGAGCGTGTGATCCGGCAGGTCAAGTAAGGCAGGTCCTAGAGGGTTTAATTACCCAATAGCTTTCCATTCGTTCACTCCCCCCAGTTGGAAGTAACTATCTGCTCCCAATGGAATACAATTTGGTGAGCAGGTTAGTCCCGGTCCTCTGTTCTCCCACTACTGAGGGTGGTCCTGGGCCCACAGCTAGGCCTTCTGGAATCCTCTCCCTGGAATGTGCACCTTGAGGGATGTGTTTGGAGACTGGAGAGGTGGGAAGCAGATTCACTGCAGGGACCAGGCCCTGGAGAGTCAGTCTACCCAGGTGCCCTTGACGTCCCCCAGAGCACCCACCCTGGCTCTCTCCCCCCCTTCTGATAACAGGGCCAGTGAGGTGATCAGATCCCCAAGGCCGTGGATACAGATCCCCTCATAAATGCCGTCCCTGCTTAAGGAAGCCGTGTGTAGTCTCTGATGCTGTCCACAGACTCCTATGTCACTCTGTTCAACTGGAACAAGAGGAAGTCCTCCTGTCCTCTCCCCTCTCCCACCCACCCCCAATTCTGCAGCTACAGCCTGCCAGCCTTCTTACCGTCCGACGGTCTCTGGACATCCCCTCCTCCTCCCCAAGTGAGAAGTTGAGGGAGACGTTGATGGGAGAGGTGAGGTCTTGGATGCACACCTGAGGGCGACAAGAAGATGATGACCTGAGTCTCGATGACCTCTGAGGAGCTGTGTGCCTGTGGGAAACTCACACTGAGGGGAATGTGGTGAGGACTATGTTCCCTAACTTATCACAGGGAATCCGGAAAGCTGGGAGTCCACGGTAGGAAAGCCTCCACTTTGGTAAGTTAGAGATAAAGCCCAAGTACATTATCCTGCTTTAAAAATCATTCCCACAGATTCTCCCCTCACAGCTGTGCTGCCTTAAAGCAAGCACATGGTTGATTCTGTCTCCCTACCGAAGCAGACATCCTGTGATCTCCTCCTTCCTCAGCACCCAGCCCCCCTCATGCCTTCCCCCAATGAGGCATTAAGTTTCCTCAGCTGTGAGCTCAGGGATTTACTGTGATTACTGTCACCTTGTGACCCATGTAACTCCTGGCTATGCATGTCTTATGGTTCCCTGTCTAGATCCCAAAACAGTAAAGACGCGCTCTCCCACTCTCTCTTCTCCCATCTCCACGTGGACCACCAAGAGGGCCTGAGGTGAGCATGCGACCATGAGATGTGTCTGCCTCCTCTATTTTATTCTCTCTCCTACCCTCTGTGACTTTGCTATCACCTGTATGTGTTGTCCCCGTGCATCTGTGCCTGCGGACCCCTGGGTCGTTAGAGGCTGGTTTCCGCCTCGTTCACATTTCACGAGCCATGGAATTCCAGATCTTAGCTGGCTAGGCTCTGGCCAGTAGTGAGGATTTGTAATAACTACAGGTTACCGCTTCTCAGGGGTTCAAGGATGTACTCGGCGTGGCTTCTCAGCACAGACTGCCACGCCTCAGAGCCAAGTCACGGGAGGTGCCGCACTTTACTGACAACACTTTTCTCCATCGAGCGCTAACAACAGCCATTAGCAATCAACGGATGTTTGCAGAAAGAATGTTCTAGAATAATTAGTGAATCCTCATTCTGCGTATTAGTTCTTTGAGACCGTGAGCTCTTCTCAAGATGAGAGCAGAGTCTCCGTCTTCTCTGTGAGTCCTTTGGCACCCTGTAGGTGCACTCAACCTTATTTCACGACAGTTCCACCAACCCAACCCACAAGGGAGCCCTGAGTGTGAGCCACACGGTGTCTAGGGAGCTGACATCACTTGACTAAAGTAAAGAACTAGGTCGTGACAGAGGCAGGATTTGAACCCACAGCTCCTCCAACCACCGAGGTCTTCCCACTGTGTCATGCTCCCCTCTTCCCCAGCAAATGGATGTTCAGATGTCCGAAATCATGTTTGAAAGTAAGGGGGATGGGCAGGAGAGGTCGGAGGGCATTGGCTGAGCACTGAGTTATGAATGAAATAAGATTAGTTGGGAGCATAGAATTGTGGAAATTTTCAATAGCTATATGGGAATTCATTAAACTACTCCCTCCCCCACGACTTGTGTGTATGTTTGAAATTTCCCAACATAAAATGTTTCAAACAAGTTTCAAAAATCATAAGCCACAGTGTTATTCGTGGTCTCCTATGGACTATTTAAGAGGCCAGAATGACTTTGTATCAATTCCATTTTTATACAGGACTGTCACCAGGCAAGGTGAATCCGAATGTTTCAGCTGTCATTGAAACTCAGGCTTAAAAAACTCCTTCTGGGGCGGGTGTTAATAATCAAGGATCTTTTATACTTGCCAAAGAATGGTTCAGCATCTTGGCGGAATACTCTGTGTGAGAGAACATTCTGTAGTTATTAAAACTAGGAAGGAGCCCTGGTGGCGGAGTGGGTTACGTGCTGGTCTGCTACACACACAAGGTCAGCAGTTCGAAACCACCAGCTGCTCGGGGGGAGAGAAACGAGGCTTTCCGAGTAGGAAGCCCTGGAAAGAATTGCAGTGTGGGAAAACCCACGGGGGGGTGGTACCCTGCTCTATGGGTCGCCACGAGTCGGAATCGACGTGGTGGCAGGGACTTGGTTCTGAGTTTGGGGGACCCTGCAGGACACAGCACACACTCGGAAAGCTGTGCCTAGCAGCAGGACACGTGAAAAAAGCCGTCAATAGTTTACCATCAAAATCATGCTCGAGGTGCAAGCAGCGGTTCTCAACCTGTGGGTCTCGACCCCTTTGGGAGTGGAATGACTCTTTCACAGGGGTCACCTGAGACCCCCGGAAAACACATATTTCTGATGGTCTGAGGAACTGAGACACCGCTCTTCCATCCGTCTCCAGGCGGGTCCGCCCACATGTAGATACGCCCACATATGAGTACCCGGTGTGAAGACTGTTACCCATGCTACACCATGCTTCAAGACAAAAAATTTCATTGATTTGTCACTAGAAATAAATATTTCACCATATAGAATGACATCTTGTTTTTGTGATTCATCTCGAATGATGCTTTCATGATGTTCAATTTGTAACAATGAAAATACATCCTGCCTGTCAGATATTGACATGACTATTCATAACAGTAGCAAAATGACCGTGATGAAGTAGCAATGAAAATAATGTGATGGTTGGGGGTCAGCCCGACATGAGGAGCCGTATGAAAGGGTTGCGGCCTGAGGAAGGTGGAGAACCGCTGACTCAGAGGAAAGCAGACTCTCCGTAGTAAGTCCTGTGATCACGACTCTACAGTGGAGGGAATGTTGACCCAAGAGCTGGGGAGTCACAGGCCCCCCAGCGTGCATGCCTGGCACCCAGCCCCTCTGCCCCTGCCTCAGTAGCAGAGCCTGCTCCTTACCGGGAAGTGAAACCAGAAATGGAAGCAGGACTGGTCTGGGGTGAGAGTTGTATTCCTGCTGAGCGTCGACCTCCCCCCGGGGAACAGCCCCCGGCTCCTGGTCCGATGCCCATCGAGCTGCAGGGTGTAGGTGAGATTGACGACCAGGGGCCCTGGGCAGGGTCAGAAGGGCAGAGTTAAGCAGAGGAGGGTCCTGAGCCATTAAGCAGAGGTGGGGTGGGCAGGGGCTGTAGGGAGCCAAACAGCGCTGACCTCGGAACTGGGGAACGAGAGACTTGACCTGGAAACAGATGGTGATGTTCACCCCTTCCTTCTTCCCCCCGGAGGAGGGGGAGGGGGAGCATTCCACCTCGTGCACCAGGATCTCAGCCGGAGAGTAGGCCATGGAAGTGATGATGTCCACCACCGGCCGGGAGCTGCGGGGCAGAAACAAGCATGGCCTTGACCTCCACCTCAACCAGGAGCCAGGGTGCACCGCTCTGGGCCCTCTCAGAGCAGTCTCTGTCCTAAAGCAGGCTTCAAAGTCAATACTTCCTCCCAATAGTTGTAGCTATTACCCATGACAGTTCCCCTCTGACCCTGGCGTCCTCTGAGCCACTTCCCTCTGAGAGTTTATAAAGAGAAGTCATCTGGAGTTTCTAGTCCTACAACCCTCTAGGGAGGGCACATGATACTAAATAAAGTCTAAACATTCCCTGCTCAAAAGTGTCAGCTCCCTAGTTCCAGCCACAATGGAGTACTCAGTTCTCGGAACACATCACACTCCGGCCTGCCTTCCTCGGGTGTTTATACACAAAGGACGCTCGCCCCTGATTTCTGCAGCCATCTCCTCTTGCAAGTCCCAACTCAAATATCACCCTTTCAAACAGGTTCTTTTGTCCCCGCCCCTCCTGCCCACCTCCCAATCTATAGCAGGCGCCTCCCTGCCCGTTATCTCTTACAGTACATGGTTCACCCCCCCACCCCCCATAGCACTTCCCATAATTAGGAATTACCCATTATTGGTCTTACTTTAAATGACATCTTACCCCACACACACCCCATGTGCTGCCCAATGCCTAGCTCAGGTTCAGGGTTAATGACTGAGTTCTTAGCCAGTTGTCGCAAGTGCAAGTCCATGCACAGCCACCCACGGGTTAGAGTGGGAGTGTGTGCTGCAGGGTGCTCAGTAGCTGGTTTTCTAAAGCTGATTTGCCAGGCTTTTCTTCCGAGGCATCTCTGGGTGGGCCTGAGTCTCCAATTTGGGGGCTACCCACTGAGAGTGTTGGTAACCTGTCTGCACCAACCAGGGACTCCAAAGACTGCAGGTGCTCCATGCATATTGATTCCCATATGATGTCATGGGAACCCCGGTGTCGCAGTGGTTAGGTATTGGGCTATTAACTACAAGGTCAGCAGTTCGAAACCACCAGGCAGCTCCGAGGGAGAAAGGTGAGGCTTTCTACTCCTATAAAGAGGTACAGTCTTGGGAGCTGATATCAAAGTGTTCCAGAAGAAAGAAAGTGTTTGGAAACTGATAGTGGTAGCAATTGTACAATCATGCGTGATCTATTTGCATTATGGAATGTCGTGACATCTGTAATATGTCATGACATCCCAATGAGATAATGACCAAGAATCATAAAAGGAGTCACAGTCCAGGAAGCTCACAAGGCCGGTTCTAGCCTGTCCTATAAGGTTGCTGTGAGTCGGCATTGGCTTGATGGGAATGGCTTTGGCTTTGGTTTACCTAATGTCACCTGTTGCTCTCAACAGTTCTGAGATGTGGGGGGTGGGGGGAAAGGGGATGCCCCATGGTTTCCGGGAGGAGGAAACTCAGGTCTGGAGAAGGTACGTGACTAGAGAAAGGTCATTCAACTGTGAACGGCACCCTGTATCAAGCATGAGGTCCGTCTCCAGGGCCTGGTGTCAGGTAGGCCTGAGCTAACCCTGGTTCTGCCCCTGACCAGCACCTGTGCATGGTGAGCCTTGCACCTGAGAAGCAGAGCCTCCCTCACAGGGTGAGGAAAGACCAGATGAGCCTAGGACGCTAGCACCTCGTTCAAAACGGTGGCAGCTGAAGTGTCTTGTAGATGAGATTCAGAAGGCCCATCTCACCTCAGTACGATCACCTGGCCCTCAGCCCCCACGACCACATCCGGTAGACCATCCCCTCCAAGGTCCTTCCCTCCGTGGATGGAGCGCCCGAACCACCGAATTCCTGAGAACACCTGGATCCCCTTTATTCGCTGAAGGCAAAAAAACGTAAAGTCATGCCACGCTGGGAAGAGGACGGACTGAAGGAAGGGGAGAAGCAGGCTGGAGGATGAGGCTGGGCTTGGGGGCCCCAAGGGGTCTGGCTCTGGGTTTATGATTGGCAGGCAGGGTACTTCACCTGGCTTGGCTGGGGGCTGAGCCCACCAGGCTGCCCGTTGAAGATGTACAGAGCGCCCTGCTCCTCCAGGGGGGCTCCCACAGCAACGTCCATCAGGAGATCCCCGTTGATGTCCGGAAGAGCGGCGATGGCTGCTCCAAACCGCCCCAGGGGGTAGCCAGGGGCTCCCTGCAGCTCCAAGACCGCTTTGAACCCCAGCTGGGAGGGAAGCAACAGACGGGTCACTGCACACTCTACCACTCAGCCACCGCCACCAGAATGTGGTGTGTGTGACGGTGAGGGAGACCGACAAAATCAAAGGGGCGCCATTCAGTGCCACTTCCATCAGTGGGACTTGGTGGCTTTGGAAAGCAACCTCATCTTGCTGAGCCCGAGGGTCATCCTTCTGAAAGCTGTAGTGTCTTTGAAGGTGACTCTGAGGACCAAACGAGTTTCTGTTCAAAGCAAACCCACCACCATGGAGTTGGTTTTCATTCTTAGTCACCCCACAGGGCAGCGCGGAACTGCTCGGCCGGGTTTCCGCGGCTGGTGGCTTCAAACCGCTGACCAAGGAGTGACCAGTGAGGCCGTCGGGGCTCATTCAAAAGAGGTTAGATACATAGACATATAACAGGGTGGGTCTGGGGCTTGCCCGGCATCCATTCCCAGTGAGAATTCTCTACTGCTGGTCTGTGGTTCTAAACGTTTCATTGAACACACGATCCAACGGGACAAGCTGTTCAGAACAACTGGAACCCGAATGGGCCCAGGAATCTGCTTCTTCCCACCTCCTGGACTCATTGTCCTCTGGCCCCCACCTGGTTTTTCTGGTGGACGAACACGCGGCCTCCCCTCTGCTCCCCGTAGAACAGCGGGGCTCCAATCAGCAGCAGCTCTGTCTCCCCATCTTGGTCCATATCAATGCCACACAGCTCCCCACCAAAATAAGAGCCAATCTGTAGAAAGAGCAATACGTGTGAGGAAGAAGAGGCAGGATCTCAGCAGACGGCACACCACCTCCCTCGCCATCAGATGAAGCCAGTCCATCTTCTAGCCCCTACGTGGTACGAATATCAATTCAAATCCTGGCTCCACCCTTTCAGGAGCCTATAGGAGCAGGACAGGTTGAACTCTGCCGTTCAGTTCTGGCAACCAGAACTCGGCAATGGCTAAGCTTCCCTCAGAGGTCTCTGGGAGAAGCCGATGTAATCATGTCTGTACCGCACGTAAGCCATGCGGTAAGAGGGTGAGTGGGCACAGAGTGGCAGGGATGATGGTGAAGGCTGCGTAGCCCCTGGTCTGCAGATGTCCCTTGGCTGTGCTCACCTGGGTGCCATTGATTTTTTGGACCTGACTCCAGTTTCCTCTGCCCTCCAGCTCTTGGAATAGCAGCACCTGCCCCACATGCTGGTACCGGGGGGCTCCCACTGCCAGCAGTGACCTGTTCTCCTGAGAAGGCAGCCAGGTCACAGAGTAACCTGAGGAGCAAGAAAATCAGGGACTCGGAGTGGGGAACACAACGGATATTCAGAGAAGGCAAAACTCAAAAGGAAAGGATGAGAGGTCCTGGGAGGGTGGGCTGGTGGCAGAGGACTTCTGAGACAGCCAGGAGACTGCCCCCTAAGACAAGGAGCCACAGGCTGTAAGCAGTTCAGCCTGCACCCCTGGAAGAGGCAGCCCCGAGCCACAGGATAAATGGGGTGCTCCTCTCTGGGGTTCATCAGCCGGTGAGAGAGGCTACGTGAGCAGAATACATTCTTTTTAAATACTAAAATAAACCAGGGGTATATCAGTAAGAAGAATCTAGAGTTTGCATAAATATTTTAAACCCCAAATATGGGTTGTGCATGGTGACTAGGCAGGAGAGAAAAGCGAAGACTCGATGTCCCCGCATTGCTCACGCGAAGAGGGTGACATGGCAAACATTTTGCTCATCAGATGTCTGC
Organism: Tenrec ecaudatus; assembly: GCF_050624435.1. Lineage (NCBI taxonomy): Eukaryota > Metazoa > Chordata > Mammalia > Afrosoricida > Tenrecidae > Tenrec > Tenrec ecaudatus. The sequence continues at coordinate 125,457,905 of NC_134541.1, read as the reverse complement.
CACGGAAACAGCCCGAGAAACAACTGCAAGAGAAGGGGACTCCCCTTGATTCCTTATGGCACCCCTGCAGTTGGTCTTCACACTTCACCCCCCCCCCACTGGGGGCAGGGGCTCTCTCCTACCCTGGGCACCACACTGGCAAACAACTCCAGGACATGCTGTAAGCAACTGGAGCAGGGATTGGGCTCAAGCCAAGGGCCTCCCAATAGGAGTGTTCTCATGCCCGGGTCCCTTCTGATTTACCCTGCTTAGAGCAGCAATTGAATGTGAGTGAGGGGGAAAGGGGGAAGGGGGGCAGGGGAGAGAGAGGGGAGATGCCCACCCTATGACACTAGACTGCAGCACCAGCTGCTCACCCATCAGCTGCTCCAAAGGAGGAAGCGGAAGCCTTCTGTTCTTGTACAGAGTTCCCGCCCTGGAAACCCACGGGGGCGGCTCTGCTCTGCTCCAAAGGGTGTCTCTGAGGTGGAATTGACCCAGTCGTGGTGAGCTTTGCTTTACTTTGTTTTCAGTCTTTATGAATGTGAGAGGAAGGGCATCGAGACCCGAACCCCTTACCTGCTCACCAGTGGGCATTTCTCAAAGCATTTGCTTTTTGGAGAAACAAGGCTTCTGTCCTAATTCTACCACTTATGTGTGTAATCTTGCACAAATTATTTGATGCTTGTGAACCTGTTTCCTTATGTAAAGTATGAGGATATCCTATCAGTCTCCTAGAATAGTTTGGGGGATGAAGTAAGACCTTAGATATTATATATATATATATATATATATATCTACCATTTGAATATCAGTTTGTTGTAATATGGTGGCTTGTGTGTCGCCATGATGCTGGAAGTGATGTCAACCGTATTTAAAATACCAGTAGGGAATGGGTTTCAGTAGAGTTTCCAGAGCAGCAACAGACAATGAAGAAGGACTAGGCTGTCCATTTCTTTGCAAGTAGCCACCGGACACTTTAGACACAGCCGTGGAAAATTGGCAGATCTAGTGTCGGAAGATGAGCCCTTCGGTTGAAAGACAGTCAACATTGGACTGGGAAGCGCGGCCTCCTTGAGGTGGAGTCGACCACAGTGGACCACAGTGACGTGGATGGAGCAGAGCCACCGAGACCCTCACCTGAGACCCTCACCTGCCGACGAGGCGCCACTCAAGATGAGAAGAGACAGCCCAACACACCTCTGAGTAATCAGAATGTGGCGTGTGTGGAATCATCAATCTAGGAACATCGGACGTCATCAAAAACGAAATAGGAAGCATGAAGATCAATATCTCAGGTATTAGTGAAACGGACTGATAGTGGCCATTTTGAACCCGATAATCGGATGGTTTACTACCAATCAAAGAGGAACGGCATCACAGTCACCGTCAAAAAGAGCATTACAAGATCTATCTGGAAACGCAGTGCTCCCTGTGATGGGATAACAGCTGTACCCCCACAGTGGGCGCCACGTAAGAGCAATCGTGAGGCTGGCACAGGACCTGGCCGTACTTCCTTCTGCTGTGCACAGGGCTGCTATGAGTCAGAACCGACTCAATGGCACCAAACATCAACAACAACAAGGAAGTCTAGTTCATAAGATGTCATTCAAATTTCCTCACCAACCCCTAAGGCTAGTGATGAAGAAAGGGAAGGATTCTTCAACTTCTTCTGTCTGAAGTTGATAATACATGCAATTAAGATAGGTTGATAGCGATGGGTGACTGAGATGGAAAAACTGGAGGCAAAGAGGAAGGAACAGTCGGTGGAAAGAGGGGCCTTAGTGATGGAAGCAGAGCTGGAAAGCACGTGATACAATTCTGCAAGATAAAACCTTCATCAGCAACTTCCTCATTTCAATAGCTCCATGATGACAGTGCACATGGGCCTCTCCGGGAGGAATACACAGAAATCACGCTCACCACCTCTGTGGGAGGAGATGAAGGGGAAGTCCAATCTCAGCAGCTAACACCAGCCCAGAGGCTGCCTGCGGGACCGACTGTCAATGGGGCGTGTGGCAGTTCAGGCTGAAGCCGAAGCAAACGGAAACAAGCCCAGGAGAGCCAAAGGACAGCCTTCAGTCTCCCCCACCTGATGCTTGAGACCATCTCCTGCACCTGGCTGACTTGTCGAAGACTGACGCCAGCAGACCTGGTGAGCTGCAGGAGGACCTGACCACATCCTCCACGAAGAAAGCAGATCGTTCCAAAGACACGAAAGAAAAGGCCACGATGGAAATCAGAAGCTCCTCTGAGACTTGCTCCTGAAAACAGAGCCGCTAAGACAAACGGAGGGAAGGAAACAAAGGAACAGAAGCGAAAGCTTCCAAGTAAAGCATCAGGGCGAAACGTGCAAACACCTGAACCGACAGAGGGAAACGTACAAGCCTCACGCTTCCATATTGAGGAATTTTGGGGGACAGCAAGTGAACGATGCAGAAAGCATCAAAAGAAGGTGGAAGGAAGGCAGGGGTATCAAACGAACGGACCGACACATAGTCATTTCGAGAGGTAGCAGATGATCGTGAACGTTGGCCTTGAGGCGCTGAGGGCGCCAGTGAAACCAGGCTTCGGGAACAGACCGGATATCGGCGGAAATGTCTCGCCACGTCGAGGGAGCCCCGGAAGCACTCACTCGTCTATGCCAAGACATCTGGCCAACTGACTGGAAGGGAATCTGGCGTGTGCCCGTTCCAGAGAAAGGCGACCCAACGGAAGGTTGAAAGTCTCGAGCAATTTCATTAATATTACATGCAAGTAACACTGTGTTAGCGACAGTTCAAAAGTGGTTGCAGCAACCCCGTGACAGGGAGCTGCCAGAGGTTCAGGCTGGGTTCGGAAGAGGACCTGGGCCAAGGGTTATTATTACTGACATGGGATGGATCTTGGCCCAAAGCAGAGGATATCAGAAAGCTGTTTGCTTGTGTTCTATTGACTATGCAAAGCCATATGACTGTGCGGGTCATAACACACAATAGACAGCCTTGAGAAAAATGGGAATTCCAGAATTCACAACTGCACTCCCGAGGAACCTGATCCTGGACCAAGCGGCAGCGGCTCAAACAGAATGCGGGAACACCACAGAGGTAACCTTCAGGAAGGTGCGCCCTTTCACCATACCTGTTCACTGGGCGCTGAGTCAGTGAGCTGACACGCTGGGCTTCACGAGGAAGAACGTGGACTGGGCGTTGTTCACAACTCACGGTCTGCAGGTGACACAGCCTGGCTTGTGACAGGGAGGAGAACGTGAAGCACGTACGGAGGCAGATCAAGGATGGCATCTTTGGGTACGGATTCCAACCCAATAGAAAGAAAGCTCATTCTCACAAGTGGACCAGTGCCCCAGAGCGTGATAAATGAAGACGACATTGAAGTCATCATTGAGCACCAAGGCTGTGGAAGCAGCAGTCAGAAATCAAGCCAAGTGTTGCGTTGGGTAGATCCGTTGCACAAGACCTCGTGAAAGTTGACGAGCAAGGACGTTACTTTGAGAACTAAGAGAGCCTTGTACGCATGTGAAGATTGGACCGTGAATAAGGAAAACCACAGAAGAATCGATGCATTTGATTGACGGTGCTGACAAGGAACGCTGAGAGTACTGTGATCCGACAGAAGAGCCAGCGAGTTAGCTGTCTTGGATGAAGTGCGGTCAGAGCGCCCCTTAGAAGCAACCTGGCCACACTCTGTCTCGAGTACTCTGGGCATGCGAGCAGGGGAGACCAGTCCCTGGGAAAGGACATCAAGCCGGGAAACTTAGGAGGGCCGTGACAAAGAGGGGGGACCCTCTCTGAGCTGGAGAGACACGGCGGCTGCAACGGTGGACTCAGACACAGCAGGACCAGGTGGCGTTTTGTTCTGTTGTACATTGGTCACCATGTGTTGGAGCTGGCTCAATGGCACCTAACGACAAGAACATGCCATCTACATGCACAGCCCTGTATGCATGTGTATATGCATGCACACGTCTAGGGACGTACATATGCATGCATCCATATGAGGCTACCAAAAGTTTGTGGCAAAGGGAGTTTTCCCACAAACGTTGGGAAACCCTGTGCGTGTGTGCACGTGTGCGCGCGTGTGTGCACGTGTGCGCGCGTGTGTGCACGCGCGCGTGAAATCAGTTGCTGCCAACTTAACGAGGACCCCACGAGTAGAGGAAACTGTGCTCCCCAGGATCCCCATGGCTGGCTTTGTGGGAAGTAGGTTTCTCGGTCTTTCTTCTGAGGCACTTCTAAGTGGACTCAAATGACCAGTCTTTTGGTGAATCACAAAGAGCTGACCTGTGCTGTCCAGGGAGACTAAGTCTCTCTATGTCTCTCTCATGCAGATTAAACCCTCCCTGCCACCAAGTCTGTTCCGACCTATAGCAACCGTACAAGACAGGGCAGAACAGCCCCTATGGGATTCCAGGACCGTAACTCTTTGCAGGACTAGAAAACCTCATCAAGAGACGGTGCTGGTGCATCGGCTGCACAAGGCCTCTTCAAAGTGTTGAAAAGCAAGGTGTCACTTTGAGGCCCGCGGTGCACCGGACCCAAGCCATGGCGTTTTCCATCGCCTCAGATGCATGTGAATGTCGGACACTGAGCAAGGACGACCGAAGAACTGACGCCTTGGAATCGTGGAGAAAGAACATTGAAAGTACCATGGACTGCCAAACAAATCCATCAATGGTCAGAGTGGTCCTTAGAGGTAAGGACGGAAGGGAGACGCCGGATAGGGTAAGATATGACAAAATAATAATTTATAAATTATCAAGGGCTCATGAGGGAGGGGGGAGCTGGGAGGGAGGGGGAAAAAAGAGGACCTGATGCCAAGGGCTTAAGTGGAGAGCAAATGCTTTCAAAATGATGAGGGCAAAGAATGTACAGATGTGCTTTACACAATTGATGTGTGTATGGATTGTGATGAGAGTTGTATGAGTCCCTAATAAAATGTTTTAAAAAAAAGAGGTAAGGATGGGGAGTCTTCATGTTACACACTGTGGACTCGTCAGGGGAGACCTGTCCCTGGGGAAGGACATCCTGCTTGACAAAGCGGAAGGCCCCTCAAGGAGCTGGACCGACTCAGTGGCCGTAACCACGGGCTCTCACACAGGAACAATTGTTCGGATGCTGCAGGACCACCGGGCAGTGTTTTGGTCTGTGGAGTGTTGGGTTGTTGTGGGTCAGAGCCAATTCCGTGGCATCTAACAGCGACGACGAGGACAAAGAGTTGTCATCTAGGAAACCCTCAGGGCAAGCTCTACCCTGTCCTAGAGGGTGGCTGTGTGTCGGAAGGATTTCGATGACGGGATTTTTGGTCTGGTTGTATTCCTGCCCCAAGGAGTTGCTCGCACCCCGACAGAGCGGTCACCATGGGGCAGGGTGGGGAGAGGGAGGGGGGCTCTCCGAGCATGAGAAGAACGAAGTAGTCCTGCTGCCGTGCTCTGGGGGAGCTGGTGCCTCCGATGGGTTGGCGATAGGAATGTGAACTCAAAGGCCTACAACCTCAGAGGAGGGTGAGGCCCCTCTGCCACCGAGCCTGGCGTCACCTTGACTGGACCAGCCTGCCCAGGGCGGTGAGGGACAAGGCTCCCACAACGCGGTCACGAGGCAGAGGAAAGCACGAGCCGCTGGGAACGATTGAGACACATTCCCTCCATGCTTGCCATCCAAGGTGCTTTTGAAAAAGAACAAACCGCCGGAGTGTTCCTGGACGTGTCCCGAGGACGATTCAAGAAGGAGCCATGGGGTAACGAATGTACACATGTGTTTGACCCAATGGATGGATGGATGGCTCGTGATAAGAGTTGTATGAGCCCCAATAAAATGATTAAAATAAATAAATTTAAAAATATATATTGAAATTCAAGGATGTTAAAAAAGAAGAAGGCGCCATTGGGCCTCCTGCGAGTAAGGCGGGGGAAGTCTCCTGTGACTCACATTGTACATGTGACACCAATATGAGTTTTTACTCCTGGTGGCCCCACTGGTGACAAGGTGGAACTGAGTTCCAGAGGATGCTAGGGGGCTGTTTTTCAGAAGTCGATCACCAGGCCTTGCTTCTGTGGTGCCTCCGGGTGGACTGGGAAGCTCCAGCCGAGAGCACTAACTGTGAGTCTTCCCCGCTCCTCCCAAATGTCATAAGCATAATTGAACTCTCAGTGGTTCTTGCTGGTGGCTCGGTTGCTGCCATCATTGTTTGGAGAACCCCCATCTCCACCCCCAGGGACTCTCTGGCCCCTGAGAACCAGAGGTCTTCAGCAGAAGAGAGAGGCACTCACCCAAGTATCCCGCTCTTGCTTCCTGCGTCAGTGGCTCATCTCCAACAAACGTGTTGTCCCGCAGGTCCGCCCTCAGGTCTAGAAAGCCCCCGGCCCAGTCTTTGGCTCCAGCTGCCCCCACAACTGCGTGGCCCTGCCCAGAGGAAGGAAGTGGGGATCAGCCTCGCTCTTGGAGTGGACAGCTGGCTCCTATCCCTCCTGCTTCCGCCTGAGCGCTCACCCTGCTGAGGTCCGCGCTGATCCCGCTGGAGGACAGTTCCATGTTGAAGGACGTCAGGTCCTGTTTGTTGGTGCCTGGGGGAAAGCAGAGGAGCCTGGGGCTGAGACTCTGGGACCCTAAGACAGGGAGACTAAGGAAGGGACAGGGGAGACCAAGTTTTGGCTCTAGACAGATCTTAACTCTAATTTCACGTTCCCAACAACAACTCCATGTATCCCTGAACACCACCTCGAGCAGCGGTTCTCAACCTGTGGGTCGTGACCCCTTTGGGGTTGAACAATCCTTTCACAGGGGTCTCCCGATTCATCACAGTAGCAAAATGACAGTGATGAAGTAGCAATAAAAATAATGTTATGGTTGGGGGGGTCACCACCACATGAGGAACTATATGAAAGGGTCGGGCGTGAGGAAGGTTGAGAACCGCTGACCTAGAAGGGATCTTTTTTAGTGTGCCTCAGTTGGCGTGGCCGTTTCTTAAAGACGTCATCCATTCCCATGGCTGTTTAGATGAGACTCGAGCCTCCTAGTCTCTGATCTGTGGGTCAGCCACCAGCCATGTTTTTTGTGATGGCTTCCTTTGACCTCCCGTGTCCTTTTCAAAGCTCTGTCTCTCAGCCACCCTTGGACATGGTGTCCGTGGACTATGGTCTCAGCATGTGGATGGCCTATCTCTAGGGTCCTCTTGTCCTTGTCCTACTTCCCCAACCAATCTAATGGCCATAGCGTCCATGCTGACTCACAGTGACCCTAGCTCCTATGGGCTTCCGGGACTGGAACTCTTTCCATGAGCGGAAAGCGTCATCTTTTTCCAGAGGAGAAGTTGGTGGTTTCGAACTGCTGACCGTCTGGTTAGCAACCTAACGTCTAACCATTACACCTCCTTTGTCCCATTTAGGACGTAATACATATTTCTATAATAAAAATAAACAAGTCCGACCTTCTCTGTCCCTTGCTGTGTGCTCTTGTCACACTGATATGTTGAATTGAATCCCTCCGACCCCACATGCTCCTGGTCTTGTTTGCACGTCTCTTCTCCCTGTGTGTGCTCAGCACTTTCACGTGGCTTTTGCTTTTCCATCTTCATGTCTCAACTCTAAAGTCCCCTCCCAGAAGCCTTCTTTGGAAAGTCACCCTTGGGTGGCCTCTCCCAGGTTACATCTATCCGATCACTTTATTGGGTGTCTCCATCTCACGTGTCACCATCTTTGTCATGTTGGCTTTTTCTATCCAGTGGGCACATGTCCCGTTTGCTCGCTGAGATCCTGGTAAATGGAGAAAAGCTGGAAATTGTCAGGATTTTGTCTTGCTTGGATCTACATTCAATGCTCACGGAGGCGGCCGTCCGGAGGGTAAAACAACACGTTGCATTGGATAAATCTGCCGCACGGGACATCTTGAAAGTGTTGGAAAGCATTGTGACGTTACTTTGAGGACTAAGACGGGCCTGACACTCCCCAGGGTATTTTCAATCGCCTCCTATGCAGGAGAAAGTTACCCGGCGATGAAGGAAGACCAGGGAAGAATGGATGTGTTTGAAAGACGGGGCTGGAGAGCAGTGTTGGAAGCACCATGCACTGCGAGCCGAGCAACCAAGCTGGCCTGGAAGAAGCTCAGCCAGAGTGCTCCTGAGAGGCAGAGGGCGAGACCTCGCCGCGTCCACTGTGAATATGTTCTCAGGAGATCCCGGTCCTTGGAGAAGGAGCTCCTGCTTGCTCAACAGTGGGACAGAGAAACGGAGGAAGACCTTCGACCGGACGGACCGACACTGTAGCTACGTCACGAGAACCACTGTGAGCGTGGCCCGGGACGGGCAGCGTTTCCTTCTGTGGTGCAGAAGGTTGCTGTGACTGCGAGGTGACTCGGTGGGACCGACCAGCATCAGTGACAACACAACGTCACAGGGGACTTGTCCGTGGGAACCATGTCTCCGAGTGGACTAAGCCTCCCACTGCCAGCCATTCTCTTGACAACAAGAAACACCTCCTGTTCTGGGCCAAGGAGGAAGGCCTCTGAGCTCCTTGCACTGGGCTAGCCTCTACAGGCATGCGGAGCATCTCGCTGCCATCAAGTCCGTGCTGACTCATAGCGACCCCTGTGGGTTCCCGACACTGTCACTATTGACGGGATCCGAAGGCCCAGGCTTGCTCCTGCAGAGCTGCTTTGTGGTTCCGATCCACCGACCATGTGGATCACAGCCACTACACACCGGGGCTCCTACTGGGACCCTAGGCTGAGTGGGAGGAGAGAGCGGAGTCTGGGTGGGAAGGACTGACAGTCATTCTGCAGGGGCCCGTGGGACACCAGCGAGATGAAGGTCAGCCCCGAGCCTCACCTTGGATCAGAGGCAGCTCCCAGAGGAGGATCGGGTTTAGGTGGGAAAATCCGAGGCCCCTTTTATCACCCTCCCCGAAAGTCCCGCCAGAGCCTTTCCGTCAGGAGCGCTAGATCCAACGCTGCTGGATCAGGATGATTCACCAGTCTCTAATCCAAGGACCCGGGAGAAGGCTGTCCCAGCCCTCCCTCCCCGTGCCTGCCACTCACCCTCAATGTCGTACATCTTCTTCTGCAACTCCGTGAACAGGCCTTTAAGCTTCTCAAAGGTGTCCAGAATCTTGACAAACTCCTCCGTGGGCTGTGAGGCAAATTTATGGAGCGCTTCCTGATTTTCCTGTGTCTTAAAGTGCTTCCCAATCTGTGAGGGAGCAGACAGAAGGGCGTCTTCAGAGTCGCAGACCCCAGTGGGTTTCTGTGATTTCCGCTCACGCCCCAGGCAGTCAGGGGAAGGGGCTTCCAGAAGAGGGGAGGGATCGAGATGAGACCCAAGAAGGAGCCGGGGGCCTGGGGGCTCCGTACCCCAATGATGTAGCGGACGATATCTTGGGCCGCGTCGATGTTGCCGTTGTCGGTGGCTTCCCCGTCGGTGATGATGATCAGGACCTTGGTGGCGTCTGGCCGGGCCCCCAACTCTTTCCGGAACACCTCTGTTCTGTGTCCAAGAAGGAAGGTGAGAGGCTACTCAGAAACCTGGACCTAAGGTCTCCCCGTTCCTCCGCCCTCCGCCTTTCTCCCATCTCTCTTCCACCCCCACCCCGCAGCACGCTCCATCAGGCCACTGTCCCCGCACTGCGCGAGAAAGCCCTTGCTGCAGTTGCCCATGGGACACTGCAAACCTGAGCTGGTCTCCAAGCCTTCCACTCCACCTTTGCAGCTACGCATCTCTAGCTCAAGTCCCCCAAAACAAAACAATCCAAAAGCCTCGCCTTCAGTCAGTTCTGACCCCCAGTGACCCTACAGGGTAGGGTAGGACTGCGCCTGCAGGCAGAGAGATGTCCCTTTCATGGGAAGAGAAAGCTTTGCCTTTCTCCCCTGGAGCACCCAGGGGGGGGTTTGAACTGCCCACCTGGAGGTGGGCAGCCCAGCTCGTCACCACTGCGCCCCCAGGACTCCCCCTTATGGCAGTGGTCCCCGCAGTGAGACAAAGCTTTGTCAGAAGTCACCCGGGGCTGCCTGGACTTCAATCACAGAGCAACGACTTTTGAATCTTAAACCCGTGAGGTAGGATGGTGCGATTTCAAAGAGAAAAGAAACAAGCTGGACAGGTTCCGGACCAAAGCGCACTGACTGCGCGCCCTCTTCCAGGGCACGCTTAGACAGGGCCTGCTCGGCCTTCCCCACCATGGAGCACAGGGCTGGTGTTTACCCCGGCTAGATTCTGGGGCTGTTCCTCCCGCCCCCAAACCCTGAGATCCTCCAGGAAAGGCCTGTGGTCCCTGTGCATTGTGGCTCTTCCTCCTGGCCCAGAACCCGTGCAGGTGACATAAAGGGAAGGGAGGACTGGACACTGCTCCCAGAGGGCTCCCAAGTCCTGCCACAACCCCTTATGAAGCAAACTGAGCAAGCCCTCCAGGGCTTCCACCTTCCCACCCCCTCCACCCTCATACACACAGAAACCAGAGGTGGAGAACGCATCCTTGGGGACGGCCAGTCTACAACCCAGGCCTTAGGCTAGGGCCTGACACAGTCGCAGAAGAAGGTGGGAAGACATGCTGAGCGTGGAGAAGCCAAAGTGAGAGAGGATGAGATCCCGGGAGGAGTCGGGGGGTGGGGGGGCTTCTTAGCACCGCTCTGATGCACAGCGCCCCAGAGGCCTGCTGTCAAGGCCTCTTGCTCTATCTTGCCTCCCAAACGTCTTTCCCACGTGGGTCTGTGCGCATCCCCGGCTCTGGATCAGGACCATCACCTCCCATCTGGACTTTTCAATGGCTGCCCTCCCAGCTTCAGCCATCCTCACTGCCGCCTACTGCCCTTCTCTGCAGACAAAGATCGAGAAGGTGATGCCACGCCTCTGCTCAAAACCTCCCAGAGTGGCATCGTGGTTGGAGGAGAAGCCAACCCTCCAGTCCCTACTGCTCCTGGCTCCCAGTCGCTCCCGTCTCATTTCCTAGCACTGTCCCCTCGCCAGGGAGCCCCTGGTGGCCCAGCGTTGATGGGTCAGCCGCTAAGCTTTCTGCTCCCGTGGAGAGTAGAGAGACTGACCCTGTGGGGTGGCCATGAGTTGGAATCAACCCGATGGGGTGAGGGTTTTTGTTTTTCCCTCTCCACTACTTCTCTCTAGCCCAGCGGTTCTCAACCCGGGGTCTCGACCCCTTTCACAGGGGTCGCCCAGTTCATCCCAGCAGCACAATGACAGTGATGAAATAGCCATGAAACTAATCTTATGGTTGGGGGTTACCGCCGCATGAGGAACGGTATCTGAGGGTCTCTGCATGAGGCAGGTTGAGAACCACTAGTCTAGCCACTGGCCTCCTGACTTCTTTGACGGCCCTAAGCCTGCTCTCCCCTCGGGCTCTTCACAAGTCCCTTTGCCCGAAATGGCCAGCCTGTCACACGTGTCTAGTTATTGATCTTGTAGATGGCTTTTCCGTTGCTGTGAGTTTCATCTGCTCGGGTCGCTGCCTTATTCCTCTGGCATCTTGAAGATGAACATGCCAGCAGGGAGCGAATGGAGCCAACAAGGTCCATAACTAGACACGCGTGACAACAGATGGGAAAGCGACATCCAATGAGAACAATAGAGGTTCTATGGGTGCCGAGATTGGTTGGCCAAGCTCACTGCCATCGACTGGATTTGGACTCACAGTGACCCTCTTTGGCAAGGTGGGTTTCCAAGATCGTGACTCCTTATGGGAGTGGAAAGCCTCATCTTTCTCCCAGGGAGCCGCTGGGGGTTTCAAACTGCTGACCTCACAGAGAGCAGCCCCACTCGTCACCACTCAACCACCAGGGCTCCTCAGTGCTGTCGGAGGGCAGCGCACACGGGCAACCAGGGGCTGAATCGACCTCGAGGTGCCTTGGCAGAAAGGCCTCGGGGATCAACGTCCCCCAAAATCAGCCTGGGAAGCTCTATGGAGGAGCATTCTACCTGGACACACGTGGAGTCCAAATCAATTCATTGGAAACAAAATTTTAAATATATAATACATATAGATATTTCCAGGGCTCATAGCACAGGCCAGCAAACAACAGCCCCCCACGCCAAATCCCTCTCATGACTTGTCTTAATGTCAGTGGTTCTCAAACTGTGGGTCAAGACCCCTTTGCGAGTCGAATGACCCTTTCACAGGGGTCGCCTGAGACCATTGGAAAACACATATTTCCGATGGTCTTAGGAACCGAGACATGGCTCCTCTATCCCTCCCCAGGCGGGTCCTCCCACATGCAGATGTGCTGTTCTGGTGAGAAAGAAGCTATCTCAACCTTCACACTGATGTTGGCTTTTTACGCATACTGTCCCAAAATGTAGCAATGCAGTTTACTGTTGTCATATTAAGACTGTTACCCATGCTACACTATGCGTCAAGACAAAATTTAATTTTTTGTCATTAGAAATAAATAGTTCACAATATAGATTTATATATTGCTTTTGTGATTCATCACTGTGCCTTAATGATGTTCAATTTGTAATAATGAAAATCCATCCTGCCTAGCACATATTTACAAGATGATTCATCACAGTAGCAAAATGACAGTGATGAAGTAGCAAGGGAAATAACCTTATGGTGGGGGGTCCCCACCACATGAGGCACTGTATGAAAGGGTCGCGGCATGAGGAAGGTTGAGAACCACTGCTTTAGATGATCCCTGACCTGCTGATCCGTGAAGGCTTCCCATCTTTCTAAAGGGTCTACCAGACAAAGGACTGAATTTAGCCTTTGTCTCTCTGGCTTACCCAAATGGACCTGGGAATTTCCCAACCACCCACGGGGTCTTTCATGTCATAGAACAGTCAGGCAACACTGAAATGTGTGCAGCGGCTGTGGAGCCAGAGACCGCAGCCGGAGAACTTCAGGTAACGGGCAAGGGGGGGCCTGACGCCTCGGCCATGCGTACCTGGGCCTGGCTCATCTCTGAGAACATGAAGCTCCACCCTGAAAACTCTTCCCAGAATGCATCTGTGCAACCCTTCAAGCACATCTGTGGGGTACAGAAAGGTTTCTCCCAACTTGTCTCCCCCAAATATATGCCAAACTTAACTGCTTGCAACTAATGGGAAACGATGTCAAGCTCTCTCCCTGAAGGCATCAGCATCCAGAGCAAGCCGACCCTACTGTCTGCCCACCATAGATGGGGCTCACTCCTTGCTGTTAGCCACAGTGGATGGCTTCCCCTGAAAACTTAGACTAACTCATGTCCCCAGCTCAAGGGCAATCAAGGTTTGGCCGCCATCTTGAATCTAGGATCCGCCCATCTTGCCACATGTGTACCCTTAATCCCTCCTCCTCCTCCCATTACTATATTAGCTATAGTACAACCCCTTCCTGTGACGTATGTCTTTACCTGTAATTAGGGGGCTTGCAGGCCCCAAAAGATATATAAGCCTTGGTTAGAATAAATCACTCTCGGCCTGTGCTGTGCACGGACCTGGCTGCTGAGATCATGGCCGTCCAGGAGGTGAGCATGCTACCATGACATGTGTCTGCCTCCTTTATTTTACCTTCTCCTCTATCCCTCTCATTCTCTATGCCTTTACTACCATCTTTACATGTTATCCCTGTATAATTGTGCCTACTGGACCCGTGATTAGTGGTGGTGGGGGGGGGGGGACTGGCTTCCCCCACACATCCTTTTATGACTATCTTTAAAAGGTTACGGTGAGTGTGCCTTTCACCCCCCACCCCCGAGCTCTGTGAGTCATTCCAGTGAATTATTGAAAACCACTGGGGGGTCATGAAAGCCAGCAGGGCCTGATAGTTTCCTACTTGGCAACTGATTAGAAGGACAGAGTTCTAACTTGTCAGGAGTCAGCTGTGGGTGGCTGGTGGAGAAGGCTGTGCAGGCAGCTGCTTGGTACAGACCTAATTCCCCCCTCAGTGGTACCCCATTTCTCCCACAGAGGCTGCCTCTAGACTGTGTGGGTGCTAAGCACCCCTATGTGAGAGGGTCTACCAGCTCACAGTTGGGTGGACCCAGGGGCACCTGAGGATCAACCAATCAGATTTTGTCAGTGTTTGAGGCTGGAATTCAGGTTGTTCCTCTGAATGGAGGAAGCGAGGCTGCCGTTTGACCCTCTCCATCAGAAGAAAGCGATCCCATAGGAAGGAGGGAAATGCCCATGAAGCATCTGAAGGAAGTCTATACCACAGGCATGCTTAATGTATGCGAATTCAACGAGGCATGCTTGCTGACGAAATGAACATGAGGAAAGTAAGTAAAATAGTGCCTAAGATCCTTCCTCTGTCACTCAGCGGGGCTGGTCTCATGTTTAGGGGTACACGTGTGCTTCTTTCACTGAGGAGCCCCTGGAACACAATCAGGCAGACCCTGGATTGAAACACAGCAAGCCGATCCAACGCTGGGGAGCAAACACCTTCTGTGTTGACTTTAGGAAACCAGGGTCGACCCATTTCCGACCTGGAACTTGGATGCACTTTTAGAAGCAAGCCCAGGGCTTCCTCAAGTATCCCTTTGACTATTTGAGATGTTGGTTCACCGGCTGCCTTCACAAACGGACCCCACTGGCCGGAGTTGCCTGATGCATGATCCACCCTCCCCCCCCCCCCCGGGGCTTTGTTCTAGGGTGGTGGCAGGAGGCCTGGCAGCACTTGCTGTTTCAAGTTTCTTGCTCTATCGCTGCATTGTCCTGTGAGTTTCCCTTGGGGATTTAGTCTGCACAGTGGGATTTTCTGCTAGTTACCATCGAAAGCGTGCTAGCTCACATCATTCCATTTGATTTCTCACAATAAGCTGATGTGCAGCCCCCCACCTCGACCCACCCCGAGGAGGCTAGAAGGGGGAGCTTCGCCCTCCCAACCAGGAACTCACGCGACGTAATTGATTGCACCGAACGTATTGGTCAGATGGAGCATGTGTTTGACGTTAGCTAGCAGGGCATCCGGATCCTTGAGCCGAACATAATCCAAGAAGTTAAATTCTGTCTTGTAGGTTGTGGAAAACTGAACGGCAGCAAACTGGAAAAGAAGGGAGAGATGAAATGGTGTTTCCCCTGACTTTCCATCTATTCGTTCCTATCACGACCTCTTGTCCTGGGTCCAGGCAACTCAGCTCCACATTCCCGCCTCCAGTCAGAACGCTTCCTGGAGCGGCCTGAGGAACCTGCCAAAATGGTTCGCTATACACTTGACCCAGAAAACCCCACAAAATCCTGCAAATCAAGAGGGTCGGATCTCCGGGTCCGCCTCAAGAGCACCCGCGAGA
Source organism: Tenrec ecaudatus (assembly GCF_050624435.1). Lineage (NCBI taxonomy): Eukaryota > Metazoa > Chordata > Mammalia > Afrosoricida > Tenrecidae > Tenrec > Tenrec ecaudatus. The sequence goes on along the minus strand of NC_134541.1, from coordinate 125,442,726 downwards.
CTGCCCAGGCCATCCAGGGTGGGCACATCCGGAAAGCCACCAAATATCTAAAGGACTTCACTCTGCAGAAGCAGTGTGCCCCCTTCCCATGTCACCATGGTGGCGTTGGTAGGTGAGCTCACGCCAAACAGTGGGGCTGGACCCAGGGTCGTTGGCCCCAAAAGAATGCTGAATTTTTGCTGCACATGCTTAAAGATGCAGACAGTCATGCTGAACTTGGGGGTTTAGATGTGGATTCTCTGGTCACTGAGCACATCCAGGTGAACAAAGCCCCCGAGATGCACCGCCGGACTGACAGAGCTCATGGTCGGATCAACCCATGCGTGCGCGCCCCCTGCCACACTGACATGACCCTGACTGAGAAGGAACAGATCATTCCCAAACCAGAAGAGGAGGTTGCCCAGAAGAAAAAGAACTCCCAGAAGAAACCGAAGAAGCAAAAATGTATGGCTCAGGAATAAATTAAGCTTAAAATAATAAAAGTTAAAGTAGAGGGAGGGGGAGGAAAATGAGGTGATATAGGCATGAACCTGGAAATGAAATGAACTACGTTTCTGCTTCATTACACAGCCCTGTTTACCGCTGGCTCTCCCGTCACCCGGGTCATCCGTAGGGATTGTTCCAGGTGCCAGAGTTTTGCTCAGGGACCCCGCTCACCTGGATACAGCTGGCTGAATCCAGCATGGTCGCCCAACAGAGATCAAGTCAGCCAGAATCCCTCTGGGAAACTTTTGACGTTTATGGAGGGAGGAATTGATTGAGCAGAAGGGAAAGAGCCTTTGGGAATTTTAACCTAGGAACCTGTTCAGCCGTGTGCCCAAAGAAGCTGAGCAAGCTCATCCTCAGACACGGAAGGGGATAGACGCCCAGAAGCGGGAAGAGGAGAGTCCTGGTATTTTTTTACTTCCTGATGCTTTCCTGCTCCTACCGGAAGTCTGGTCGTCACCCCACGCGGAGGTTCCGGATACACCTCGTCCCCATTTCCATCGAGGCTAAGCTGGTTCAGGTGGGCATCTGTGTTTGCTGCACTGACCTGGTAGGAAGAGTTGCTGAGTTTCTTCATCACCTCCTTCATGAAGTCGAGAATTTTCTGGAACTCGTCTTGCTGCATGCTCCGTGAGCCGTCGAACAGAAAGACCAGGTCCACGTTGCCCTTGATACATTCTGCAGAGGCCCGACATAAAGGCGCCTGGTGAAGGGTCTTCCAGGTGGGGACGCGGCCCACGCTGGCTTGCTTTCATGTCGGGCAGCCGCCTGGAGGTGTGATTACCCCCCACCCCCCGGATCCCCAACCTCGTCCCTGGGGTGGGGTGGCTTACCCTGGTAACCAGGACGCCCTCGCAGCACAGGGTGCCCCATGTTCTGATGGAAGAGGTAACACTGGCCACTCAGATACATATTCTGGTCACATGTCTGAGAGAGCCCAGGGTCACAGGCCTGAAGAAAGCAAAGGGGAAAAGGTGGGGCACCCTCCTGCTCCGTGTCTGTTGGGCATCAATTAGCGCAGAGCAACCTCTCCCCCTCACCCCACCCCAGCAGCACCAGAGCCCCTCCTCCCTCAAGCCTTATGTCTCACGGAAAGGCTGCCAAGTCCATTCTCATTCATAGCAGCCCTGTGGATAGAGTAGAACTGCCCAGTAGGGTTTCTAAAGCTGTCGATGTTCAGGAGAACAGACAGCCTAATGGGTCCCCCAAAGAGCAGCCGAGAGGCCCCAACCCCCAATCCCTCAGTGGCCACCCTACGCTTCCCCCACTGAGTGACCACTGTGGTTTTGCCTCCTCGCTGTCTTGCATCTGAGTTAAGTGTCCAGCTGTGAACCACCAGGTCCGTGGTTCAAATCCGTCCAGCTGGCTCTCGATCCACACTGAGGGCATCGGACTCTCGCTGCTGCCTTGGAGCTTCCTGGGGCTCTGTGCCCCACTTCTTTCTTCTCACCCACCCAGTGTTAAGCCCCCCGCCCCCGCCCTGATGGCGCCCTGCACAGCATCTTACCAACAGGTTTCCGCTCGAGGGGTCCACGGACAAGGTCATTCCCAAGTACTTGGAAGTATAGTTGGAACCTGTAGGCATCAGAAGATTGGTCTGGAAGGCCTTGGGCAACCCAGCTATTGGGGCCACCCTGATTCCCCCGAGACTTCACTCCTCCCTCACCAGGGACTTACCACCCAGGCTGACTGGTAGGCAGTGCCCAGTGTCCGACTGGCATCGATAGAGGCTTCCCAGCCTGCTCCCCTCACCTGGCGCTCCGACAAGAACCCTGTGAGAAATCTCACCTGTGAGATGAAATGCCCAGGTCTTCACCCACCCACTCCTGCTGAAAAGTGGGGTTCAGTTCCCCCAAAAGGTATCTCAAGGTAATACAGTCACTCTCTTTAGAGAGTGCCCCTCAGCCCGCCCCCCCCAACTCTTCTCTGTTGCGTTGGAGATAATAATCCCATGAAACCAAACTCTAGAAAATTAAGGATCATTTTAATTTGTAGGACAGAAGTGAGGACCAGCCAATAGTCTGCCAGAGAGTCCCATGCCATCAGTCATCATGTGTGGTGCAGCTGCTGTGCGCTCGATGATGGGGGCAGGGGACGCTCAAGGGACAGAGGAGAACACGAGAAACAAAGACCCTGCCTTCAGGCCACTCACTGTCTAGTCAGGGAGAGAGTCGGAACCCCCAGGAAATCCCACCGAGGGGCTTAGGGACCCGGCGATGCGTCCCTTGAGCTTAAGCACGTGAGTGGCAAGATAACGAGGGGACTGTCCCCCCAGCCTATTGGCCTTGGGTGCCCCGTGTTTCCAGGGAGAGGCCATTGACACACTCAAGACAGGAAGGTCCTCCTCCACAGGCCAACCTGAGAGGATGGTTGGCACTGCCGGGAAAGCACTTGGGTGGCATTAAGGGCACCCACCCAAGGGGGGGCCTGGAAGACTGGGAGGGGGCTGCTCACCCGTTTCCAACCTGCAGTACGCGGTACCCAAAATGCCTCCCGGACTCTTGGAAGGAGAAATTTTGTGTGTACAGCACATCCAGGTTGTAACTCAAGGCAGGTGCTGAGGGAGACAAAGGGGCATCAGTCAGGTTGGCTGGAGGGTACCCTCATGTGCCCCAAGTACCGTGGGCACTGAGCCACAGGCTTCCCAGAGATGGGACTCCAATAGATTCATCCCAAACCCAAACTTGCTGCCACCAAGTCGATTCCAACTCATAGTGATTCCAGAGGGCACAGGGACAGACAGACTCACCCTTCTCCCAAGGAGAAGCTGGCAGCTTGGATTGTGTGGTGAGTAGTCACGTGGGTGTGTAACCCACGACACCACCAGAGCTCACAAGCAGGTGCAAAACAAGCCTGCCTCCTCCAGGGCCCCCCCCAGCTGGGTGAGGCCGAGCCGAGCCTGCCCCCCAGGAGCCTGGTCTCTGAAATGTGGAAGCAGCAACCCGATTCCACCAAGATCCCTGGCAGTTCTGGGGTCTGGGAAGAACCCAGAGACTTCCTGGTGGCCCCTCGGCAAAAAAGGAAAGATGCTAACACTCTGGAGAGTGGGGCAGCTTGAAGGGCCCCCTCCTCCCTGACGCCCAGAGGGGCCAGGTTCCCCAGCAGGGACCGGGAGGAGGACGCCCCAGGGCTAGGTGCACTTTGCACACACCCACTTCTCCTACTCCCAGTCCTCACGCTCCTGAGCGGTCAGGCAAGTGGCTGCAGCCTTGCTCGGGCATCCCTGGGGAGGCACGATGCCCCGGTCCTCACTCAGCGGATGCTCCCACCCTCCCCGCCCTCCCCACGGGAGCCCAGACTCCTCCATCCCAAATCCTACAGCCTACAGGCGGCATCCACAAATGCCAAACTGTTCTCATGGTCCTGCCTTCCTCCCACGGCCCAGGTTCCTTTCACTGCATCCGAGGTCCAGCGAGAGGAATGTCTTCCCTACAATTGCAGGATGGTAGGATTGTCTTCCCGACGATTGAATGTGGGGGGATAGGACCATGGACAGGAGCGGGATCCAGCACCCTCCTCCAAGGCTAGATGTCCATTCACCGTCTGCCTGTAGCCCCACCTCCTAACCCCCCCCCACCATCTCTTGTCCCCCTGCTCTGTGTGTGTCTCCCACATCTTGCCTCCAGCTTGCTCTCTCTTTCTTTTCCCCTTTCCTCCTCCAGGACCTGGGGACTCAACAGTCCCTCTGGCCAGTGACACCCTGACGGCAACAACTCGCCTGCCCGAAGCCACCCAAGCCTGCGAGTTTCTCAACTTCACAGACACCCGATCTTGCCCCATCCTCCCCCTCCCGTTCTCCTTCACCTACCCAAAAGAAGCGCTGCAGCCAACAGCAGCCTCATGGTGATGATGCGGCACGTCTTCATCTCTCCAGGTCCTCAGGGACCAGCGGACCCAGGGCCCAGGCTTAGAGGGCTCTTGAGGTTGGGCAGCAAGCTAGGCAGGGTGGAAGAGGGAAACGGCAATGCCCTGGGGCCTCTCACACAGACTTTCCCATGAGAAGCTGGTGACACTGGGGGTGGGGCGGGGGCGGGAGGGTGCCTGTAGGGTTGTGAAACCACAGGGTCTGAGAGGAAGTATAAGCAGGTTAGTGGTGTTTCCTGTGCCTACTTACTTGAATGTTCCTATCATCTACGAGCAGGCAACTCATCAGAAGACGCCCTCTCCTGCCCCAGACCTACTGCATCACAGGCCCTAACCAACCCATGCACATAAAGCTGTTAAAAGCTCCGTAGAGTTCTGGTCAAGTAACGTGAAGTACAGCCAGCACAGAATGCTATGTAGTCTTTAAAAAAAACAGGTTGGGTGGGCAGGGATGGTAGAGAAAAGAAGCAGAGGCTTGAGGTAGCTCTCTGTTGACATTGATGGGTGTCCACGATTCTCGGTTAAAAACAACAAGTGATAGGACGGTAGATTTTGTAACTCCGCTTGGTTCTAAAAAGCAGTCAGTATAAAAAAAAATAAAACACACAGATCGGCAGAAAACAATTGCAGATCGTATATCTGATATGAGACGTGCGACCAGAACTTCTTATGATAAACAGATATGAGCAAAGGACTGGACGAGACAGCACATTGCAGTTGCTACCAAGTCAGTTCTCACTCAACGCGACCCTACGGGCAACAGCTCGAAGCGCTGCCCGTCCTGCACGAACCACCCTCTCAACTACTGCCAGCTGTGAGCCCATGGCGCAGCCAGCGTGCCTGTCTGTCTCGGGGGCCTTCTTCACCCTCACTGACCCTCTCCGGTACCAAGCAGGGCGGCTTTCTCTCGGACGGGGCCGTCCTGACAGCATGGCCCCCGTTTCGGTCATGAGGTCTCACCCTTCTCGCTTCTAAGGAGCTTCTAAGACGGAGGGAGGTGCTGTCTGCCATCCAAACACGAGTTTAAAAACGGTTTCCACGAACAGAATCGCAGATTTGACAAGTGTGTGCAGTGTCAAAGGAGACTCCTTTGAACGTGATAAGGTTGTGTTGTTAAAATTTTTTTAATACATAGCTTTGAAAAAAAATCCTTGCTCAGGACCAATAATGAGAGTAGTGATACCAGGAGGGGAAGGGGAAGATGGGGGGAGAAAGGGGAAGCTGATCACATGGATCTACTTAGAACCCCCTCCCTGGGGGACAGACAACAGGAAAGAGGATGAAGGGAGACATTGGATAGAGTAAGACATGACAAAATAATAATAATTTCTAAATTAGCAAGGGTTGGTGAGGGAGGGAAGGGAAAATGAGGAGCTGATGCCAAGGGCTCAAGTAGAAACAAAATGTTTTGAGGATGAGGGCAACAAATGTACAAATGTGCTTGACACAATGGATGGATGGATGGATGGATTGTGATAAGAGCTGTACGAGCCCCCAATAAAATGATTTTTTAAAATACTGGTTATGTTTAGACACCTCCTCCCTCGTCTATCCTTGACACCTTCAATATTGTCTCCATGTATGTTGTTGATGGAGGTGTGAGGGTTTCACTCCACCACGAAAAGAGACAGAGATCTGGTTCCTACTGCAAACTCACTGCCATCGAGGCGCTGCTGACTCACAGTGACCCCTGTGGATTTCCGAGACGGTCACTCTTTATGGCCCTCGGAGCTGCTGGGGGATTTGTACTGCCGAACACGGGGATCGCAGCCTCGTGAGTCACCTCTGTACACCAGGGCTCCTGCACTACAGCCTACATAAACCTTGAAAACATCACCCCAAGTGAAAGAAAAGAGACACCAAGGCCACACATTGCATTCAAAAGAGATGTCAAGACAGACAAACCTACTGAGGGAGCTTCGAGGTTGCCGGGAGCATGGGCGTGAAGAATGGGAGAGGGGGTTGAGTTTTCATTAGCTGGAAGAGCTAGAGGGTGGCCTATGGGGCTGCCAATCACTGTGGACTTAGGAGGCCAGGGGGTGCAGTGGCTTAGGAGTTGGACTGGTAACCCCAAGGTCAGCAGTTTGAACCCACCAGCTGCTCTGAGGGAGATGAAGGAGGCCTTCTACTCCTGTAACGATTTAGTCTCAGAAACGCACAGCGCCGGGGCCAGTGGTGGGCTTCGGCCAGTTCTCATGGGCTCAGTGGAACCGATGCTTGGTTTGGCTGTTGAGTTTGACGAACCGGTTGTTACAGGGTTCGCACCGAGGTGGGCAGGTAGAGGGCCGCTCAAGGTGGAAATCACAAAATTGCATTCTGTACTCTTTTTTAACACGTCCCTCTTTAATGGTTCGTTTAAGTATTAACTGTATGAACTAATAAACAACCTTTCGGTTTGTCTTTTTTATACTTGAAATGGTCATCAGGGCAGCGAGCTGGTTGTTAGAGGACTTGAACCCCACCCCTGGGCAGTTCTACTCCCCTCCCTGGGGTCCCCATGACTTGGAACTGACAGCCAGCAGCTGGGAAGGTCGTCTTCCTGACTCCCCCACATTGACTGGGTGGGCCTATACAAAGGAGGGGCCTGGAGTCCATCAAGAGGATTGGACAATTCACTGCTGATGCAAATAAGGTGCCTGGATGCTTTGTGGAAGTGGGACCATGCAAATAAAGTGTCTGGCACTCGGTTGAGGGCATTGGTCGGTGTTGCCAGCCCAGGAGGCTTACAGGGAAAGACGCTAAGTGAAGAGTTGTGCTACTTGTCCAAGAAGGGCCCTGCCAGAGGGCCAAGAAGAAGCTGTCTCGATGAAGATCGACATCCTGCGTTGTCCCTATTACGTTCGGGTCAGGCCTGGTCCTGAAGCGCACCTTGCTACTTCCCTAAGAAACCGATTAACTGGGAGATGTGAAGGAGAATTCTAAGGGGATGAGGGGGAGCTAATGCCAAGGATGGTTTGGAAAAGTTGGCATGTGGGACATCTTCAACCTTTGCCTCACAGGAACTATCGTTGAACGTTCTGGAACTAGGGGAGGGAGTGACAGTATGGTGGATGTACAAAACCCACAGAATTTAATAAAACAACAACCACAGGATTGTATGCTTTGAAATGGTGGCTTTTATGGTATGTGGATTATATCTGAATAACAAGTAATTTAAAACAGAAAAATAATTGTGTGTGTGAGAAAATCTTTAAAGGGCCACACCACCAAAATGCCAGATAGCAGTTCCTCTTGCAGACAGGCACGTATACATCTCTGTTTTGTCTGAAGTTATTTTTCCAGTGAGCATGTGTCATTTGGGGAATTAAAAAATAAAGCTGTCTCGAGCGGCACAAAACAGAAGAGCTGCATTTGTTTATAGGAAAATGAAAGGGACATTCTGAATCTGAGTTATTAGGAAAGCCTGTTTGAACTGCAAGGTCCCTTCTCCTGCCGTCGCCCTGGGAGAGGCTTTCGCCGAAGATCGTGATCGGTGCTGCCAGCGGCCACATGACGATTAGTAAAGGCTGATACCAGGCAGTCTTCTTCAAAGTCAGTTAGGATCAGGTGACTCCGGCTGATCGATTCAATTCTCGGATACGCTGAAGAATAGCTCCAGTTTACAGTCAATCAAATCCTTTGGTCTGAAATTACAGAAAGGACATACCTTTCTCAAAAGTCAAACACGACAGAAGCCTATAAAGCAAAAGGCTAAAACCCCTCTTGACATCCTACCCTCCTGGGTCCTAATAACCATGGTTCACAATCTGAAGCCATCTCTGTGCACCGGTTATGACAGTGGGTTATGCATTGAATTGCTAACCATGAGGTTGATGGTTTGAACCCATCGCCAGGGAGAAGGAGAAAAGTGAGGCTGTGTGTGTGTGTGTGTGTGTGTGTGAGAGAGAGAGAGAGAGAGAGAGAGAGAGAGAGAGAGAGAGAGAGAGAGAGAGAGAGAGAGAGAGAGAGAGATTTAAAGTCTTGGAAGCCCAAGGGCGGTTCTGCTCTATTGGGTCGCTGCGGGTGACAGTGGACCTGGTTTGGTCTAAACGGTCTGCTGTGACAATGAGAACAATGCAGTGGGGGCTTGTCGAGAACAGAGAGTTACTGCCTCACTTTTCTGAAGGCCACAAGTCCAAAGCAGGGCTCCGCTATGTGGATTCTCTCTGGGGGCTGCCTATACACACACACACACACTTTTCTGGCCGCTGCCAGCAATCTTTGGGGTTCCTCTACTTGTAGACACGAGACTCCCTCCCCGGAATCCATTCTGCTCCTTGCGTAAGACACTACTCAGAAGTGAGTCCTTCATAACAAAAGAAAACTCTTTTTTCCAAGTAGCGTCCTATTTAGAGGTTCGAGGCTTAGGGCTTCCACATTTCTTTTTGGGGTACCATCCACAACAGAGCCAGGTCATTCTCTCTCTTTTTTAAAAATCATCTCTTTAGTATTACTTCTGCTTCCCGTCCAGCCATTCATACATGTTGTGTCTCGGGTAATTCATCACAATGTCCATACTGCACCTCCTTTATTTCACTCGCTCCCACTGTCTCCTGACTCCATTCTTCCTTCTTAACCCCTCTGAACTTGAACCTTTAGGAAATGCTGCCCTTGGGTTCTCAAGTGGTGGGTAGAGCTATATCTTCATGCCAAACACAAATCCCGAGTTCTACCAGCAAGGCCGTAGAGATGTGGCTTGTTGAAAAAGCTAGGATTCGCTCCCCGCAGACGATCTAATTCGGACTTAATAGTCAAATTAGTCATCACTGGCATGAAGATTTCCCCTCGGGCGTCTTCAGACCATGGACACTGGGGTTCAGTTTGAAATGGATAGAAACTAGAAGTCTGTCAGAAGTCAGGAGAACACCTGGGTAAAGGTGTTCAGGAAGCCATCTAAGAGCCTCCAATGCTTGTATCCCACATATGCGTGTGGGTCGATTTCAGCAGGCAAGTCTGCTCATTTGCATAGTGACTTTTTCTATTTTGAGCACATGATTGTCGTTGGGGCGAAAGTTTACATAGCAAATTAGTCCCCCACTCCACAAATGATACGCTGTTTCATAACATTAGTCGCAATCCTCCAGATGTGACAATCCTCTTTCTGCTTCCTCTTTGGAGTCCTCGTTTTTATCCAACCATCTTTCCCACCCCCTCTTCCCTCCGAAGCGGGTGTTGGCGAACAAGCTGCCCTTCGGTCTCATTCCGTGGACTGCGCTGAGGAGCAGTCCTCGTGGGAGCGATGGTTCACTTTAGATACCCATCCCTCGTTTGGTGAACAAGCCCTGGTGGCTTAGCGGTTATGCGTTGGGCTCTGATCCCCAGGGTCAGCAGTTCAAAACCACCAGCCGCTCCTTGGGAGAAAGACAAGGCTTTCTACTCCCACGAAGAGTTACAGTCTCAGAAACCCACAGGGGCAGCGATGCGCTGCCTTGAGGATTGATGTGAGTGGACACTGACTGGATAGCAGTGGGGTTGTAGTTTGGGGTTTTGTTTGGGCCAGAGTCCCAGTGGCCCAGTGGTTATGAGTGACGCTGCTAACAGCAAAGTCAGCAGTTTGAAAACTCCAGCCGCTCTGAGGGAGAAAGACGAAGCCCACAGGGGCCATTCAACCAGGGATCGGAACGGACTCCGCGGCACTGTGAGTCCCCTTACTGCCGCATGGTGGGCGTCACAGTGCTAACCACTGCTGCCTTTACCCTGTGCGCCTCTTAGTCTATAAAATTATGAACAAAACAAAGCAACAACACTTTTTTTTTTTTTTGAGGACCGCAAGGCTGAAAAAGTTGGCGAGGGCTCTAGTAAGCCAGGGGTCAATAGAGGGAAAGAAGGCTGGTGCTGCCCACAAGAACGTGGCTGCAAAGCTGCCTGGCTGGCCCGGCCTGGGGAAGTCTCGTGGTAGGCCACACCCTTCACACATTCAGTTCTCCCTTGGTCACAGGCCTGGGCTGCCTTCACCACGCAGACAAGCAGTTCTGATCCACGACCTGTCAATTCTGTTTCTCTGCTGTGAATTAGAGCTTACCTTCTGAGCAGCCCAGTCTTCAGGAGGCGTTGGGTGACAGTGATGAGCCAAATCCATTTATAAGCAAAGCCTCCAGATAGAGGCAGCCTGCATTGGATTCCTCCTGAGCATTCACCAAGGATGTGGACAATCTTGGCCTCCAGTCTGAAGACCCTTGATCGATCTTGCAAGTCCTTTTATCTAACAGTGTACGATGGGTCTCAGTCATGGTCCTGTACCTGCTTCTCTGGTCTCATCAATAATGATGAATTATTGATCTACTCACACAGTGACAGACTCGGAGACCCCCAGGGGCCATTCTACTCCATCCAGCCCTCAGTCGGGATCGGCCAGATGGCAGTGAGTTTTGGTTTGGGTTTGGGATCTGTCACCAATCATGCTTTTATGACGGTTTCTTTTTGAAGCAAGCCGGCCACAGAGACTCCATTTTGTTGACTGAATGACCTGCCTCCTTCCCCCTCCCATGTCAGAAATCCCTGCTGGTGATTGATTTTAGAATGTCCTCTTCCATCTGTAGAGAGCTGGACATCCCTTCCAGAGGGGTAGTGGAGAGGAGATGAGTCACTCAGGGTTCAGTGTAGCAACAATGAAACTCAAAATCTTCCTCTAGTTCTTGAGCGCTCCCCCCGCCCCCCAAATTATCATGACCCCAATTCTACCTTGCGGACCTGGTTATACCAGAGGATGCACAGCGATGCAGTAGGGATCTGGAAACACAGGGAATCTAGGACGGATGGACCCCTCAGGACCAGCAAGTGAGAGTGGCGACACCAGGAGGGAAGGGGGTGTGGAAAGGGGGAACCGATCTCGGGGATCTACATGTAACCTCCTCTCTGGGGGATAGGCAGCAGGAAAGTGGGTGAGGGGAGACACCGGGCAGTGTAAGATAGAATAGAGTAATAATTTATAAGTTATTAAGGGTTCATGAGGGAGGGGGGAGCGGGAAGGGAGGGGGAGGGAAAAAAAGGAAAATGAGCTGATTCCAGGAACCCAACTGGAAGGCGAATTTTGAGAATGACGAGGGCAACGAATGTATAAGGGTGCTTTACTCAACTGATGTATGTATGGATTGTGATGAGTTGTATGAGCCCCAATAAAATTATTATTTTTTAAATAGCATGTCCTCCTATGTTCCTGGGATCAGAACATTGTAATTAATATTGTTCCTTTTGGTGTTGTAACCAGGATATCACTGGTCTTCGTTTACTCAGCAGGATGTCACCATCAATCCTGTACCCTGAGACTGATCACATCTGCTTTGTCATGCCTCTTCGCTATAGGAAAGTTTCTGATACATGGATTTGTGCCTACATAAGCTGGCCATTATCTCTATTCCAGACTGTGATCGATGAGTCACTTATTAGATTCTAGCAGTCTGGTTATAACCGGATAAAGACTTCTACGTGATCCAGACAAGACAGAGGCTGTCATTTATTCAAACCCACCACACGTCCCCCTCCCATGGAAGGCAAATCTCGCAACAACCCCCCCCCCGATGCTATTTTGACGTCCAGCTAATGGCCTCCCTCGTCCGGCCAGGAGGTCTGTCTGTCCCTTTCAGACTTGGTGAAAGCTCTCCTTAAGTTAATATTGAGGGGTCCCGGCCATGCTGCTGGCCACCGCTGTCCACCTTTCCTCCTGCCCGCAGGCAGCACGAGTGGCCTGCACGTTGGTTCTGAGAAATCAAGTGCCAGGTGCTTCCCATTCAGGACTCGGGTCCAGTACCAGCTAGCAGACGACGTCTCCCAGGACCACGCCCTGCGTGCTGGATGAGATTAGAACCATGGCGGACAGTTCCAAGGCCATCCCGCCCCAGACTGTCAACGGGGACCAGGACTGTGGGCTCTTCCTGCAGCAGAAGACACTGCAGGCCTGAGCCAAGCCCACCACACACACACACACACACACACACACACACACACACACACACACACCATCACCGCCCCCCAGCACATTCCCCAGCCCTGGCCTTCCATCGCAGTGAAGGACGTAGCGACCATTTCCACCTCTCCTAATCTTCTGACTTTGGCGCCCCTTCCCCCAGCCCAGGACCCTCCTCCCCTCTCACTGTAGCCCCTCTTCCCACTCAAAGGCCACCTGCCAAACCCACTCATCTTAGGCCACAGCCCCAGGGCCGGCCAGCTACCCCTGCCAGGCCCGAGGCGGCCACCTGCCAGTGCTGGCCCACGCCCGGGCACTTGTGCTGGTGCCAGCTGGCAGGGCTCTGCCGAAGGCCCCACAATCTCCCTCACGGTCCGTTAAAATAATTAATATTGAGATTGGGGTCTCTTTTGGGTCCTGACACACTTTAAACCCCATGGTTTCTCTCTAGAACGATTTCTTGCCGTTCCCGCTCTTTCTTCCCTCTGCCTTCTCCTCCAGCAAGGTTCTGACTTCTACTTGAACCTTGAAAACCCTGAGCGTTTCTCCCATAAGCATTGTGTGTGCGTGCGTGTGTGTGTGTGTGTGTGTGAGAGAAAGAGAGAGAGAGAGAGAGAGAGAGAGAGAGAGAGAGAGAGAGAGAGAGAGAGAGAGAGAGAGAAAGAGAGAGAGAGCAGCCAGTGGAGGGAGGGAGACAAAGGCAGCCATGCATGACTGGAGACACATATAAGTCCCTTAAGCTTTTTTTTTTCTTCAGTTTTAATCATCTATGTATTTATTTTAAAGATCATTTTATTGGGGGCTCTTCCAGCTCTTCTAACAATCCGTCCATCCACTGCCTCGAGCCCAATTGTACATGAGCCGCCATCTTCGTTTCCCGGACATTTACAATCTCCTGCAGCCCGACTTGTCACCCTGCACCGCGGCTCTTCCTTGTACGGACGAGATCAAGCCCAAATTCCTTAGCATGGCCCTGGGCCCCGGGGGTCTGTACACTAGCCGTATCAAACGTCCGGTTGACGTGCAAATAGACGAGGCGTCCTAAAGTGGGGCGCATGAAACTTGAAGCACCCCTCTCTGTGGAAAGCCACCTCTTGGCTGTGTCCAGCGGACAGCGCGACATGGATGCTGCCGTTGCAAGGCTGGCTGAGTGAACCCGGGGCCCTGGGCCCAGTGCCCAAGCATCCAGGGCGAGTGGGAGACCAGGTCTCTTCACAAGCATCTGGGTGGCTCCTTCATTGAACAGGAGCTGTTCTGCATCAGGTGATGACCCGAATGCGATCGTGTCAGCCGACAGGAGAGGGACAAAGGACACCCTAAACTTGGAGCAAGTTCCGGGGTGCACACAATCCGTGCACCCAACGAGGAGTTGGCAGCCTGGATGCTTCAAATCCTCTCTCTCCTTTGTGAGGCAAAACCCATCTCAGTCATGTCTTGGATTTCTCTCGAGGTTTCTCTGAAATGCAGGAGAGGGAGTTCTCTCTGGTCCTGCTCCCGTGGCGCCCAACCACTTTGATGCCTCCCCAGGCCTCAGGGGCCTGCTTCAAGCCACCACCCACTTTTGGAGCAGCCTCCCTGCCCCCCACCCTGCTCCTGCGAGGCTGTTCCCCCCACAAAAGCCACAGGGAACCTCGAAAAATAAGAGCTCCTTTGAAAATGGCGTTCCCTAGCTCAGAATCCTCCAGCGGCCTCCCATTTCATTCAAAATACAAGGCAGGCCTCTGTGATAACAGAGTGCTCCCCTGGGGAGGACTCAGGGGTGTCTGAGATCAACTGGCACCAGTCAAGATGATGACTCACCTCAGTGCTCGTTACCCGCTCATGATATGACGAATTGACTGTGTAATATGCTCGCTGGATGACATGTATGCCTTTCGATAGACCTGTGAGCCCCATTATACATACCCATGGAAAATACGTTCCCTCCCCTGGTCCTGACATGGGACAAGGAGCCCGGGGGTGGGGTGGGGGATACAAGGCAAGGTTCTTACCCACAAAGCCTTCGCCTCTAAGTCTCTCATCACCTCTTGGACCCTCCTCCCTCTTGTGCAGTCCTTTCCATCCCTCAGCGTGATCCTTCCAGGACACCCTAGCCTCAGGGACTCGGCTCTTTCATGAGAAAATCTCATGTTCATTTCCGACTCTCCCTGAGACCTTTGCTTCAATGTCACCTTAAACACCCCTCACAGCCACCAAGTCGATCCCGACTCATAGAGGCCCTGCAGAACAGGGCCGAGCTGCCCCTGTGGGTTTCCTAGACTGTCACTCTTGACGGGAGTACAGAGCCTCTTCTTTCCCCCATGGAGCAGCTGGGGGTTTCAAACTGCTGGTAGCAGCCAAATAGGTACCGACTGTGCTGTCAGAGCTTATTCCGAGTCACAGCGCCGCCTGCAGAACACGGTGGGACCGCCCCTGTGGGTTTCAGAGACTACAACTCTTCAGGGGAGTAGAAAGTTTGTCTTTCTCCTGCAGAGTGACTTGTGGTTATGAACTACTGACCTTGTAGTGAACAATCCAACAAATAAAAACTACCCACTAGGGCTCCTTAGCATAAAGCTTTCTCTCGCCCATGTGAGCCCTCGTGGTGGAGTGGTTATGTGTTGGGCTGTGATCTGAAAGGTCAGCAGTTCAAACCACCGCCACTCAACGAGAGAAAGATGGACTTGCTCCTCCCCTCAGGAGCTGCCATCTCAGAAACTCACAGGGGCAGTTCTGCTCTGTCCTGAAGGTTCACGGTAGTCGGTAGTCGGAGTTGACTTGATGGCAGTGAGTTGATTGTTTGTTTGTTTGTTTGTTTGCTTCCCGCTCATCTACTCCCTGTTGCAGAGTCAATTCTCACTCATAGCAGCCCAGCACAACACGACAGAGTGGAGTTGTCCCTGTGGGTTTCAAACTGGTAACCTTCCAGTTTGTTAGCAGCCCCACGATGCCATCTTAGAGTTTTCTACTCTATTTCTTAATATCCCACTTATTTCCTGTCTTCCCTACTAGAAGGTAAGCTCCACAGAACCAGGATTATTTGTATTTTTGGTTGCTCACTGCTGTCTCTCCAGGACCTACAACAGTGCCTCTCACACCAAAACCAAACTCACTGCCACAGAGTCCATTCTGACTCAGAGAGAGCCCTGTGGGCTTCTGAGACAGTAACTCTTGACACGGGTAGAGAGCCTCAGCTGTCTCCCTTGGTGACACTGGTGGAGTCGAACCGCTGACCTTGCAGTTAGCAGCCCAATGTGTAACCACTAAGGGACAAGGGCCCCTTGAACAAAGTACGTGCTTGATAAGTATTTACTGAATTAGTGACTGCGCCAGTTACACAATCTCCTGTCAACTTGCAAAGGGGTGGAGTCTAGCCTGTCAATCAGGTCATAGCCAACAATGCCTCTGTGTGGGAATGCCTCCTAAGGATTCTGGGGACTCCAGTCTTCCTCCCTGGAGGCGGGACACACACTCTCTCTGCTTTGTTTTCCTGCTGACAAGACATCTGGAGCTACGCTGATGGAGCCAGAGCCCTGGAGCTGGAGGAGCCACGTGGAGACCCACGCCAGCCCTGAGATGCTTCCACCACGACTGGATCCACAAGACCTTCCACCCACTGACTTGTGATCTTTCTGCATTCGGCGTCATTGCATGGGTTGCGTGAGTTTGAAGAGGAATTTATACATTGGTATCGGACACATGGGCCAATATTGGACTGATGGACTTGAACTGGACGAGGCTGGTATGTTTTCTTTTTTCTTTTTTTTTTTTTTTTGGCCCCCCCTGCCACAGCTCGGCTGTTTTCTTAGGATACAATTAATCTCTGAGCTAAAGCTCTTTCTTATGTGCACAGGTGTGTCTATGAATCTGTTTCTCTAGTCTACCCGACTAACACAGTGACCTTGCCCCTCAGGGTAGTTAGGAGGCTTTTGCTTTGGGGGCCCAGGTTCTCCAAACGAAAGGTCTGTTTTCCAAAGGGAGCAGGAAGAGGCAGCTTGGATCGTGACCTCCAAGACAGTGGAAACCAGCTTCCCACTCATTTTTGGACCAGACTAGCCCTCACCAAGACTCTTCTTTTTAAAATCAGATCTACTGAGGTGTCATTTACACAAATGAAATGTGATGCTTAAAGTGTGTCGTTCATGAGTTGTCTGACAAACAGACACGGTTGACTAACCACTACTGCAATTAAGACAGTGGTTCTCAACCTGTGGGTCGCGATCCCTTTGGGGGGTGTGTCGAAGGACCCTTTCACAGGGGTCGCCTAAGACCATCAGACAACACATCTTCCTGATGGTCTTAGGAACCAAGACACTGCTCCTCTATCCATCTCCAGGCGGGTTCACACACATGCAGATACGCCCACCTATGAGTACCTGGCATGAAGACTGTTACCCATGTGACACCATGCTTCAAGACAAAATGTCATTTATTTGTCATTAGAAATAAATATTTCAGGCTCAAGTAGAAAGCAAATGTTTTGAGAATGATGATGGCAGGAAATGTACAAAAGTGCTTGACACACAATGAATGTATGGATGGATTGTGATAAGTGTTGTATGAGCCCCCAATAAAATGATTTAAAACAAAAACAAATAAACATACATGTTCAAAACAAAAATAAAAGAATATTAAATCTCAACATTACAGAACATCGCTCAGGAATAGATTTGTGGGGCAGCTTGAGTAGTTATGAAAATTGGATGCTATTTGCTCACTCCCCAAAAACTGAACTTTCAGGATTGTGCAGTAATAAATGAACTTTTGTCTTTGCAAAAATATATATATATATATATTTCACAATACAGAATTACATTTTGTTTTTGTGATTCGTCACTATGCTTGAATTATGTTCAATTTGTAACCATGAAAATACATCCTACCTATCAGATATTGACATGACGATTCATAACCGTAGCGAAATGACTGTTATGAAGTAGAAACGTAAATAATGTTATGGTTGGGGGTCACCAACTGGATTCAAGGGTCGCGGCCTGAGGACGGCTGAGAACCACCACTGTAATATAAACAGCATTTTTGTTAACCTACCTCACTGGCATCGAGTCAACTCTGATGTAAGGAGACCATTGAGGCCAGGGTAGCACTGTCCCTGGGGGCCTCTGAGATGGTAACTCTTATGAGAGTAGAAAACCCCATTGTTCTCCCAGAGAGCGCCTGGTGGTTTCAAACCACAGACCTCGTGGATCCCAGCCCAGTGTGTAAGCACCACGCCCACCACCAGGGGTCTTCTGCCCGCCCAAAAGGTCTCTGTAGCCTCATTGTAGTCAATCCCAACTGTGGGGCATCCACTGAAACAGAACTGTTATAAAGTCATAGCAACTTTAACAAAAATATCAAAATGTGATGCTCTGGCTTTGCCACCTGTCTTCCATCTAGGTCTATAAGCTTTTTTTAAATTAACTTTGTACTGTGACGTCGTGATGCTTTAGAGAGCAGACCATCAGTTTTCCAATCCACAATTAGTGCGCATGTCCTTTCCGCTTATCCGTTGCAAGCCCTTCAATTATCGCTCTGGTCCTAGCCCTCCGTTTGGTCCTTATGTAAATGCGGCCCTTTGGATCTTTTTTTGGGTGGGAGGGGTTTAACATTTTTAAAAACATTTTATTAAGGGCTCATACAACTCTTATCACAATCCATACATACATCAATTGAATAAAGCACATCTGTACATTCTTTGCCCTAATCATTTTCAAAGCATTTGCTCTCCACTTAAGCCCTTTGCATCAGGTCCTCTTTTTCCCCCTCTCTCCCCGCTCCCCCTCCCTCATCCTTTGGATCTTAAATGCTTGGTTTAAGATCCTTTGGATCGTAAATGCTTGATCTAACACCGGGAAAGATCAGTTCCAGTCGTGGGGTTTCCTATCAGTCTGTATCTAATCCTTAATCCTAGTCTTTTATGATTTTGAGGTTTGTTCCACGTTTTCTTCTCTATCCAGAACCTGCTAATGTGACCCTTTTTGGAGCAGTGGGTGGTGGTCGTTAGGCACCAGCTAGCTCTTCTGATCTCAGGGTTGTGGAGATGGGTGTCTGCAGAGTCCGTGAGTCCACTGGACCAGTTGTTTCCGTCTGTCTTTCGTCTGCATGGGGAGAGATCCCTAAGTGCCTCTGAGATGACATCTCATAAGGTTTTCACAACTCCCCAAAGTACGTAAAGCATTGCCTGGATCTTGGTGCCCCTGAGACTGTGGTTCTGAGCCCCCAGGCCCAGCAACTCATTCCTTCAAGACGTGTGGTTATGTCTAAGAAGTTTCCATGGCTCTGCCTCTGTAAGCTCCACCACGTTCATGCACACAGCTGCAGCAAAGGTAAGTACACCTTTAAGGAACCCCGGTGCTGTAGAGGTTACGTAATGGGAGGAGATCCGAAAGGTAAACCCCATAGGATACACATAGAGAAAGGTGTGTGTGTGTGTGTGTGTGTGTGTGTGTGTGTGATATAGAAATCCTTCCACTCTCCCTCTCACACTGGCTCTCCAATCACACGCTCACGGATTGTGTCTATATCAGTATTGGCCTCCATTATCTTTAACTCTGGCAAACTTCCCAGTCTCCTCCTGCCTCCACCATCATTTGCCAACCCGCCGCTAACTGTGCATCGGCCCCCTTCACTCAATTAACACGTGGCTTCCCTGTCGCTCAGGACTTCCTGCCCTCACCACCCCCCTTTCCCACCCATGGTCACCATTGTAGAATGTGTGGGGGATTTTTCAGGGTGAAATCATTTCCTTGGCTTTTCACAGCAGTGATCTCCTCCCATACTTGTCCTCTGGTGATGGAGGGATTTCACTCGGCATAACGGTCCCAGGTTCATGCAGTGAGCAGGTCTTTAGCACCGCAGCAGAGTCGATGGTCCCCACTCTCCCTCTGGTCAGCCTTGAGGCTGCTCCCCTCTTGCCGCACTTGGGATTCGTGCTACAAGGACCATGGTGTGCAGACATCTGTCGCTGTTGTGCTTCTGATTTCCCGACAATCTCACCGAGCGGAGGGATTGCTGGGTCCTCTGGGATTTCTACCTGTTGGAGGAGGACGCACTCTGTAGGTTCATTCATCTCTGGGACCCTGAAGAAGCCTGGAATTTCTTCCACCCCACAGCAGTGGGGCATGCAACCAAGAAGGGCTCATCTGGTACACCTTGTCAACTTTTTTTTTTAAGTTTTAGGACCACAAGTAAGTCTGTAGGGGCAAGCTGCGGACTGCAGGCTTGATGGGGTCAGATCTCCCCTCAGATTCCCAGAGGACAGCCCTCGCTAGCCTCAACGGATGAGCAGGGCCTTTGTCACCATGGGAAGCAACGAATTCCCCGGTGCAACTTTTCCTGACCAGGGAGTTCTGCTGCCTGAAAACCAAGAAGTCCCTGCGGTTGTCCTTACGGTCCTGAGGGTCTTTGTGCTGCCTCAGCCGAGTGGCAAACTAACCAAGCCCTCATCAGAGCCCTCTCCCCCTTACCTGCATGCTCCCACCCAGCCACGGGGCAGGCTGGACTGCCCAGCCCCCAACCCCCATCAATCCACCCAGTCTGATCACCTACAAGCCCAGGACATCGGACTATAAAATCACAAGCCCAGGACATCAGACTATAAAATCTCTTCTTTGGATACACACCGAAGCTTTGTTGCAACCAATGCAGCTGATTAATCTCAGCTGCTACGCCCCCCACCTCACCCCCACCACAACCCCAACTCCTCCCACCCACCACTTCCTTCTAGCTGCAGGCCTCCTTGCTTAGGATGCTTTTTCTCAGTTGAGAACTATGGGTCATCACCTTGCTCCCCTCCGTTCCCTTCTCCCCAACATGCCAAGAGGTCAGAAGCAGAAACTTCCCAGGGCAGGCGTGTGGGCCTCCTGGGAGAGGGGCCCATGGTGGGCAGAGCTTGGAGCCCCTTGTGATCTCATGGCTCCCCTCAGAGGTTCTGAGAGAGGGCAGAGCTGACCACACCACAGGAGGGTTGACACCCAGTCCAATGGGGACTCCGTTTGCAGGCTCTCATTCTGTGCTTGAGTTTTGTGTCTAATAAATGCAAGGAGTTCGGGGCCAGAGACCTGGAAGCTGGTTCTGGGCGGTGCTGTGTGGTTGAATCTCTTCACCCGGTGATTCCTTCCTCTGAATATACAGCTTTGATTGCTGCGGCCTCAAATAGGATTATAGTAACCATGACACTGCCGTGTTTCTATGCTGTTACCTCCACCTGCTGCTACCAGGTCTCCTGCTGTCGTTAGGTGTCACTGAGTGGGTTCCGACCCATAGCGACCATAGGCGCTACAGGACAAACACTGCCCAGCCCCGCACTGTGCTCACAATGAGCCCTGTGCTCGAGCCCATGGTTGCAGCCACCATAGTAATTTAGCTCCACAAGGGCCTTCCTCTTTGTCACTGCCCCTCCACGTCACCAGCCAGGATGTCCTTCTCCAGGGACTGTTCTCTGCTGACCACATGTCCGAAGTACGTGAGACGAGGTTTCACCATCCTTGTCTTCTTTGAAGGTCTCTAAGTCTTCGAGTGAACCAGCCTCTCATACCCCAGGGCCCGTGGGTGCAATTGCACAGCGATAATCTCCAAAGACGGTGGTCAAGTCATAGAAGAAAGGAGCGATGGGAGAGAAGATGAAATAAAGGAGCCAGACACATTTTATGGTCACATGCTCACCTCCGCCCTTCTTGGTGGTCCATGTGGCGGTGGCAGGAAAGAGAGCATATTTATTATCTTGGTATGTGTATAGTAGCCATTGGTCATGCATATTCAGGAGTTACATATGTCACAAGGTGGATGGTAATCACAATAAAGTCCCTGAGCTCACAAGTGAGGAAACCCAATACCAGCACTGAGGGAAGGCAGGAGGGGGATGGGTGCCGCAGTGGGAGCTCATAACGAGAAGGTCCGATTCCGTAGGGAGACAGAATCAACCATGTGCTCGCTTTAAGGCAGCACAGCTGTCAGGGAAGAATCTCTGGGAATGGTATTTAAAGCAGGATCGTGCACTTGGACTTTACCTCTAGCTTACCATAAAATCCTCTCCGTGAGTCTGAAGAGGACTTTATAGACTGGTATCAGACATGTGGGCTAATATCAGACTTAAGGACTTGATCTGGACTGGGCTGGATGTTTTCTCCATGTTCAATAGCTCTGGTATATAAATCTCTTTCTTATACACATATGTGTGTCCACGGATTTGTTTCTCAAGTCTACCCGGACTCACACATGTGCCAATAAGGTGCGCTTGTGAAAAATGGACGTACAAGGAAGACAACAAGACTCCTAGTGACATATGTACAAGTGAGTTTGATACAACTGATGCAAGGATTGTTGTAAGAGCTGTAAGATCCCCCAGTGAAATGATTTATTTTTTTAAAAAGAATCCCACTGAGAGGATTAGTCAATTTTGCCATTCCTCTAGGCTTACACTGAGAAACCCCAGACATGAGAGAGGGTGCCCCTCACTACCATCTAGAAGAAGAGACTGGTGTTATAAGAGCTGTAAGAGCCCCCAATAAAATGATTTTTTTTTTTAAAGAAGAGACTGGGGAGGAAAGGGGAACCAATCTCAATGATTGACACATAACCACACACCCCATTCCAGGGGGACAAACAATAGAAACCGTGGGGTAAGGGAGACAACGGTTGGTGCAAGATATGAAAATAATTTGTAATCTATCAAGGGATCACAGGGTGTGGTGAGGGAAGGAAAAATGAGGAGCTGATACCAAGGGATCAACATACAGTCAATGTCTAGAAAAGAATGATGGCAAATATGTACAAATATGCTTGATACAATTGATGTTATAAGAGCTGGAAGAGCCCCCAACAAAATGATCGCTGAATAAAATAATAACAAAGTTTTAAAAAAGAAGAAGAGACTGGAGTAGAACATGTCCGTTGCATCTGAGGTCTCTGCGCTGAGAACCTTCTAGAAGGCTTACAGCAGACAGCCAAAGGCAGGGGGCGACCCAACAAGGCAATGGAGTGAGACAGCTGTGCTGGGGCTTCCTGACGCATGAAACTCAGAACTGTAACATCTGCCCAAGAAGGCGCTGGGCAGGACCCAGCAGGAGAGAGTGGGAAGCGGTCCCGTTCAAGAACTGTATCCTGAGTTGTTCCGATCCCCAGTTGTACCCGGGGGGCCTCCCTAATCAAGCTCATAATCTGGAGGACGGGCAGAGAGTTTTGTGGGGGCTTGCAAGGAATAATCGAACATGGCAGCAAAGTGTCACAACTGGTCAAACGATTGATGGCCGGAGGTATGGCTGGTCTTCTCCTCCTTGGGGTCAGCCTAGAGCTGGTGAAGATGGAGGAGGACCTCTGATCCATGCTGACCCATTTTTACAAAGGCCAGGGGGCTGGGGAACCAGAGTCCTAGAAAGGGACGGGATGCCAT
Organism: Tenrec ecaudatus; assembly: GCF_050624435.1. Lineage (NCBI taxonomy): Eukaryota > Metazoa > Chordata > Mammalia > Afrosoricida > Tenrecidae > Tenrec > Tenrec ecaudatus. The sequence goes on along the minus strand of NC_134541.1, from coordinate 125,420,125 downwards.
GGGCTGTGTGTCCATCCTCCTTCCTGGGATTACAAAGAGAGTTTTCCCCACCTTTGTCTCCCCAAAGACATACAGAACATTAGAGGCTATTTGCCAGCATATGGTGGGAGGTCAGATGCTTAGAGACATGTTCCCTGAAGGCAGTCAGTTGCCAGACTACTGTCTGGTCCCACCACAAGAAGGCCCCACCCCTGCTGTTAAGGACAATGGGTTATACCTCCCCCTAAAGGCTGTGGTCATCAGTCTGGCCCCTGGAGGTGGGGTTTACACCCCACTGATAATGGTTTCTATAGAGATCCAGAGAACAGGTCAAACCGGCTCAGTGACATCCAAAGTTAAGCTGCCTCCCTGAATCTAGGATCCTCCCATCTTGTCACATGTGTACCCCCAATCCCTCCCCTTCCTATTATGTGGATACCCTAGATCACCCCCCTCCCATTACTGTATTACCTATAGCACAACCCTTTCCTGGGACGTATGTCTTCACCTGTAATTAGGGGGCTTGCACGTCCCCAGAGAATGTATAAACCTTGGTGAGCAATAAATATCTCTCTCTCTCTCTCTCTCTCTCTCTCTCTCTCTCTCTCTCTCTCTCTCTCTCTCTCTCCCCACATGGGCCACCAAGTGAGGCTGAGGTGAGCATGCTACCACAAAATGTGTGACTCTATTATTTCAGTCTCTCTTCTGTCTCTCATGCTCTCTATGACTTCACTATGATCTTTACTTATTATCGCCGTACAATTGCGCCTACCGGACTGATGGTGATGTGTTAGGGGATGGCTCCCCTGACAGAACTCTGACCGGCTGTGTCAATGTTCATCAACAACACACGGAAACCTCCTAGCCAAGCCTGGAAGCTGGAACCCATGCCAGGACACCGGTCAGCAGAGGAAACCTCGAGTATTTTCAGTGAAGATTGGTGAGCCTGCCCCTGTGACCCGGGGAGAACTGGCAAGATCAGGGATAAGCCAGGCGGTACCAGGCAGGTTTGCTGTGGGTCTCGGCCTGTCGGTTTCGCTGCTGTTGTTGCTTTTGAGTTTGGAAAAGTTTGCGAAACGTAACCTTTATGGCTTTTCCCAGCGTGTGTGAAATCCAGCGCCATGAAGTCTGTTCTCGAGGTTGTGCAAGCGCGCTACAATGCATTTTCAGACCATTTCTTCATCCCCAACAGAAACTGTAACCAGGAAGGCGCAGTTCTCCCCTCAGCCCTCCTCCCACACTGTGACTTTTTGTGCCTCCAGGAACCTGCCTCCTTTCCTATAAAGGGAATTCTGGCAAGTTCACAGAAAAATAGAATCAAAAGATAACGCAATTTCTCCAAAAAAAAGTTTGCAGCCTCTCAGCACATTTTCAAGCTTTCAGTTCTAAAATATATTTGGATTTTACATTCCTTTAAAAAATTTATGTATTTTTTAAATCGTCAAGGAGCCCTGGTGGCATAGTGATTAGTTGTTGAGCTGAGATCCCCAAGGTCTGCAGTTCAAAACCACCAGCCGCTCCTCGGGAGAAAGACAGGGCTTTCTACTCCTGTAAAGAGTTACAGTTTGGGAAACCTACAGGGGCCCTTCAACCCTGCCCTCCGGGGTCGCTATGATTTAGTACTGACTTGATGGCAATGAGTTTGGGGTTGGGGGATAAATTTACATATAAATTATATATATTATAGATAAACTCATACACACACATTTTGTTTATCCGTTCATCCGTTGATGGAAATGTAGGTTATTTCCGCCTTTTGCCTCCTGAGAGTACGCTGCTGTGAGCATTGGTGGTCGGGTATCTGAGTCCCTGCTTTCAATTGACTCAGTAAATGCCCAGGGCTGGAATGGCTGGGTCATTCTATCTTAAGCAGGTTGAGGAAGTGCCAAACTCTTTTGCCAGCTACAGCGGCTTCATTGTGCATTTCCACCTACAATGTCCCAGGGCTTGGCTCTCTCCCCATCCTTGCCGACACTGGCTCTGTCCCTCCGTTGCCGGCCCAGCGGGCGTGCACTGGGGCCTCACTGTGCTTCCCACTGGGGTTCTTGCTCTGCAGTTCTCATGATTAGTGATGGGGCGCTTGCTTCACATGTTTACCAGCCACGTAGGGAACGTCAGTGGAGAAGGTCGGTCTACTCCAGTCCTCTGCTCATGTTTTGATCCTAGTGTTTGTTGTGATTATTTTTCACATTTTTTTATCACCTTACATGGCTTTAAAATATTTTCTCCCATTCTGAACTGGCTTTGCACTTTGTAAAGGTGTCCTTTGATGCATCAAAAATGTATAATTTCAATGAAACCCGAGTTACTTCTTTTGGGGTTCTTGTTGCTTACGGTTTGGGTGTCATATCTAAAAATCTGTGAACAAATCACAGATAATGAAGTTTCCGGGCCCCCCCCCACCCACCCATGTTTGCTTCTAAGAGTTTTAGTTATAGCTCTGAAATTCAGGTCTTGATGTATTTCGAGTTGACTTTTACATATAATGCAAGGCACAGTTCCACTTTATTCTCTTGCATGCATGAGAAAAAAGTTCAGAGGGTGGGGTGTCCTATCTGACTTCCTCTGGCTTTCCTATTGCCACAGGGAGGGGCCAGACATGCTTCCACGCTCCATTCTTCTTGATCCTGTTCCGAGACCAGCCATTCCTCCCACAGCAAGCCACTTCTCTGCTGGATTTGAAAATTGACTGCAGTGTCCACACAGAACCCACAGACTATACTCACGATGAAGGGTGTTTATTAAGGAAGTCAATAGGTCTCCACAAACCAAGATTAGCAAAACATCACTGATAAAATCATTGGTCCCGTAACACCTCCGCTCAGTCAGCAACCAAGTGTCTGCTCCTCAGCTTCCAGCCACCAGTTCCTTGAGTCCTTGCCTTCTTGGGCTAGGAAGCCAGTCTGAGCCTCTGCCTCCCCGTCTCATGGTCCAGGTGCTGCATCTCTATTCTGTCTCATGGTCTCCTCATCCTGGTCTCAGGTGCCCCTGGTCTCAGCCTCCACCACTTTAGACAGAGATCGCCAACATGCTCCGTTTCCAATGGTCCTGGGATTTCTCGCTGTGTTTTTGCTTCAAGGTTAGTGCATTCGTATAGCCAGGGGGCTGGTAACTAAAACTGACCAATCTCCTCTATGAGTGTTCCGCACACCCTATTTACATAGCCCCTGCCAATCATTTGGTGGGTGTGATAGAGACATGGATACAGGAGCCATAGGGAGAAATTTCACTCCACACAATGTAGATACCCAATTTTTCCAGCGCCATTTGTTGAAAAGATTACCCTTTCCTCATCAAAAGTTAATTGACTGGGAACTTTCCGGAATGCTTTGAGAGAGGTGGAGGAGGCTCCGCACACAGCAGACAGGCTCTCTTCTGCTCCCCCACACTAGCCTTGACCCCTGAACGCCTGTTGAAAATGAAATGGTGAAACCCAGAGCCACCCAGGAAGAGTTGGAAAAAGCTTGCCGGAAACTGGCTTTGAAGCACCATCCTGATAAGAATCCAAATGAAGGTGAGAAATTTAACCAGATTTCTCAAGCGTACGCAGTGCACTCTGATGGGAAGAGGAGAAATATATGACAAAGGAGAAGAGCAGGCCATCAAAGAGGGCAGGGCAGGTGGTGGCTTGGGTCGCGGGTATCTTCGGTAGCCTCTTTGTAGGTGGTGGAAGGTTGCAGTGGGAACGGAGAGGGGAAAAACCTGGCGCGTCCACTCTCAGTCCTGTCAGACGGTGGGCATCATGGCGCCCCAGGAACACGAGCTCTGCAGAAGAACGTGGTCTGTGAAGGCCGGGGTGGTAAGAAAGAGGGGTGGAGGGTGGTCCTAGTTTCCGAGGGAGCTACTGGAATGCAAATATGAGTGGAGCAGATAGGGCCCATTCCGTCTGTGCAGTCCCAGGGCCGTGGAGGACAGATCCACCCTGAAGATAGATGCAAAGCTTGCAATGGAAGGGAGATCGATGGAGTGAAGATGGCTCTAGAAGTTCATATTGACAGGGGCAGAGAGATGGCCAGAAGCATCCCATGGAGAAGACCAAGAGCGCTGGTCTGGAGCCGGGAGACGTGGTTATTGTGTTAGATCGGAAGGGCTCAGCTGGGTTCCACCAGATGAGAAGACCTTTGCACATGTGTGAACACACGGCGGGTGACGTATCGTGTGGCCTCCCAAAGACAATGTCTACTCTTGACACCCGAACTAAGTCATCACCTTTCATCCAGGTGAGATGGTCAAGCGTGAAAAATATCAAATGAATGGCAAGGGGCGCGGGTAAAAGCGAGATGGTGTCAAGGAGTCATCCCGGAAGGAAAAGGCATGTTGGGAAACTGATCGTGGTAGCAATTGTACAATACTGTTTGACGTGATTTGAACTATGCAATGATATATGTATTAACTCCCAATGTGTGTATGTGTGTGTATGTGCGTGTGCTAAATGAAGTATGCCAATTTATCATAGACCATATGAAAGGAGGCACAGAAATGGATTTCTTTCCCGCAATAAACTCTCCCTGCTGGAAAGCAAATGTTTTTAGAATGATGAGGGCAACAAACGTACAAATGTGCTTGACACAATGGATGGATGGATGGATGGATGGATTGTGATAAGAGTTATAAGAGCCCCCCAAAAAAGGATTTAAAAAACCCCAAAACTCTCCTGCTGGAAAACCTATTACCTGCATGGAAGGAAGTAGAAGAGACGATGGAGTGAATCAGGTAGAACTGGTGGCCTCTGATCCAAACCAGGCAAGGTGACACCGTCATCATGGGGAAGCACTTGCTGATGAAGATCAAGATTGCAGCCTACCTTCTGGATTAGGACTCCAGGTAGGGAAGACCCAAAGCCACACACCTGCATCAGCAGGTCACAGCCTGCCAAATGGAGAAAAGGTTGAAGTGGCCCAGGGCTTCGGCTGGCTGGGATCCACAGTCAGTGCTCAAGAGATTAAAAGACGGGTTGCATTAGGCCAGTCTGCTGCACAAGGCCTCTTTAGAGCAGGGGTGCTCAAACTTTTTAAACAGGGAGCCAGTTCACAGTCCTCAGACTTGTTGGAGGGCCGGACTATAGTTGTTTAAAAAACTATGAACAAATTCCTAGGTACACTGCACATATCTTATTTTGACATAAAAAACAAATGGGGCAAAAACACCCGGCGGGCCAGATAAATGTCCTCAGCAGGCTGCATGTGGCCTGCAGACCGTAGTTTGAGGATGCCTGCTGTCGAATGTTGAAAAACAAGGCTCTTCCTTTGAGGGCTAAGGCGCTCCTGACCCAAGCCACGGTCTTCCCCATTGTTTCATCTGCATGAGAAAGCTGCACATTGAGTTAAGAAGACAGAAGAGTTGATGCACTTGAATTGTGGGGCTGGAGAAGAATACTGAAAGTGCCATGGACTGCTGACAGGACAAACGGAGCTACCTTGCAATATGTACGGCCAGCGTGCTCCTTAGGGACAAGGATGAAGACACTTCCTCTGACATCCTTTGGACATGTCAGGGGAGACCGGTCCCTGCAGTAGGCCATGATGCTGGGCAAAGCAGCGGGCAGCGAACAAAAGGGCCTCAAAGAGATGGGCGGACACCGTGGCTGCAGCCACGGGCTCAAGGCCAGGAGCAGTGAATTGTGCGGATGGCACAGGCCGGGCAGGGTTTCCTTCTGGTGCGCAGAGGGCTGCCGTGGGTCGGCACTGACCCGACGGCCCCTAACACTAACTAGACCATTTGCAATGATGGAAAACAGGAGCGACTGTCGTGTCCATTGCCTGGTGCGTGTATAAATACAACATGGCATACGCATAATAAAACAATGCGCCCTGGAGTGCTGGTGATGTGACAACACAGGATCATTTAGCAGATACGTTGCACGAGGCAGGTCCGCCGTCCACGTTTGTCCTCTTGAAAGTGCCCAAGAGCAGAGATATCACGTTGAGGACGGAAGGGCCATGGTGAAGTGAAATGGTTAAACTGCCACGCTTCTCTCCCTCTCTCTGTAACTCCCACCAAAGGACGATGGGACCAGGTGAATCGGAGGGAGAGGACGCTGGGTCAGGGATTCGTCCATTTGCCATTCCTCTGAATATGAGAGCCACTTGGGAAGCAGGAGCAGAGAGCTCCCTGAGACCACCAAGAAAGAAACAGCACCAGCAGAGCCTGTTCAAGACCCCTGCCTGAGTAGCAACGATGAAACATATAACTTTCCTCTAGTTCTTAAATACTTCCTCCCCCACCCCCCACCACTATCATGATCCCAATACTACCTTGCAAATCTGGCTAGACCAGAGGATGTACATTTACACAGATAGCAACTGGAAACACAGGGAATCCAGGACAGATGACTCCTCCAGGACCAGTGGTGAGAGTGGCGATGCCTGGAGGGTGGAGAGAATGTGGGGTAGAAAGGGGGAACTGATTACAGGAATCTACATATAGCCTCCTCCCTGGGGGGTGAACAGCAGAGAAGAGGGCGGGGGGAGATGTCAGACAGTGTAATATATGACAAAATAATAATAATTTATGAATGATGAAGGAAGGGTTCATGAAGTAGGGGGATTGGGGAGGGAGGGAGAAAATGAGCAACAGATATTAAGGGCTCAAATAGAAGGCAAATGTTTTGAGAAAGACGATGGCAACAAATGTACATATGTTCTTGACACAATGGATGGGTGGATGGATTGTGATAAGAATTGTACGAGCCCCCAATAAAATGATTTAAATTAAAAAAAAAAGACCCCTGCACCCAAGGCCGCCGAGACCACAGCCTGGAGAGCGGAGGAGCCACCTTGATACGCGGAGGCAGCGAGGCAGAGCCGCAGGCGGGCTCCTGGACCCACAGAAGCAGAAGTCAAGGGACCCCCTGCCCCTCTAGCTGCAGACAAGAGGCTGAAGACCAGAGAGAGGTGTGACTGTTGGCTGGGCAGAGGGGCTGCCGTGGACCCATGACTGGATCCTTCATGCTGTCTCCTCTTGGTTGCGGCTACTTTTTACTTCTCCAACACTTGTTGCGTCTTGTCTGTGGGTTCTCTGTCACCACTGCCAGGGATCGCCTAACCTCAGTGGAGAAGTAGAGGGTCCCGGGAGGGAGGGACGGTATCAGCAGAGGGTACCAGAAGGATGGAGGCCGGGAGGCATATCTGACCTCTCTCTGGTGGCACTTGACCTGGGGCTAGTTGGAATCTCCTTCTCCCGGTGGAAGCCAGCGGAGGTCACAGGTGGCCACCATATCCCTTCCTCTGGTGCACCGGATCCGAGCCACGCTATTTTCAGCCGCCTCATCTGCGTGTGAAAGTTGGACACCGAAGGAGGAAGATCCCGGAGGAATCGACGCTGGGAAAGGCTATTGAAAGCAAGCACCGCAGACTCAAAAGAAGAACCAACCAATCTGTTTGGGACGAAGCACAGCCGCGATGCTCCCTAGCAGGAAGGGTGGGAAGACTGCACCTCATGCACTTTGGACGTGTTGTCAGGGGAGACCAGCCCTGGCAAAGGCCAGCATGCTTGGGAAGGGGGGGGGGCAGGGAAAGAGGACGGTCCTCCATGAGCGGATGGACCCCGATGGGCTCGCACAGAACCACTGTGAGGATGGCACAGGACCAGGCAGGGATTCGTTCTGTTGAGCAGAGTCGCTGGGCGGGGCAGCGGAAGACAAGCAGCTCATTGAGGTTTGGAAGCAGCCTGCTTGCTCAAAAACAGCACCTGCGTCTTACTGGGTAGGGCCACTGGCATGCCCATTCTATTATCTTTGAGGCCAGCCTGGGACCTGACGAGAAATTCCTCCAATGTCTAGCTCTTAAAAGGGAAAAAAGAAAAACAATGTCTTTTTACATCTGTGCCGCAGCAGGGGAGCTGCTTCAGCCGTGGGAGGGGGGCAACATCTGTTTTCCCCGGGATCCGAACAACCAGCAAAACGCACACCTTGACTTTGAGAGAGCAAGGTCTTTATGGGTCTCCTGGGCACCACCCCAGTGCACCAGGAATACAGGCCCAAGTCCCCAAGGGAGTCTGCTGAGAGCTGCTACTCCAAGGGCCCAACGCACTGAGAGGGACCAGCTTCTTGGTCAAGTTCACCCTGGGACTTTATACGTGTGCTGCCGTAAAGATTACACTGTGGACACAGAAAAGCCATTCCCCATAATCTGTGGCAAACCTAAGGTGCAGCTTGCGAGCTCATGGTCACGACTGTACCCTTGGAGGTCAACTGCTGAGGGGTTATCTGCCTGAAGGTGATCAGGGGTGCAGAATTGTTGATCCCGGCAGTTCCTGCCAGCTCCATAGCTGTCTTCGAGAAGGACCTGATTCCTGGAGCTTCCTGCGCTGTCACCGCCCCTCCATTCTCCGCATCCCTCTCCATGTTGAACCTGGATCTCTGTGCAGGAAGCTAAGAGCAGCGGCGTACTTCCGGAACAGTTGCTATCACATAGGAACGATCTCCTTGACGCTGATGACTCAGAAGGAGGTGATGTCAGAAAAGCAGTCCGATGACTCAGATCTGGCTCTGGGTTAAATTCATTCTGAGAGCAGCCTTCCTCCCCACGAGGCGACTGAGAGTCACCTGTGCAAAGGCCCCGCAGCAGGTGGAAGTGGGGTTCTATTCTGTCTGCCCTTCCGTACTAGTCCCCCCTAGTCCAATTGCCTCAGCCACCCCTCACGGGTCCTCTGCTGCTTCTGGCCCCCCCAGACTCTTCCCTGTGCAGCAGCCTGCCTGAGCTTTCAGATCCACAGATCCACCCAGGTCTGTCCCCTGCTTCGAACTCCCCCCTCCGTGGCTTCCTCTTTCTCTTAGACCAGTGGCTCTTGACCTTCCTAAGGCTGCAACCCTTTCATACAGTTCCTCTTGTGGTGGTGACCCCTCCCAAACCATCACATTATTTTCGTGGCTACTTCATCACTGTCATTTTGCTACTGTGATGAACCGGGTGACCCCTGTGAAAGGGTCCTTCAACCCCCAAAGGGGTTGCGTCCCACAGGTTGAGAACCGCTGTCTTAGATTAAAGAGACTCCAAGAATCCTGGACATATAACTCATCAGCGGGTCGCTCAGGGAGAAAATCCCATGGGCTCTGTCCGCAAAATACACCCAGAATCTGATCAGCAATTGCTGCCTCCAGTGTAAGCCTCCAACTTCTCTCCCAAGGACTTTTTCAAGAGCTTCTGCATTTGTCTCTCAGCTGCTACTCCCCGCCCTGCCCCGTACCCCACCCCCCCACCATCCCATCTACCCTTATCAACTCAGGTTTATACCTTTGGATTCTCTGGGCCGAAGATGGCATTACCCTACATGGTAAATTGTGGGAAACAGGAAAGTTATTCTCTAGGTTGCCCCTCCCCCGTAATCTATGCCAAACCTAAAGTGCTGCTTGCTAACACATGGTCCTGTCAGGCAGATAGGCAGGATGGGATGTCCACTGACGCATGCCCAGGGAGCCAAGCACGAGAACAAAGGGCGACGCACTGCACATGCTCAGAGGCCTAGGTTCCCTCCCTGCCCCCCCCCGCCCCCCGCGGTGGGGCATGGGTGGGCGTTAAGCCTGGATCGGCCCATCTGGGCCAGGTGATTGCAATTCAGCCAATGGGGTTGATCTGGGGTCGTTCACCACGCCTCCCCCTGGAATCCTTGAAAAGGCAGGAGCCCAGAGGGAGAGGCCTTTTTACTTGGAGGAGAACTTGGGAGAGATCTAACAGAGAGTCACGGGAAAAGAGATCTTTGCGGGACGCCGAGCAGTCTCTGCCAGGGTGCATGGTTGGGAGGAGTCCTATGGGTGCTGCGTAAAACTTGGAACCTCTTTTAACTCTCGTTAAACTCACTTGGATCACGAGCCAGGCTTTGGCGTGAATTCTTTCTTGTGCGGAGCCAGGAACGAGGTGCAGCTCTAGCTCTGGAGAGATCTAACTGTCATGACTGTACACTTGTAGGCCAACTGCTTAGAGGTTATCTGCCTGAAGACTATCAGCCATCTAGAGCAGTCGAACCACCCTAACCAGAGCCCACTCCCTGCTGGTAAGGGTCCCCGATGGTTCCCCTGGGGAGGAGCTCAAAGACGCCGAAGGTCAAGCCAGCTCAGGGACAACCAACGTCAGGCTGCCATCGTGACTCTAGAGCCCGCCCGTCTTGTTACCTAGGTGTCTTCTTGTCACCTGTGTGCCGGAAGTACAGCCCCTTCCTCTTACGAGTGTGGTTGCCCATAATTAGGGGGGCCGGCACAACCCTAGAGCATACTATATAAGTCTGGTTGGGAAGATTCTCTCCCTCTCCTCTCCTCTCCTCTCCTCTCCTCTCCTCTCCTCTCCTCTCCTCTCCTCTCCTCTCCTCTCCTCTCCTCTCCCCTCCCCTCCCCTCCCCTCCCCTCCCCTCCCCTCCCCTCCCCTCCCCTCCCCTCCCCTCTCCTCTCCTCTCCTCTCCTCTCCTCTCCTCTCCTCTCCTCTCCTCCTCTCCTCTCCTCTCCTCTCCTCTCCTCTCAGTCATGATGGTCCTGGAGGTGAGCATTCGCATATGCTTTATCTTGTCTGACGTCTCTTTAATTTGACCCCTCAATTCCACAACCACCCCTTGCGCCCATTCGATTGTGGGGGCTGGTGCCCCACAGTAAATGTAGGTCAATAAAGATGGATAGGACGCGGTGGCCAGAGAGCGACCATGTCAGTGCCCTGGTCGGAGACCTCCAGGGGCTTCCACCTCACCTAGAGTCACAACCGAAGACCTAACAGAACAAAAACAAAGCCCTGCCTAAGCTCACCTGCCATTGCCTCTCTGATGTCCCTGTTAGGTAGCTAGCATCAGGGATGGGAAAGTCCATTAACGCATGCCCAGAAGAGCCCGCATAGGACAAAGCTGGATTTTCCCGCCCGTGGGCTCAGATGGGTGTTACACCTGGAGCAGCCCACCTGGGCCAGGTGATTGCAATTCAGCCAATGGGATCGACCTAGGGTCGTTCACCAAGCCTCCCCCTGGAACCCTTGAAAAGGCAGGGACCAGAAGGGAGAGGGGTGGTCTGGTCGTCTTCCTGGGAGGAGAGAGATCCTTGCGTGACCTGGGGCAGTCTCTGCCATGCTGCATGGTCAAAGGAATCCTATGGGTGCCGCGTAAAACCTGAAACTTCTTTTAACTCTCATTAAATTCACTTGGATCACAAGCCCGGCTTCGGCGTGAAATCTTTCTCGCATGGAGCCAAGGACAGAGGCTGAAATCTAGTCCAGGAGAGAGAGACCTTACATCCCCTCCTCCTGCCCTCTCTTGGGCCCACACATTACCAGCTACCCTGGTCGCTTTGCTATGCCTCTGTTTGGGTTCCTTTGTCTTGGCCATTTCTCCGCCCGGCCCCTAATGCTCTGCCCCCAGCTTATCACCTCCTCTCTCCCTCAGTTCCTTCACAGCCACCTCCTCATTCTCTAGCTACATGTCCTCTGACCTCATCTGTCCTTGCTCTGCGCCTTTCCCTACGGAGGGCAAGAGATGGCTCACTAGGGCTTCTCACGTTTGCCCCAAACACCCAGCTGACATTTCCTGGGCCGCTTGCAATGGTGGAAGGTGTTAAGGCTGGGGCTGTGGGTGTCACTTCTCAAGTTTTATGGGGTACAGTCGTTTGCTGGAAGCCCCACGGAGCAAGTTCAGGGGGGGGGGGCTGGAACCCAGGGGCAAGCCTAGCCTGGGTCAGGCTCCAGTCAAGCGCCAGCAATGGAGGTACTGGCCTGGAGGTTAGCCCCGCATGGGGGAGTGGGGGGTGGGGGGGCTCGGGCTGATGGGAAAGACTCTTCCAAGGCTCCTTGTGTCTCCAAGTGAGTTTTTATAAAGGATAGAGTTTCAGGTTTTACCCAGGCCCCTGGAAAAGAGGGAGATGGGCTTCTGACTCTGGATTTTCAGGGCCCTCTGTTAGGAGGCATGTGGTCCATGGTCCTGGTTGACCCCATTGGCTGAATAAAGCCCACCTGGGCTCGATTGGGGCCCACCCAGGTGTACTGGTTTCCTGTCTCAAAACCTGACTTCATGCAGGCCCTTTAGCTTTGATCGGCTTCCAACTTCTGGTAAAGGGGGGAAGGGAGCTTTGGCACATAGAGGGACAATCCCTGGTTCCTGCCTCTTCTAGCTACTGAACAATATCTGCATGCTGACTCTTCACTTTAGCCGAGCCTTCGTGCAAAACCGCCTTGGTGGTGAGGCCTTCAATCGCACACATGGGCATCTCACGCCACACTCCCCACATCCCGCTCCTCCAGGCTTCCTCCTTTCGCTTTAGCGTCTCCCCCACTAGCACACGATGCTGCTTATCCAGTGCTGCCCCTCCCCACTTGGAGGCCGGCTCCATGGGCAGAAATGTCCCCCTTGTGCACTGGGTTGCAGCTTACCAAACAGACCAGTTTCCCCGTCAACAAGTCATGGCCATTTGTTTCCTCTCATTGAGTGCAATACCCACAGCGACTTACTCCACGTCCCCCCTGTTTTCCCATCTCCTTCACCACCACCCCTTTCCCCCAGCCCCTCTGAATTCTGTCTTTGGGTACACACTTTTACTCTCAAGCAGTTCATTAGTCTAAGGGGTACGTTTGCTGTTTCCTTTCTACTAAACGAAAAACAAACATACTAAAAAACTCACCTCCATCGATGGAGTTGATGTCAATGCACAGGGACTCGAAAGGACAGGGCAGGACTTCCCCGGGGTGGGGGGTTCCACTCTTGATGGGAGTAGAAAGCCCCCCCTCTCTCCCGGTGCTTTCAAACTGCTGACACTGCAGTGAGTGACCCAGCAGGAACCACGACGCCACCAGGCGGCTGGCTCTGTTCCCCTTACAGACCTGCCTGTCCTTTAGTTAAATATGAGCCAGGGGGGCGAGTTCACTGTCAGGAGTATCTCAGCGTCATAACCTGGGGGTTACTCCAGTCTCCTCCATCTGACCAATAAGCCTGGTCTCTTTTATGAATTTGAGTCTTGTTCTACATTTTTCTCCCATTCTATCCAAGAGCCCTTCCTGAGCAACTGGGGGTGGTAGCTGGTCACCATGTCCTTCCTCTGGTCTCAGATCTTGGGGATGACGTGGCCCACCCATCTGTCCGCTGGAAGCATTGCTTCTGTTTTGGATTTTTATTGCTCTTTCTCCCTCCAGGCAGAGAGACCAGTTGCTGCACCTGAAATGGTCACTCTGCCTGCTTTTAAAACCCAGTCAGGACTCACTGAAGGAGGATGTAGAACATGGTCTTTGTGGATGAAGTTACGCCACTTAACCTGGGTGTGTCCTGAGACCAGATTCTGAGTCCCCGGCCCCGTGACTCATTTCCTAAAGTGTGTCATTATGTCTAAGAAGTTCTCATCACTTTGCGCCTTGTATGCACCATCAGATTTATGGACATGTTTAAAGCAAAGGTAAATACCTATGTATAAATAGCCTCTATTAAATATATATATAAAGAATAACTTATAAACTATCAAGAGGACATGGGGGAGGAAGGGGAGAGAGGGGGGGAAATGAGGAGCTGATGCCAAGGGCTCAAGTAGGAAGAAAATGTTTTGAAAAAGATGACCCAAAAAAGAAATTAAAAAAAGAGAAAAAGACAATGACAACATATGTACAGATGTGTCTGACACAATGAATGTATGGATGGATTGTGATGAGAGCTGTAGAGCTCCCAATAAAATAAAAATAGGAAAAACAAATATATACACATACAACTTGATATATATATCAGATGTCTCTATAGTCCCTCGCTCATGCTGCCTGCTTGCCTGTGTCTGCGTTCCCCGTGGACCACCACTCTCACAGGGTTCTGTGTCTAATTGTCTTCTTTCTGTTGCCTGGAGCTCTGTGCAGCGTCTTCCCCTGCCTCTCTCACCTGCGCTGGTCGCCTCCTGACTGGCTAATGCGTTCCCTTTGCTCAAGTCAGCACACATCTGCCCACTAGCCAGTAACTTCCTCTTCCTTCCCCTTCCACTGCTGTTAGCCCCAAAGAATACTTCTTTGAACATAAAACCTTCTTCATTTAACTTTACAACAGTGTGGGGGCAGGGAATGTATGGATGTGCTTTATACAATTGATGTATGTATATGTATGGATTGTGGTAAGAGTTGTTTGAGTCCCTAATAAAATGTAAAAGAAGAAAAGAGAAAAAAATGATTAGGGCAAAGACTGTACAGATGTGCTTTATACAATTGATGTATGTATATGTATGAACTGTGAAAAGAATTGTATCAGCCCCAATAAATTGTTAAAATTAAAAAAATTTAAAAAAAAACAACAGTGTGGACATGTGGGATTTTTGTCTGTTGTGTTGACTGCTGTGTCTCCAGTCCCTAGAACAGTAAGCATCCGTTTTCAGTCTTTGTTTTATTTATTAGAAATCAATAGGATGGAATATAGCTAACTAACTAACTCACTGCCATCAAGTCAGTGCTGACTCCAGTGTGACCCCACAGGACAGGGTCTAACAGCCCCTGTGGGTTTCTGAGACTGTAACTCTTTACAGGAGTAAAGCAGCCGGTGGTTTCGAACTGCTGACCTTTGGGTTAGCAGCCCAACACAGAACCATTGTGCGTGCATGCACATGCGCACACACGTATTCATTACCCCATAAGGCTGGGGTTGGTGGGGTGATGGGGTGCCCTCTGGAGTTGAGTGTGGGGTGGTGGCCCTACACGCACATAAAAAGAACATGTCTTAAATCATACATGTTAAAGTGCTGATAGTACTTCTCTCTGAAACACAGAGTGTCCAATGATGTTTTTACTTTCTTTCATTTTACCAACCTGTATTGTGTGATTTTCCTACCCAGACTGCCTTTGTAGTAGAAAACAAGCAAACAAACAAACCCAAAGTGGCCTAAACCTCCCGCTCCGTGGTGATGACTGAAAATGACCAGGACCAGGGAAAGCGGAGCCGTCACTTGCCCCAGTGCTTTTGCGGTGTGTGGGAGACAAACGAAGGACCGGCGGGATCTGAATTGTTTTCTTCTTCAAAACCTCACCAGCCTTTCTTCCCAAGCCCTACGTCCAGGTTTTAACCTGTGTCATCTCGGACCCTCAGGCTTCAACCCCAATGGAAAAATGTAGCCCAACGGATCTGTCCATGGAAAACAAGCGACCGCCCCAGCCTGTCGAGGCGTGTCCCGCGGATGTGCCCCAGCGGCAGGCCGTGTGGACGAATCGCTCGCACTCAACTCACCGAGCTGAGGCGGAGACCGATGCATAGGGGGCCCACAGGACAGGCTAGAACCACTGCCGCGGTGGGTTTCCCACTGGAACTGTTGACAAGAGTAGAAAGGCCTGTCTTTCTCCCGTGGAGCAGATGGCGTTTTCAAACTGCTGACCTTTCAGATCGCAGCCCAACACATAACCACTATACCACCGGGACTCCTGAATCCCTCCCACAGCACGTGGATTTGTTCTTCTGGGCCAAGTGGGTGCATCGCTGGCCAACCAGTGATTGCCATGGCATGCGCTAGAGCAGCAGTCCCAGTCAAAGAGAAGCGACCTTTGCACGGACAGTCTGTACCCTGATTCAAGAAGTACACATTGCACAAGGGCTGAGAGGGGAGAGTCCAAAGAACCAAGAGAATATTTAACCAAGGACGCCTTATCTAGTCACTTTTTAACTCAGGCCAGGTGATCCTAGCTGAAACTGAATGTTCTCCTTCAGGATGGGAGGATCCTTTCCAGGGACAAATATGCGGAATCTTTTGAAAATAACTTTTATATGATGTCCATATCATCTTTACCCAGAGGTCAGGGTATCTCATTTTTTTCAGAACTGGAAGCTCCCTCAAGGTCAGAAGATAGGAGATCCAGAAGTCAAACCTAGCTCTTGGCTTCATGTACATTGGTTTTCAGCTACATAATTGTTGTAAATTCTGAAAGAACAGCACATGTTCTTTTCTTAATGTCTCCTAACAGAATTGAAGAATCGTGATCTAAGATACTTAGAATAAGCATGTGGGGGACATCGAAAAGTACCATTTAAAGAACACCACCTCCCACTCAGCACCGGGATAGAGTTTAACACAGCCCAAAGCTCCCTTTACACCTATTTCTCCCCTAATGTAACCAGGATGCTCATTTGTCTTATAAACTATGTCTCTCTTAACAATACACTGTCCTAAGTGCTGTGTTGTTTTGAACTTTCTGTCAGTGGGATCTTATGGAGCTCCAGGGGTGTGTAGTGGGTTGCACACTAGGCTAGTAACCACAAGGTCAGCAGTTCAAAACCACCAGCCGCTCCTCAGGAGAAAGATGAAGCTTTCTGTTCCCATAAGGATTTATAGTCTCAGAAAAAAACAAAAAAAGGCAGCTTTAAATCCTAGAGCAGTGATCTCAACCTGTGGGTTGCAACCCCTTTGGGGGTCGAACAACCCTTTCACAGGGGTCGCCTAAGACCATCGGAAAACACATAACTGTTTCACGATATATAATTACATATTGTTTTGTGATTAACCAGCATGCTTTGTTTAATTACGATCCATTTGTAACAGTGAAAATACATCCTGCCTATCAGATATTTACAATATCACAGTAGCAAAATGACAGTGATGAAGTAGCAACGAAAATAATTTTATGGTTGGGGGGGTCACCACCACATGAGGAACTATTCAGGGGTCTGGGTGTGAGGAAGGTGGAGAACCACTGACTGGAGGGTTACGATGAGTGGGGATGATAGGGAGTTGACTGTGTGAGTCTGGGTAGCCTAGAGAAACACATTCATAAACACACAGATGTGTATAAGAAAGAAATGTAAATACAAGAGCAGTTGAACAGTTGACGAAACGCCCCTGCCCTGGCCAGAGCAAATATCGCATTCTTCACCTGCTGCTGTGCACCTGGCTTGTTTGGCACCACAGGCAGTGTCAGTACGGCAAGAAGGTGGTTGGTTTAGGAGATAACTTGGGCTCAGTCCAGCCCCACGCTACACCGACTGTAACTTCAACCAGACATTTATACTCAGCGTCTCTTACCCTCCATCTGTCACACCGAGGAAAGCTCTGGAACTGTCTTGTCATTTTGATATGGGCAACTTGGATTGGATACACCCCAGATACACCTACGTATCCATTTAAAGAGACACAGACACTTTGTAACCAGAGCGACCTAGGGAAGCCACTCTGTGCACAAGAGCCCAGTAGTGACAAGGGGCTCAGGAATGGCCTCAGCACCCATGGACGTGTCTGGACCGGTGGAGTCCTCAAATTCTCCAAAGTCCATTTTAGAATTGCATTATGCTGATACTACCGTTTTCTTATCTACCGGTAAGAAACGCAGCCACGTAATTTCTCAGTGCTTGTTAGTCTTTCCGACTTTCTCCGCAGACTGTGCCCCTTACCCTCGCCTAGAGCGATGCTGTGCGCCCAGAAGTGACCCTCGGACAACCTGACCTGTCCCTTTTGTCACGTGTCAGAGGCTCCTCTTGGGCTGGGAGAACGCTGGAACTTGGTGAGCGCGCTAATAGAGGCGAGTTTCACCACTCACCCCCCGCCCCCCGCAAGAGACCGTTTTAAATGCAAGGGGAAATTAACCAAAGCCTGCGACGTTTGGCAACCTCCTCGGCGCCCATTTTGCAAGCGGAGCGTTGGTTCGCACTGTCCCTTTAAGGCTGAGGGAGCCCGCCTCCCGGCAGCGAAGCGCTCATTGGACGGCGCGACTGTCCATCACCAGGGGCTATAAATACCGGGGGGCGGTCCGCAAGCCCGTAGGTCTTCCTGCGGGCGAGCCGGGAGCGCGGCGGGCGGCGCGCCGGGCGCGGGCGGCGGCGTTTGCGGGTCGCGGCTGCGGCTTTCTCCACAGCAGCGTAAGCGGAGGAGCAGGGCGGCCTCTGTGCCGCTTCCCTCCCCCGCGGGGCCGGCGAGATGGCGGAAGCGGCCGCCTCAGGCGCCGGCGCCGAGGCCGGGGCGGCGATGGCGGGGGCGGAAGGCTCCGCGGGCCCGGCGGTCTTGGCGTTGGGTCGGGGCTTCTCCAACTACCGGCCCTTCGACCCGCAGGCGCTGGGCCTGGGCCCCAACTGGCGCCTCACGGGCTTCTCGGGCATGAAGGGCTGAGGCTGCAAGGTCCCCCAGGAGACGCTGCTCAAGCTCCTGGCGGGACTGGCGCGGCCCGACGTGCGGCCCCCGCTGGGCCGGGACCCGGCGGGAAGCCTCGAGGAGGCGGAGCCCGGGCCCCCGCCCCCCACCCTGGACATCGGGCTGGACTCGTGTGTCATCCCGCTGCGGCACGGCGGCCTGTCGCTGGTGCAGACCACGGATTTCTTCTACCCCCTGGTGGAGGACCCCTACATGATGGGGCGCATCGCCTGCGCCAACGTGCTGAGCGACCTGTACGCCATGGGCATCACCGAATGTGACAACATGCTGATGCTGCTCAGCGTCAGCCAGACCATGGCGGAGGAGGACCGCGAGAAGGTGATGCCCCTCATGATCAAAGGCTTCCGCGACGCCGCTGAGGAGGGCGGCACCGCCGTGACGGGCGGCCAGACGGTGATCAACCCCTGGATTATCATTGGCGGCGTGGCCACCGTGGTGTGTCAGCCCAATGAATTCATCATGCCCGACAGCGCGGTGGTGGGAGACGTGCTGGTGCTAACCAAGCCCTTGGGGACCCAGGTCGCTGTCAACGCCCACCAGTGGCTGGATAATCCCGACAGGTGGAACAAGATCAGGATGGTGGTCACCAGAGAGGAGGTGGAGCTGGCCTATCAGGAAGCCATGTTCAACATGGCCACCCTCAACCGAATCGCTGCTGGCCTCATGCACACGTTTAATGCCCACGCGGCCACGGATATCACGGGCTTTGGCATCCTGGGCCACTCTCAGAACCTTGCGAAACAGCAGAGGAACGAGGTGTCCTTTGTCATTCACAATCTGCCCATCATCGCCAAGATGGCGGCCATTAGCAAGGCCAGTGGGCGGTTTGGGCTTCTTCAAGGAACCTCTGCGGAAACCTCGGGCGGACTGCTGATCTGCCTACCGAGGGAGCAGGCAGCGCGGTTTTGTTCCGAGATCAAATCTTCCAAGTACGGAGAAGGTCATCAGGCCTGGATCGTGGGCATCGTGGAAAAGGGAAACCGGACGGCCCGGATTATTGACAAGCCTCGAGTGATCGAAGTCCTACCTCTGGGGGCCACGGCGACTGCCCTCGCCCCTGACAATTTCAACACCGCCTCTGAGCCAGCTTTATGAGATGGGAGAGCCGCAGGCAGGTGGCCCCAAGAGCCTTGGTACGCAACACGTGGAAGATTCTCCAGAGTTGCATTTTTTAAAGAAGAACACCTTTCCACAGGCTGCCTCCATCTGCATAGGGGTCCCAGCCACCCTCCATCAGAGTTGAATCCTTCAGCAGAACCAGCTTTGGGGTACATTCCAAGGCCAGGAGTAACCTGTGGGAATCTGAGGGGGATACTTTTCCTTCATCTCCTGGCTAGGAGAGGCACCTCTACTTCCTCTTTTCCAAGAGCGAGATGAGGCTGCTTTAAAAAAAAATTTTTCTTCTTTGCACTGGGTTGATTCATTGCTGCACAAGGAATGAGATTATTTATTAAAAGCAAATTATATGCACACACACAAAGTCGATTGCAAAGGGAAACAAAGAAACGTAGATGCAAACAAGCTGGGATCAATACTTTTGCTACAGTTAAATTGTTCAGAGAGATCTTTATGCACCGTCCTGGCCTTTATTAGACGTTCCTGAAGAATGAGCAAGCGCCTTCCTGCTCTGGACAAGAATTGAGCAGCTTGTCCACTGTCTGGGAAAGGTGGATCCGGAACCATCTGACTTGGTCTCTGTTAATGACGTTTCTCCCTCAAAACCCCCGTGAAGGACCGGGAGAGACAGAGCAAATGCCAGAGCCCAGGCCTTGGTGGTCATTCGTCATTCAGATGTTAAATCGTGTGCCAACAATGAATTCTTGGGTGATTTAATCAATTATAAATTTTTTAAAAAGCAAAAGGAAATAAAACTTGGTTGAAAAGAGATAATGGCTCCTGTTTGGTTCCTTACGGCTCCAGCTCTGTCGTTGACAGCCTTAAGAAAGCGGAGCAAGGGACGCAGGGTACAATCTGACATGTCCAGTGTTTTCCTGAGCCCAAACCAGGAATGTCACCCATCGGTTCAGATTTACACCTGCATCCCACGCAGGGACACCAAAGGTCCGAGAGTAAACCCAAGGACTACAGGGGCGTCAGCAATCTCAGAAGATGGGGGTGGGGGGTGGGAAGCCCTAGAAGTGCTGCAGTTAAAGTACTCAGCTACCAACTGAAAGGTCAGACTTTAGAGCTTGTCCAGCCAGAAGATTTGGCAATCTGCTCCCATACAGCCCGACAGCCCCGGAAGCCCTATGGGACAATTCTACTCTCTTCAGTTGGGTTATTCTGAGTCCATTCGACCCTGGTGGATCTGTGTTTCAGGAAGGTTTGGAGGCCCGTGGAAGAGGATTTAGCAGAATAGAGGAAGCCAAAATGCCAGTGCTTCCCAGTGGGAGTGTTCCCCACCCCCAGAAGCTTGGAGATAGACCCTGAAGGTACAACAGAGATGGGGGTTGGGGGTGCGGGGAGAGGTAGGGAGAAGACAGCCTTTTAAGACCTGTTAACAGGAATTAGGTTTTGGAAATCCTCTCACTGCCACCTACAGCCAGATGACTGCCTCTCAGCTCTGCAGGGAAGGGAAGGTTTTTTCATGATCTAGAAAATAGGAATTTAAAATGACATCAAAGTCAGGGACAGTAGACCCAGGGAGCCTGACCGAAAATGAATTAGAAATGGAAGCAGCGGCCTTGGCACCATTCCTCAGATTTGTATCAAAGCTGACAGAAGTTTCCAGGGGCCCCTGCCTCACACAGGAGAGGCCTGGAGAGTGCGGGCGCGCGTGTGTGCGCGCGCACGTGTGGGCGCCCTCGCGAGTGTGAGTACGTGAACGGGAGTGATTAAAAAACTATATATATAATGTCAGAGGAGCCAGCCCCTAACAAGTCATCACGGGTCTGGCAGGCGCAATTGTACAGCGATGATAAGTAAAGATTATAGTAAAGTCATTGAGAACAAGAGAAAGAGAAGAGAGATTGAAATAATGGAGTCAGACACATTTCATGGTAGCATGCTCACCTCAGCTCCTTGTGGAATTGGAAGAGGAGAGTGCAGGAGGGGAAGGAGGACAAGGGGAGAGGGGGTAGGGGGAGAGAGAGCTCTATTACTAACCAAGCCTCATGTATCTTTGGGGGGCATGCAAGCTCCTTAATTATAGGTAAAGACATACGTCACAGGACGGGGTTGTACGATAGGTAATACAGTAATGAGAGGGGCCAATCTAAGGGTGTACACGCAATGGGAAGGGGAGGGATTGGGGTACACATGTGACAAGATGGGCGGATCCTAGATTCAGGATGGCAGCCTAACTTTGGATGTCCCTGAACAGGTTTGACCTGTTCTCTGGCTTTCCATGGAAACAATTACTATCCTTATCAGGAGGGAGTGAGCCCCACCTACAGTGGATCAGACTGATGGCTGTACGCCTTCAGGGAGAATATCTCTAAGCATCTGACCTCCCACCACGTGCTGGCAAACAAAATGTTTGGCATATCTTTGGGGGAGACAAAGCTGGGGAAAAGTATTTTTATATCATTATATATATATATATATATATATATATATGCATCAAAGGGAGTTTTTATTCTGTTAAGTAATTAGCAGTCTTGGAAAACCCACTTGGGCAGTTCCACCCTGTCCTATTGGGTCACTGAGTCGGAACTTACTAGCAGTGAGGTGTTTCTCTGGCTTGTTTTGAGTAACCAGTGAGCCCAGAGGAAGTAGTGGATTCAGAGCTGGGTGGGAAGCCACCAGTCGTTCTGTGGGAGAAACACGAGGTTTTCTATGCCCTTCAAGATGCGGTCTCAATAAGGTCCTTTCCAGCAGAGCCTGCCTAAAAGCCTCCCTGAATATTCCGTCGTGCCCTTTCATGCTTGAGCAGGCAGCACACTTGGCTCTTTGCTCTGAACCATTCCTACCTCCCCTTTGTTCCATAGACTGGGGAGGAGAAGGTGGAAGTTTTGTTTGTCAGAATGATTATTAAAATCCATCCAGGAAGAGGTAAATTGTCTCTGGGTTTCCCTCAAGATGCCCAGTTATTTTCAAGGCTCCTGAGGTAGCACTCTGGGAGAAAGAAGAATCTGAGAATTGTTCTACAATGAAGATTTCCCCCCCCACGTGCCTGCTAATAATTTCAAAAGATTGAAAGCCTTCGAAGCCCAGAGGCGTGCTAGTCTGTCCTGTAGACTCACTCTGAGCACCAACTGACTAGCTGACAGTGCAGAATGTAATAGCCTCTTACTGTTACCTGAGCCCTCTCTTGGGGGTGGAGATGCCCAGCCAAACTGCCTCTCCTAACGACTTGGAGCTCTTGAAGCTTCCTTCTTACATATGAGTAGCTCAGGATCCGACGGAGTTGAATGTTTCTGCCCAAAAAAAATGGGTGGCGGGGGAAAACCTAGGAGCTAATACAGAGAGCAGAGGAAAATGGAAAGAAACAAAAAAGTCATTCTCTTCAGCAAGATAAAATAATTATAAAAGGACCAAACATAGAAGCCATGGAAATATAACTACACATGTAAAATGCGGAAGATTTATATGACAAAGCTGAGACTTACCAGAAAGAAGAAACGACGCATCCACCAGAAGAGATACGTGAAAATCAGATGAGCCAGGCACACGTTAGAAGTTACAAAGAATTAAAGAACTCTGTTCGTTCCAGAAGGAATACAGGAGGGATATACAATTCATATACAGGAATTATTGCAATTCATAGAAGCAAGTGTTCTCACACTTCAAATTGTAATTCTCACATACTTCTTGAATTTCCAGGGTAGTAAAGAAAAAGAGACCTATACTTGGGAAATTTCAGAATGTCAAGGACAAAGAGATGCTGACAATAAAAGCAAATCTTTAAAACAAAAGGGAGACTTTGCCGGCCTGGAAGGATCAGCACAATGTTTGCATGAACCCGTTGAACAATCATTTTGCAAATACTGAAACTCGGGGTCAGGGAAGTGAGCAGATTTCTCCACGGTGTCCCACACTCCAGAATCTAAACAGAAACACACACCACCATCCAGTCACTGCTGGCTCATAGACACCCTAGAGGACCCAGAAGAACTGCCCCTGTGGGTTTCCAAGACGGAAGGCCTATCTTGCTCCTGTGGAGCAGCTGGTGGTTTCAGACTGCTGGCTATCAGCCTCCACCTCCCCCAACCCCCGTAGCCCCTAGCCCACCACACCACAGGGCTCAATTTGGGGGGTAGGAGCGGAACCTCCCTGCTGCGGGGTCCAGGACACCTCATAGTGAGCCTGCTTCCTGTGCGGCAGGGTGGAACTGCCCCTGTGCGGTTCCCAGATGGTAAATCTGGACAGGGGAAGGCAGCCTCGTCTTTCTCCCAAGGAGAAGCTGGTGGTTTCAAACCTCTGGCCTTGCCGTTTGCCGATGCATCGCCCCCTACTCCCTATGGCTCCTTTTCTACAGAACCAGCCACAGAGAATGAATAATGAAGCGGTTATCCATTCCATTCAAAAACAAAACCTTGCATAACATGGCAGGGGTATGTCATAGCAAATGACAGGATGAGTTTTGATTTCAAAACCGGAGTTGCTTCTATTCTGTTTTCTTCCTGCTCAAAGATCTTTTGGCTTTCCATCAAATGTCTACTCTTTCCCAAGAATCATTCTTCACTGAGCACCCTCGGGTGGATTCCGACTCTCAGGGACCCCTTGGGACAGGATAGAATTGCCCCAGTGGGTTTCTGAGACTGTCGCTCTGTAGAGGAGGAGGAAGCCGCCTCCGCCCCCAAGATCTGCCAGACTGCATATTTCCATGCCAACCACACATCTCCAACTCTCTCACCCCGTTCTCCTTACCCCTCACGAAGCTCTAGACCAGCGGTTCTCGACCCGTGGGTGGTGACCCCTTTGGGGGTAGAATGAGCCTTTCACAGGGGTCGCCTGATTCGTCACAGTAGCAAAATGATAGTGGTGAAGTAACAACGAAAATGATTTTCTGGTTGGGGGTCACCACCACATGAGGACTATATTAAAGGGTCGCAGCATGAGGAAGGTTGAGAACCATGGCTCTTGACCAGTGCTAGCTTTTTCTCTGGGGTGGGTTAAAATGCTACAGGCTACATTGGTTTTCCATTCAACAACTGATACGCATTTTCATTCGTGCCATCGATCACAATCCCCTCAACATAACAGCACGCTTCTGCCTTCTGCCCTGTGTTTCCGGTTTCCACTGCCCTTCCCTTCTCCCCTCCTGAGAATCCCTGGAAAAAGGCTGCCCTTTGACCTCACATCGGCTGGTCAGTCTGCCTTCTTCATGTTTTCACTCGCCTTATAGGCTTGTTTGTCGTTTCGCTGAAAATGGAGTCATGGGGTGAGTTTATTTCTAGGCCAGAAGAGTGGCCGATGGCAGGTCCCAGAAGCTCTGCAAGTCTCTATCAGTAAGTCTGCTTTAATGTGGAGGTTGGCTCCACATTTTTCTCCCACTCGATCCAGGGCCGCCTCTTGTGATTCGGAACACCATGGTGGGAGTGGTAGCCGCGCCACCAGTGGCCACGAGCGTTCTCGGGGTCTGTGAGTCCTTGGAGCCAGTGGCTTCCATGGGTCTTTGATTGTGGGCACTCTTCCTGATGGAAGAGATGAAGACTCTTATCTTAGATGGCCTAGCCATCGAAGGACCTCCTGACCCCCAAGCCCTGATGGGGTGGGTGGTGGTGAGGTGGTGGGCAGCTAACTGAGGAGTCTGCACTTGAAACCACCAGCCGCTCTGTGGGCCAAGGATGAGGCTTTTTACTCCTGTGCAGAAACCCACAGAGACGTGGATGAAGTGCCAATAAAACTACTTTGTTTGTTTGTTTTTTTTAAAAAGGATAGCCACAGGGGGAAGCTCTCCCCTGTCCTGTAGGGTCACTAGGAGTCAGAATCAACTCAATAGCAGTAATTCTGACCTCCAAATCAATGTCTACCTACTCTCCATTTTATCATCTTATATACCATATATACTCGAGTAAATACCAACCCGAATATCAGCCAAGGCACCTAATTTTACCATAAAAACTGCATGAAAAATGTGCTGGGAAAACTCGGCTTCTACACGAGTATGTACGGTACTTGCTTCATAACACTGATCCCAATCTGCTCTTGTTTTGAGGATTTGTTAGCTCACTTTACAACTGCCCCTTTGTCGGCACACAAGCTCCAGCATGGATTAGCTGGACGGCATCAAGAATACCTAGAGCAGTGACTATCCAGTTGTTAGGTGCCATTGAGTCAGTTCTGACCCAGAGACTCACTCTCCTGACAACAGGGTGAAGCACTGCTGGTTCGGCCCCATCCTCACACTTGTTACGTTTGAGCCCATCGTTGCCCCATTGGGTCAGTCATCGTGTTGAGGTGTTGCTTCTTTGTGGACCCTCCACAACCAAGCACGACGGCCTTCTCCAGGGACTCAACCCTCCTGATAGCAAGTCCAACGTATGTGGGCCAGAACCTCCCCATAGTGGATGCTCAGAATGTAGTGAATGAGGTGCACATGGGGGACCTCTTTGCACAATTCCCTTACCTCTTGTCTCCTGGAGGTAGAAGATGGTAACAACAGATTCCCAAAACTAGACTTTCAAGACGAATTCGGCTCCTTGGTCCTCACTGCCCACTTGCTTAGCTCGCTGGTCCATCGTCCAGCGTTGGGTGGCAGGAGAAAAGGAGAGACGTCCCTGGGCTGGGTTCTTTCAGGCAACCTGGGAGTTGGGCAAAGAGCCTGATGGCACCGATTGGTTGAGCACACAGTAGTTCAAACCCAGCAGCCACTCCACTGGAGAAAGATGAGACGCCCATCACGGTTGAAGAGCTGCCGAAACCCTTCAGAGCAGCCCGATTCCATTTTGCAGGGTCACTCTGAGTTAGAATCAATTTAATGGCAGTGGGTTTGGTTTGGTTTATTCAAGCGCCAGGTCCTAGGGTACTGGACACATGTTTCTATTCTGCAAAAGACTCATCTAGGGGGAGGTCTAGCACGCGGATGGGGACACCGATTGCCTCCCAGTCAGGTGAGGAGTGGTAAGTGCCACAAGAGGAGGTGCTATCAAAGGTCAACTTTTTTCTTTTTCTTTTTTTTCCACAAAGGCTTCCCAGAGGAAGGGTGCTCCGCAGAGGAGGGGTGGGATTTGAATTTGGATGCCTTGAGGAGGAAGAGGATGGGTATTACAGATGGAGACAACTCTGAGAGAAAGGGCAAGGAAGGGAAATGGGGTCTTTGAGCTAGATTTCAACATGTGTGTAGAAGGATGGGGTGGTGGGGACATGGGGCTTTCTACTCCTTTAAAGAGTTAGTCTCACCTTGGGCAGTGTAAGACATGAAAAATAATAATTTATAAATTATCATGAGGGAAGGAGGGGGAAGATGAGGAGCCAATACCAAGGACTCAAGTAGAAGGAAAACGTTTTGAGAATGATGATGGCAACAAATGTACAAATGTGCTTGACATGATGGATGGATGGATGGATGGATGGATGATGGATGGATGGATGGATGGATGATGGATGGATGGATGGATGGATGGATTGTCATAAGCATTGTACGAGCCCCCAGTAAAATGATTAAAAATAAAAAAGAGTTAGTATCGGAATTCTACAGGGGCAGTTCTTCCGTGTCCATTCGGGTCCTGAAGAGGCAGAATTGACCATTTGCCTTTTTTTAAGTTGAGAGAGAAAGCTGGAAAAGGAGTTTGGGAAAAAACTATTTCAAGGTATTGGGTGCTCCCCGGGCCCGAGCTCTTGCTATGTGCTCTGAGTTGGCCCGACTCATGGTGCCACCAGGCACTAGCCAGTAAAACCCAGCCTGGGCCTGGGCCAGCCTCCCAGCTGGTCTCGTGTCTGAGCCTGTCCGTGCAGCCACTGCACCAGTCCATCTTGTCACAGGTCTTCTTCTTTGTCACGGCCCCACTACTGGACCCAGCAGGATGTCCTTCTCCAGGGACTGGTTTCTGCCAACATGTCCAGGGATGTGAGGCCAAGTCTCATCATCCTTGCTGCCAAGGAGCCTTCTGGCGCTACTTCTTCCCAGACAGCCTGGTTTGCTGAGCAAATATTATTTTTAATAATACAAGGGATCTTCAAAAAATGGATGGTTAGATGGAATGAAAAGATCATGGAATATTTCCACGAACTCTATTCCCTGCTTCAGAACTAAGAATGTCAATGAATCTTACTGCCAACGAGCAAAGCACCGTGGCGGGAGCTGGGGCCACAGTCATGGGCAACACACAGCTTGTCCCTGTCCTCCAGTGTACCTAAGCCTGAGCCCCATTGGACAGATAGGGAAACTGAGGCTCCAGGAAGAGAAGCATCCTTCCCAGGGCACATTGAAGGGTGGTCTCTCAATCCCTTGGCTTCCTGGGAGCTGGCGGCTGAGTGGTTACTCGTTGGGCTGCTAACAGCTAGGTCAGCAGATCAAAACCACCAACCTCTTCTTGGGAGAATGGTGGGGCTCTCTACTCCCAGCAAGAGTAACAGTTAAAAAAAAAAGTTACAGTCTCAAACTCACAGGGGCAGTTTGATCCTGTCTCATGCGGCCAGCATCGACTCAGCAGCAGTGAGTTTGGTTTGGGGGGTTTATCACACCTTGAAGGGACCCTGGTGGTGTAGGGGTCACGCGTTGCTCTGCCAACTGAAAGGCCAACGGTTTAAAGCCACCAGCGAGGTTTTCATCCCAAGAGGAGTTGCCGTCTGGGAAACCCTCCGGGGCAGTTGTGCCCTGTCCTGCAGGGCAGTGATGAGTCACAAGTGACTCCATGCAGTGAGTTTGTTTTTAAGATCACACCCTGACCTCTCTGGAACCTTTAACAGCTCCAGGTTCCCCACCTTCACATCATTCTGGAAGGCTCATTCACCCCAGCTCCCCGGCTTCCTTTGTCCCCTTCTAGCTGCCCCAGAAATCCCCAAAGAAACCAGTCACGCCATCCTGGCTCTAGTGGGGAGGGATGTGTGCACTTGTGCATGGTGGCTGTTCCAGCTGTCCGTCTTGTCATTCAACAGTTAAAGCCTGCGCTGGGGACCAGAAACCAGCAGGCATGTAGTAGGCCTAACGGGCACCCGAGTCTGCTAAGCTGCTACGGGGTCCGCACGCCAGTCAAAGCGTGTGGTTTTTGTCTGAGCAGCTCTGACGGTCGCTCAGAACGTACAGGGAAGGTGCTGAGCGAGGCTTCTTGGTTCCTCACAGTTCCAGCTCCCAGATCCCTAAGGCAGGGAAAGACTTCAGACCCGTATGTCCATCTGGGGCTGGACATCTCCATGGAGACTGCCTAGAACTTTCTTGGATTCAACATGTCCCAAACTGAATCCATTGATCTCTTCTCCTACCCCAAAGGAGCCCTGGTGGTACAGTGGTGACACATAGGGCTGCTAGCCACAGAGTCAGCAGTTCGAAACCACCAGCTGTTCCTCGGGAGAAAGACAAGGCTTTCTACTCCCCTTAAGAGTTAACAGTCTCAGAAACTCACGGGGGCAGTTCTAGTCTGTCCTCTAGGCTCACGCTGAGTTGGAATCAACTTGATGGCTGTGAGCCTGGTGTTTTGGTGTTCTGCCATCTCTGGTCTTCGGTATCTTTGTTTCAGCAAACAACACAACAACTCTCCATCCAGCTCCTTGGTCCAGAAATCTGAGAGTGACTCAGATGGAGGCTTCCTCACTCCCCACTCTCATGACCCCAGTGCTGCCTCTCACTGCTGGCTTGGCCAGAGCACATGCACAGGTACAGGTAAGAGATAAGAGCTCACGACACACGGAATCCAGGACCAGGAATGGGAGTAGCGGTACCAGGTGGGTAGGAGGATGGTGGGGAGATGAGGGGAGGGAGGAGGAACTGACCACAATGATCGACACAACCACACACATACACAGGGGGTCAACAACAAACCATGGGGGAAGGGAGACAGCGGTCAGTGCAAGATATGAAAATAATAATAATTCATAATTTATCAAGGGGTCACCAGGGTGGGGAAGGGGAGGGAGGGAAAGTAGAGGAGCTGATACCCAGGGCTCAACTAGAAAGTAAATGTTTAGAAAATAATGATGGCAACATATGTACAAATATGCTTGATACAATTGATGTATGGATTGTGATAAGAGCTGTAAGAGCCCCAATAGAATGATCTTTTAAAAATT
The DNA here is from genome assembly GCF_050624435.1 of Tenrec ecaudatus. Lineage (NCBI taxonomy): Eukaryota > Metazoa > Chordata > Mammalia > Afrosoricida > Tenrecidae > Tenrec > Tenrec ecaudatus. The sequence continues at coordinate 125,390,994 of NC_134541.1, read as the reverse complement.
AAAAAAAAAGAAACTCTCTTTTCTCCCATCTCCAATCTGCATTTTGCCTGTTCAGTATCTAAGTCTGTACGCTCATCTTACCCTGTGGCTCAGTGGTAGCAACTCATTGCTGGAGGGCTTTCCTCTCTTTACCTCCAGAAGAAAACACTCTGCTGATTCTCCTCCTACGTGACTTGCTGCTTCTCCTTTGTTCGACGACTAAATGTTACAGCGCCCCGCACCTTAGTCTTGTCTACCTAGATTCTTGTATGAGCTATTTTCCGGTACCATGATTTAAAAGCTAGCTGACCAAGACTCCCAAATCTGAATCTTGAGTCCTGCCCTTTCCTCTAAATCTTAGGCTTATAAATCAACTTGGAACTTGACATGGATACTAACCAAACTCATCTTGCCACGCGTGTTTGATCCTGCGCTTTAGTTTCCCCGTTCCAATGTGAGTCACCAACCATCCACCAAACTGCTCACTACTCAAAACCTATGAGCCACACTTGATTCTATCTTTTCCCCCACCCCCCACTTGAAAACCAGGAAAACCCAACTCACAGTGACCCTATAGGGCAGATTGGAACCACCCCCTTGAGTCTCTAATACTTTACATCGTTCTCCCCAGGAGCAACTAGAGAGCTCGAATCACTGACCTTGCCGTTAGCAGCTCAACGTATAGCAGAGTGCCCCACCAGGACTCCCGGGAAACCAGCCAGGTTTCTAATACATGTCCCTAATACATCTACTGTTCTCCATTTCACCCACCATCACCCTGGCCAAGTCACCAGCATCTCTCTCTTTGCTGTTGTTGTGAACATACATCAATTCAACAGGTTTGGCATGTACATGGGTACATATTTGATGTACAATGGTTGTGTAACCATGCTCTCCCTTTCTGAATTGCATCTCCTCCGTTAACAAGCTTCCTAATCCCTAAGTGTCCTATCTAATCTTTTGAGCTGACATTAGCAGTCTGATCTCATAAGATAGCTCTTAAAAGAGCATGACGGTCAGGGCAGGTTTTTTTGCACAAGGGTGCACAGAGGTTACTATGGAATGGAATGGACGTGATGACACCTGACAGCAACAAGCTAAACCCTTGTTTGACTGAAGTTGTAAAGACTATCACAGAGTGGTAGTTACATTCTTTCGTGTCAACTGGATAAACAGGAATGAAGGGGGTGTCCTCTGGCCTGGCAATCTCTCCTTGTGGGCATGGCCTTCTCATGAGGATTCTGGGAACTTCCTCTCTTCCTCCTTGGAGGCAGGACACACTTGCTCTGCTTCACCTTCCTGTGGACAAGCCACATGGAGGCACGCTGATGGCAGCCAGAGCCCTAGAGATGCTTCCACCGCCACTGGATCCACAAGACTCTCTCCCCACTGGCTTGTGATCTTCCTACATTCAGCATCATTACATGTGTTGTGTGAGTGTGAAGAGGACTTTATGGACTCATTTTGGAATTATGGACTTGATCTGGAAGGACTGGGCTGTGTTCTCAGTATACAATTGCTCTTTGATATAAAGCTCTCTGATATGTCTCTGAATTTGTTTCTCTAGTCCACCAGGACTAACACCCAGGGTAATGATTTCAGGGTTCATCCAGGCTTTTTGACTCCAGGAGGTCTGAATTTTATGAGATTTTGAAACTCTGTTCTGTATCCCCCGGCCCCCTTTTTATCAAGATATCGCTATAGAATCTCAGAACAAACGTTCAGTGATGATGACAGCACTATGCAGTTCTTCTGGCCTTGAGACAACAGAGGCAGCCGCCCTGGAGGCAATGGACCACACATCAATTTCTCCCTCTTACTCTCTCTCATAGGTAAATAGAAATCAAGTGCTGCTCCACTTGCAAGCTTTAAAGACACCAGGATGGTGTTGGAACTTAAGTTGGGAGCAGTAGGTTTGTGGAAGGCCGAGGTTTACAGTGAGCTCTGTATCCAGGTTTGAGTCTTTGTTGCAAAGATTCAGCCTCCAATGTGCATAGCTTTGTCCAATCTTGGATTAGTTACTTAACCTTTTATTTCCTTAGCTATAAATGGGAATGAGGATAATAATGAGAGTAATTAACAATACATATTGCTACAAAATCATAGATACTTTTCTTAAATATCAAAATGTGAAGTTATTGTTTCCATCCTTCATCTAGGTCAATATACTTCTGAAGGCAGGCTTTCCAGATCCCTAGGCCTACTGTGAGCAACTCAGGCAGGGTAGTGGGTTATGCATTAGGCAGCTAACCACAAGGTCAGCAGTTTGATACCAGCGACCACTCCTTGAGAAAAAGACAAGGCTTCCTACTCCCAAAGGTGAAACCCACAGGGGCAGCCTTAGCCTGTCCTATCTGGTAGGATGCTGTGAGTCAAAATTGACTTGATGGCAGTGAGTCTAAGCCTTTTTTGAAGAATTCTGTGCTCCTCAATTAACACAGCACAACAGCAGTTCTAGCTTCCTGCAGAGACTGCGGTTCTGATGTCTGAGGAAGATAAAGAGTCCTACAGCACAGGTGGGAAAAGATTTACCGAGAGAATGAGAGGACAGCTTTCAGAGAAGGAGCAGGAGTACTGTCGAGATAGAAAAAGTAAAGTTATTCAGCCCAGCTTTCTGGGCTTTTTCTCACCAATACGTTTTGCAGTTGTCCGTTTTCTTAAAACATCTTCATAACAAGCCCCATGTGAACACCCTGCGTTCTCCAAGAAAATCTACCCCTTCAGAGTCTCAGGAAACAGTCTCCAGGGCCTTCTGAGCTGAACCTTCTGCCTTGATCAGCCCAGCAGATCCACTCAGAAGCCACTGACTGACGTGACTGGACTTTTTATCTTTTTCTTTTTAAGGTAATCTAATGATACTGACAAGTATATTACTGAGAGAACTTGTCTGCAGTCACCCACTGATTGTAGAGACATGTATTTAAATCAATTTTTGTTTGAAGTAAATCCAAGAGCAATACCTACTTACTATTGCAATGAAAATGTATAAAAAATGCCTAAAACAGCTACTTACTTCCATTTACTCCTGAGGCCCAGCCATATCTCAGGGACACTCTATCTTTCTTATAATAAATCCCCATTCTCTTGCTTAAACCAGTTCAAACTTATTGCTTTCGTATGCATTCAATTCTAACTGCTAAATGGTATAACTAAGCCTCAAGGTACCCATTCTTCACTCTGATGATCATTTATTTTCACACTTTCATTATAAACTTTTTTTCTTTTAAATGAATAGATTTGAGGGAGGCGAGGTTTGCAGGGAACAGGAAATGAAAAGAAATGAGATAGAGGGAGTGTAGGATAGCCACAGGAAGAAAGGTGAGAGCTGGCCCTTTGTCTAAAGCCAGAGAATTAGTTCACTCACAAGGTAGAGAGGCCAAAAGAACCACCATTATATGAAAGAGGAGAGGTAACGCCAATGGGCCAGGCGCCAGTGTCGGTAGGCTGATGCCACTTAACTGGGCGGGAAAATGGACAGAGAAAGCTTTGTAAACAGAAGACATGTCTGTTACTGCCTTTGGTCACACTGCCACCGAACCCTAGATCCCTGCTTTTTAATCCTAGGGAATATGGCCGAAGATCTCTTTTCTTTTGTAGTTACCTTCAGCTGGACATGGGCAATGAAAACCTAAAATTGTCAGGGTCTGGCAGGCGCTTTATGAGTTGGAATCCAGCCATATAGTTCCATGTGGGTCTGACAGACGAAGACATGTATACGTTCTGCAAAAAAAAAAATTCAAGAACAACGAAACAAGCATGGTCTGAAACATAGAAATATATGTATTTCACTGAAAGGTCCTAGGAGCAGCAGGACCCACGATGAGACACACAGCAGAGTAAAGGGGCCTCCAGAGATTCATCAGAACAGAAACTCATTGGCTCGGCTAACACAAAGGGATTTCTAGCAGCGTCAGAGGTGGTGTGGCAAGGCAACAGAGTAATAGGAATGAGAACAATTCGATTTCTTCAGAAGAAAACATCATGAAGGTACCCTGTAGCCAGAGGTCTTCCATCCACTCCCAGAAGGCCTCACACGTGTTGTCCAGAGGACAGAACCAGGAGCAGTCTTCCAGAACGCATTCCAGGAAGGTCTGAAACCGGTACTGCAGAAGGGTGGACATTGTCTCCCCCAGAATAGGGCCTAGGGGTGGCTACGAACTGGCTGGGCCTCCGCAGGTGAGCCTTGGAGTTCTGTGAGAGTGGTAATGGTCGGAGCTGAGGTAAATCTGCCGCAGCAGTCCAGCTCACCATCAACTTCTTGTATGCGTCTCCTTCTATATATGCACTTGTTGCCCCACAAGGGGCAGCCCCATGCCTTTGGGTTCTTATATTTCTAAGAGGTGACTCTCTACCCTTTCCTCCACTTACCTATTCCTTCACTTCGACCAAAGGACACACAAAATCAACACCTCACCGCCAACTCGGTGACCCTACAGGACAGGGTCGAACTGCTCCTGTGAGTTTCTGAGACGTTCACTCTTTAAGGGAGTAGGAAGCCCTTTCTTTCTCTCTCAGAGTGGCGGGTGGTTTCAACCTGCTGACCTTGAAGTCGCAGCCCAAGGTATGACCACCATGCCCACCAAGGCTCCTAGTTCACTGGGCTCCGTGGCTCTTTAAATTCCCCGAGAGGGCGAGAGAGGGCAAGCAAAATGTTTGCCTCACTAAACCTTCCGTTGGGTTTTATTTCTGCTCTTCCTGTTGCAAATACCTCAGTCCTTCTCAGATTTGAAATAAGAATTCCACGAGTCTCCACCTTGTAAGTTCTCGAATATAAATGTATGAGCTTGGCATAGGTGTATGCCAAGCATCCGGGAGTTTTGCTTGCTACGTGGTGTGATTTAAGAAGCTGGAGAGGTGGCCAGGGGACAGGTTACAACAGGCCACGTGTGTCCCCGGCCCAAACCCTTTAATCGAGGGCAGCAAGGGGGGCCACTGATTTCCTTATAAACCAGGTAACTCCTTCCAAACGCAGGACGCCTCAGGGGTCACAGCTGAAGGGAGACTACGGACCGGCCCTCGACTCGCTCCTCCCCTCCGATCTGATCCGCACTGTGGCAGGTCCAGGGCGTCCCCAAGCTGAGAAAACCTAACTGCTCCTCGCTTCGGGGGTTCTCGAGACTGGGCCTTACATTTCTAGGTTCTGCACGCCGCGCTCCACCCGCTTCGCTTTGGCGCCACCTGGTGCGCGAAGGGGGAGCCGTGCGCCTGCGCTTTCCGCCTCCTCGGCCCTTTCTCTTTGTCTCTTCCCGCGGCGCCTACATCTTTAAGATGCTCGACGCCCACCGAAAACGGCGAGCGCCCGCTCCTAGAAGCGCCTCCACAAAGCTCCCTCCGATTGGTCCATCCGGGTAAGGGGCGGGCTGGAGCGAACACCCCGTCGGTCATTGGTCCTCCCCTTGGCCCCGCCCCTTGGAGGAGGGGCAGCCGAGGACGCCGGTGATTGGTCGAGGTCTCTGTGGGCTAGGCGCTGGGCGCGTGATTCTACTGTGTACGCGGGGCTGCGGCCGGGTGAGCGGCATGTCCGGGACCGAGGGGGGCGCGCGTGGCGGGGAGCCGGGAGAAGATGCTGTCCCCTTCAGCTTCAGCTCGAAGCCCACACTGGAGGACATGTAAGCCGCTTCTGACCATCCTGGGCTGGGGGGACCGCCTCCTTTCTCCTAGGGGGCGGGAGGGGGGTCCCTCCACGTGGTCCTAGCGGCCGCAGTCTGGTCAGCTTACTTCGGGGGCACCTTCTAGCGCCCTCGTTTGCAAACTGGGCGCAGCAGCGGATACCAGAGGCAGGAGATATGGGATGATGTCCGCGGAGTGGTACTAGGACGATCCTTCTGCCCAGACCCGGGGGACCTTGTAGGACGGATGGAGTCCTGGGGGAGTGGAGGAGCTTTCCTGCTTGCAGAAAGAAAGACATCTCAAGGAGGTGCCCCTGAAGCCACGCTGTGCAAGACGGGTCATTCATACTCGCTGCCATTGAGTCGATCCTGTGGGACAGGGTGGAACTGCCCCTGTGGGTTTCCTGTAACATTGTATAGGGGTAGAAAGCCTTGCCTTTCTCCTGCGGACCGGGCTGGTGGCTTTGAACCGGCTTTGCGGTATCAGCCCACCGCTAACCATTATGCCAACAGGGTAACTCTGGTAAGACAGGTAGGATTTAGAAAAGCTCTTAGGCGCAACAAGCAACAGGTGTTCCTAGTGGGCACAAGGGTAGCATCTGGTCAACGTTTAGAGTGTGTGGAGGGGTGCACCATGTGTTGCAGACCCCTGGTGGCCATACCCCCATTGCATCAGCACTGCCGCACCTGCTCTGTTCTGTGTCCCGACGCCCCCCTGTCCTGTCCCACCTCACCCCTGTCCCAAGACTCTGGGTTTCTTCCACCCTTTGTCTTATTCCAGCCGCCGCCTCCATGCCGAGTTCACTGCTGAGCGAGACTGGGACCAGTTCCACAGGCCTCGGAACCTCCTCCTGGCCTTGGTGGGGGAAGTCGGGGAGCTGGCCGAAATTTTGTGAGTAAAGGGGAGACATCCTGGAAGGGTTTGTGTGTTGCAGGGGAGGAGAGGGATCAAACACCCACAGATTCCGTTTCTCACCACGGTGCCTGGTAGTCAGCATACAGTGATGAGTGGCTTGAAGGGTCATATCCTGGAAGCTGGGGTCTTCAGCAAGGCTGCTCAGTCTGAGAAGGGATGGATCAGGAAGGAAGGCATCCCAATACCAGGGGGCAAGTACATTTACCAAAGAGAGCCAGCAAAGGGCACATTAAATACCCATATAGTCAGATGCCACTGAGGTAAGCCAAACTCACTGCCATCAAGTCAATTCTAACTTCACAACCCTATGTAGGGCAGGGTAGAACTGCCCTGTGGGTGTCCGAGACTATAATTCTTGGTGGGAGTAGAAAGCCTTGTCTTTCTCCTGAAGAGCAGCTGAGTGCAAAGGCCCTGTGGCAGTTTAGTGTGTTTGTGAGATAGAAGAGATTGGCTTTTGGTAGAGTGATGAGATAATGACACTAGAAGAGGCAGGGGTCGTCAGACTTACTGGGCCTGGGCCGTGTGGTCAGGGGCTTGGGTTTTGTTCCAAGCATGGTGGGGTGAGGGCCTAGCAGCAAGTAGACAAAATGTCATGTGTGCTTTTAAAAGACGGCTCAGTGCGGGAAAAACGTCTGTAGAGAAATGCATTCTGCGGTCCAGACTGAAGGTTTGGCCCTAATCAGGGTAGGGCTGGGGAAAAGTGGAATTGGGTCTTGAAGCTTTGTTTGACTAAGTGAAAGATTCTCTCATCTGCTTGTGGGGGGTGGGGGTGGGCTGGGTCAAACATCTGTTGGGGTGTCTTCCCTATCCTGACGTGGCCCAAAGGGAAACTTCTTAGGGTGTGCCCAGTTCTTTCCTGCAGACTGAGGCAGAGTCCCTCCTAGGGAGCATCTTCTAGCGTCTCCATGCATGTGTCTGTTCTGCTCCCTAGTCAGTGGAAGCCCGATGAGGAGCCTGGACCCCAAGCCTGGCCTGCCAGGGAGCGAGCGGCCCTTGAGGAGGAGCTTAGTGACGTCCTCATCTATCTCGTGGCCTTGGCAGCCCGCTGCCGGGTGGACCTGCCCCAGGCAGTGCTCTCCAAGATGGACACCAACCGACGCCGGTATCCGGCCCATCTGGCCCGAGGCTCTGCCTGCAAGTATACGGACCTGCCTCAGGAGGCTGCCTCCAAAGACCAGGTGGCGGCACCTGCAGACCTTACTCCCCAAGACTCTACAGGACAGACATCCACCTAGGGTCCAGGACACAGCACCTGCAACTCAGCACAGAATCTGAGGAGCGGGGCAGGCTGGTCACCGAACCTTTTTTGGTCCTCTCTCAGGTCACGTGCCTGGGGACCTTGGACAGACAGCCTCCACTTTTCCTAATAAAACTGTTTGTGGGCAGCAACCTCTAGTTCTTCCTAGGGAGGCTGTTCAGTCCCCTGGTTTCTCTGGTATTCCTCGCTCCAGGGTAGAGAAGCCTGGTTTCTAGTGAATTCTCCTGCCTTCTCCCTTTTGGGCCTTCAAAGGAGGGTGTATATACTTGTTGGTTACATGCCCAGATTTCAGGGCCAGGGCAGTTTGTGTACAATCTTTGTCTCACAAGAATTTCTACACATCAGCGTTCTCATCTGTAAAAGGAAGATCATAGTCCCCACCTGATAGGTTTGTAAGGTTCAGGTGAGTCACTACGTGCAGAGCGCATAGGACACACCTGGCACATAGTACAGGCTGGGTGAGTCTGCCGTTATTACCCATTTGCCTTTTCAGCTCAGCTGTTACGAACCCAGAACAGGAAGCCGCAGCAGCTACAGCAGGCCTCGACCCCAGGCCCCAGCCTTGCCCATCTGGTGTGATCCATCACCCACTAGCCCCTTGGAAAAAGCAAAGGCAAATTTGTTTGCCTTCTTGGCCTGAAGATAAACTCAAAAAGTCAAACTCGCTGCCACTGAGTTGTATCAACTTACAGCAACTCAATAGGGCAGGGTAAAATGCCCCTTTAAGTTTCCAAGACTGCCGTAACTGTTTACAGGAGTAGAAAGCTGCATCTTTCTCCCTTGGAGGGGCTAGAACTGTGGACCTTTCAGAGTGCAGCCCAACACATAACCACTATGTCACCCGGAAGAACTACATCCGGACTCACTGGGTGTTGATTTAGGACGGGGTTGAGCCATTCTTGTGAGCTTCTGAGACTACCTCTTTTGGAGTAGAAAGGTTCCTGTCTCCCTTGGAGCACCTGTGGGGTTCGAACTGCTGACCTTGTGATAAGTTAGGGCCCCATCATTTACCGGCTGTGGCCCTTCACACTCACTTCCTTTTCTCAAAACTGGCTAGCTTCCTTCACAGGTTGGGGTGAGGCAGAGGAAACCGCTTCTAGGACTTGGGTTGTTTCCACATTGTGGGATGCTGGCCTCACTCAAAAATGCACCTGACTAGGGTGTTTTGAGGATTAAAATGAGCCAACAGGTTAACATAAAGAAGGAAGCGCTGGAAGCCTTTCACAGTGCTGAGTGTCAACCACTGTCACCAACCTTAGCTCTTCGGGGCCATGCGCACCCACCCACGGACGCGCCCACCCAGGGTTTCCATCCCCGCCTGGTTCCAGGACAGTCCCTGGGAGGTGGGGGGTGCCGCTGACCTCCCTTTTTCACCACAGGCACGGGTGGGGTGAGGATATAATACTTTATTCACTATCACAGCCTAGGGGGTGTGCGGGGCCAGTGGGCAGGGCCCGTCGGGGATCCCCCCCTTTCCGGGCAGCCCGGCCTGCCCGCCCTCTCCCAGGCCCAGGGAGGATTGTCCGAGGCCACGGCGCTCAGCTGCCCTCGCACTCGCAGTCGGGGCAGCGCTCGGTGGCCGTGGCGCCGGCGGGCAGCTTGAAGTCCCGGCCGCAGCCGGCGCAGATGAAGAGGCGGCGCCGCAGGTGCGCGCGCCGGTGCCGGATGAAGTGCGAGCTGAGGCGGAAGCGCCGGCCGCACTCGGCGCACGGGTAGGGCCGCTCGCCCGTGTGCGTGCGCGCGTGCTCCGCCAGGTTGGAGCGGTGGCCGAAGCCGCGGCCGCACACGGCGCAGCGGTGCGGCTTCTCGCCCGTGTGCACGCGCTTGTGCTTGGCCAGCGCCGAGCTCTGCGCGAAGCGCGTGCCGCAGTCGGCGCAGGCGTACGGCCGCTCGCCCGTGTGCGTGCGCCGGTGGCGCGCCAGGCACGAGCTGCCGCCGAAGGCGCGCCCGCAGTCCGGGCACGCGTACGGCTTCTCGCCCGTGTGCACGCGCAGGTGCTGCGCGTAGTTGGAGCTCTGCGCGAAGCGGCGGCCGCAGTGCGCGCACGCGTACGGCTTCTCGCCCGTGTGGCGCCGTCGGTGCTGCCGCAGGTTGGAGGCCGCCGAGAAGCGCTTGTCGCACTCGGGGCACTCGTAGGGCCGCTCGCCCGTGTGCGTGCGGCCGTGTTTGGTCAGCGCCGACTTCTGCGAGAAGCGACGGCCGCACTCGGTGCACGCGAAGGGCCGCTCGCCCGTGTGCGTGCGCGCGTGCTTGGCCAGCGTGGAGCGGCGCGCGAAGGCGCGGCCGCAGTCCGGGCACGCGTGGGGGCGTGTCGGGTCGGCGGGGGGCGCGGGCGCCTCGCTCGGGACCTGCAGGGAGAGGAGGGCACAGGTCAGCCCGGGCGGACAGGCCCCAGCACCGAGGCTCCGCAAGCCGCACACTCTGAGCCTCAGTTTCCAACTTGGGAAACCGGCAAAGCAAGGGTGCCTGCCCCAAAGTCACCCCGGTCGATGGGTGGCACAAAACATGCAAAGCTCCCTCACCGTGCCAGTGGGCACCGGGTGAGCTGAGATTATTGCAGAGTGGGCTGCGATGCGCGGGCAACAGAACAAAACGCGTCCTGCACTAACCGCTGAACCTAGCTTTGCAGCCACTGTCGGTCTTGCTCTTGTCCTGGACTCTCTAGGTTACCTAGCAATGATGCCCTCTTCCTGGGTCAGATCCTCCCCTGGTAACATGTCCAGAGTAGCTGTGTTTTAGTAAGTCAGCAAAATCCTGATGGAGCACCTACCACGTACCTGACCCTGCTCGTGGCACCAGAAGCTGAGCACTGAAGACCAAGAAAACCCGTGTTTGGGGGCGACTAGGTGAGCTGGTTTGAGAACACTGCAACTGTAAACACCACTGTCCAGACTAAAAGGAGGTGCAACCGAAGAGGTAAGTGGGGACTCCCCAGGACACAGGGGAGGGAGGCCCTGAGGCACGGCAGGGCTTGGTGAGTTCCAGCAATGGGAAGAAAAGTGGGTCAGAGCTCATTTTGTGAAGGGAGGTATGCGGCCACAGGTGGTGGAAGAGAAGCGTTGATGAGGTTAGAGGCTTGCTGACAACAGTGAGGACTTCTGACTTTGATCTGAATGAGATGGGGAAAGGTTCGGAGACTTAGAGCAGTGGTTCTCAACCTGTGGGCCACGACCCCTTTGGGGGGTGAATGACCCTTTCACAGGGGTCGCCTAAGACCATCAGAAAACAGATCTTTCCCATGGTCTTAGGACCAAAGACACTGCTCCTCTATCCGTGTCCAGGCAGGTCCACCACATGCAGATACGCCCACCTATGAGTACCCGGCGTGAATACTGTTCCCCAGGCTATAGCCTGCTTCCAGACAAAATGTCATTTCTTTGTCAAGAGAAATAAATAGTTCACAGTATGTAATTACATACTGTTTTGTGATTCATCACTATGCTTTAATGATGTTCAGTTTGTAACAATAAAAACACATCCTGCCTAGCAGATAGTTACATGATGATTCATCACCGTAGCAAAATGACAGTGAGGAAGTAGCAACGAACATAATGTGATGGTTGGGGGTCACCCCAACATGAGGCACTGCATGAAAGGCTCGGGGCCTGAGAAAGGTTGAGAACCACTGATGGAGAGTTTTGAGAAGGGAAGTGACCCTATCAGACGGGCTCCCTCAGAGGCTGGGGTGAAGAACAGACTGAAGGAGAAGCCCAGTGAGGAGGCTTTTGCAGTGGTCGGCCAGGGGAAGCCCGGGTCCTCCGTGCTGGGCAGCTGCAGAGAGGAGGTGAGACCCTGATAAAGCTTAGTTGAAGACAGCAGATTTGATGAAATACTAATGACAGGGTCAGAAAAGGGTTTAAGAAGACTCGATGAAGAAACACAAAGAAACGTGTTTTTTACACTATAAGATCAGACTTTGGTGCCTAGGTGGCCAGGGATGGGTGTGAACAGGTCGTGGGAGAGGGATTAGGCATTGAAGAGGAAGGGTGGGAGGATGGAGGAGGGGGAAAAAAGAACCACATTCATAGAGGGTCTAACAGGATACTGTTGATTTTATTTGCCCCGATGGGATGTGGGTCTGTTTACCATGTGCTTCTTTAAAGACCAAATAAAGAACCCCTCCGGATTCCTTACCCGTAGGGCCTGAAATATTGGCCTGCGTGGCTAAGCAGAGAGAGGAGGAAATTTTAAACTGAAATGGACATGCAAGTTCATTTGAAACGTAGGAAGGGCAAAAAACAAACGCCTGCCCAGTCTTTGATCTTAGCAACTGTCAAAGTGGAGTCAGCCTTTGCAGACATTGGGAGGAACAGGTTGGGGAATAAGATCTGTTTGAGATCTCCCTGTAACTCCGGGAGAGGCTTAGGCCAGAGATGGCAGCAGGGAGCTGTGAGGTGGTCTGGGGAGGCCCTGAGCCCGGGTGGGCCCAGCCAGGAATGGAAAGGCGCAGAGAGAACTTGGGGTGCTAAGAGGCGACTGAGCAGGAGGCAGCCAGTGAGGAAGGCCAGCCAGTCAAGTTCAAGCCCAAGCTCTGAGGTCCACCCGTCAGAGCAAGCACCTCCCATTTTTTAAGCTGAGACATTTTGTTCAAAACACAAGCACAAAATCCAAATGCTATTGAGACTTGAAATGAAAAAGAGTAGGAACACCAGCCAGCTTCATGAGGTCTGGGCTTCTACTGAGAAAAGACAAAACCAGAAGGAGAGCCAGACAAGGAGAAACCGTTGGGTACTAACAGCGGGAAGTAATTTATGGACGGCATACGACCCCCTTCTGAAAGAAGACCGCTCAGCCCAGCAAATCGGGGCCACCTGTCTCCCAGACATGAATTCAGAGCCAAATGCCTGCCCACCTATAGGGACGGGCCGTTTGGTCAGCACTGCGGCTGACGGGACCACAGGGAGGGGGAGGAGGACCAGACTGGAAACCACTCTCAGGGCAGGTATCAGAAGCGGTTTTAGGGTGGCGTCCTCTAAGGGAACTCCATCCTAAGTCGGGGTCTTACCTGTGCTACCTTCTGCTCTGAGGCTGCAGGAAGGGAAAGGCTTGACCCTGTGTCAAGGGTCTTGGGAACTTCGCAGAAATAGAACACAGGGCGGGGGGGGGGGGGAGCGAGAGAGGAGCCCTGAGGACCTGCGTTTCCTGTGAAGCTTTGACAGCCCTAGTCTAGGTACATGAAGAGTACATCCTCGGTCAGGTGGTGCTGGCCCCTTTGAGCGCTGCGGACTGTGAGGCTAAGAGAGATGACATTCACATCACCAGGGAGACTCAAAGATGACACTGGAGTGTCATCTTTAACTAGTGGGATAGAAGGCTCCCTGCACGAATACAGCAAGATGGGGCAGAGACTAGACATGCCAAGTCCTCCACATGGAAGTCAAGGTCAGAATGTCATTGGATACTCTAAATCATAAAACTCCCCATGGCTAGGATGGTTGGATTTACCGTATATACCCAGGCATAAGCCGGGTTCTCCAGCACATTTTTAATGCGGTTTTGTGGTAAAATTAGGTGCCTCGGTGGATATTTGGGTGGGCTTTTACTCACGTATATACGGTACATTGTCCTGGCCCATTTTCCCTGGCATTCTTTAAGGTGGCTTGGGCCATCCTAAGGAACTTCCTCATGCCAGAGTTCAATGATTTATGAAAAGGAAATTCTTCACGCAAGATCTTTCTATGTCTCCAGCTCCAGGAAGAGGGGTGCCCCAGGCCCCCAAGGAAAGATGGGTCTTTGGAAGAGGGGCTGAGGGCAGCACATGGATCTGCATTTTCCAATTTGAGGTCTATTGATCCACAAGAGGCGGGAGGATTCCAGGGAGTGTATGGGCAAATTTTGACCTTACTCGGACCATTCAATATTCTAAGTGAAACGCCAGCGATATATCTGCGACTGAAACCTGACAAGTAGAACATCGCTCTAGGCCCTCACCTTTCTGACGCCCAGCGACCAGGCTGCACCAGAGCAGAACTGCCCCCCTGGGGTTCCCAAGGCTGCCAACCTTTACAAAAGCTGAATGCCCAGCTTTGCCCTGCAGAGCGACTGGCAGGGCTGGGAGATGCACTTAGCATCTCCGTGTTTAACCTGTATCATCAGGACTCCGTCTTAAGGACCCTTCGGTGTCTCAAGTCCTACAGTGATTGGACTTTCAGATGCGAACCCATGGCACTCGTCCTGTACCCTGAAGGGACTGTGGGGAGACAATCTAGTGCCATCTTCCTCCTCCAGGGACTGGGTGTCAGGCACCTTATCTGCTTCCCTCCTCTGCAGTGACAGTTCTAGCTGGTAGGAATCACCATGACCGCCGCGACCACCCTTTCTTGAGCACCTGCTGGTTCTCATTTTAAATTCTGAGCCCCATTTCGTAGACAAGGGAGCCTCGGGGGCTGAAGCCACAGCCAGGATTTGAACCAAACACCCGTCACTGTCCCAGACACCCAGGTCCAAGCGCCATGATGTAATTCTGCCCCCTTGACTGAGGCTTGAAGTTGCCCGCACAGCTTGTCTCCCCACTGTGGACCCTCCTTTATGGTCTACGAAATAAAAACATGTACACACACACACCTTCATTTCAAGCAGTCCCAGGAGCCCTGTGGGTTAGGCTTAGGCAGGGGTCCTCAAACATTTAAAACGGGGGGCCAGTTCACTGTCCCTCAGACCCATTGGAGGACTGGACTATAGTTTTTTTAAAAAACTAGGAACAAATTCCTATGCACACTGCACATATCTTATTTTGAAGTGAAAAGCGAACGGGGTAAAAACATCCGGTGGGCCAGATAAATGTCCTCAGCAGGCTGCATGTGGCCCACAGCTGTAGTTTGAAGACGCCTGCTTAGGGCTGCTAACCAAAAGGTCAGCAGTTCATTCACACCAGCTGCTCCGAGGTGGAAAATGAGGCTGTCCTTTAAAGATTGACAATCTCAGAAACCCAATTCGGGGCTGCCAAGGGTCGGAATAAAGGACTTCATGGCAAGGTGTTTTACCCCTCACTGCAGAAGCACATCATCACTAGACCTGTTAGAAATAGATTCTCGGGCCCTGTCTCAGACCTACCACTCTTCACTTTAATAAGATTCCCCAATAGCCAGCCCTACAGGGTTTCCAAGGCTATAAATCTTGACAAAACCAGACGGTTGCCTCTTTCTCCTGTCGGGCAGCTGGTGTGTTTGAACTGCCCACCTTCTGGTTAGCAGCTAACCCCTGTAACCACTGTGCTGCCAGAGCTCCTGCTAGTACACACATGCTGAACATGAAGAAACCCTGATCTAGTGAGAGAAACACTGCCCTGCTTTCAGTGCTTGTACCGCTGGACAAGAGGCAGGTGGAAGGAGGCCGCGAGGCCTCGTGGAGGGGGGGGGGGGCACGCTGAGAGACAGAGAGAAAGCCAGAGCGACCGCTGAGGGCATGCAACTGGGTGAGCCCACACCGTGCTTGTAAGCTGCTGACTGCGAAGCTCGTGACCTACACCTAAATCACAATCTTATTTTTACGGGGGGCTCTTACAGCTCTTATCACAATCCATACGTCTATCCGTTGTGTCAGACAAATCTGTCCGTATGTTATCATCATTTCCTTCCTCCCTCCCCCTACAGTCTTCTTTTTTTTAAATCTATAGCTCTGTACAGTTTAAAAACTGGAATGACAGGGATCGGCTGGTGGAGAGCTTTGAGTACCAGGCTTGGGAGTTGAAAATTTCTGGCCTGCGGGAAACTGCTCAAGAAATTCAGAGAAGACACGAGATTGATTGCATGTGAACAGTGCCCGCTGAGAAAACCCTTTATTTGGCAAAGATCAACGGGGCCCCCCCCTTTCCCTTCATGGGCACAGTCCATGTCTGTCTGTCTGTGCGCCCACTCACACTGCTGTTGGCAGCATTGTCTATAGACCGCTATTCTGTTGTGTTTGACTGTGTTCCTCCTTCGGCCATCCTCTGCCGTGTTCACCTGCTGCTGACGGCCTTCCCCTTCAGCCAAGTCAGTGTCGGCCCTCCAGTGAAGTGACCTGCTCTCCCTTCTCCTCCCACCCCTGGGAGCCATTCGAGGAGGATGCTTTTCATGTGAACTCCTTCGTGACTTTTTGTCATCGTGGCCTCACATCATATTTGTCCTGACGGGCTTATTTCACTCGGCATAATGTTGTCATGCCGGGCTCATCGACAGTGAGGTGCTCCTGTCACTCCTCTAGGGTGCGCACCCGGTGGTGAGATCCCTGTATCATATGGTATTTCTACATCCAACTTTGGGAGGGAGCACCACGCCGTTTTCCAGTGGTTGGTTGTCCCCTTTTATGGGAGAACGCTGAGGCTTTCTACTCCCATACAGAGCCAGTCTCGGAAACCCACGGAGGACGCGCTGCCCTGCCCTACAGGGTCACTGTGAGTTAGAATCGACTGGTCGGCCAGGGAGCTTGGTTTGTGCCACCAGCAGGATCTGAGGCCCCAGTCTCTCCACACGCGCTTCTCGGCATTTGCTTCTCGGCATTTGCTTTTTTCTGAACGTTGCTATTCATGAAGGGGTGAGATGATTAGTTTACTGTTGTTTTGATATGCATCTCTCTAATGGGCAGCTAATGACCGTATTTCCTCATGTTTCTTGGCCACCTGCCATGTTTTTGGGTGAAGTGTCTGCCCATCTTTAATTACTTGTCTTTTCCTTGATAAAGGGCTGATGTTCTCTGTAACTTTGAGAGATTGGTCCCTTGTCCAACATGTGATAACCAAAAATTTAAAAAATCCCAGCCTGTGGGTTCTCTTTTTACCTTTTGATGAAATCTTTTGATGTGCACAAATGTGTAATTCTTAAGAGATCCTACCCATCTACCTTGCCTTCTGATGTCTGTGTTTCAGTACATTCAACAGTATTTATGACATGTACTGGGGTATCTGTTTTCATTGATCATCTCTGTTAGTTTAGGCTTTACATCTAGGTCTTAGATCCATCTTGAGGGTTTTTTTTAATGTAAAAGATAGGCAAATGTTTTATTAAAAAATTTTTTTAAATCATTTTATTGGGGGCTTGAACAATTCTTATCATAATCCATCCATCCATTGTGTCAAGCACATATGTACATTTGTTACCACCATCATTCTCAAAACATTTGCCTTACACTTGAGCCCTTAATATCGACTGCTCATTTTACCCCCTCCCTCCCCACTCCCTTATTTTTAATTTTTTTTTTTTCGGCAAATGGACATCCAGTTTTGCCAGCACCGTTTCCTAAATATCCCCCATCTAATGAGTTTCTGCCTTTTGTCAGACTCAGCTTTCCTTGTGATAAGAACTGTAAGAGCCCCCAGTAAAATTATTTAATAAAAAAAATCTTTGTAACAAATCAGCTTCCCATCGGTGCATGGATTTACCTCTGGGTCCTCCCGTCTGTGTGCTAGTTGTTGTGCCACGGGGGCATCTTTAGATTGGGGTGCGGGGGGGGGTTCTACTTTGTTCTTCCTTTGCTCACCCAGGATCTCTCTTTTCCGTGTAAAGTTGGTGATTCGTTTTTCCATCTTTTTTAAAGAATAATGCTGAAGTCTGGGTTGGGATGGCATTATTTATGAAGATCGCGTTGGGTATCATTGCCGTTTTTACAATATTAAGGCTTCCTATCCATGAACATAGTATATCCTTCCACTTATGTGGAAAGATCTGTTGGATTTTTTATGATGGAACATTGTTTTTGGTTCTTTTTTATTGGGTTTTTGTGTGTGTGTGTGTGTATCCATTGGATTTTAATAGGAAAGAGGGAATACTCTGGGGCTGTTTCTGGACAATGGCTGGCCCGGGGCCTGGATGATGGCTAAGAGCCATATGCTAGCCCCGGAGGGACTTTGGAGACCACCATTTCACAGATGGGGATCAGTGGCTCAGAGAGGCCAATACAGCAGATTAATGAACTACAAAGGGGCTTCAAAATGTTCTTGATCAGAGACTGCATTAATAGTTTCTTGGGGTTATGGCAAGGGAAACGGGGAGCTAATGATAATGATTGGAAGGAAGAAGAAAATATTCTAAGATTGTATTGGTGACTGCACAACTAACTCTTAATATTTAAACTATTAAATTGTACGAAGTGTGGATTATGCCAATAAAACTGTTAAAATTTATAATATATATTTAGGGAAAAAGGAAGACAAGTGTCTCAGGAACATGGAGCCAAGAGATGACACTGAAGTCCTCTTGTATTTGTGGACACTGCTAAAAGTCCGCAGGGTGTGCACAATCCTCCTCCAGATCTGATGCCTGCACTTCTACAGCCGCATCCAGGATCTTATTTTCACGATCCCATTTTACAGATGAGAAAATCGAGGCCCAACAGGCAAACTGGGAGCCGGTAGAATTGACAGTCTGGCCCAATGTCCCCTTTATGATGACTACCCTCCCCCTTCATCCATGCCCTATTTTCCTCAGCTCCAGTCAGCCTCCTCAGGCACAGTTCCCAACCTAACTTCCCAAATACCTGCTTCTCTTTAACCCCTCTGAGACTCCCTTCACAGCTGGTTGCCTGGCCTCTTTCTCATATGTTTAAAAATAAAGAATTCAGTCGTGTCCCCCATCCCTGCTTCAAGGCTCCTGACAGCACCGCACAGATGCCCTAACCTGAGGCCCTGGTGCTGGGCGCCTCACACCTCCATACGCTTGGTCAGCAGCCAAGCGTTTAACCGTCTGTACCACCCGGGGATGCTGTAGCCCAACCCAGTGGGTCCACATGCCGGCCCTGGCTTCCCAGGCCTGCTGCTCTGTGGCCCTGCCTTGGTAGCTTCATCTCTGCCCCTCTGCTCATGCTGTTTCTTCCCCCTGGCAATGCGGTCCCTTACCGTCCCTTCTCTACGTTTGCCAAAGCCCCACAAAGCCTTCCAGGCCAGAGGCAGCATCGTTTCCTCATTGCCCAGACTTTCCCTCCCTTTAGGTCTCCTCCTTACTTCCCCGGTTCACTTCCAGCCGTCAGGGTGCCGTCCAGTGAGATCGCAGATCAGTCGGTTGAAAAGTCTCTCGCAGGCTGACCTAGCCTAAAGACCTAATCCTGAAGTAGAGTAAGGACAGCAGTGGATCCGTCCGTGTTTGCTATGTGCCTGGCATAGTGCTGAGCACCTGACTGAATGAACCAATCCTCAAGACGTAGGTGCTGGTGTGGTGTCTGGTTAGTACATCAGGAAAGTGAGGCACCCAAAGGCCAAAGCACGTGGTAAGGGTTGGAGCCAGAAGTCTACCCTAAACCCGTGTCAGAAGAGGCAGGCTGGGCGAGGTTGATAAGCCAGCCAGGGACCTAGATAGCAGTTTCAGCTGGACAAGGAGGTCTGAGGAGCCAGTCCCCTCACGAGATAACAGCACTTTCTCTGCCTGCAAACGGGCCCCTATACACAGAGGCATCAGAGGGAACCTGGGCCAGGAACTTGGCCCAGTGGGAACCACCCCCAGATGGCCTGCTCTGCCTAGAGGTAGCCAGAGTCTGCGGGAAGCGGAAATATACCTGGTGGGATTTGGGGTCTCTCACTGCCATCTTGTCAATACCCACTCACAGCAACCCTGTAGGGCAGGGTAACCATGGGAGTAGAAAACCCAGTCTTTCTCCTGAGGAGCAGCGGGTAGTTTTGAACTGCTGACCTTGGGGACCGCTGCCCAGTGCATAGCCAGGACGCCAGCGGGGCTCCTGTTTGTGGCCTAGGAAAGGCACTCTAACTCCTAGTCTGGTCTCCTCTTCCAGCTTCTTTCCTAAAAGATAAGACGCACCCTCACGATAAACCTAGTTTCCCGGCCTGGCCTGCCAGTCCCTGCACTCTCACCCGTGAGACAGCAGGGCTGACCCACCTGTCCTCGCTTTTCCAGGTGCTGCAGTCACTCCCGAGCCTTCGGAAGCCTTGCTCCTTCTGCCTGGGCAGTCACCCCTCCTCCTGCTCTCGGATTAGCCAGCCTTTTATGAGCTTCGAAGCCCCGAGCCAGTTACCCAAACTCTTCGGGCCTCAGTTTCCTCATCTGTAAAATGGGACAAGTAACTGCCTACATCCCAGAACGGAGGGCTTAGAACAGGGTCTGGCACGTACCACATGTCACGGGAGAGCGGTTGTCACTGCCATCACCTCTCCTAGCGGCCTCACCTGGCCTCCTCCACCTCACTAAGCCTGACTCCATCCCCCTACCTCTGGGTTTCCACACTGGATGGCAGCTACCGGAGTCCCTGTCATTCCAGCCTGCCGGCCATCAGAGCCCCAGGAAGCAAGCCTAGAGTCTGCTCTCCAGCACAAACCACAGTGCCTGGCACAGAAAGCCAGGGCGTTGTGTAATTTGCAGCGAGCCCGGTGGGTCTGAAGGATGGGCCAGCGGTTAAGGGGGAAGCGGAGACAGGACCCTGGGCTGCTGTCAGTGGGCGTAGCTAGGGTCTCGCCCAGGTCCAGGGCCCTGTGGCACATACCTCCTTGTCCATGGGGATCTTGAGTTTCACCACCTCATACTTCTCCTCGCCCTCCTCCTCCTCACCCTTCACCAGCAGCACCATCTCTTCCTGCATCTCCTCCTCCTCCTCTTCCTCTGCCTGCTGCTCGCCGGGCATCTTGCAGTCCTGGGGCGGGGAGCCGGGTCACGAGCTCAGGGCCCACCCGTACCCCCCACGACCACGACGGCCCTGGCCTCGGCAAGGTGGTGGGTGCACCAAGGGCTTCTCCCACCGGGCCTCGGGTCTCCCCTCGCCCCTCCAGCCGGGCCCCGCGCCCCGGAACTGCCCGGGGCCCAGCGCAGGAATCACCCACCCCCACGCGTCCTGGCATCCACGGCCCTGAACAGTTCGAATCCCCGGTCCCTGAGAGTGGACACCCGCCCCGAGCTGAGTCACGCCCCGGCCCCAGGGTGGGCGACCCTGCGCTCCGGGGCGGGGGGCGGGGGCGGGGGCGGGCGGGGGCGGTGCGCACTCACCAGCCGCAGGCTCCGCGCTCGTGCAGCTCCGGGCCCGGGCGCCCGGCGGTTGAGCGCTCGGCGAGGCCGCGGCTCCGCCGACGGAGGGGGCGGGGCCCCGGGGCGCCCGCCCATTGGTCCGCGCCCTGGGCCCGCCCCGGAGTGGGAGGAGACTAGGGGCCCTGGTGGCCCGCCCCTGAGCGCGGGGGCAGGGCCCGGAGCCCGGCGCTGAGCGCCCTCGCAGTCCCCCCGCGCGGGGCCCCGGGGCCGCTCCAGGGTCGGCGCGGAAGGTCCTCGCGGCCCCGGGTCTCCGGCCGCCGGCTCGCGCGCGTCTGCTCGCCCGAAACCGGCCACGTGCGCCCCGGCCCGGGCCTGGGCCTCTGGCTGGCGCCCCGCCCGGAGGGCGGACCCTCGTCTCCGCTCCCCTTGCATCCCTGCCCTCCGGGCTCTCCGCCCCTGGCGCCCCGGCTTCGTGGAATCGTGCCGCGGGCACCCATCCTTCGCCAACCAGCCACCCTCCCAGCGCGCGGCCGCGCCGGATCTGCATACCGACCGGTCCAGGAGCGAGGAAAGGGATTTGCCCGCCTTACTCGGGAGCTGAGCATCCCTGCCGTCCGCCGTCGGAGTGGACACTGGGTGGGCCGCGAACCAAATCACACAGTATCTTGTCTGGCAGTGGCAGGGACTTTGCTACTTACATGGTCGCCGTGCAGAGGGGGCATGAAGAAGGGGAAGACTCGACAAGATGGATGGGCACAGTGGCTGGCACCAGACGGGCAGTATTTCGTTCAGTTGGAGATAGGCTCGCGATTAAGTCGGAAGCACCTAGCAACAAGGTTTACCGCACAGTATTTTTTTAGGTTTAGAAAGGGAAGGAAAGGCTTACTTTAAAAATCCTGTATTCGTTTTCAACACTCGAAAATGTAGGTATTTTATGTGAAAGTCTGAATTTCCCACTTGTTCTGTCGAAGCAGATGTCTCGTTCACCCATTTTCTGGATGGACATTTAAGAGAAAGAGGCAGGGTTTAGAAAGTTTCAATCCATCCGTAGAGCCCTGGCAGTGCTACCACCCAGTGGGCCATTCCAAGCCACCAGCCACTCTGCAAGAGAGGGGTGAGGTTGTCTGAGACCTAAAATAAAGATGTTTGGTCTCCAAAACCCTTCCGAGCAGTTTTCTGCCCTCTAGGGTCTCAGAGGCTGGATCCACTCCACCCCGGTGGGCTTTTGCTCAATAAAGAAAGTTCTGGTGGTTGCCGCCATCTGCAACATTCAGTGTTCAACCGGCCAGCCCGTTCATAGGACAAAGTTGAGGCTGTCTGCCTGCCCCCAAATGTTGACTCTTTGACACCCTGTGTAGGTCGCTCTGAGTCAGAACTGACTCCGTGGCAATGGGCTTGGTTTTAGCTGAAAGACATGTAGGAGTCCTTGGGGCACAGAGGTCCAAACGTTCTGCTGGCAACAGAAAAGGTGGAGGGCAGTGGGCTTCTACAAAGATTTACAGCTTCTGTCCTGCAGGGCCTTGCTGAGTCCCAGTCAACCCAGTGGGGTTTTGCTAAATAGACACGTTGTCTCTTCAGTTACAGCAGCCCCATGGGGCTCCTAGCAAACGAGACACCTACAGCTCAGAGAGACCAAGTGATTTTCTCAAAATTGCACAGCTGGGAAGTAGCAGATGTCAAAGCTCTTGTTCTATCCGTTCAACCAAATGAGGTTGTGGATGAAATTGGTGGCAGAACAAAGGCTCAAAGGCTGAGCATCAGGCCAGCGAGGCTGGATGTTGATCTTACATCCAGCCAAGCTTTCACTCTTGCCCACAGCTAGGAGACGGGGGCAGATGGCTGAATACTCACTCAAATCCCCCACAGCCACATTGTGTCTTTCTCTCATCAAGTATTTATTGAGTCCTGCACATGTCATTTGGATACATTTTCAAGAGAGACATGTCCCTGGAAAGGGATGCTGTGTTCGTCTGGGTAGACTACAGAAACAAATTCATAGAAACTCATATGTATTTAAGAAAGAGGTTTATATTCAAAAGCAGTTGATATTGAGAAAACGGCCCACCCCAGTCCAGATCAGTTCCGTAAGTCCAATATTAGCCCATATGTCCGATACTACTCCATAAATTCCTCTTTAGACTCACACAGCACATGAAATGACGCCAAATGCAGGAAGATCACAGGCCAGTGGGTAGAAGGTCTTGCGGCTCCAGTGGCAGTGGAAGCATCTCAGTGCCTAGTGGGTCTCCAGGTGGCTCCTCCAGCTCTCTGTGTCTCAACAGCAGGAAAGGGAAGGCAGAGAGAGTGGGTCTGAGCTCCAGTGAGCTATTTATCTCTGTAGTGCCACCAAGTGAGGTCATCAAACTGTGACCTGATTGACAGGCTGGACTC
Organism: Tenrec ecaudatus; assembly: GCF_050624435.1. Lineage (NCBI taxonomy): Eukaryota > Metazoa > Chordata > Mammalia > Afrosoricida > Tenrecidae > Tenrec > Tenrec ecaudatus. The sequence continues at coordinate 125,367,963 of NC_134541.1, read as the reverse complement.
CACCCCTTTGCTCAAGTTGACAGGATATTATGTAACTGCAACTGCAGATGCTATGATTATGTACACAGAAAATTCTAAAGACTTGAGAAAAGTGTTGGAAGGAATTGGAAGATTCAACAGAGGCAGGGTAGAAGATCAACATACAAAGTCTGTTGGATACCTGCCGGCCTGGACTCATACGTCAGCTCCCTTTTGCATTCTTCACAAGAGCTGACACGAAGGCGGAGACCCCACTCTTTCAAGAAGTGGGAATTGGGAGGTGACCATTCACTTGAGGCTATACAACATCTACACAAGGCTGGGGCAAATCAAGGCACAGGAGTGGAAGGAGAAGCTTTCCGGAAATTCAAACCAGGACTAGGAGAGGAGATGCTGATAGCTCCATGGATGAGTATGGTGGGGGACTGGGGAGAACTAGCCACATTGCAGGAAGGGCTGCTACACCATGCGGGTAGGGAACCTAGGAGGACAGTGGCCCTAACGTCGTTTTTACCCAGTCTTCAGTGAGCCACGCTACGGACTAAGCCCTAGGACCTGGCAGTCAGCAGGACACAGTGCAGGGGCTACCCCAGAAGAAATTGACGTAGAGGCCCTGCTGATTGAATGGAACCCCACCTTGACGCTGCCTGCACCTATGGACTAAGGGCTAGAGTCCTAGGATAGGAGAGGAAGCAGAGAGTGGCCGCCCCAGGACTATGGAAATGGCCATCATAGGTGGTGTCCAGTGGAAAGGGGCCCTGGATCATCATAAGTCTAGTACCCCAGTGCCCACCCTGCAGTTGAGATCCGTTGGACAGGGATCAACACTTGGAAGAATTGACCCAGGAAGACTCCCACTGACATCAACCCCCATTTAAAAAAAAATCATTTTATTGGGGATTCGTACAACTCTTACCACAATCCATCCATCCATTGTGTCCAGCACATTTGTACATTTGTTGCCATCATCATTCTCAAAACATTTGCTTTCTACTTGAGTCCTTGGTATCAGCTCCTCATTTTCCCCCTCCTTCCCCTCCCCCAACCTTCTTCCCTCCCTCACGAACCCTTGACAATTTATAAATTATGATTATTTTGTCATATCTTACACCGTCCAATGTCTCCCTTTACCTACTTTTATTTTGTCTGTCCCCCAGGGAGAGGGTTTTATGTAGATCATTGTGATCGGTTCTCCCTTTCTGCCCCACCTTCCCCTCCTGGTATCTCTACTCTCACTATTGGTCCTGAGGGGTTTATCTGTCCTGGATTCCCTGTGTTTCCAGCTCTTATCTGTACCAGTGTACATGTTCTGGTCTAGCCAGACTTGTAAGGTAGAATTGGGATTAAATGAACTCATTTGTCATGAAAGAATCAAATTCACTTCAGTGTCACTTTCTTCTGTTTGCAGTCACTCACATGAATGTGTAGATCTGAGAGTTAAGGAATCTGGAGGGTTTTTTAAAGCTTTGAGCCTTTACCCTAATTCTCTCCTTGTGTTATTCCAGGTCGACCAGAGGAAAAAATCCAGGGAGACACATATGTGTATAAGAAAGAGCTTTATATAGAAGAGCAGTTGAGTATTGAGAATACAGCCCAGCCCAGTGCAGATCAAGCCCATCAGTCCGATATTAGCCCGTATGTCTGATACCAATCTATAAAGTCCTCTTCAAACTCATGCAACACATGCAATGATGCCAAAGGCAGGACAATCACAGGCCAGTGGGTGGGAAGTCTTGTGGATCCAGTGGCATTGTGAGCAGAGTGTCTCCTACCTCCAGGGAGGAAGACAGGAGTTCCCAAAATCCTCAGGAGAAGGCCACGCCCACACAGAGGCCTCATTGACCATCATCTGATTGACAGGCTAGACTCCACCCCTTCACTGAATCCTCAACTTGATGCCAGATCACGTAATCACCACACTCCTTCTCTCTCTTTGAATTAAGTTGACTTATTTCTCCAGTCTGTGCAGGTGCACCGTCCCGATCATGACATCAGTCCCCGTATCCCGATAAGTCCCCTGTAAATGTCCTCGTCCTCCTTTTCCCTCCATGCTCCCTTTTGCCCCCCTCCGTGGTTTCCCGTCCCACCCCTTCTCCTGTCCCGCCCCATCGCTGGCGCCCTGACCGTCTTCAGAGCCTTGTCCTTTGAGGCAAAACCCGCTTTTCTCTTTCTTTTTTATTTCTCTATCATGTAGATTTTATTTATTTATTCGCTTCTTATTTTTAAATCACTTTATTAGGAACTCGTACAACTCTTATCACAATCCACCCATCCATCCATTGTGTCAAACACGTTTGTACATTTGTTGCCATCATCATTCTCAAAACATCTGCTTTCTACGTGAGCCCTTGGCAGCAGCTGCTCATTTTTCCCCTCCCTCCCTGCCCCCCCTCCCCCATGGACCCTGGATAATTTATAAATTATTATTGTTTTGGCGCATTTCTTTTTCTTTGCTGTTCCATGGAGTAATGGCATCACGAATCACTTGTCTTTCTAAGACTGCATGGCCTTGCTACCCAGGACGTTGTGACGGTGAGCACGTGACGGTGCAGAGTGGTGACAGTGAGCGCCCACTGGCTTGAAGGACGGTCTGTGGAGGGGCTGGCGCCAAGGGTGGATCGCACCCTGTTGAAGCCCAGGCATGGAGTCCCATGAAAGCAGCCCCTCCGGCTTTGAAGACAGCTATACAGCCAGCGGTCTCCGTGGTGGGCCTTGAAATAACACTCCCGGGGACCTCACAATTGAAGTATGGCTCGGGGCCTGTGCATATCAGTGGACCGCACTCAGTAGCCCTTAAGAGGAAGAGGATGAGAAACTCTTAGGTATGGACAGAAAATTCACAGCCCCAAACCAAACTCCCTGCCGTCGAATCAGGGTCGATTCACAGCATCCCTGAGGGACGAGGCAGAACGGCGCCTGTCCGAGACTACCGTTCTTGACGGGAGTGGAAAGCCTCATCTTTCTTCTGAGGAGTGGCTGGTGGTTTCGAACTGCTGACCTTGTAGTTGGCAGCCGAACATGTAACCGCTGACTATGCCATCAGGGTCCCTGCAAGGAGTGACGGGGTGCTACCAAGAAAGGACAACCTGCTGCCGATGAAGATGACGATGACAAAACTGACTTCAGAGCTCCAGTGAGGAAGTCTAAATGGGGCACTCCATTCGAAAATGGACAAAATTCAAATGCACACGCACACGCACACACACACTCACACACACTCACTCACAAAGACTCAGCTCTGTAAAGGACGTTTAACCAAAACTGCAAATAATATATATATGTATGTGTGTGTATGTACACACACACACACACATATATATATATACCATATTGAATGAAGGGGGAAGTGCAGAGTGGAGACCCAAGGCCCAAGTGTCGGCCAATGGAGATCCCCTCATAGAGGGGTTTAGGAGAGGAGATGGGTTAATTAGGGTGCAAGGTAGTACCGATGAAGAACACAGCTTTCCCCCAGATCCTGGATGCTTCCTCCCCACAACTACAATGATCCGAATTCTGCCTTGCAGGCCTGGATAGGACAGAGGCTGTACACTGGTACATATGAGGGCTGGAGGTACAGGGAACCCAGGGTGAATGATACCATCAGGACCAAGGGTGTGAGGGGCGATGCTGGGAGAGTGGAGGGTGAGTGGGTTGGAAAGGGGGAACTGATTACAAGGATCCACATGTGACCTCCTCCCTGGGAGATCGACGGCGGAGAAGGGGGGGAAGGGAGACTCTGGATAGGGCAAGATATGACAAAATAACGATGTATAAATTACCAAGGGCACATGAGGGAGGGGGGGAAGGGGAGGGAGGGAAAAAAAAAAGAGGACCTGATGCAAAGGGCTTAAGTGGAGAGCAAATGCTTTGAGAATGATTAGGGCAAAGAATGTACAGATGTGCTTTGCACAATTGATGTATGTATATGTATGGACTGTGATAAGAGTTGTATGAGCCCCTAATAAATTGTTTTTTTAAAAAAAGCATTAGGCTAACTGAAATATGCCAGGCTCAAAAGACCTCTTAGCATATGCCTCTATGTGAAGTTCAGGAAAAGACAAAATCACAGTGAGGGAAAGCAGGGGCTGGGAGCGGGGAGAGGACACTGGCTAGAAAGAACACGAGGGAGCCTGGGCGCTCTAGAACTGACTGTGATGATCATTGCACTGTATACTTTGAGTGGGCGTGTTTTATTGTATGCAATTATACTCCAATAAAGTTGATCTTGAAATACGGAAAAAACAAAACCAAAAAATAAACTGCAAACAAGTATAGGAACATGGGCTTGTCTTTCAAAACAACCAACCGACCAACCGCCATGGAATCAATTCTAACTCACAGAGGCCCTGTGGGACGGTTGAACTGCCCCGTGGGTTTCGGAACTGTGACCCTTTGCTGCAGTAGAAAGCTGCTGCCATTGGCCTCCCAAAGCCAAGTGCATCAAGGATGTGAATGAAGACTTGCTCCCAGAAGGCCAACCGATTCACGAGCTCTGCAGTGGAGGAAGTCTCTTTAAGAAATAGTTTAAATCAGTTGTTAAAAATGTCCATCTTATTTCCTTTCTCTGACAGTGGACACCTGGCTGTCCTTTGTAATGCAGAGTGCACACTTTTCCTACCGTGTTTGATAAAGGTCCAGGTTCCTTGGCTGAGAAGGTGTTGCCCAAAATACCTGGTTAGTTTTTAAAGATAGAAATCCACCCTGTGCTGTGGAGGGAGGGTTGCGTAGAA